>NC_136261.1:73491465-73546465 GCF_964187855.1 Myxine glutinosa | reverse complement strand
ACCTCACAGCCACGAAACACAAAATTAAAAACACCTCACAGCCACGAAACACGAAATTAAAAACACCTCACAGCCACGAAACATGAAATCAAAAACACCTCACAGCCATGAAACACGAAATTAAAAACACCTCAGCCACGAAACAAAATTAAAAACACCTCACAGCCACGAAACAAAATTAAAAACACCTCACAGCCACGAAACACAAAATTAAAAACACCTCACAGCCACGAAACACATAATTAAAAACACCTCACAGCCACAAAACATGAAATTAAAAACATGTCAAAGCCACGAAATTAAAAACACCTCACCACCACAAAATTGAAAACACTACACCACCACAAAATTAAAAACACCTCAGCACAACAAAATTAAAAACACCTCACAGCCACAAAATTAAAAACACCTCACAGCCACAAAATTGAAAACATCTCAGCACCACAAAATTAAAAACACCTCACCAGCACGAAATTAAAAACATCTCACAGCCACAAAATTAAAAACACCTCACAGCCACGAAATTAAAAACACCTCACAGCCACGAAATTAAAAACACTTCACAGCCACGAAATTGAAAACACCTCACCACCACAAAATTAAAAACACCTCACCACCATGAAATTAAAAACACCTCACAGCCACAAAATCAAAAACACCACACAGCCACAAAATTCAAAACACCTCACAGCCACAAAATTAAAAACATCTCACCACCACAAAATTAAAAACACCTCACAGCCATGAAATTAAAAACACCTCACAGCCACGAAATTAAAAACACCTCACCACCATGAAATTGAAAACACCTCACAGCCACGAAATTAAAAACACCTCACCACCACGAAATAAAAAACACCTCACAGCCACGAAACATGAAATTAAAAACACCTCAGCCACGAAACAAAATTAAAAACACATCATAGCCACGAAACACTAAATTAAAAACACCTCACAGCCACGAAACACTAAATTAAAAACACCTCACAGCCATGAAACAAAATTAAAAACACATCACAGCCACGAAACACAATTAAAAACACCTCACAGCCACGAAACACGTAATTAAAAACACCTCACAGCCACGAAACACGTAATTAAAAACACCTCACAGCCACGAAACACGTAATTAAAAACACCTCACAGCCACGAAACACGAAATTAAAAACACCTCAGCCACGAAACACTAAATTAAAAACACCTCACATCCACAAAACACGTAATTAAAAACACCTCACAGCCTAGAAACACGAAATTAAAAACACCTCAGCCACAAAACATGAAATTAAAAATACCTCACAGCCACGAAATTAAAAACACCTCTCAGCCACGAAAAACGAAATTAAAAACACCTCAAAGCCACGAAACATGAAATTAAAAACACCTCAGCCACGAAACATGGAATTAAAAACACCTCACAGCCATGAAACACGAAATTAAAAACACCTCAGCCACGAAACACAAAATTAAAAACACCTCACAGCCACGAAACACGTAATTAAAAACACCTCAGCCACGAAACACGTAATTAAAAACACCTCACAGCCACGAAACACGAAATTAAAAACACCTCACAGCCACGAAACACGAAATTAAAAACATCTCAGCCACGAAACACGAAATTAAAAACACCTCACAGCCACGAAACACGAAATTAAAAACATCTCAGCCACGAAACACGAAATTAAAAACACCTCACAGCCACGAAACACGAAATTAAAAACACCTCACAGCCACGAAACACGAAATTAAAAACACATCACAGCCACGAAACACGTAATTAAAAACACCTCACAGCCACGTAACACGTAATAAAAAACACCTCACAGCTACGAAACACGAAATTAAAAACACCTCACAGCCACAAAACATGAAATTAAAAATATCTCAGCCATGAAATTAAAAACACCTCACAGCCACGAAACACGAAATTAAAAACACCTCACAGCCACGAAACACGAAATTAAAAACACCTCAGCCCCGAAACAAAATTAACAAGCGTTACGCCTAGGTCCCCCGTCGGGGAAGTGATGTGAGTTGACAAAGTGGAACATGCAGAAAACGTGCTATGATATGATATTTCGCTCACAAGGGTCAAACAAACATGGAGGCGGCCATCTTGGATTTTGACATTGCGACCCAATTTTCAATAGCGTTCTTCCTTATGCCTAGATACACCCACATACCAGATTAGAAGTTGGTACTTCGCTTATTTTTCAAGATATGCAGGTTACAAGGTTCAGACATACATGGCATCAGACATACATGGCGGTAGCCATCTTGGATTTTGACGTGGCGACCCAATTTTAAACAGCGTTCTTGCTTGTGCCTCGATACACCCACACACCAGATTAGATGTCGGTACTTCGCTTATTTTTCGAGATATTTCGCTCAAGTTTCAGACATATATATGGTGGTGGCCATCTTGGACTTTGACGTGGCGACCCAATTTTCAATAGCGTTCGTCCTTATGCCGAGATACAACCACACACCAAATTAGAAGTTGGTACTTCGCTTATTTTTGAAGATATTCATCTCACAAGGATCAGACATACATGGCGGTGGCCATCTTGGATTTTGACGTGGCGACCCAATTTTCAATAGCGTTCTTCCTTATGACGAGATTCACCCACACACCAAATTAGAAGTTGGTACTTCGCTTATTTTTCAAGATATGCAGGTTACAAGGTTCAGACATACATGGCATCAGACATACATGGCGGCGGCCATCTTGGATTTTGACGTGGGTTGCACCCACACACCAAATTCGAATGCGGTCCTTTGCTTACGCATGCACGCACACGCACAGACGGACGGACGGACACACGCACGGACACAAGGACGGAGGGGAAAGCCATAGTCCACCTTTCGCTCCGCTGAGCGACGGGGGACAAAAACACCTCACAGCCACGAAATTAAAAACATCTCACAGCCACGAAACAAGATTAAAAACACTGCACAGCCACGAAACACAAAATTAAAAACACCTCACAGCCCTGAAACACAAAATTAAAAACACCTCACAGCCACGAAACACGAAATTAAAAACACCTCACATCCACGAAACACAAAATTAAAAACTCCTCACAGCCATGAAACACGCAATTAAAAACACCTCACAGCCACGAAACACAAGATTAAAAACACCTCAGTCACGAAACACGAAATTAAAAACACCTCACAGCCACAAAACTAAAAACACCTCACAGCCACGAAACACGAAATTAAAAACACCTCACAGCCACGAAACTAAAAACACCTCACAGCCACCAAACACGAAATAAAAAACACCTCACAGCCACGAAACTAAACACACCTCACAGCCACGAAACACGATATAAAAAACACCTCACAGCCACGAAACACGAAATTAAAAACACCTCACAGCCACGAAATTAAAAACACCTCACCACCATGTCATTTAAAAACACCTCACCACCACATAATACAAAATACCTCACCACCACGTGATTCAAAACCACCACCACGTTAATAAAAACACTTCACAACCACAGAAACAAAAGTTTCAGGGAGTAGTTCAGTGACAACAGACACTGCCCAGATACGGAGATGTATAGATAAATGACTGTACTTGAGTTGCTGTTTTGTCATGGTTTTCAGCAATCATAATTCAAACAATTATTTTGTACAAATGTATTTGTAATATACGTGATATTACATTTTATAAACAATTGAAGTTAAAAAAAAAAAATTCCCCCCCAAAAAAATAAAATAATAATTGCAAAATTTTTCAAATAAAATACCCTCAGGACATACCGACGGGAGACATAGGTGCATAACAGAAGTTTGGTACGATTTCACAAAAGTTTGAGGGAGTAGTTCAGTGACAACACAAGAAAAGACAACACAACACAACACAAGACAAGACAAAACAGACACTGCACAGATATATATATTGTTACGGACCACGGATAAGATGTTGTTTTGCCGAGCGGATGGCACCGCGGCCCTAACAGTTACCCCGACTAACCCGATTCCTGAACGTTGGCCGAATCGCGCCACAGATATTCAATGGGGAGAAGACTAAAGCGAAGGATGTGAAGAAGAAGAAAGACAAAGGGTAAGGAATACAAATATAATTAATTTACTATTTACAGGCCCAAAAAAACCAAGGAGAAGGAAAGATAATAAAATAATATACAGAAGAAATCAGAGACACAGTGCAATGCTAGCTTACCTACAGTCTTAATTAATATCCTGGGACAGAACAAACAAAAGACAGACTCACGCGGGGAATGATGACAGGAATGGCAGAAGTGGATGGCTGGAGGGGGAGGAAGGTCCAGCTGGAACCGCAGCACGGTCAGGTCGGGGATGAGCAGCTGCCGCCCTCTCTCAATCGGCGCGTTTAGCAGCCGCCGTTCCTTCGCGGCCCTGCTCGAAACTGCCGTCAAGGCCCCGAAGCTGCTGCGGCTGAAGCTGCGGTGGCTGAAACTGCTGTGGCTGAAGCTGCTCTTTCAGGGATCCCTTACTCAACTCTTCTCTCAACTCAACTCTTCTGGGGGCGTCGGGGCCCGCTGGTTATATAGGCCACACCCTCGAACCTTCGCGAACCTCCCCGAGCGTTCTCTCTCCGCCCTCTCAAGCCAAACCCCCTTGTACTTGGTTGGTTCTTCGGGGCTGGCTCACTCCTCCCCTCTATGACGAGGTGGAGACATGCCTTTCTTCTCCGAGATTACCTCGGGTGATGGCGGCAAATGTAGTTGGCAGTAGAAGTTTTGGGAGTGGGAATGGGGAATGAAAGGGGATCTATCTATTTCACTTGGTGCAATGGAGTATTTCAATTAATGGAAGACACAGCCTTACACTAATACACATAATAAGGATATAACTGTCAACAAAGATATATCGTGTCCTGCATGTATGTTTTATGGACTAACTACGGGAACGCCCTTTGACCTTTATACAACCACAAACGGAGGGAGGAGGGGCGATATTTTACAACAACCTTTTACAACAACATTTTACCACAACAACAACAAAAAAAAACATTCTCATATCCACAACAATATATAACAAACCCATTAGATATTCAGCAATTTGTTGTTCGTTTGGAAAGAAAACTCTGCAGCAAGAATTTATATCAACAGCGATTTAATGTCAGTTTACTTGACGATCAAAATCAATCAAAACTGGAATACTCACCTTGATCCGTTTGCGGACAAGGCGCAGTGAATCAGCCGTGCTGCTGTCGGAATCCTCTGGAATTATCTGGTAGTCCAGATGTATCTTAGTGCTCAGTGCCGGAAATGTATTTAGCTGGTTCCGCACTTCCTTCGTTGTAATAATAATCACCTCTGTAAACAAAATCCAAGACAAAATTCATTTTATCACCAGGCAGTACATGTTCAATGACTTCAATAACTTAATACATCCGAAATTTACTTTCACGGCTCAAAAAACACATTACTGCCACAGCCTTTCATTTCAGATACATGTCATTACAAACCTGCATGTGGCTGCATCCCCAATATTTAGTGGTCAAAGTCAAAACTTTAAAAAAATAAAATAAAAGAAGTTGAGTGTTGGGCTTTCAGAATGTAAGAAACCAAACTCCATATAAAGCACAATGACTTCTGTCAAACACAACCAGCGATCTTGGGATTAAGTAACTTCCCTGAACACAGTGGGAGCCGGTGGTGCCACCTCGCGTTTTTTTTCTCTTCATATTCATCAGGGCATTTTATTAGGAGGGCCCCACACCTCAATCTTATCCACTACTACCCTCGACCCATTGGACAGAGTGTGACGTCAGGGTGGAACATTCGAGAGCGAGGAGAGCAAAAAGGAGCAGTCTCACCATCTTGGTCTCTCTCTTCTGGTCCTGGCGTTTGTTGGAGGTGGTCGCATTTTCTCTCGTTCTGGCTCTTGGCTTGAGTGGGCGCTGTTGTTTTGGGTGCACTGCTGAGGAGACGTGTCGGGGCTTTGGAACTTTTTGCAACGTCGGAGGAGGGGGTGTTGTTGACTGTGGTGCTTTTCAGGAGAGGAGAGAGCCACGTCTCGCTTGGTGGTGGAAGCGAGGAAGGGCAGGTTGGCTGCTTGTTCATGCCTGGGCGTTTTTGGAGCCATTTGTTGGTGCGCTTCCCGCACGATGGTTTGGAGGCGACGAACGCCAAGCCCCCTCGTTGAGACCAGAGTTAAGAGCCGGCCGGCAGGAACATCATTTATTTTTATTTAACCTTTCCCTTTGTTTGTATACGAGTCTGAGGGAAGACGTCTCAATTAGGAATTATAGTTTTTACCTCAAACTTTCATTTTTGTCTCTTGCATTAATTTTCATAAAATCCTTTATTTTTACATTTCATTCTTGTATTGTGGATTTTGCTGTCCCGTATTTGTGTTTGTGGGTTTGGATTAACCCAGTGTCAGCCGTCCGATCAGATAAGGCTTTGGGCCTTTCCCACGCGCGTCAAAGACAATCCCGCCAAGGTTCGAAGTACGCCTCGGAGTTAAAGCTCGTTTTGTTCACCCGTCACCCAGTGGTCTTGACCCCGGGGAAATGACATTATTCTTGAACCAGATTGTGAAACTTTGTCTCGTATCTTTGTTCCAAGGGCTCTTTTCAAAATCCTCACGAAACTTCTGACAGCCTCCACTTGTAGCTTGTTTGTGGTGATATTCCCCGAAATATATTTTAAAGTGTTTAGTAAGGGTTTTCTTGGTCAACCCTGTTGCTCTGACTCTCACTGGAACAATTTCAGCTTTCTTCAATTTCCAAGTCCTCTTGACCTCCTTTTTCAGCTCCTCGTATTTGATCATTTTCTGGGTTTCTGTAACATTTAGTCCAAAGTCATTGGGAAATGAAAACTCAATCAACAATGCTGACTTTTCTTTTTTGTGTTTGCGCACTATGTCCAGTCGCAATGCTTTGTTTGCAATGTCCAATTGATGGGATCATCTTTTCATGCGTGAGCGCTATACATGTTCATTTTCAAGGATCGGATTGGTTTGTGTTGCCATGATTGTTCTGGAACCAGAATGTTTAAATGTTTACAGATGTGCCAGTGGATTGCTCAACAGATGCTGTTATGTCTTTCTGTATACAACTGTTCTGACATGACTTTTTTTACATCCTGAAAGGAGGTGACTGGTACTTTGTTTCTACCCCACAAAACCTGCATTTGTCTGATTGGCTCAATCCCACCATTATCTTCGAGCCCTGGTCCCTGGATCCTTGGTCTTGGGCATTTATGATGACTCATTCTTCATCCCATATAATTTGACCTCTTTTAGCCATTCCAATGAGCCTTCCTTGTCAATCCCTGTTATATCAAGCTATTTTTTTAAATCTTCCTGCTCTTGTGTCATTCTCCCATTTGGCAGAGTATATCTGCTGATATATTTTTTGTAGTTTTCCTTTTTTCTCTCTTTGCCTTGCACTTCAAATTGATGAATGGAACATGACAGTCCTGGAGTATGTGCTTCCGCCCACTGTTGCCCTTTGCTGATGACGCACCCCACCAATCACTTCTCTTTCAAAGTGACTGAGATCTCTCCTCTTACAGCCATTCGAGCCTTAATTATAGGTAAACAGGCCTGTGCAGCATTTCTATACATGACCTGAAACATGGTGGGATGGTATTTGCTTCATTAAGACATGGACCTCACTTGTGTGGAGGCTGTTGCTTTCAATACACTTGGGGTCCCTCAATTACCCAGGCTTTGCCGGTTTTTTTTGTCCACCACCTCAAGACCTTGAATCTTCAACAGACAATTTGACCTGATGAACATCGGTCTAATTTGGATTTTATAAAGAAAAAGAAGAAGAAGAAGAAAAACAACAACAACAACAACAACAACATGAAAAGACGTGTTATGGGAAATACTATCAATAGAACCAACCAGAACGAAAATAAAATGCAGACAATTATGCCCCATTACCTTTTCCCCAAGATAACAAAACTCTCCCAGGTATAGTTACGGAACACTGCGAGATGGTGGGAACGATCACCTTTAAACAATGAATGGACTGAGGGAGATGGATGATTTATAGGCAGGAAATAATTAATTAAACAAGGATAACAATCAAGACATTTCTCTATGTAGACACGTGATCGAATTCATGTTTAGCAATACGCTCTAGAAATGTCACAAACGTGAAGCTATGAGTGACTGTGCATGAGAGGCTATCAACAGTGGAAGAGATTGCCTGGTCCATGGTTATGTTGAAACAGGACTCAAAGGAGTGAGAAAGTTGAGATGCAAATCAGTCAGACCAGCATGTCGATTCAGATTTGGAGAATACTCTGTAGTCTGTACCTTCAAACCCAGCCCTTTCAAGCAAATTCAGTGGGTACCAGATCATGGGTCGATTACCCACGGGCAGCAGTGGTTTCGGCACGCTAGCGGTGAGCTCTGTAAGGCGAGAACCTCGTCCACCAGCGAGGAGTACTGCTTGAAACTCCATATTCAGATCAGCAACACAGCTTCACAAAAACGTTGTGATACCTACAGACAACAAACAAACACAGTGCAACAATGCAGGTTTGCCTGCGGCATGCAAGACTCCTTTCCGTTTTGAAGTACCGTGAGTGGACGAGTACCAAGCTGTGACCACGAGGACCAGCAAAAGACATGTTGCGAGTTTGGGGCAGTGCGGAGATAGGATAGCTCGGCAGCAACATGGTCACCTTCAAACATGTCAAATCCCACGCTGGTCTTGATTGGTTGCATTATTCAGATCATACTAAAACATCAGGAAGGATAGCTTAGAGGTATGCACTCTCACCTTTGAGCTGCCAAGTCTGTGTTCCAATACCGACCCAGCTATAAACTGTCATCCTGGTGTTTCACCAATTAGTGCGTCATATGTTGGAAGTACTCCAAGCCAGCGAATGTCTGCCAACACAAGTCATTGGCGGACTATAAAGATCCCACCGTGTCTTTCGCGAAGACCAGACAAGTTATCGCCGGCACTCTAACGAAATTCCAGCCCAACCTAACTCCATTCAAAAATCCCATTCCTGGCATGTGCGCCACAGCAATAAAACAATTCCCCGGGAGCTGGAACCAACTGACGGCATCAAAAGGGAGTCCTATCAGAAGATACCGATTACATGGTGGAATATACACCATCATGTCAGTCCATCTCCTTCAAAAGTATCCGGACACAAGATACTCATGGTTTTTTTTTTCTTTACCCTCGTCGTAGGTAGGGTATTGCATTCGAGTCCATTTGTCTGCCCACACATAATGTACTGACTGACTTAGGCCACAAACGCCACCTGGTGGGAGCCAGTATTACACGTTATCTTTTTTCGAGCAGCAGTTGTGTATCTCTATAGAGGAGGTACAATTAGATCGAGTGTACGTCTATAAAGTACGTACAATTAAGAATTTGCGTATGTCTATAAAGTGCGTGTATTAAGAACGTGAGTGCATCTATGAAGTACGTACTATGAGAACGTGCATACGTCCATAAAATACATACGAACAGCACACCAAACATGCCTTGGCGACATCTGCAATCTCTGATGGCCTTTTCTATTTTTTTTATGCAAAGAGCAAGCCTTTCATTGGTACATTAAGGTCCAACAGGGTTCACCACCCCTGACTCAGTAGTTAGGTCCCGCGCGGTCAAACCAGTGTGTGCTCAGAAAATTGAGCACGAGTGCCGACGCCGTTTCGTACGAAGGGAAGAACCTCAGAAACGCACACGGGTAGCTTAACCAAGCTGTATTCCAGCGTGGGGTCCCTCATTAAACTAGGCCGCAACGCACTGTGCCATCCTGAGTCCACACGAACCCGTTTTCCTTCTCAGGTAAACCGCATTTGCAAGGTATGAGTCCGTAAACCATCCCAGTCATCCGAGACAAGCCTCTTTAAACCATTAAACACCAGAGATATCGCCCAAAACAACCCCACATGCCTTACCTCAAAGCTCTAAATCTAAAGCTCCGTCTCCAGTCTAATAAAATACTATTTAACATCATAATGCCTGTTACAAACTTTGACTTTTATTGATAAAAGCTGTTAATCGAATTAGTTATAAACGAGATTTTAAAAAAACCCCAGATATTGTGAGCAGTGCTCCTGAACGTACGCACCGCCCAAATGTAAATTGAAAATAAATAACATTCTCAAGAGAGTAGCTGAGGCATAAATAGTACCGTTCGCAGTTATATTAACAAACATAAAATAATAGTTTGCTATTTTCGGATAAGGATTGATATCCACAATTACAAGTATTGTATTAACTTATTAAGTCGATTTGGTTATTACTGTTTTCGCAGTGCAGTGACGTCGAGGAAGACAATGTAATTTTAATTTTATATTATATTATACGAAAATCTGCAAAAGTGACAGGAAGTAGGATTAATCGTCAATCCCTCTTAAATATCATAGGAAGTCTTATAGCTATGGTCCGAAACCCTATTAACGCCACCGACGTCTGATTAATCCACCATGGCGAGTGGCTGTCGTTATTAGGTTTTACTATACAGATATTTAGTGTCTGTTTCGCAAAATAAATTGGTTTTGCGTTCCACTTTACGGCAGTGGGTGGTAGTCAGTTTACGACATGCCGTAAAGATGGATGTGTGTTTTTCACACTACGATGACTACGTGGTTCGTTCACGGCTGTGTTGTTGTTGCTGAAATCGTTGATTTAGGTTTGACGGTCCATTAAGAGCACAAAAAGAAAACAAGGCAGGTCTACTCGTGTTCTATTTCTGAATATAAAGCTCTGTGTAAAATATTGTTGAGTGACCGCTCGAAAAGAAAGTTTGTCATACTTGTCCCCTCATGGGCCTGGGGTGAGATTCATTTTCAAAATTCATTTCTTTAAAAACTGTTATGTTGCACTCCCTCGTCTGCGCATCAGGAGACGGGGTTTTGTGTGTGTGTGTGTGTGTGTGTGTGTGTGTGTGTGTGTGTGTGTGTGTGTGTGTGTGTGTGTGTGTCTGTGTGTCTGTGTGTCTGTCTGTCTCCCCGTGTGTGTGTGTGTCCCCGTGTGTGTGTGTGTGTCCCCATGTGTGTGTCCGTGTGTCCGTATGTGTGTGTGTGTCGCCGTGTGTGTGTGTCGCCGTGTGTGTGTGTCGCCGTGTGTGTGTGTCCGCTTATGTGTGTGTGTGTGGGGGGGGGGGGGGGGGATGTTTGTGTGTGTGTGGGGGGGGGGGGGATGTTTGTGTGTGTGTGTGTGAGTGTGTGTGTTGGGGGGGGGGGGATGTTTGTGTGTGTGTGTGTGTGTGTGTGTGTGTCGCCGTGTGTGTGTGTCCGCTTATGTGTGTGTGTGTGTGTGTGTTGGGGGGATGTTTGTGTGTGTGTGTGTGTGTGTGTGTTGGGGGGGGAGGGGGGGATGTTTGTGTGTGTGTGTGTGTGGGGGGGGCGGGGTGTGAGTGTGTGTGTGTGGGGGGGCGGGGTGTGAGTGTGTGTGTGTGGGGGGGCGGGGTGTGAGTGTGTGTGTGTGGGGGGGCGGGGTGTGAGTGTGTGTGTGTGGGGGCGCGGGGTGTGAGTGTGTGTGGGGGGGGGGGGGGGAGGGGTGTGGGTGTGTATATGTGTATGTGTGTGTGGGGGGGGGGCGATGTGTGTGTGGGGGGGGGGGGGGGATGTGTGTGTGTGGGGGGGGGGGGATGTGTGTGTGTGGGGGGGGGGGGATGTGTGTGTGGGGGGGGGGGGATGTGTGTGTGGGGGGGGGGGGGTGTGGGAGGGGGGGTGTGGGGGGGTGTGTGTGCGTGTGAGTGTGTCCCTTTATGTGTGTGTGAGTGTGTCCCCTCATGTGTGAGTGTGTTTGTGTGTCCATCCCTGTGTTTGTGTGTGTGTTTGTGTGTCCATCCCCGTGTTTGTGTGTGTGTCCGTCCGTGTGTGTGTGTGTGTGTGTCCGTCCATGTGTGTGTGTCCGTCCATGTGTGTGTGTCCGTCCATGTGTGTGTGTGTCCGTCCCCTTGTGTGTGTGTGTGCCCATCCCCGTGTGTGTGTGTGTCCGTCCCCATGTGTGTGTGTGTGTGTGTCCGTCCCCATGTGTGTGTGTGTGTGTGTCCGTCCCCATGTGTGTGTGTGTGTGTGTGTGTGTGTCCGTCCCCGTGTGTGTGTGTGTCCGTCCCCGTGTGTATGTGTGTGTCGGTCCCCGTGTGTGTGTGTGTGTGTGTGTGTGTGTGTGTGTGTCGGTCCCCCCCCGTGTGTGTGTGTGTCGGTCCCCGTGTGTGTGTGTCGGTCCCCGTGTGTGTGTCGGTCCCTGTGTGCGTGTCGGTCCCCGTGTGCGTGTCGGTGCGTGTGTGTGTGTGTGTGTGTCCGTCCCCGTGTGTGTGTGTGTGTGTGTCCTCCCTCCCCCCCCCCCCGTGTGTGTGTGTCCGTCCCCGTGTGTGTGTGTGTGTCCGTCTGTGTGTGTGTCCGTCCGTGTGTTTGTGAACCCGTGTGTTTGTGTCCCCGTGTGTTTGTGTCCCCGTGTGTTTGTGTCCCCTTGTGTGTGTGTGTGTGTGTGTGTGTGTGTGTGTGTGTGTGTCCCCTTATGTGTGTGTGTGTGTCCCCTTATGTGTGTGTGTGTCCGCTTATGTGTGTGTGTGTCCCCTTATGTGTGTGTGTGTCCCCTTATGTGTGTGTGTGTCCCCTTATGTGTGTGTGTGTCCCCTTATGTGTGTGTGTGTCCCCTTATGTGTGAGTGTGTCCCCTTATGTGTGTGAGTGTGTCCCCTTATGTGTGTGAGTGTGTCCCCTTATGTGTGTGAGTGTGTCCCCTTATGTGTGTGTGTGTCCCCTTATGTGTGTGAGTGTGTCCCCTTATGTGTGCGAGTGTGTCCCCTTATGTGTGTGTGTGTGTCCCCGTGTGTGTGTGTGTGTGTGTCTGTGTGTGTGTGCGTGTGTGTGTGTGTCCCCTTACGTGTGTGTGTCCCCTTACGTGTATGTGTGTGTACCATTATGTGTGTGTGTATGTGTGTGTACCCTTTCGTGTGCGTGTGTGTCCCCTTATGTGTGTGCGTGTGTGTCCCCGTGTCCCCTTATGTGTGTGTGTGTGTGAGTGTGTCCCCTTATGTTTGTGAGTGTGTCCCCTTGTGTGTGTGTGTCCCCTTGTATGTGTGTCCCCTTGTATGTGTGTCCCCTTGTATGTGTGTCCCCTTGTATGTGTGTCCCCTTGTGTGTGTGTGTCCGTGTGTGTCCGTGTGTGTGTGTGTGTGTGTGTGTGTGTGTCCCCTTATGTGCGTGTGAGTGTGTCCCCTTATATGCGTGTGTGTGTCCCCTTATGTGCGTGTGAGTGTGTCCCCTTATGTGTGTGTGAGTGTGTCCCCTTATGTGCGTGTGAGTGTGTCCCCTCGTGTGTGTGTGTGTGTCCATCCCCACGTTTGTGTGTCCGTCCCCGTGTGTGTGTGTGTCAGTCCCCGTGTGTGTGTGTCCGTCCCCGTGTGTGTGTGTGTGTGTCCGTCCCCGTGTGTGTGTGTGTGTGTCCGTCCATGTGTGTGTGTGTGTGTGTGTGTGTGTGTGTGTGTCCGTCCATGTGTGTGTGTCCGTCCATGTGTGTGTGTCCGTCCATGTGTGTGTGTGTCCGTCCATGTGTGTGTGTGTGTGTGTGTGTGTGTCCGTCCGTGTGTGTGTGTGTGTGTGTGTGTGTCCGTCCATGTGTGTGTGTGTGTGTCCGTCCATGTGTGTGTGTGTGTCCGTCCATGTGTGTGTGTGTCCGTCCATGTGTGTGTGTGTCGGTCGCCGTGTGTGTGTGTCGGTCGCCGTGTGTGTGTCAGTCGCCGTGTGTGTGGTGTGTCTCCCCGTGTGTGTGTGTGTGTCTCCCCGTGTGTGTGTGTGTCTCCCCGTGTGTGTGTGTGTGTGTCCCCGTGTGTGTGTGTGTCCCCGTGTGTGTCCCCGTGTGTGTGTGTGTGTGTGTCCCCGTGTGTGTGTGTGTGTCCCCGTGTGTGTGTGTGTGTGTGTGTGTCCCCGTGTGTGTGTCCCCGTGTGTGTGTCCCCGTGTGTGTGTCCCCGTGTGTGTGTGTCCCCGTGTGTGTGTCCCCGTGTGTGTGTGTCCCCGTGTGTGTGTGTCCCCGTGTGTGTGTGTCCGTGTGTGTGTGTGTGTCCGTGTGTGTGTGTGTCCGTGTGTGTGTGTGTGCGTGTGTCCCCGTGTGTGCGTGTGTCCGTTTGTGTGTGTCCCCATGTGTGTGTGTCCGTGTGTGTGTGTGTGTCCGTGTGTGTGTGTGTCCGTGTGTGTGTGTGTGCGTGTGTCCCCGTGTGTGCGTGTGTCCGTTTGTGTGTGTGTGTGTGTGTGTGTCCCCGTGTGTGTGTCCCCGTGTGTGTGTCCCCGTGTGTGTGTCCCCGTGTGTGTGTCCCCGTGTGTGTGTCCCCGTGTGTGTGTGTCCCCGTGTGTGTGTGTCCCCGTGTGTGTGTGTCCCCGTGTGTGTGTCCCCGTGTGTGTGTCCCCGTGTGTGTGTGTCCCCGTGTGTGTGTGTCCCCGTGTGTGTGTGTCCCCGTGTGTGTGTGTCCCCGTGTGTGTGTGTGTGTGTGTGTGTCCCCGTGTGTGTGTGTGTGTCCCCGTGTGTGTGTGTGTGTGTGTGTCCCCGTGTGTCCCCGTGTGTGTGTCCCCGTGTGTGTGTCCCCGTGTGTGTGTGTCCCCGTGTGTGTGTGTCCCCGTGTGTGTGTGTCCCCGTGTGTGTGTCCCCGTGTGTGTGTCCCCGTGTGTGTGTCCCCGTGTGTGTGTCCCCGTGTGTGTGTCCCCGTGTGTGTGTGTCCCCGTGTGTGTGTGTCCCCGTGTGTGTGTGTCCCCGTGTGTGTGTGTCCGTGTGTGTGTGTGTGTCCGTGTGTGTGTGTGTCCGTGTGTGTGTGTGTGCGTGTGTCCCCGTGTGTGCGTGTGTCCGTTTGTGTGTGTCCCCATGTGTGTGTGTCCCCGTGTGTGAGTGTGTCCCCGTGTGTGTGTATGTGTGTGTCCCGTCCCCGTGTGTGTGTATGTGTGTGTCCCGTCCCCGTGTGTGTGTATGTGTGTGTCCCGTCCCCGTGTGTGTGTATGTGTGTGTCCCGTCCCCGTGTGTGTGTGTTTGTCGCCGTGTGTGTGTGTGTGTGTGTGTTTGTCGCCGTGTGTGTGTGTGTGTGTTTGTGTGTGTGTGTGTCGCCGTGTGTGTGTGTGTGTCGCCGTGTGTGTGTGTCCGCTTGTGTGCGTGTGTGTGTCCCCGTGTGTGTGTGTGTGTGTGTGTGTGTGTGTTGGGGGAGAGGTGGGGGGGGGGGATGTTTGTGTGTGTGTGTGTGTGTGTGTGTGGGGGGGAGGGGTGTGAGTGTGGGGGGGAGGGGTGTGAGTGTGTGTGTGTGTGGGGGGGGGGGGGGGGGAGGGGGGGGTGTGTATGTGTGTGTGGGGGGGGTGTGTGTCCCCTTATGTGCGTGTGAGTGTGTCCCTTTATGTGTGTGTGAGTGTGTCCCCTTATGTGTGTGTGAGTGTGTCCCCTCATGTGTGAGTGTGTTTGTGTGTCCATCCCCGTGTTTGTGTGTGTGTTTGTGTGTCCATCCCCGTGTTTGTGTGTGTGTGTGTTTGTGTGTCCGTCCCCGTGTGTGTGTGTGTGTGTGTGTGTGTCCGTCCGTGTGTGTGTGTGTGTGTGTGTCCGTCCATGTGTGTGTGTGTCCGTCCATGTGTGTGTGTGTCCGTCACCATGTGTGTGTGTGTCCGTCACCATGTGTGTGTGTGTCCGTCCCTGTGTGTGTGTGTGTGTCCATCCCCGTGTGTGTGTGTGTCCGTCCCCGTGTGTGTGTGTGTGTGTGTCCATCCCCGTGTGTGTGTGTGTGTCCGTCCCCATGTGTGCGTGTGTCCCCGTGTGTGCGTGTGTCCCCGTGTGTCCGTGTGTTTGTGTCCCCATGTGTGTGTGTGTCCCCGTGTGTGAGTGTGTCCCCGTCTGTGTGTATGTGTGTGTCCCGTCCCCGTGTGTGTGTATGTGTGTGTCCCGTCCCTGTGTGTGTGTATGTGTGTGTCCCGTCCCCGTGTGTGTGTGTTTGTCGCCGTGTGTGTGTGTGTCCGTCCCCATGTGTGTGTGTCCGTCCCCCCGTGTGTGTGTGTGTGTCGGTCCCCCCCCCCCCCCCCCCCGTGTGTGTGTCGGTCCCCGTGTGTGTGTGTGTCGGTCCCCGTGTGTGTGTCGGTCCCCGTGTGTGTGTCGGTCCCCGTGTGTGTGTGTCGGTCCCCGTGTGTGTGTGTCGGTCCCCGTGTGTGTGGGTCGGTCCCCGTGTGTGTGGGTCGGTCCCCGTGTGTGTGGGTCGGTCCCCGTGTGTGTGGGTCGGTCCCCGTGTGTGTGGGTCGGTCCCCGTGTGCGTGTCGGTCCCCGTGTGCGTGTCGGTCCCCGTGTCCGTGTCGGTCCCCGTGTGCGTGTCGGTGCGTGTGTGTTTGTGTCCGTCCCCGTGTGTGTGTGTGTGTGTGTGTGTGTATGTGTGTGTCCCCTCCCCACCCGAACCCCCCCTTCCACCATGTGTGTGCATGTGTGTCCGTCCCCGTGTGTGTGTGTGTGTGTCCGTCCCCGTGTGTGTGTGTGTGTGTGTGTGTGTGTGTATGTCCGTCCGTCCGTGTGTGTGTCCCCGTGTGTTTGTGAACCCGTGTGTTTGTGTCCCCGTGTGTTTGTGTCCCCTTGTGTGTGTGTGTGTGTGTGTCCCCTTATGTGTGTGTGTGTCCCCTTATGTGTGTGTGTGTCCCCTTATGTGTGTGTGTGTCCCCTTATGTGTGTGTGTGTCCCCTTATGTGTGTGTGTGTCCCCTTATGTGTGTGTGTGTCCCCTTATGTGTGTGTGTGTCCCCTTATGTGTGTGTGTGTCCCCTTATGTGTGTGTGTGTCCCCTTATGTGTGTGTGTGTCCCCTTATGTGTGTGTGTGTCCCCTTATGTGTGTGTGTGTCCCCTTATGTGTGTGTGTGTCCCCTTATGTGTGTGTGTGTCCCCTTATGTGTGTGTGTGTCCCCTTATGTGTGTGAGTGTGTCCCCTTATGTGTGTGAGTGTGTCCCCTTATGTGTGTGAGTGTGTCCCCTTATGTGTGTGAGTGTGTCCCCTTATGTGTGTGAGTGTGTCCCCTTATGTGTGTGAGTGTGTCCCCTTATGTGTGTGAGTGTGTCCCCTTATGTGTGTGTGTGTGTGTGTGTGTGTCCGTCCCCGTATGTGTGTGTGTGTCCGTCCCCGTATGTGTGTGTGTGTCCGTCCCCGTATGTGTGTGTGTGTGTCCCCTTACGTGTGTGTGTGTCCCCTTACGTGTATGTGTGTGTACCCTTACGTGTGTGTGTGTATGTGTGTGTCCCCTTTCGTGTGCGTGTGTGTCCCCTTATGTGTGTGTCCCCTTATGTGTGTGTGTGTGTGTCCCCTTATGTGTGTGTGTGTGTGTGTGTGTGTGTGTGTGTCCCCTTATGTGTGTGAGTGTGTCCCCTTATGTGTGTGAGTGTGTCCCCTTATGTGTGTGAGTCTGTCCCCTTATGTGTGTCAGTGTGTCCCCTTATGTGTGTGTGTGTCCCCTTATGTGTGTGAGTGTGTCCCCTTATGTGTGTGTGTGTGTCCCCTTGTGTGTGTGTGTGTGTCCCTGTGTGCGGATCTGTTTCGTGACACCGGAATTAGTTGATGGATGTTAAAGATCTCACGGTGTCCTTCGCAAAGAGTTGGCGAGTTATCACCAGCACCCTGAACAAATTACAAATTCCGACTTGGGTTTCTTTTTTTTGTATTCTGAATCGAGGCTCGTGAAAGAGCTCACATTTACTTCACAAACAAATCAATCAGACAAACAAAATATATAAAAAGAGGGAGCGGAAAACAAGAGAAGGGGAAGCACACAAACACTTGAGAGCACACAACATTTAAGAGCAGGGAGATGTGTGGGAGGGAGAGGGCTTGGGGGGGAGGAGGCGTGAGAAGGGAGGCGGGGGGGGGGGGGGGGTGGGAGAAGTATAAAACACAAGGACACCAAGGACTTCCAGGACAGAAGTTGGTAAAAATTAGAGTTGGGTTGTCTGTTGGTACCAAATGTCCGTTTGAAGGTACCGCAAAAACGAGTGAACCGATCGCATCGATATTTTGGGTGGATAATCCTGGGATCTCCTGGAGTAAAATAGGCCATATTGTTTTTTCCAATTTCAGCTTTGGCCTCCAGCATTTTCAGGTTTGGACTCCTGCATAACGTTATTTTCCCGGGTGCCGCACAAACGGCTGCACCGACTCGATCACCCATTCTATCTATCCGATCACCCATTCTATCCATCCGATCACCCATTCTATCCATCCGATCACCCATTCTATCCATCCGATCACCCATTCTATCCATCCGATCACACATTCTATCCATCCGATCACCCATTCTGTCCATCCGATCACCCATTCTATCCATCCGATCACCCATTCTATCCATCCGATCACCCATTCTATCCATCCGATCACCCATTCTGTCCATCCGATCACCCATTCTGTCCATCCGATCACCCATTCTGTCCATCCGATCACCCATTCTGTCCATCCGATCACCCATTCTGTCCATCCGATCACCCAATCTATCCATCCGATCACCCATTCTATCCATCCGATCACCCATTCTATCCATCCGATCACCCATTCTATCCATCCGATCACCCATTCTATCCATCCGATCACCCATTCTATCCATCCGATCACCCATTCTATCCATCCGATCACCCATTCTATCCATCCGATCACCCATTCTATCCATCCGATCACCCATTCTATCCATCCGATCACCCATTCTATCCATCCGATCACCCAGTTCTATCCATCCGATCACCCATTCTATCCATCCGATCACCCATTCTATCCATCCGATCACCCATTCTATCCATCCGATCACCCATTCTGTCCATCCGATCACCCATTCTGTCCATCCGATCACCCATTCTGTCCATCCGATCACCCAATCTATCCATCCGATCACCCATTCTATCCATCCGATCACCCAGTTCTATCCATCCGATCACCCATTCTATCCATCCGATCACCCATTCTATCCATCCGATCACCCATTCTATCCATCCGATCACCCATTCGATCCATCCGATCACCCATTCTATCCATCCGATCACCCATTCTATCCATCCGATCACCCATTCTATCCATCCGATCACCCATTCTATCCATCCGATCACCCATTCTATCCATCCGATCACCCATTCTATCCATCCGATCACCCATTCTATCCATCCGATCACCCAGTTCTATCCATCCGATCACCCATTCTGTCCATTCGATCACCCATTCTATCCATCCGATTACCCATTATATCCATCCGATCACCCATTCTATCCATTTCCCTGGTTGATTTCTCACTCATCTTATCCATTTGCACCTCCAAATATGCGCTGAATTGAGTCATGAAAACATCCATGTTAAACCCCGCTTGCACAACGGGTCCAGCCTCCGCCGCCGGCCCTGCGTGCGAAGCGCCGCCATTATCTCCACTCCCTGCTGCGCCGTGATTAACTCCAAGGTCAATCTGTTCGTTTATGTCCTGGGCCATTAATTCATCCTCATTCTCGACACTTTCTATACCCACCGGAACCTGCTCGTCTTGGCCCGCCATCATCCGAATTAAATTTTAAAAAATTTTTTTTAAATTTGTTTTAAACTAAATTTCCACACGCTCGTAATTTCGCAATACGTGAAGCGTACTCCAGGTCAGAATATCGCAAACTCCTGACACCAATTTTGTTTGCGAGGCTTCAAAAATCCCACTCCTTGACAACAATTTTTTTCCCCTCGGTTAATACCGGAAAATCACGGATACCGTAAACTGGGGCTACTTTGAACATTTTTTTTCTTTCCCATAGAACCCTGGCTAATGTAATAAATATATCTCACTCCTTTCATTACTCAAATAGGGGGACTGAATGAAGCTAATGATAGCATGCATCAAAACTGCTTGGCTGTGCATATAAATATATATATTTTTAAGGAAATTAGGTGTTCAAAGTAAGTAGTGTTGAAAGGACAAGGACGAACGCTATTGAAAATTGGGTCGCCACGTCAAAATCCAAGATTGCCGCCGCCATGTATGTCTGACCCTTGTGAGCGGAATATCTTGAAAAATAAGCGAAGTACCAACTTCTAATCTGGTGTTTGGGTGTATCTAGGCATAATAATAATAATAATGCATTTATTTTACTAGGGCATGCCCGTACGTGGGTGCCCGTTCCTTGCCAAAAAAAAAAAAAAACGCTACCCGTACGCTCTACCCCGCCCGTACGCCCGTACGCCCGTAAACAAAAAAAACAACGCTCTTCGCTTCCGCCCTTCGCTCTGGGAGAAATAATGCGCATAAGAAATCGAGAAATTATTATTTTCTCCGGAAGAAATCGAATTACGAACCGTAATGGCGCACGCGCTCGGCTCGGCTCGCAACAACGCGTTCTGTGATTGGCTGCCGGAAGTGAAGTCTTCACTGTCCGGAAGGTCGCAAATCGCAGTTACGATGAATCGCAAATTAGTTTTATTTAGTTTTAAAACTAAAAAAAAACTCTGGCTACGGCTTCCCCTTCGCTCCCACCTCTTGTTCATATGTGTGTTGTACCGTCCACCAAACAGTGATGACTCCATCTACATCTCGCTGTCTGATGATATGGACCAACTTCTATCTACTCATCCCAACTCTCTCTTCCTCATATGTGGTGATTTCAACTGTCATCATGCCAGTTGGCTGGGTGTGGGTACCTCTCTCACCAGCCATGGCTCCTCAGCAAAGGACTTCTGCGACTCACTGGGACTGACACAATCTGTCAATTTCCCGACCCGGATCTCAGTCAACGGAACATCTTCTCTTCTGGACTTGGTTATGACTAACTTCCCTGAAAATGTCTGCTGCTCTTCTTCTGCTCCGATCGGATCATCTGATCATGTCCTTGTTAAAGTGGACATCTCTCTGACCATCCTCAGGGAGCCTGCTCAGCGTCGACGAGTCTGGCATTTCACTCAGGCCAACTGGCATGGTCTTCAAGCAGCCATCAATCATCTGGACTGGTCTCCCATCTCTACCACCTCTGACATCAACTCATCCTGGGAATTCTTCCAAATAAATTGCTCTCTCTCATGCACAGATTTATCCCATCTCGTCTTCAGTTGTCATACCCTTCCTCCCGTCCATGGTACACGGAATCTTGTGGTGAGGCTGTTGCCCAGAAACAACTTGCCTTCGTCTCCTGGAAAGCAAATCCAACGGAAGGAAATCTCAATTCCTTTCACAAAGCCCGAAACAAGTGTGTGTCCACCCTCAGGAGAGCCAGGAAACAATATCTCTCCGTTCTCAAGACCGAACTCTCTTATCTGTCTCCCTCTTCCAAATCCTGGTGGCGTCTGGTCAAATCCGTTTCTGGTGTTTGTTCCCCCTCCATCCCCTCCCTTACCTCAAACGGCTACACAGCTGACTCCGCACGTGAAAAAGCTGAATGCCTCAACTCTGTGTTTGCCTCTAAATCTTGTGTCCCAAACCCATCCCTCTCTGTACCCACCATACCCAGTCGTACCCTGCTGCTTCTGGACTCCGTGTCCTTTCCTCCTGACAAGGTGGAAAAGTTTCTGTCAACCCTCGACTCTGATTCTGCAACTGGACCCGACGGCATCAGCCCACGGGTCCTAAAATCCTGCTCTGCTGCTCTATCTCACCCTCTCTCTGTTATCTTCACCCTCTCTTTTGCTCAAGGTCAACTGCCATCTGCTTGGAAATCAGCCAACATCACCGCTTTGCACAAAAAAGGTGCAAAAACAGATCCTAGCAACTACAGACCAATCAGCCTTCTCCCAATTATCAGCAAAGTCATGGAATCCATCATTGCTTCTGATATGAAATCTTTCCTCTTCTCCAATGGCTTGATCTCTGATCATCAATTTGGTTTCAGACCAGGTCACTCTACTCTGGACATGCTGCTTCTGCTGTCTCAACAATGGATGGAGGTCCTCAATGCCAAACAGGAAATTAGAGCTGTCTCCCTCGACATATCACGTGCCTTCGACACGGTCTGGCACCCCGCTCTGCTCACCAAACTCTCCTCCTTTGGTATCCATGGAAATCTCCACGCATGGCTGGCGGACTTCCTCTCTAGTCGTCGTCAACGTGTGGCCCTGAATGGGTTTCTCTCATCTCCTCTTCCTGTTCAGGCTGGAGTTCCCCAAGGCAGTGTTCTGGGCCCCGTGCTTTTTCTGGTCTTCATCAATGATCTCTCTGACTCTCTCGAAAATCCTCTCTATCTCTTTGCTGATGACTCCACTCTCTGCCGCTCCATTCCTCTTCCCTCAGATCGGCAGTCTGCTGCCTCCTCACTCTCTGAAGACCTGGACAAAATCACAGACTGGTCAAACAAGTGGAACATGTCTTTCAATCCTGACAAATCTCACACTCTTACTATGTCTCTCCGAAAAGATCGACTGGACAACCCTCCCATCTACTTTCTCAACAATCCTCTCCAAGAAGTTCTGTCGCTCAAGATTTTGGGTCTCACTATCTGCCATGATCTTTCTTGGGAAAACCACATTTCTAAGCTGGCCTCCAAAGCCAGTCGCCGACTGGGCATCCTCCGTCGTGCGAAGTCCTTCCTCGGCACACCTGAGCTCCTCACCACATACAAGGCTTTCATCCGCAGCTCAATGAAATACTGTTCTCCCCTATGGGCCGGTGCTCCTGCCTCACACCTAGCTCGGCTTCACGCTGTTGAAACCAAAGCTTTCAGAATTATTGGAATCTCCCGCGATGAAGCTATCTCTGAGGGCCTTTCACTCACTCACCGCAGGCAGGTAGGTGGTCTTTCTGTCTTCTACCGACTCCTCTCCGGCCTTGCACCCCCAGCTCTCTCTGTGCTCTGTCCCCCAAATATTCCTACAGGTCGCACAAGATCTGCCAGCAACCCTCTGATGGTTAAACTGCCGAAATCTCGGCTCTCCGCTCACCTTCACTCTTTCATTCCTCTTTTCTCCCGCCTCTGGAACAAACTCCCTCACTCCCTTCAATCCCACTCCTCCCTTCAGGTCTTTAAAACAGCTGTTCACCACCATCTCTTATCTTCCCCCATCCAAAACCTTGATCTTTTCTACCCCCGCTAATTCACCCCAGATCCACCTTGTTTGAAATTCCAACTTCTTTCCTTGAAGTCCTGGCAGTGTCCATATGTTTTATACCTCTCCCACTGCCCCCTTCCCACGCCCCCCCCCCCCCCAAAGCCCTCACCCTCTCTCAGATCTCTCGATGTCTCCATGTCTCTCGGTCCCTGCTCTCATATGTTGTGTTTGTGTCCTTCCCCCTCTCTCCCCATCTTGTCTACCGCTCCCTATGTTATGTTTTATGTGTCGGTTTGTCTTTCTGTGTGATTAATGTTCGCTCTTTCACGAGCCTCGATCTTGTATACAAAAAAAAAAAAAAAACAAAAAAAAAAAAAACATAGTTGAACGGCAACATAGTTTTCCAACGTGAAATAAATGAATACGCTCTCAAATGTGCCGTCCGAGGCAGAGTCTGTTCGCCACGTTCGGCACACGTGATAGCTCGCTGCTCTCTGATTGGTTGAATCGTTTTTTGGACATAGCTCGGTAACTACTTGTCCGATTAATATGAAACCCTGAAAAGGCACATCCTCGGGTCCCCAGCAATATACCTGGCAAGTTTAAAGTATATCGGACCCGTGGTTGTCGAGAAACAGCGGTCACAGACATACATACATACATACATACATACATACATACATACATACATACATACACACAGAGATTTCTGGAATTATAGATAGATATAGCGCTTTTCAGGAAGCCCAAAGACGCTTTGACAGAGTGCAAAACATAATGCATAGCAAAACATAAAAACAATTGCAAAAAAAGAAGAATCAATAGGGAAATATTCAAAGCACAAAGGAGGGAGAAGGAGAGGAGATAGTCAGGGGTTAGATGCTGTGGGTTAACCTTTCCTGGTTAACCTTTATTTCATTTCTTTCATTTAATTTCCTTCATTTCATTTCCTTTACTTAATTTGCTTTATTTAATTTATTTTATTGAATTTCCTTTATTTCATTTCCTTTATTTCATTTCCTTTATTTAATTTCCATTATTTAATTTCCTTTATTTAATATATTTTATATTATTTCCTTTATTTCATTTATTTCATTTTATTTCCTTCATTTAATTTCCTTTTTTAAATTTCCTTCCCTTTATCACCTCCACCACCAAAGATGGATGGACGGCGGTTATGGTCTCATTCCGGGTTGGTTGGTTGGTTGGCTGGCTGTGAGTAGGATATCACCTACTCACAGCCAGCCATTTAGATTTGGATTTGATCGAAACTCGGTGGATGAGTTACTTAGATCACAAGAACAAGCCAATTAGGTTTTGGTTCAGGTTCAAATCCAAACCGGCCTATCATGGTTTCATATCTGGCCTATCATGGTTTCATTTCCGGCCTATCATGGTTTCATATCCGGTCTATCATGGTTTCATATCCGGTCTATCATGGTTTCATATCCGGTCTATCATGGTTTCATATCCGGCCTATCATTGTTTCAGATCCGGCCTATCATTATTATTTTTATTTTTTTTGTATACAAGATCGAGGCTCGTGAAAGAGCTAACATTTATCACACAAAAAGTCAAACCGACACACAAAACACAAAAAACAAGGGGAGCGGCAGACAAGATGGGAAGAGAGGGGGAAGGACACAAACACAACATTTGAGAGCAGGGACATCGGGAGGACTTGGGGGGAGGTGGGAGAGGTATAAAACATATGAACACTGCAAGGACTCTGGGGTGAATTACCGGGGGTAGAAAAGATCAAGGTTTTGGATGGGGGAAGATAAGAGATGGTGGTGAACAGCTGTTTTAAAGACCTGGAGGGAGGAGTGGGATTGAAGGGAGTGGGGGAGTTTGTTCCAGAGGCGGGAGAAAAGGGGAATGAAAGAGTGAAGGTGAGCAGAGAGCCTAGATTTTGGCAGTTTAACCATAAGAGGGTTGCAGGCAGATCTTGTGCGACCTGAAGGAATATTGGGGGGACAGAGCACAGAGAGAGCTGGGGGAGCAAGGCCGGAGAGGAGTCGGTAGAAGACAGAAAGACCACCAACCTGCCTGCGGTGAGTGAGTGAAAGGCCCTCGGAGTTGACTTCATCGCAGGAGATTCCAATGATTCTTAAAGCTTTGGCCTCAACAGCATGAAGCCGAGCTAGGTGTGAGGCAGGAGCACAAGCCCAGAGGGGGGAACAGTATTCCATTGAGCTGCGGATGAAAGCCTTGTATGTGGTGAGGAGCTCAGGTGTGCCAAGGAAGGACTTCGCACGACGGAGGATGCCCAGTCGGCGACTGGCTTTGGAGGTCAGCTTGGAAATGTGGTTTTCCCAAGACATATCATGGCAGATAGTGAGACCCAAAAGCTTGAGCGACAGAACTTCTTGGAGAGGATTGTTGAGAAAGTAGATGGGAGGGTTTTCCAGTCGGTCCTTTCGGAGAGACATTGTAAGAGTGTGAGATTTGTCAGGATTGAAAGACATGTTCCACTTGTTTGACCAGTCTGTGATTTTGTCCAGGTCTGCAGAGAGTGCGGAGGCTGCAGACTGCCGATCTGAGGGATGAGGAATGGAGCGGCAGATAGTGGAGTCATCAGCAAAGAGATAGAGAGGATTTTCCAGAGAGTCGGAGAGATCATTGATGAAGACCAGAAATAGCACAGGGCCCAGAACACTACCTTGGGGAACTCCAGCCAGAACAGGAAGGGGAGATGAGAGAAATACATTCAGGGCCACACGTTGCCTACGACCAGAGAGGAAGTCCGCAAGCCATGAGTGGAGATTTCCATGAATACCATAGGAGGTGAGTTTGGTGAGCAGAGCTGGGTGCCAGACCGTATCGAAGGCACGTGATATGTCAAGTGAGACAGCTCTGATTTCCTGTTTGGCATTGAGGACCTCCATCCATTGTTGAGACAGCAGAAGCAACATGTCCAGAGTAGAATGACCTGGTCTGAATCCAAATTGATGATCAGAGATCAAGCCATTGGAGAAGAGGAAGGATTTGATATCCGAAGCAATGATGGATTCCATGACTTTGCTGATAATTTGGAGCAGGCTGATTGGTCTGTAGTTGCAAGGATCTGTTTTTGCACCTTTTTGTGTAAAGCTGTAATGTTTGCTGATTTCCAAGATGCTGGCAGATGACCTTGAGCAAAAGAGAGGGTGAAAAGAACAGAGAGAGGGTGAGATAGAGTGGAAGAGCAGGATTTTAGGACCCGTGGGCTGATGCCATCTGGTCCAGTTGCAGAATCAGAGTCGAGGTTTGATAAAAACTTCTCCACCTTGTCAGGAGAGAAGGACACAGAGTCCAGGAGCAGTTGGGTTCGACTGGGAAAGGTGGGAACAGAGAGAGATGGGTTTGGGACACAAGATTTTGAGGCAAACACAGAGTTGAGGCATTCGGCTTTGTCACGTGCGGTGTCAACTGTGTAGCCATTTGGGGGTAAGGGAGGGGATGGAGGGGGAACAAACACCAGAAACGGATTTGACCAGACGCCACCAGGATTTGGAGGAAGGAGACAGGTTTGAGAGTTCAATCTTGAGTGTGGAGAGATAGTGCTTCCTGGCACTCCTGAGGGTAGAAACACACTTGTTTCGAGCTTGGTGGAAGGAACTGAGATTGCCTTCAGTTGGATTTGCCTTCCAAGACGCAAAGGCAAGTTGTTTCAGGGCAACTGCCTCACCACAAGATTCAGTGTACCATGGACGGGAGGAAGGGTAAGACAACTGAAGACGAGATGGGATAAATCTGTGCATGAGAGAGAGCAGTTTGCTTTGGAAGAATTCCCAGGAAGAATTGATGTCAGAGGCATTAGAGATGGGAGACCAGTCCAGTTGATTGATGGCTGCTTGCAGACCGTGCCAGTCGGCCTGAGTGAGATGCCAGACTCGTCGGCGCTGAGGAGGCTCTCTGAGAATGGCCAGTGAGATGTCCACTTTAACAAGCACATGATCAGAAGAACCGATTGGAGCAGAAGAAGAGCAGCAGACATTTGCAGGGAAGTTGGTCATAACCAAGTCCAGAAGAGAAGATACTCCATTGACTGAGATCCGGGTCGGGAAATTGACAGATTGTGTCGGTCCCAATGAGTCACAGAAGTCCTTTGCTGAGGTGCCATGGCTGGTGAGAGATGAACCCACACCCAGCCAGCTGGCATGATGACAGTTGAAATCGCCACATATGAGGAAGAGAGAGTTTGGATGAGTTGATAGAAGTTGGTCCATGTTGTCCGACAGCGAAATGTAAATGGAGTCATCGCTGTTTGGAGGACGGTACAGAACACATATGAACAAAAGGTGGGAGCGAAGAGGAAGCCGTAGCCAGAGGTACTCCTGTGGGTGGGGTGGAGAGAGGGCAGTGCAGGGAGAGTGAGGAAGAGTTTTTGATAAAGATAGCCACCCCACCACCAGGACAAGGCTCAGGTCTATCGTACCGGAGGAGGGAGTAACCAGGAAGAGATATTAAGGAATCAGAGACATCTTGAAGGAGGAAATTTTCTGTTAAGCAGATCGTCTGGATTGTCAGAATCAACCTGAATGGAGAGATCAATCAGGTTTGAGCGAAGGCCCCGGATGTTTGAGGTCCATACCGTTAGTGAGGAGAGAGGGGGAGCATGGGTGCAGGACAGGGGAGGGGAGGGGTAGGGTCAGATGAAGGGTGAGAGGGGGATGTCGGAAGAGCAGTTGATCGTGTGTCAGAGATTACAGAAGAGTTACAAGAAAGGGAAGGATGAGGAGGACGAAAGGTTTGATGGTGATGGGATGAGGCACAGTGAGGGTTTGTTTGAGGGGGGGCAGAGGAAAGTAGAAGGTTGGGGGAGGTGGAGGTATGACATAGAAGGGAGACGAAGTGGGGAGGAGGCAGCTTTGAGAAGGAGGTGGGAGGAGGGAGAATTTGGGAGGGATGGTTGGGGGGGAGATTTGAAGGGGAGGGGTTAGGGGAGAGTTTTGAATGGGAGGGGCAAGGGGGGAGTTTAGGAGGGGAAGGGCAAGGGAGGAGTTTAGGAGGGGAGGGGCAAGTGTGGAGATTCGGAGGGGAGGGGCAAGGGGGGAGTTTAGAAAGTGGATGATTAATGAAAGATGACCATGTATAACAAATTGGGTTTGTTGTGATTTTCAAGTTAGCGATTCGTTTAAGAACGACGGAGGAGGGATAGAATGAATGAGAATTTAGAGCATGGAGTGATTTGGAATCATAAGAGATTGAATATTTTTTTGAAATGGAATGAGTTGAAGAGGAAATTGAAAGGAGCCTTTTAAATAAGAAGAAAAACAGCGTGTTGTAATAAACCACTGAATAAAACACTGAAGGGGGTAGTTTAAACATATTTAAACAGAATTGTGAAGAACAATCTTACATTCACAAAAATACCAATGGGGAGAGGAAGCCTAGAGCGACGACCACGAGTCACTTGAACAGGGCAAAAGGTGGAAGGCAAGGGGAAAATGGGGGCGGGGCGAGAGCGCACGTGGGCAGAGGCAAAAGCACATGAGGAGAAAGGGAAATAAAAGTTTGTTTTTTTTTGTTTGTTTTTTGGGGGGAGAGGGGGGGGGTGTGGGGGTTACAACGTTAGACAAATTGTAGATGTTCAGTGAAAGTTTGGGGGAGAAGGGAAAAATAAAAAAAACCTAGCAAAACCAGCAAGGGAAGAAACAAACTTCGATGGGGGAAGCCTGAGGCTGCAAGGCCTCACACCCCATGCGGCAAACAAACGATTAATTTATTAAAGATAAACACCGAGAAACATCCAAGGGACTCCCTATAAGTTCACACGCCGAAAGATAAAATACAGTTGCGACAAAATACAATTGTGAACAGACTTAACTTTGAAAACGTGGAGACCGTGTGGAGCTTCGAAAAATTCGTGACGTCGTCTTGAAATCTCGCGAGATCGAGGATCTGCAGTTACATCTCCATTTTCCGGAGCTCCACATTTTCTTTTTCCTCGGGTAACCAATCCAAGGCTACCTCTGTCCATGTTCCCTGTCCCACCAGAGATTCTACCACCAATGTCTGCATCTCTGCTTTCTTCATATTAACTCGGACCTCCAAGTTAAAATGTCTGGCCAAGATCAAGAGTTCCGATTTTTTTAACGCTTGGAACTTTGCCTCATTAGGGGACGCCGCAAACTGTTCTGCGTCAAACACCATCACGACTATCAGTTAACACCTGTTAACCTTCACGCAAAAAAATTTCCAAATTTTTTTTTTGAAAAATTTGGGAATGTTAGAAAAATTCCAAATTTGGGAATTTTGGGAATGCTCGGGAATTCTATCCCGGACGAATGTTATCAGGGAATTTAATCCCGGACGAGGATCCCAATTTCGAGCCCCCGAGCCAATTGGACGAGCCCCCAATTTCTGTTACGTGCTCCTCACCGACCCCCTGGTCACAGTGTACCTCCGAGCCCCGAAAGGAGTCACGGCAGAAAAATGTGTTATTCTGTGTGTCAAAGATCAACGGAGAAGCCACCCCAATTGTTACTCACAAACAAATATTGTATTAAGATCACACAAGAATAACAGTACAACAACAATAGTATTCAAAAGTACAATCAATATGTCCTATGATGGAACCATCAGTTTTGTAATATATAACTCACTGTGCTCCAAGTGAGTGAAACAAGAACATTCCCCAATGTCTCCTATTCCCGGCTTCAAGATGAAGTTGATTCGCTCCAGCGATCGCCAGAACGATGTCCAATCGAGACCAGAATCCCGTGCGGATGGCAAGCACAGTCACACCGCCAAAGCTGTACAAAGGTGCCCTCAAGGCGACTGGGAAACCCAAAGGCGCCCTGCAGGCGACTGAGATCACACCCTCGGGCATGGACGAAGTAACCTTCAAAAAGCCACGTCACACACACGCCCCAGGTCGACGTCTGAATGCGGTGAAAATGGTCAAAAAGATTAAACCGCAAGCGAAGCACAAGTCCTGCGCGAGTCAAAATGGCCGACGACCCGCTCTTGAGACGTAACGGCCCGGCGATAATTCTCCTCGGAATCCACCGCCAAAAACCTGACACGCAGGTTGATCGGTCACAGCGATGAGAACTCTGTCGCAAGAATTCCTTTCCCGGAAACCCGAAAGTTCGCGAGTGACTCTTGTTGCTTGCCAACGTTCGATTCCGAACTCTGAGCAACTCGGCTTTCTTGTCCAACTCTCGCTCCGCCCCCTTTCTCGCTCTTCTTCCTCTTCGTTGTCCGGTTCTTGATCCGGTTTCCTGTTTCTTTTAACATTAACTTTTTTACCTTTTGAAAACAGTTCATGGACAATAAACCTTTTGAAAACAATAATAGTACATGGAATCAGAAATATTTACAGTGGATGCAAACCACCACAACGGAAGTGACGAATCCGTAACGATACGTTTTCTCGATAACCAGTTAAGCAGTTGACACGAAAGTTTCAACATAGGAGCACCTACTCATGGAGAATTCCAAAAACATTCCAAAAATTGGTTTTCTACAGGGTTGGGTTACAGGGTGTTTCATGTACCGAGAATAAACGGCCTCGACCTTGCTTCCCATGGTCAAATAATGGGGAAAAAAAATTATTGTGGATTATCCGTCGGAGAAAACGTCGCTGAATTAACGCCAGGGGGGTTGACTCAGCCTGTCATCCTTCCGAGGTCGGCTAATTGAGTACCAGTTCACTGGTAATTCCCTGTTTGTCGTAAAAAGGCGACAAACAGGGTTGGCGGCATGATGGGCATCCGGCCGTAAAACATTGCTTCAAAAAGGGGACCAACAAAAACAACAACAACCACGGTGCCCGAAAAAGGCCAACCCCCGCTTTGCGGGGGGAAATGGCCTCTAAAGGTTTTTTGTTTTTATTTCCGTCGGAGAAAAGGTGTTTGTGAAGAAAATGTTTTGAACATTTAGTTTTGACCTTCTTATTTTCATTTTATGATAAATATATCTTCCAAACAATTATTTATGACCATCATCCAGCAATCAAATAAAGTACTTCTCTCTCCCCCTCCAAATTTGTAACTGGCCCTTCATGAAAGGCACTGTGGGACCTTTAACATCCACCATCTAATGCTCGCAGATGGGACACCCGGCTTAAAGGGGAACCCAAACGCTCAGACCACCTCGACGCTAATCTATCCCTTGCTTCCCTACAAAATAGATATCTTTTTCCGATGTCCGATTTTTAAAATAGGTAATCTTGCAATTGAAAGACTAAATGTTCTTCTTTACGATTAGCCGTGACTTCACATCATGAAGTTGACCGCCACTTCCGTATTGTCCCCGACTCTACGGATTCCATCAAGCAACGATTTAACTTGAACGGTGAATAAGTTTTGAATTTCTACAAATATTCCTCGTCGATGCGTCCTTGGTGGTTGTAGTCACACAAAACGAGATGGTTTCATGCTACACCAATGGCCAAAAGACCAAGTTTGCCAGAAATTAGACGAGGTTTTTGCGAAATACCCAAGTGTGGGTCGGGCCTACAAAATGTTTGTTTTTGTGCTCAGAAAATTTTCCAGAGCACTGTTGTGAAACAGATGGCTAGATCTTGTTTATCTGCCAATATTGAGAGAGGGTGCCTTCCCCACAATTAAATACAATAAACAGCAGTCGCTCAACTCCAAAACAATCAAACATGTTGACCTGCCGGCGACTGATCTCACCTTGCCATCACCGCTCCTAAGCCCCCTCCACTGGGTCGCGACATCCACACGGCACGGACACAAAATAACCATCGCACTAAATTGAAATATCATCTCTGCCGATCTCACATCATGTGGACACGGGCGATTTGAGTCATGAATTTAACACCTGTGTTGGCCTGCCACCAACTGTTCTCACTCTGCTAGATGTGCTGGCTAACTTCGCCACCACCTTGCCCTGCACATCTGAAGAGCTCAAATGCCAAGAAGCCATTGTTTCGGATGCCATCACGTCAACTCCGGTATTCCATAAATTCCCTCCCGATGAAGACTCATTCAGTACGATCTGCATTCAAGAAGAGAGAATGAGGGTTAGTCTACTGTGTGCGCGTGCTTGGTCCCGCGTTTTGTGAAATACCGTATGCCTGTGACTCGAGCTATGGCCCGACAAATAAAGCAGTTATCTTGCTCCACCCAACCCCTCCCCCTTCACCACCTCCCCACAATCTCCCATCAACCATCACCCCCAAAATACCACCACCATCCCACCCCATCCACAATCCACCATAAACCAACCGTGTGCCTGAGCGGTCTCCATGCCGTACTTCTGCTGGGGTAATATAACTGATTTATCAATAAATTTAAAAATCCCTGATAAACCATCAATTGAACTGAAAAACAAACAAAATTGAACGATAAATCTGTAATGAACATGTGACCAGCGTTTAAATCTACATTATCAACACCGCCATCTTCGTCCGAATCGCTCGCACAAGGCTCAAAACAATACGGCTCTACAATTCCCCCAAAAGTGTTTCCATCACTAATTTTCTCTCCAAAAGTTTCTTCGAAATCCCACTGATCCATTTCAATATCTATCTATAATTCCAGTAATCTCTGTGTGTTTGTTTGTTTGTTTGTTTGTCTGTGACCGCTGTTTCTCGACAACCACGGGTCCGATATACTTGAAACTTGCCAGGTATATTGCTGGGGACCCGAGGATGTGCCTTTTCAAGGTTTCATATTAATCGGACAATTACTTACCGAGCTATGTCCAAAAAACGATTCAACCAATCAGAGAGCAGCGAGCTATCGCGTGTGCCGAACGTGGCGAACACACTCTGCCTCGGATGGCACATTTGAGAGCGTATTCATTTATTTCCCGTCGGCAAACTATGTTGGCGCTATGTTGGCGTTAAACGATGTTTTAAAACTAATTAAAACCCCGGGGGGATTGTCACTGTACTCGCAAGCCGTTCGCCGTTCGCTTTGGCGTTGCGAATGGACCAAAACATTTCATGGACCAAACCATTTCATGTAAAGCGTTCGCCGTTCGCTTTGGCGTTGCGAATGGACCAAAACATTTCATGGACCAAACCATTTCATGTAAATAGAGGGGGGGATATAATTTTAGATATAGATATAGTACGGGCATGCCCTAGTACTGAGAATCCTCAGAGTAGTTAACGACGAACGAATCAGTATCGAAATCCGAGCTTGGAATACACTTTCTCTGTGTTGCCATTTGCCGACAAGGTGAGATCATTGTGACGTCACTGGCAAAATCAAAAATTAATACTCGAGGACTATTTGACACTTAGGCAAAAAAAGAAGACAAGACATCATGCAGAGTATGATACTTGCAAAATGCACCCCTTCCCCCACCCCCCTCAAAAAAATGAGTTGCTATGGATACATCAAATTGTCCATTTCATTAAGATTAAAATTGACAATTGTTACGTGGTCCTCCCGGTGACTACCTGGTCTCGGTGACCCCCGGACCGTGAGAGGAACTCCGCCAGAAAGATCTATTATTTCTGCGCTTTCGTAACGCAATCAATATGAATTCCAATCAATAAGAAACCCCACACCAAGGATCCGGAATAATCAATGATATATTCCCCGAGCAATCAACAACCATCCACAATCAGCAATCAATAGTACAAAGATGTAAACTCATCTATAATAACTCTAAGATGGCCATCTTATACATTCCTCATGTGAGCCCCACTCCCGACTCCTGACTCCCTCCGTGGTCAATGTCTCTCACAATGTCTCCGTACGCCTGTAGTTCGATCTCCGCACGTGGGCGGTTGAACAGACCCTTCCTGACGTGCTTTCACCGGGCACGTCCCGTACCGGGAACAACGGCTGCAGCGCGCACCTCCTGGCCAAGCAAAGCGGGTAATGTAAAGCAGGCAAAGCAACACGCGGCTTGCCCAGCGCGCGCGGCCCAAGGTGCGACCCGTACGCGGCCTTGTAGACGGCGAGGCGAACTGTGCCAGCTGCTTGGTTCCGTGCACGAACCCACAGTGACTTGACGTGTCAAAGGGTAGTTACACGTCCCGGTAACTCCTCTCGCCAGACGGGCTTTGAAACGCCGATTCTCTGACGTTGCTCAATCGATCCCGCCCGCGTCCGAGCTCCGCGAGGAAGAAGAAGAATCGTCGCTTCTCCAGGGCCTCATGTCTTTTCTTCTTCCGTTTCCGGTCTCCTTTTTCCCAGAAGGGCTCCTGACCCTTTAATCACAACAACCTTTAATCGAGTCCACATTGATAAGCAAAGACCTGAATAGTAATTCACATACATTCACATAAATATGTAACACTCCCCCCCTTCAAGAAAGAAAGTTTGAACCCAGCGAAAACTTTCTTTGCCGGCCAACTTGGATAAACAAACCAAACAACTCACCCCCCCCCCCCCAACTCATCAGTTCCCCCCGGGCACAGTCATCACTTAAAAATAAAGCAACAAAATTTCACACAATCCCCGAGATTAATTCCCTCTGGACCAAGCGTCAACCACTTCTAGTTTCTCTTGAATGACGGTTAAGAGGTGGTGACCCAAAGCCCCCAAATTTAAACCTCTCTATAGCACTTTTTCGGGAGGCCCAGCGGAGTATTCCTACATGGACGCCTTTAAGAACGTGGAGTTCACGGTTAGTCCGTGCAGGAAAGTTCACTACCTGCACGCCTTTAAGAACGTGGCGTTCACAGTTAGTCCGTGTAGGAGCCTCGGCTCGGCGGCTCCCCCGTATATAGTGCTTCAACTTCTCCAGACTCCTAACAGTTACGGTGGGACCCCTTGTCCCAGCCGTTACCTGACTGGCGGTCTCCTTCTCGGCCAGTGCTCTGACATTCATTCTTTCGGGAGGTGCCGTAACTCTGGGAGCCTCCATAGTAATATCGGCTGCTGCCAACCCCAAAACTCCTGCCAAGTGGTCCTCTTCTGTAGACCTCTCGACGCCTACGAAATGCCTTCCCTACTGTTATGGTCCGACCCTCCAAATCCTTACCATTCCAATTCTTCTCTGCCTCTCTGGCGTCTCTTGTGCTTGCAAAAGTGACAAAGCCGAACCCTCTTGACCGTTGCGTTTCCCTGTCTTTTACCACCCGCACTTCCACCAGCGGCCCATATCGGTTGAAGACAGAGGTCAGAACTTCTTCCTCTGTGTTGAAGTTCAGTCCCCCTACAAATAACTTGGAACTTTTGTCGCCATCCCGAGCTGGTGGGGTGTTATTTTCCCTGCTGTGCTCTTTACCAACCCTCGGGGTACCATAAATTTGCCCCCCGGCCAAATCATTTCCGATAATCACAGATACTCCCTCTACAGGAAGCGTGGCTTGTAAACCGACGGTGACCGGTCCTGACACCAAATCGGATTCCAAATGGATGACATGAAGTGGGGCACTAACACAGCCACCGATCCCTTGTAACCGAACACTATCACCAGTTGCGGTACTCTTTGACAATGGCAAAATGCCTTCAAGCATTAAGGATTGATGGGCTCCTGTGTCCCTCAAAACCCTAACCGGTCTTGGGTTAGTCAAGTCTCCCTTGAGTGAGACCAACCCCTCATAAGTAAATGGTTGGTAACTCTTCTGTGGGCGATTTCTTACGTTTGCCATCGCATACGGAGTTGTACTAGTCGGACTCCGCTCTGGGTCTTCCCTTTTCATGAGGTAACAACTGGACATCAAGTGTCCAGGTTTCTTGCAAAAAGCGCAAGTAGGCCCGGAGGAAAAACTCGTGGTCTGCCTCGGGCCCCCCGAAAAATAAGTTTGTCTTGGGCCCGCAGCCCTCTGATTTCGAACAGGTGGGGTATCCGCGTTGTCCCCATAATCCTCTCGAGGCCGCCGCCATGTATTGTCGTTCTCCGCACCTGCTGTTCCCCACCTCCCCTGCGGAGATCTAGGCGAGGAGTTAGGTTCGTGGACCCCTATCCGGTGTGTTAAGGCATAATCATCTGCCAGGGTGGCTGCGTCCCACAACTTCTGTACTTTCTTTTCCTGCAGGTACACTTTGATGTCCTCGTGGACACACTGTTGAAATTCCTCCACCAGCATCAGGTCACGCAATGCTTCGAAGTCGTTCCCGACTCCTTTTGACTCACACCACCGATCAAACATATTTTCTTTCACTCTGGCAAACTCCACATGGGTCTCACTCTCCCTCTTCCTGGCATTCCTGAATTTTTTGCCGGTAAGCTTCCGGAACCAACTCATAGGCTTTGAGGATGTGCTTCTTCAATACCTCATAATCTGCACATTGGTCCATTGGTAGCGCCGAATAAATCTCTTGAGCTTTTCCCACCAGCACACTTTGTACTAGTATGGTCCAGGCCTCCTCCGGCCAGTTTAACTGTCGAGCCACTTTCTCAAAGTGCGGAAAAAAATTAGCGACTTCCTTTTCACTGAAGGGTGGAACCAGCCTCACATGTCTGCCCACATCCCAGGTGTTCTGGCTAGGTGTCGACCCCGTCAGCAAGGGTGGTCCCTCTCCCCGTTCTCTCATTAACTCCAGCTCCTTGAATTTAATTTCTTGCTGAAGCTCCATGTCACGTTCCTTTAATTCCCTTTCCGCTTTTCTCTCCTCTGCTTCGAGGTCCCTTGCAGCTCTCCTCTCCTCTGCTTTTCTTCCTTCTAACCTTTCCTGGAGTTCTCGTTCCACTCTCCTTTCCTCTGCATGTTTCTCTTCTCTCCTCTCTTCTGCTTTCCTTTCTTCTTCTGCTCTTTCCTTTTCTGCTTTCCTTTCTTCTTCTGCTCTTTCCTTTTCTGCTTTCCTTTCTTCTTCTGCTCTTTCCTTTTCTGCTTTCCTTTCTTCTTCTGTTCTTTCCTTTTCTGCTTTCCTTTCTTCTTCTGCTAACCTTTCCTGGAGTTCTCGTTCCACTCTCCTTTCCTCTGCTTGTTTCTCTTCTCTCCTCTCTTCTGCTTTCCTTTCCTCTTCTTTGATCCGTTCCTGGCTCCGTAATTGCAACTCCAGTTTCCGGAGCTCAACGTCTTCTGGTTCTTCGGGTAGCCACTCCCAGGCTAACTCGTCCCATGTTCCTAATCCCACCATAGATTGTATCACGGTGGTCTGCAACACTCTGCCTTCCTCAAATTAGTTCGGACCTCCAAGTTAAAATGTTTGGCCAATTTCAAGAGGTCCGACTTTAGTAACGCTCGGAACTGTGCCTCACTCGGGGTTACCGCAAAGTTCTGTGCCACAAATGCCATGGTGCCTATCGTTAACACCTGTTAACCTTCACCCAAGACTTTACCCCAATTTCCCCAAAAATTTACCAATTAATACTTAATTAATAAATTGTAATTAATAAAAATATTATTTTATTATTTTATCCAATTTTAGATCCCGGACGTAGACCCAATTGCGAATCCGCAAATCGTAATTTGGACGAGCCCCCAATTCTGTTACGTGGTCCTCCCGGTGACTACCTGGTCTCGGTGACCCCCGGACCGTGAGAGGAACTCCGCCAGAAAGATCTATTATTTCTGCGCTTTCGTAACGCAATCAATATGAATTCCAATCAATAAGAAACCCCACACCAAGGATCCGGAATAATCAATGATATATTCCCCGAGCAATCAACAACCATCCACAATCAGCAATCAATAGTACAAAGATGTAAACTCATCTATAATAACTCTAAGATGGCCATCTTATACATTCCTCACGTGAGCCCCACTCCCGACTCCCTCCGTGGTCAATGTCTCTCACAATATCTCCGCACGTGGGCGGTTGAACGGACCCTTCCTGACGTGCTTTCACCGGGCACGTCCCGTACCGGGAACAACGGCTGCAGCGCGCACCTCCTGGCCAAGCAAAGCGGGTAATGTAAAACAGGCAAAGCAACACGCGGCTTGCCCAGCGCGCGCGGCCCAAGGTGCGACCCGTACGCGGCCTTGTAGACGGCGAGGCAAACTGTGCCAGCTGCTTGGTTCCGTGCACGAACCCACAGTGACTTGACGTGTCAAAGGGTAGTTACACGTCCCGGTAACTCCTCTCGCCAGATGGGCTTTGAAACGCCGATTCTCTGACGTTGCTCAATCGATCCCGCCCGCGTCCGAGCTCCGCGAGGAAGAAGAAGAATCGTCGCTTCTCCAGGACCTCGTGTCTTTTCTTCTTCTGTTTCCGGTCTCCTTTTTCCCAGAAGGGCTCCTGACCCTTTAATCACAACAACCTTTAATCGAGTCCACATTGATAAGCAAAGACCTGAATAGTAATTCACATACATTCACATAAATATGTAACACAATCTTAATCAAAGCTTGAGTCAATTGGATTAAAATTGATTTTTCAGATGAAAATGGAAATTAGAAGTTTGACCTAGAGTTGAACTTTGACCTTTTAAGGGGGCATTATTTGCAAAGTTGCAAACTTGCAAATTTGAAAAAACTTGCAAAGTGAACTCCAGATTCATGAAATAATGGAAAAACATTGTACGCAATTGTAATTTCAATGTATAGGAAACGGAATCCTGATTTCAATGGCCACTTACAGCAAATGTGTGTTTACATAATATTAGTTTACATTTTCCCCTATAACTTTGGAAATCTTAATTCTTTTCACTTCAAATTTGGCACAGATATTGATAATGACCCAACAAAGATATTAATAGAGTTTTATTGTATTATGACCTTGGGTTTTTAATTTAAAGGATGTCAATTCTCATTGGACGATTAATGGTTGCCATGGCAACACGAAATGCCAATTATACAAATGCATCAATTAAAATGTTTGTTTCCTAGTATTGTATATACTAGGGCATGCCCGTACTATATCTATATCTAAAATTATATCCCCCCCCTCTATTTACATGAAATGGTTTGGTCCAAAGCGAACGGCTTGCGAGTACGGTGACAATCCCCCCCCTCTATTTACATGCAATGGTTTGGTCCAAAGCGAACGGCTTCCGGAGTTTGGTAAAGAAATCGCCATCGCGTGCACAAACGCGCAGGAAAGCGAATGAATCGCAAATTCGGTTTTATTAGTTTTAAAACATAGTTTAACGCCAACATAGTTTGCAAACGTGAAATAAATGAATACGCTCTCAAATGTGCCATCCGAGGCAGAGTGTGTCCTCCACGTTCGGCACACGCGATCGTTCGCTGCTCTCTGATTGGTTGAATCGTTTTTTGGACATAGCTCGGTAAGTAATTGTCCGATTAATATGAAACCTTGAAAAGGCACATCCTCGGGTCCCCAGCAATATACCTGGCAAGTTAAAAGTATATCGGACCCGTGGTTGTCGAGAAACAGCGGTCACAGACAAACAAACGTACAGACGTACAAACGTACAGACGTACAGAGATTACTGGAATTATAGATAGATGTACCAAGTTTGAACGTAAATGGACTTGTCATAGAGAAGATATAAGCTGAAAAGTGGTAATTCATCATTTGTATGCATCTGGTTACCATGGTAACCATGCATAATATAATGCTATGTAATGTATACCAATGTAATGTTCATATATCAAGCAACATGTACATATATAGTTTTGCATATTTTCAATCAAGACATTTTCTCAAAAAGTGCATTACTGTGATTTTGTGTTGTTTTTACTGTGTTCAGTGTAATGCTCCCTTAAGTCTCCATCCAGTGACACAAACTCCTCTGAAATAAAAGGTTTGTAACCCGCTTGAACTCCATCAGACTCCCTCAAGCATGCCCTCAAGCATCAAAGATTGATGTGCTCCTGTGTCCCTCAATACCCTAACAGGTCTCTGGTTCGTTAAGTCTCCATCCAGTGACACAAACTCCTCTGAAATAAAAGGTTTGTAACCCGCTTGAACAAGGATGTGATGTGATCAAGGGCGGAGAACAAATATTCATGGAGTCGGCCTAGAGATGACTATGGGGACAAATCTGATACCGCGCATTTTAGGGATCAGAAGACTACAGTTCCAAGACAGACTTATCGTTCTGTGATGCCGTAACTTTGGCATGGGAACCTTCACAAGGCACTGTCCTCCAAGGACGATTTCTCGCATTTGCCAATGCATTCGGAGTTGTACTAGTCTGACTCCGCTCCTGATTTTTCCTTTTCAGGGCGTAACATTGGGACATCAAATGCCCAGGTTTCTTGCAAAAAGCGCAAGTAGGCCCGGAGGAAAAACTCGTGGTCTGCCTCGGGCCCCCCGGAAGATAAGTCTGTCTTGGAACTGTAGTCTTCTGATCCCTAAAATGCGCGGTATCAGATTTGTCCCCATAGTCATCTCAAGGCCGCCTCCATGAATATTTGTTCTCCGCCCTTGATTTACCATAACTCCCCTGGCTAACTCTAGGTGGGAAGTTAGGCTTGTGGAACCCCATCCTGTGTGTCAAGGCATAGTCATCTGCCACGGTTGCTGCCTCATACAACTCTGGTACTTTCTTTTCATCCAGATGTACTTTAATGACCGCGTGGACACACTGTTTGAATTCCTCCACCAAGATCAATTGTCGCAACAGGTTGAAGTCTTCCCAAATCCCCTTCGAGTCACACCACCGATCAAACATGGTTTCCTTCATTCTGGCAAACTCCACATGGGTCTCACTCTCCCTCTTCCTGGCATTACTGAATTTTTGCCGGTAAGCTTCAGGGACCAATTCATAGGCTTTGAGAATGGCTTTCTTCACTTTCTCATAATCTGCACATTGGTCAATCGGTAAAGCCGAATAGATATCTTGAGCTTTTCCCACCAAAACACTTTGCACTAACATAGTCCAGGACCCCACAGGCCATTTTAGCATTTGAGCCACTTTCTCAAAGTGTAAAAAAAAACTTGGCTACCTCCTTTTCATTGAAGGGTGGATCCAGCCTCACATGCCTACCAACATCCCAAGTGTTCTGACTAGTTGTCGAACTAGCCGGCATGGATACTACTTCTCTCCGTTCTCCCATTAATTCCAGCTCCCTGAGTTTAAGTTCCTTCTGACACTCCGTTGCCACGTTACTTTAACTCCCTTTCGGCTCTCCTTTCCTCTGCTCTTACCTCTGCTCTTCTTTCTTCTTCAGCTCTCCTTTCCTCTGCTCTTCTCTCCTCGAGTTCTCATTCCTGTTCTGCTCTTTTCTTTTCTGCTTTCCTTTCCTCTGCTTTTAACCTTTCCTGGATCTGCAGTTGCATCTCCATTTTCCGGAGCTCCACATTTTTTTTTCCTCGGGTAACCAATCCAAGGCTACCTCTTTCCATGTTCCTTGTCCCACCAGAGATTCTACCACCAATGTCTGCATCTCTGCTTTCTTCATATTAACTCGGACCTCCAAGTTAAAATGTTTGGCCAATATCAAGAGTTCCGATCTTTTTAACGCTTGGAACTGTGCCTCATTAGGGGACGCCGCAAACTTTTCTGCGTCAAACACCATGGTGACTATCAGTTAACACCTGTTAACCTTCACACAAAATATTTCAATTTTTTTTTTGAAAAATTTTGGAATGTTAGAAAAATTCCAAATTTGGGAATTTTGGGAATGTTAAGGAATTCTATCCCAGAAGAGTGCTGGGCAATTTAATCCCGGACGAGCCCCCAATTTCTGTTACGTTCTCCTCCCCAAACCCCGGTCACGGTGTACCTCCGAGCCCCGAGAGGAGTCACGGCAGAAAGATGTGTTATTCTGTATGTCAAAGATCAATGGTGAAACCACACCAATTGTTACCAACAAACAAGTATTGTATCAAGATCACACAAGAATAACAGTACAACAATAGTAATCAATTGTACAACCAATATATATTTCCTATGATGGTACCATCAGGTTCGTACAATATAACTCACTGTGCTCCAAGTGAGTGAAAAGAAGAACATTCCCCAATGTCTCTATTCCGGCATCAAGCCAAAGTCGATCCACTCCAGCGATCGTCAGAACGATGTCTAATCGAGATCAGAATACCGTTCGGATGACAGTCACAGTCACGCGGCCAAAGCTGCACAAAGGTGCCCTCAAGGCGACTGGGAAATCACATCCTCGGGTATGGATGCTCCACGGCTCCCAACCGGTGAACCGCAGATTTCCCACTCAAAAGACACGTTACACACACACACACCAGATTCACGTCTGAATGCGGTGACAATGGTTAAGGTGAAGTGAAAAACCTTGAGCGAAGCGCAAAGCGTGCGGGTCAAAATGGCCGACGGCCCCTCCTCGAGGCGTAACGGCACTACGATGATTCTCCTCGGAATCAACTGCAAAACCTGACACGCAGGTTGATCTGTCACAGCGATAACAACTCTGTCGCAGGAATCCCTTTCCTGGGAAACCCAAAGTTCACTCGTGACTCTCGTTCGCCAATCGTTCGCTCCAGACCCCGAAGCAGCTAGGCTTCTTCTCCGACTCACTCGCTCCGCCTTCTCTTCCTCTCCTTCCTCTTCGTCGTCGTCCGGTTCCGGTTTCATTTAAAACATTAACTTTTTTACCTTTTGAAAATAGTAATATCTATTTCCCTTAAACGACAACAATAATAGTACATGGAATCAAAAATGTTTACAGTGGATGAAAACCACAACAACGGAAGTGACAAATCTGTAACAGAAGGCAAATCCAACAGAAGGCAATCTCATTTCCTTTCACAAAGCTCGGAACAAGTGTGTGTCTCCCCTCAGGAGAGCCAGGAAACAAGCTAGGACTGAACTCTCATACTTGTCTCCCTCCTCCAAATCCTGGTGGCGTATGGTCAAATCTGCTTCTAGCGTTTGTTCCCCTTCCATCCCCTTCCTCAACTCAAACGGCGACATAGCCGACTCTGCACATGAAAAAGCAGAAACGCATCAATTCTGTGGTTGCCTCAAAATATTGTGTCCCAAACCCATCTCTCCCTGTACCCACCTTACTTAGTCGTACGCAGCTGCTCTGGGACTATGTGTCCTTCTCTCCTGACAAGGTGGAGAAGTTTCTTTCAAACCTCGACTCTGATTCTGCAACTGGACCAGACAGCATCGGTCTACAGGTCCTAAAATCCTGCTCTGCCGAGATTTCTGCTCTGCCGAGATCTGCTATTCCGAGAAAGGCCTTGTCAAGATCTATTTCACACCTCTTAAACAATCCCCACAACTCCAAAAATTTTGCATGCTCCTCTACCTTTCATCGTTACCTGCATCCCTTGTTTGTCCATCTCTGTATATTTCTTCCTCTGAAGAGGAAGGGAGGAGAGACAGAGATGGGAGGTGGGGGAGAGAGAGAGAGGCAGAGAGGGGTGGGGGAGAGAGAGAGAGAGAGGCAGAGAGGGGTGGGGGAGAGAGAGAGAGAGAGGCAGAGAGGGGTGGGGGAGAGAGAGAGAGAGAGGCAGAGAGGGGTGGGGGAGAGAGAGAGAGAGAGGCCAAGAGGGGTGGGGGAGAGAGAGAGAGAGAGGCAGAGAGGGGTGGGGGAGAGAGAGAGAGAGGCCAAGAGGGGTGGGGGAGAAAGAGAGGCAGAGAGATGTGGGGCATGGAGAGAGAGAGAGGCAGAGAGGGGCATGGAGAGAGAGAGGCAGAGAGATGTGGGGCATGGAGAGAGAGAGGCAGAGAGATGTGGGGCATGGAGAGAGAGAGGCAGAGAGATGTGGGGCATGGAGAGAGAGAGGCAGAGAGATGTGGGGCATGGAGAGAGAGAGGCAGAGAGATGTGGGGCATGGAGAGAGAGAGAGAGAGGGAGAGAGGGAGAGAGGGAGAGAGGGAGAGAGAGAGAGAGAGAGAGAGAGAGAGAGAGACATTTCCTCTGAATGAAGACCTTCATTAAATAATGTATTGTACGCATTTTTAAAAGTCCATTCTCCTGAAGAGGAAACATTTATACCACCACAAAATACCAACAATAAACATCATTATACAGCATAATTTACATATAATGACCACTCAATTGCCACATTATGCAACAAAATTATGATGTCACTTCCAAATACACTCTTGGGGTTTAGTTTTGGAAGAATAAAGTACACTGCGCCAAATTAAATATTATAAACGAGGAGGAACAACAGATAATAATCACAAAGGTCTAACCAGAGTGGCCTCAAAATGAATATCACTGGTTAGATCTCTACCTCTAGGGTGACCATCCTCACGAAGGCAACCATACCCCACTAGAGCAACATACACAACTGCCATGCAGACCTCACCGTGCTGTTTAACCCTCCGGGGATCTTTGCCTGGACGAGGGTTAACGGTGACCATCACCGCCGCGCCTCAGCACAATGTACCATTTCCTGTGTGTTTTATATTTCACGGCGATGGCCCCGCTTCACACAGGGGGTACAAAGGCTTCATTGGCTTGATATGTGTGGAAGAGAGAGAGGGGGGTGGAGAGAGAGAGAGAGAGAGAGAGAGAGAGAGGGGGTGGGGGAGAGAGAGAGAGGCAGAGAGGTGTGAGGCATGGAGAGAGAGAGGCGGAGAGGGGTGGGGGAGAAAGAGAGGCAGAGAGGTGTGGGGGAGAAAGAGAGGCAGAGAGGTGTGGGGGAGAAAGAGAGGCAGAGAGGTGTGGGGGAGAAAGAGAGGCAGAGAGGTGCGGGGGAGAAAGAGAGGCAGAGAAGGGTGGGGGAGAGCGAGAGAGGCAGAGAGGGGTGGGGGAGAGCGAGAGAGGCAGAGAGGGGTGGGGGCGAGCGAGAGAGGCAGAGAGGGGTGGGGGAGAGCGAGAGAGGCAGAGAGGGGTGGGGGTGAGCGAGAGAGGCAGAGAGGGGTGGGGGAGAGCGAGAGAGGCAGAGAGGGGTGGGGGAGAGCGAGAGAGGCAGAGAGGGGTGGGGGAGAGCGAGAGAGGCAGAGAGGGGTGGGGGAGAGTGAGAGAGGCAGAGAGGGGTGGGGGAGAGCGAGAGAGGCAGAGAGGGGTGGGAGAGAGCGAGAGGCAGAGAGGGGTGGGGGAGAAAGAGAGGCCGAGAGAGGGAGAGGGAGAGGGAGAGAGAGAGGGAGAGGGAGAGAGAGAGAGAGAGAGAGAGAGGGGTGGGGGAGAGAGAGAGGCAGAGAGATGTGGGGCATGGAGAGAGAGAGAGAGAGAGAAGCAGAGAGGGGTGGGGGAGAGAGAGAGGCAGAGAGATGTGGGGCATGGAGAGAGAGAGAGAGAGGCAGAGAGGGGTGGGGGAGAGAGAGAGAGAGAGAGGCAGGGAGGTGTGGGGGAGAAAGAGAGAGAGGCAGAGAGGGGTGGGGGAGAGAGAGAGGCAGAGAGGTGTGGGGGAGAAAGAGAGGCAGAGAAGGGTGGGGGAGAAAGAGAGGCAGAGAGGTGTGGGGGAGAAAGAGAGGCAGAGAGGTGTGGGGGAGAAAGAGAGGCAGAGAGGTGTGGGGGAGAAAGAGAGGCAGAGAGGTGTGGGGGAGAAAGAGAGGCAGAGAGGTGTGGGGGCGAAAGAGAGGCAGAGAGGTGTGGGGGTGAAAAAGAGAGGCAGAGAAGGGTGGGGGAGAGAGAGAGGCAGAGAGGTGTGGGGCATGGAGAGAGAGAGGTAGAGAGGTGTGAGGCATGGAGAGAGAGAGAGGCAGAGAGGGGTGGGGGAGAAAGAGAGGCAGAGAGGGGTGGGGGAGAGAGAGAGGCAGAGAGGTGTGGGGCATGGAGAGAGAGAGGTAGAGAGGTGTGAGGCATGGAGAGAGAGAGAGGCAGAGAGGGGTGGGGGAGAAAGAGAGGCAGAGAGGTGTGGGGGAGAAAGAGAGGCAGAGAGGTGTGGGGGAGAAAGAGAGGCAGAGAGGGGTGGGGGAGAGAGAGAGGCAGAGAGGTGTGGGGCATGGAGAGAGAGAGGCAGAGAGGTGTGGGGGAGAAAGAGAGGCAGAGAGGTGTGGGGGAGAAAGAGAGGCAGAGAGGGGTGGGGGAGAGAGAGAGAGGCAGAGAGGTGTGGGGGAGAAAGAGAGGCAGAGAGGGGTGTGGAAGAGAGAGAGAGGCAGAGAGGGGTGGGGGAGAGAGAGAGAGAGAGAGGGGTGGGGGAGAGAGAGAGAGAGAGAGAGAGAGAGAGGGGTGGGGGAGAGAGAGAGAGGCAGAGAGGGGTGGCGGAGAGAGAGAGAGGCAGAGAGGGGTGGGGGAGAGAGAGAGAGAGGCAGAGAGGGGTGGGGGAGAGAGAGAGAGAGGCAGAGAGGGGTGGGGGAGAGAGAGAGAGAGAGGCAGAGAGGGGTGGGGGAGAAAGAGAGAGGCAGAGAGAGGTGGGGGAGAGAGAGAGAGGCAGAGAGGGGTGGGGGGAGAGAGAGAGAGAGAGAGGCAGAGAGGGGTGGGGGGAGAGAGAGAGAGGCAGAGAGGGGTGGGGGAGAGAGAGAGGCAGAGAGGGGTGGGGCATGGAGAGAGAGAGAGAGACAGAGAGGTGTGGGGGAGAAAGAGAGGCAGAGAGGTGTGGGGGAGAAAGAGAGGCAGAGAGGTGTGGGGGAGAAAGAGAGGCAGAGAAGGGTGGTGGAGAAAGAGAGGCAGAGAGGTGTGGGGGGAGAAAGAGAGGCAGAGAGGGGTGGGGGAGAAAGAGAGGCAGAGAGGGGTAGGGGAGAGAGAGAGGCAGAGAGGTGTGGGGCATGGAGAGAGAGAGGCAGAGAGGTGTGGGGGACAAAGAGAGGTGTGGGGGACAAAGAGAGGTGTGGGGGAGAAAGAGAGGCAGAGAGGTGTGGGGGAGAAAGAGAGGCAGAGAGGGGTGGGGGAGAAAGAGGCAGAGAGGGGTGGGGGAGAGAGAGAGGCAGAGAGGTGTGGGGGAGAAAGAGAGGCAGAGAGGGGTGTGAAAGAGAGAGAGAGGCAGAGAGGGGTGGGGGAGAGAGAGAGAGAGAGAGAGAGAGAGAGGGGTGGGGGAGAGAGAGAGAGGCAGAGAGGGGTGGGGGAGAGAGAGAGAGGCAGAGAGGGGTGGGGGAGAGAGAGAGAGGCAGAGAGGGGTGGGGGGAGAGAGAGAGAGGCAGAGAGGGGTGGGAGAGAGAGAGAGAGGCAGAGAGGGGTGGGGCAGAGAGAGAGAGAGAGGCAGAGAGGGGTGGGGGAGAGAGAGAGAGAGAGAGAGGCAGAGAGGGGTGGGGGAGAAAGAGAGAGAGGCAGAGAGGGGTGGGGGAGAGAGAGAGGCAGAGAGGGGTGGGGGGAGAGAGAGAGAGAGAGGCAGAGAGGGGTGGGGGGAGAGAGAGAGAGAGAGAGAGGGGTGGGGGAGAGAGAGAGAGAGAGAGAGAGGGGTGGGGGAGAGAGAGAGAGGCAGAGAGGGGTGGGGGAGAGAGAGAGAGAGGCAGAGAGGGGTGGGGGAGAGAGAGAGAGGCAGAGAGGGGTGGGGGGAGAGAGAGAGAGGCAGAGAGGGGTGGGGGAGAGAGAGAGAGGCAGAGAGGGGTGGGGCAGAGAGAGAGAGGCAGAGAGGGGTGGGGGAGAGAGAGAGAGAGAGAGAGAGAGAGGCAGAGAGGGGTGGGGGAGAAAGAGAGAGAGGCAGAGAGGGGTGGGGGGAGAGAGAGAGAGAGAGAGAGAGGCAGAGAGGGGTGGGGGGAGAGAGAGAGAGGCAGAGAGGGGTGGGGCATGGAGAGAGAGAGAGACAGAGAGGTGTGGGGGAGAAAGAGAGGCAGAGAGGTGTGGGGGAGAAAGAGAGGCAGAGAAGGGTGGGGGAGAAAGAGAGGCAGAGAGGGGTGGGGGAGAAAGAGAGGCAGAGAGGGGTGGGGGAGAAAGAGAGGCAGAGAGGGGTGGGGGAGAAAGAGAGGCAGAGAGGGGTGGGGGAGAGAGAAAGGCAGAGAGGGGTGGGGGAGAGAGAGAGGCAGAGAGGGGTGGGGGAGAGAGAGAGGCAGAGAGGGGTGGGGCAGAGAGAGAGGCAGAGAGGTGTGGGGCATGGAGAGAGAGAGGCAGAGAGGTGTGGGGCATGGAGAGAGAGAGGCAGAGAGGTGTGGGGGAGAAAGAGAGGCAGAGAGGTGTGGGGGAGAAAGAGAGGCAGAGAGGTGTGGGGGAGAAAGAGAGGCAGAGAGGAGTGGGGGAGAAAGAGAGGCAGAGAGGTGTGGGGGAGAACGAGAGGCAGAGAGGGGTGTGGAAGAGAGAGAGAGGCAGAGAGGGGTGGGGGAGAGAGAGAGAGGCAGAGAGGGGTGGGGGAGAGAGAGAGAGGCAGAGAGGGGTGGGGGAGAGAGAGAGAGGCAGAGAGGGGTGGGGGAGAGAGAGAGAGAGAGAGAGGCAGAGAGGGGTGGGGGAGAGAGAGAGAGAGAGAGAGGCAGAGAGGTGTGGGGGAGAGAGAGAGAGTCAGAGAGGTGTGGGGGAGAGAGAAAGAGGCAGAGAGGTGTGGGGGAGAGAGAGAGAGGCAGAGAGGGGTGGGGGAGAGAGAGAGATTCAGAGAGGTGTGGGGGAGAGAGAAAGAGGCAGAAAGGTGTGGGGGAGAGAGAGAGAGGCAGAGAGGGGTGGGGGGAGAGAGAGAGTCAAAGAGGTGTGGGGGAGAGAGAAAGAGGCAGAGAGGTGTGGGGGAGAGAGAGGCAGAGAGGGGTGGGGGAGAGAGAGAGAGAGAGTCAGAGAGGTGTGGGGGAGAGAGAAAGAGGCAGAGAGGTGTGGGAGAGAGAGAGAGTCAGAGAGGTGTGGGGGAGAGAGAAAGAGGCAGAGAGGTGTGGGGGAGAGAGAGGCAGAGAGGGGTGGGGGAGAGAGAGAGAGGCAGAGAGGGGTGGGGGAGAGAGAGAGGCAGAGAGGTGTGGGGCATGGAGAGAGACTGGTGGGAGGGAGAGAGATTTAATCATGAATTATTGTGAATTACTAAGTACAACGCATGAGTTAAACATATTCACCAAAGGAAGCAAGCAAAACACAACAACTCTCTGAAATTATCAGTTGACAAAATAAAGAAGATACATTTGTTTGCAAAGGTTGCAAATAAAATCTGGTCCAACCGTCCAAGTCATATCAACAGTTGTACCTGTAATTCACTGCAGATGAGGTTCTATTTTACATGATTGTTCCTGTTCTAGTTCCGCAATTGTCATTTCATTCTTTTCACCACAGCTCGCACAGCTGTGCTTTCACCTCCCTGTTCACCCCTGACGTTGATTTTACGAGCAAACTCTCCATGTTTTATGTTGCTTTTTGGAAGACGCTCACTGAAGAGGTTTTCTCGCATTTCTGTCTCATGCCATGACATGTGGGAGGAACCATGTGCTTTGTGAGAGCATCCGCCTGATTCACAAATCGTGTGTTCATGTTGTTTCCTTTACTGAGTTTGTTGGCAAGTACAGATGTTTTACCCTTTGGATCACAACTTGTATTTCATTCATAAGAGAAGAGATTGCTCATTCTAACACTGTACTATCATTGTTAGCATGTCATGTGGTACAACTCCTGATTCTCCTTGGAATTAATACAACAACAACATGCATTTTAAAGGCCATTTTCCCTGGTAGAGCGGGGGTTAGCCTTGCGGTCCCCATGACAATCTTCTCCATTTTGCCCTATTTTCTGCATCTCTCTTTGTTCACCCCCTTGCCCGCATTTCTTCTTCCACCATCTTTAGCCAAGTCTTTCTCGGTCTTCCCTGTCCTCTACTTCCTTCTACATCAATTTCCATCACTCTTCTCAACCAGTCACTTTCATCCTTCCTCAACACATGACCAAGCCATCTCAACCTGTTCCTCTTCACAGCATCAATCACAGGCTCTATTCCCATCATCTTTCGCAATTCATCATTTGTCTTCCTCTCTCTCAACGATACTCCGCACATCCGTCGAACCATTCGCATTTCCACCCTTTCCAACCTTCGTTGCTGCTCTACGTTCATTACCCATGTCTCGCTCCCATAAATCATAACACTTCTCACACATGCAGCATACACCTTTCCCTTCAGCTTCAACGACACTCCCCTCATCATCAGCACGCCACTCAGTTCCCGAAACTTCTTCCATGCACATCTCACTCGAGCAACCGTTGCCGAGTCTGATCCACCTTCTCCATTCAGCATGTCTCCGAGGTAGCAAAATGTTTTCACACCTTCCAGCTTCACGCCGTCTCCAAGATCCAACTCAACATTTCCTCCATCTGCAGCTCCCTCTGTGCACACCTTACATTTGAATGTATCTGCCACACTGGTTAATGACCCTCTCAGACCACTACATTTTTGATGAACCCACTCAGCGCACATTGTACACTGAATGGAGTTCACTCCGACACCCTTCCTACACACAGCACAGGGCCACTTCCCAGTTCTTTCCACCTCACCACATGCTTTACCACTTGCCATCACCTTCGTCTTTCCGATATTCACCTTCAGACCTTTTGTCTCCATACATTCCTTCCACGTGTTCATCTTTTCCTTCAGTCCATCCATACTTTCCGCAATCAACACCAGATCATCTGCATACAACAACTCCCACGGTAAACCCTCCTTTACGTTCTGAGCCAGCACCTCCATCACAGCTACAAATAGTAGTGGACTTAGTACCGACCCCTGATGCACTCCCACCTTCACCTCAAACTCACCACTGTTCCCGTCCTTTGTCCTTACAGCTGTGCGCGCTCTTTTGTACATTGTCATCACTACTCTGATCAACCATTCCTCCACTCCAAACTTCCTCAAATGCCCATGTCAATACTTTGCGTGGACCCCGATCGAATGCTTTCTCCAGATCAACAAACCCAAGAAACAACTTCTTCCTCTTCTCCATGTACTTCTCCTGCAACTGCCTCACAATGAAAAGTGCGTCTGTCGTTCCTCTTCCTGGCATGAATCCAAACTGCATTTCGTCGATCTTCACTTTCTTCCTTATCCTCCTCTCCAACACCCTTTCCAATACCTTCATTCCATGCTCCAATAACTTTATCGCTCGGTACGAGCCACACTCCAGAGGGTCACCATTCCCCTTGTATAGAGGGACGAGGGTACTCAGTTCCCAATCCACTGGAATGCGGCCTTCTTTCACCACCAGATTACAGATCTCTGTCATTCTCTTCACACCCCAACTTCCTGCTGCCTTCAACATATCTCCCACAACTCCCGTCGGCCCTCCCGCTTTTCTACTCTTCATTGCTTTTATCGCTTCCTCAACTTCCTTCTCAGTTATCTTCTCTGCCGGTCCTAAAACTGGGTTACTCTCTATGTTGCCATCCCATTCATTCTCTGTATTCAACAGCATTTCCATACATCTTTTCCATCTTCCTTTAATTCCATCTGGGTTGACAACGATTTGTCCCACTTCATCCTTCAAGCAACTCACCCCCATCACATCACACCTCTCTTTCGCTATCTGCTTTGCAATCATGAATACTGCTTTCTGACCCTCTTCCGAATCCAAGCGTTCTCCGAACATTTTCCAACATGCCTCCTGCGCCTTTGCTCCCTCTTTCTTTGCAGCCTTCCTGGCTGCCTTATAACTTTCATGCTCTGCTGTTTCTGCTCCCGTACCCTTCGCCTTCTGCCACTCCTTGAACTTCTTCCTCTTCTCGTCAATCCTCTTTCCAACTTCATCATCCCACCACCATGTTTCCGAGTGCGTCGATGGTCCTTTGGTCCATCCACATACCTCACCAACGGCTCCCAACAGACTAGCTTTCATTGACATCCAACCACTTTCAAGCTCAACCACATCATCCTCGACCCTACTCAGCCTCTCTTTTAATGCCTCCCTTACTGTCACCTCTTTCAACCTCCACACCTTCATTCTCGGTTGGTACTTCACCCGCCGAGCTCTCCTCGCACCTTTCACCCTTACGTCGCAGACAACCAAGTGGTGCTGTGAAACAGCCTCCTCCCCCGGGATCACCTTTGTGTCCCGGAGGTGCCCACTATCTCGCCTACGCACCATCAGGTAGTCAACGGTTGTCGTCGACACACCTGACGTGTATGTAACAAGCTTATTATCCTCTTTCAGGAACTGAGTATTACAAATCAACAAATCAGCTCCATCAGCAAACTCCAAAATCCTTTCACCTTCTCCATTTCTCACACCATATCCGTAACGCCCATGAACTCCGTCAAAACCATCCATACTCCTTCCCTCATGTCCATTTAGGTCTCCTCCTACCACAACAACTTCCTCATCTTTCACGTTTTCCATCAGCTTCTCTATCGCACACCAGAACTTGTCCATCTCTTCATCGCTTCGACCAACCTGCGGAGAATATCCCGAGATGACGTTCACCAAGAGCTTTCCAATCATCATTTTCACCATCATCAACCTATCACTCACTCTAGTCACACTCACCACACTGTCTACAAACTCCTCAGAAAACAGGACACCAACACCATTCACACCCTCCAGGCACCCTTGCCACACAAACTTGTATTTCTGTCCCTGCCTACCCTTCACCATTCTCACACCACTTCCTTTCCATCTCGTCTCTTGCACACAACATATGTCTACTCTTCTTCTGACCAATACTTCCACCACTTCTCCTGATCTCCCTGTCATTGTCCCTACATTCCATGTCCCAAACCTCAGAAACTGATCTCCACTTCGGGCTGTACCCTGCCCATATGTAGTTGTAATTGTCATGGTTCTCTTTTTGAGGCAATGTTTTTATGGCCGGATGCCCTTCCTGACGCCAACCCTCTTATTCCCCTCTTACGACACGCAGGGATACGGCGTACCTATTCTTATCCAGGGTACACACTGGGAAACGTTTAAAACATGGAAATTCGGGGGGGGGGGGGGGGGGGCGGCGTCAGCATCACGGCTGCGGTTTAAACATATTTAAATAATATTTAAACAAAACCATGAAAAACAATCTGGGAAAAGTCTCTCAGTGAGAACGTGGAATGAATGTAATCGTTATTTTCAGCACAAAATTAATGAACCGAGTGCGCGGTAAGCAAAGTCTAAACAAATAAGTCCGAAGTTCTGTACTTTAAATGGTCCGTGATTTATCCTCCATGAGAGAAAGGGAATCTTTTCCATCTTCCCTCTCTCAATATGGCAAATCATTTACCATTAAATTTATTTACTTCTTATTTGTTTTCATGATACTTGTATGATGATGTTACAATGATTGCAATGTTGTGATTTTGTATTTCACACAATTTGACGTTTCAAAATGAGCAACAATAGGGCGCCTTGCGGTCATGTGATCACGTATTCTCCAATCACGATCGTTTTCGCTGAATCCGAGTTCACCGAGACAAGGCAGCAGCAGTTAATCTTTCCAGGTTAAACAAGCGTTACGCCTAGGTCCCCCGTCGGTGAAGTGATGTGAGTTGACAAAGTTTAAGACGCAGAAAACATGCTATGATATGATATTTCGCTCACAAGGTTCAGACATACATGGAGGTGGCCATATTGGATTTTGACGTGGCCACCCAATTTTCAATAGCGTTCTTCCTTATGCCGAGATACACCCACACACCAAATTAGAAGTTGGTACTTCGCTTATTTTTCAAGATATTCATCTCACAAGGTTCAGACATACATGGCGGCGGCCATCTTGGATTTTGACGTGGCGACCCAATTTTCAATAGCGTTCTTCCTTATGCCTAGATACACCCACACACCAGATTAGAAGTTGGTACTTCGCTTATTTTTCAAGATATTCATCTCACAAGGTTCAGACATACATGGCGGCGGCCATCTTGGATTTTGACGTGGCGACCCAATTTTCAACAGCCTTCTTCCTTATGCCGAGATACACCCACACACCAAATTAGACGTTGGTACTTCACTAATTTTTCAAAATATTCATCTCACAAGGTTCAGACATACATGGCGGCGGCCATCTTGGATTTTGACGTGGCGACCCAATTTTCAATAGCCTTCTTCCTTATGCCTAGATACACCCACACCAGATTAGAAGTTGGTACTTCGCTTATTTTTCAAGATATTCATCTCACAAGGTTCAGACATACATGGCATCAGACATACATGGCGGCGGCCATCTTGGATTTTGAGGTGGGTTGCACCCACACACCAAATTTGAATGCGGTCCTTCGCTTACGCACGCAAACACGCACGCACGCACGGACGGACGGACGGACGGAGGGGAAAGCCATAGTCCCCCTTTCGCTACGCTGTGCGACGGGGGACAAAAAAAAGATCATTTTCCCTGAGATTTCTACCAATTTCATGAAGAACACCTCGAGGGACCCCGACAAATACAAACACACATCAAATCGACCTTACAAATAAGCAATTTCCCAAGGGCACAGGTCTGAAAGCCACACATCTATTTAGTTATTTTCAATTTTAAATGGAAGTCTTTTTCAGATTATTTTCTGGATTTGTTTGAGTCGAGGCTTAAACGATGTCAGCGACAGTCAAAAATGATAATAATAATAATAATAATAATAATAAGAATAACAACTAGAACTGCCACTTTAAAACTGCTAGCAGTGATGACCGGTTTACTCGCACCCACTTTTGATACAACCCCACTTTTGATACAACCCCATTTTCATTGGACATGCTTTGACACAACCCCCTTGGATACAACCCCGACACACACACACACGTCTTTTTTAAATTTCTGTTCCTCACAATTCTATCACTCACCACACACTCTCACACACACACACACACACACACACACACACACACACACACACACACACACACACACACACACACACACACACACACACACACACACACACACACACACACACACAGCACACACACACACACACACACACACACACACACACTTCGTTTTGTCATTTCTGTTCCTCACAATTCTATCTCTCTCTTTTATACGCACGCACGCATGCATACACACACACACACAAACACACACACACACACACATCCAACCATCACCTCCTCCACACACACACACATATCGACCTCCCCCCCACACACCCACACATATCCACCCCCCCCCCCCACCCACACACACAGACATTCACACACATGCACATCCAAACATCCCAACCCCTCCTCTTCTGCATGCACACCCCAACCCCCCCCCCCCCCCACATACACACATATCCACTCCCCCCCACACACCCACAAACACACACATCCACACACACACACACATCCACATCCACACACATCCACACATCCCCTCACCCCACGCCCCAACACAGCACACATACACACATGTACACCCCTCCACACATACACACACCCCTCCACACATACACACTAGCACACATATCCAACCCCCCCTCCTCCACATGCACACCCCAACCCCTCCCCACACACACACATATCCAACCCCCCACACCCAACACCCACATCCACACATCCCCCCACACACCCACACATACACACACATCCAACCCCCCCACTCATCCACAAGCACACCCCAACCCCCCCCCACATACACACATATCCACCCCCCCCACACACACACAAACACCCCCACACCCCCTCCCCCCACACGCACACACATCCCCACCTCCACACATACACACACACACACACATCTGCCCACCCCTCCAAACGCACAC
>NC_136261.1:73251190-73491265 GCF_964187855.1 Myxine glutinosa | reverse complement strand
TAAAAATGAAATCATATGGTGAGTTAGATTGGAGATAAAGGCGTGAGAGAGACTCGATGGCCTTGAAGTTACAGGCCTTTGAGAATTCATTTCGTTCTATAAACGGCAACTTTCATCGGATTTTCTTCCCGTTTTTTTTCAACCGAGTCTAAAACTATGTTAGCGACTGTGAAAAATGAAATGATTTATCGAATTTGATTTGAAATAAAACTGGGGGAGAGCAAGACACCACGGGCCTACAAATATATCTAAAAATATATCTCTGCATTTTCCCGCGTGTGTGGATTGTTCTCAATTATTGCTGACACCGAGTCTAAAAGTAAAACCATCGATAAAAATGAAATCATATGGTGAGTTAGATTGGAGATAAAGGCGTGAGAGAGACTCAATGGCCTTGAAGTTACAGGCCTTTGAGAATTCATTTCGTTCTATAAACGGCAACTTTCATCGGATTTTCTTCCCGTTTTTTTTCAACCGAGTCTAAAACTATGTTAGCGACTGTGAAAAATGAAATGATTTATCGAATTTGATTTGAAATAAAACTGGGGGAGAGCAAGACACCACGGGCCTACAAAACAGGACTCAAAGCTATGCGAGTTAATAAAATGGTGGATATTTGTTTATAGCCACTCCCAGAATGGGTGGAGCTATGGGTGGAGCTACTCTGCAAACCGAGTAAGCCACACCCCGGACAGACACCCAACAGATAGACAGACAGACAGACAGAATCATCTACGGCTATTATAATATAGATATATATATATATATATATATTAGCAGAAGTACCCAGCATTGCGAGGGAGAGGGGGGAGGGGGAAGGGGAAGGGGAGGGAGGGGAAGGGGAGGGGGAGGGGGAGGTGGGGGTAGGGGGGAGGTGGAGGAAGGGGAGGAGGAGGGGGGATGGGAGGAAGAGGGAGGAGGGGAAAGGGGGGAGGGGAAAGGGGGGGAGGGGAAAGGGGGAGGGGGAGTGGGGGGGAGGGGAGGGGGAGGGGGAGGGGGAGCTGGGGAATGGGAGGGAGAGGGGGAGAGGGTAGGGTGGAGGGGGAGAGGGTCGGGTGGAGGGGGAAAGGAGGGTAGGGTGGAGGGGGAAGGGAGGGGGGAACGGGAAGGGAGGGAGAGGGGGGAGGGGAAGGGGGGGAAGGGGAGGATGGAGGGGGGAGGGGAGGACGATGGGGGAGGGAGAGGAAGAGGGGAGGGGAAAGGAGGGGGAGTGGAGGGGGGAGGGAGGGGAGGGGGAGGGGAGGTGGGGGAAGGGGAGGGAGAGGGGGAGGGTAGGGTGGAGGGGGAAGGGGGGTAGGGGGGAGGGGAAGGGGGGAAGGGGGGAAGGGGAGGATGGAGGGGGGAGGGGAGGACAGAGGGGGAGGGGAGGGAGAGGGGGGAGGGGAGGGAGAGGGGGGAGGGGAGGGAGAGGGGGGGAGGGGAGGGGTAGGGAGAGGGGGGAGGGGAGGGGAGAGGGGGGAGGGGGAAGGGAGAGGGGGGAGGGGAGGGGAAGGGAGAGGGGGGAGGGGAAGGGGAGGATGGAGGGGGGAGGGGAGGACAGAGGGGGAGGGGAGGGGGAGGGAGAGTGAGAGGGGGAGGGGAGGGGGAGTGAGAGGGGGAGGGGAGGGGGACGGAGAGTGGGGAGGGGAGGGGAGGGGGAGGGGAGGGGGGAGGGGAGGGGGAGGAGAGGGGGGAGGGGAGGGGGAGGGAGAGGGGGGAGGGGAGGGGGAGGAGAGGGGGGAGGGGAGGGAGAGGGGGGAGGGGAGGGGGAGGGAGATGGGAGAGGGGAGGGGGAGGGAGAGGGGGGAGGGGAGGGAGAGGGGAGGGGGAGGGAGAGGGGGGAGGGGAGGGGAGGGAGGGAGGGGAGGGGAGGGGAGGAGGAGGGGAGGGAGATGGGGAGGAGGAGGGGAGGGAGATGGGGGAGGGGTAAGGGAGAGGGAGGGGGGAGGGAGAGGGGGAGGGGGAAGGGGAGGAGAGGGGGAGGGAGAGGGGGGGAGGGAGAGGGGAGGAGGAAGGGGAGGGAGAAGGGGAGGGAGAAGGGGAGGGAGAGGGGGGAGGGGGAGGGGAGGAAGGGGATGGCCAGTCAACAATGACGTTGCAGTTCTCATGGTAGGAGAGCAGCACAACAATCGCGACATCGTCCAGCATCTTCGCGACAACAGCACGAAGCGGCATTTGGAGACTCACCGATCCTGTGACGCCCTCTCGTAACGGCGTTGCTGGGCGGGGGAAGGGAGACCCGTACATTCTCAACCCGTACATTCGCCCTCTCGACTCAAGCTCACTCGGACAAAAGCCTCGCACAAATTACACCGTGAAGGCCCAATGGCCATGTCTATGCCACAAATCAAGTACATGAGCGAGTCTGGCGCACTGAATTGAAAATATATAGAACGCTCATACTCCGTGAAAAGTGTAGCCGCCGTGTCGCCATCTTGGTTAGCACGACTCGACCAACTCGCTTCGCGGATCTCGTTTGTTTTGAACGTTGTCCCAGATTTTAAAAGCCAGACAACTGTTAAAATGCCATTTTGAGCGGCAATAAACTGCTCCAATCGGTTACGGAAGGGTTGTGGAAAGACGTTTCATAGCTGTTTCAAAGACGTTTAATTCATATCGCACAAAATCGACACAAAACACGATCACACAAAAGGTGAAAAAACGCAATCACTTTTCGCTCTGAATTACGTGCAAACGTGTGACGGAAATCACCATCGCCCAGCATAGAGTGCCAACCAAGATGGCGCCCGGTAGCTGCATCTCCACCGATGTGGTGTGAATGGCAATGGTCATTGATTCGATATATTTTCCGTTCAATGGTCTGGCGGCGGGGGTGGAACATCACGTGATTGCTCTGAGCGAATCAGCGAGCTGCTCTGGCACATGCTGAGATTCCGTGTATAATGTTCTTCGCTGAAATGCGCTGAGGTAAATATGAATAAAAAATATGGATCTCGTCAAATATTTTTAGGTAGGCCATGTCCTTCCCAGGCTTAATGGCCATGTCTGTGCCAAATATCAAGTATGTGAGCCTCTCCGTTTAGGAGTCTATCGGTAACATTACACACACACACACACACACACACACACACACACACACACACACACACACACACACACACACACACACACACACACACACACACACACACACAGACACACACACACACACAGACACACACACACACACACACACACACACACACACACACACAGTTTTTTTTTTTTTTTTTTTTTTTTTTTTGTATACAAGATCGAGGCTCGTGAAAGAGCGAACATTAATCACACAGAAAGACAAACAGACACACAAAACAAATAACATCGGGAGCGGTAGACAAGATGGGGAGAGAGGGGGAAGGACACAAACACAACATTTGAGAGCAGGGACCGAGAGCCATGGAGACATCGAGAGAACTGTGGGAGGGAGAGGGCTTTGGGGGGAAGGCATGGGAAGGGGGAGGGGGTGGGAGAGGTATAAAACGTATGGACACTGCCAAGACTTCCAGGAAAGAAGTTGGAATTTCAAAGAAGGTGGATCTGGGGTGAATTAGTGGGGGTAGAAAAGATCAAGGTTTTGGATGGGGGAAGATAAGAGATGGTGGTGAACAGCTGTTTTGAAGACCTGGAGGGAGGAGTGTGATTGAAGTGAGTGTGGGAGTTTGTTCCAGAGGCGGGAGAAAAGAGGAATGAAAGAGTGAAGGTGAGCAGAGAGCCGAGATTTCGGCAGTTTAACCATCAGAGGGTGGCTGGCAGATCTTGTGCGACCTGTAGGAATATTTGGGGGACAGAGCACAGAGAGAGCTGGGGGAGCAAGGCCGGAGAGGAGTCGGTAGAAGACAGAAAGACCACCTACCTGCCTGCGGTGAGTGAGTGAAAGGCCCTCAGAGATAGCTTCATCGCGGGAGATTCCAATGATTCTGAAAGCTTTGGATTCAACAGCGTGAAGCCGAGCCAGGTGTGAGGCAGGAGCACCAGCCCATAGGGGAGAACAGTATTCCATTGAGCTGCGGATGAAAGCCTTGTATGTGGTGAAGAGCTCAGGTGTGCCTAGGAAGGACTTCGCACGACGGAGGATGCCCAGTCGGCGACTGGCTTTGGAGGCCAGCTTGGAAATGTGGTTTTCCCAAGAAAGATCATGGCAGATGGTGAGACCCAAAAGCTTGAGCGACAGAACTTCTTGGAGAGGATTGTTGAGAAAGTAGATGGGAGGGTTGTCCAGTCGATCTTTTCGGAGAGACATAGTAAGAGTGTGAGATTTGTCAGGATTGAAAGACATGTTCCACATGTTTGACCAGTCTGTGATTTTGTCCAGGTCTTCAGAGAGTGAGAAGGCTGCAGACTGCCGATCTGAGGGAAGAGGAATGGGGCAGCAGAGAGTGGAGTCATCAGCAAAGAGATACAGAGGATTTTCCAGAGAGTCGGAGAGATCATTGATAAAGACCAGAAAAAGCACAGGGCCCAGCACACTGCCTTGGGGAACTCCAGCCTGAACGGGAAGGGGAGATGAGAGAAATCCATTCAGGGCCACACGTTGACTACGACCAGAGAGGAAGTCCGCAAGCCATGCATGGAGATTTCCATGGATACCATAGGAGGAGAGTTTGGTGAGCAGAGCTGGGTGCCAGACCGTATCGAAGGCACGTGATATGTCAAGGGAGACAGCTCTGATTTCCTGTTTGGCATTGAGGACCTCCATCCATTGTTGAGACAGCAGAAGCAGCATGTCCAGAGTAGAGTGACCTGGTCTGAAACCAAATTGATGATCAGAGATCAAGCCATTGGAGAAGAGGAAAGATTTCATATCCGAAGCAATGATGGATTCCATGACTTTGCTGATAATTGGGAGCAGGCTGATTGGTCTGTAGATGCAAGGATCTGTTTTTGCACCTTTTTTGTGTAAAGCGGTAATGTTTGCTGATTTCCAGGATGCTGGCAGATGACCTTGAGCAAAAGATAGGGTGAAAAGAACAGAGAGAGGGTGAGATAGAGCGGCAGAGCAGGATTTTAGGACCCGTGGGCTGATGCCATCTGGTCCAGTTGCAGAATCAGAGTCGAGGTTTGACAAAAACTCCTCCACCTTGTCAGGAGAGAAGGTCACAGAGTCCAGGAGCAGTTTGGTTCGACTGGGAAAGGTGGGAACAGAGAGAGATGGGTTTGGGACTAAGGATTTTGAGGCAAACACAGAGTTGAGGCATTCGGCTTTGTCACGTGCGATGTCAACTGTGTGGCCATTTGAGGTAAGGGAGGGGATGGAGGGGGAACAAACACCAGAAACGGATTTGACCAGACGCCACCAGGATTTGGAGGAAGGAGACAGGTTTGAGAGTTCATTCTTGAGTGAGGAGAGATAGTGCTTCCTGGCACTCCTGAGGGTAGACACACACTTGTTCCGAGCTTGGTGGAAGGAACTGAGATTTCCTTCAGTTGGATTAGCCTTCCAAGAGGCAAAGGCAAGTTGTTTCAGGGCAACTGCCTCACCACAAGATTCAGTGTACCATGGACGGGAGGAAGGGTAAGACAACTGAAGGCGAGATGGGATAAATCTATGCATGAGAGAGATCAGTTTGCTTTGGAAGAATTCCCAGGAAGAATTGATGTCAGAGGCAGTGGAGATGGGAGACCAATCCAGACGATTGATGGCTGCTTGAAGACCGTCCCAGTCGGCCTGAGTGAAATGCCAGACTCGTCGACGCTGAGGAGGCTCTCTGAGAATGGCCAGAGAGATGTCCACTTTGACAAGCACATGATCAGAAGAACCGATTGGAGCAGAAGAAGAGCAGCAGACATTAGCAGGGAAGTTAGTCATAACCAAGTCTAGAAGAGAAGATACTCCATTGGCTGAGATCCGGGTCGGGAAATTGACAGATTGTGTCAATCCCAGTGAGTCACAGAAGTCCTTTGCTGAGGTGCCATGGCTGGTGAGAAAGGAACCCACACACAACCAGGTGGCATGATGACAATTGAAGTCACCACATATGAGGAAGAGAGAGTTGGGATGAGTGGATAGAAGTTGGTCCATGTTGTCAGACAGTGAAATGTAGATGGAGTCATCACTGTTTGGGGGACGGTACAGAACACATATGAACAAAAGGTGGGTGCGGAGAGGAAGCCATAGCCAGAGGTACTCCTGGGGGTGAGGAGGAGAGAGGGCAGTGCAAGGAGAGTGAGAAAGAGAGTTTTTGATAAAGATAGCCACCCCACCACCAGGCCGAGGCTCAGGTCTATCATACCGGAGGAGGGAGTAACCAGGAAGAGATATTAAGGAATCAGAGACATCTTGAAGGAGGAAAGTCTCTGTTAAGCAGATCAAGTCTGGATTGTCAGAAGCAACCTGTATGGAGAGATCAGTCAGGTTTGAGCGAAGGCCCCGGATGTTTGAGGTCCATACCGTTAATGAAGAGAGAGGGGGAGCATCGGGTACAGGACAGGGGAGGGGAGGAGTAGGGTAAGATGAAGGATGAGAGGGGGAGGTAGGGAGAGCAGTTGTTAGTGTGTCAGCGATTGCAGAAGAGTTCCAAGAAAGGGAAGGATGAGGAGGATGAAAGGTTTGAAGGTGAAGGGATGAGGCACAGTGAGGAGTTGTTTGAGGGGGGGCAGAGGAAAGAAGAAGGTTGGGGGGGGTGGAGGTATGAGATAGAAGGGAGACGAAGTGGGGAGGAGGCAGCTTTGAGGAGGAGGGGAGAGGAGGGAGAATTGGAGAGGAATGGTATGGGGGGAGATTTGAATGGGAGGGGTTGGGGGGGAGTTTTGAAGGGGAGGAGTGAGGGGGGAGTTTAGGAGGGGAAGGGCAAGGGGGGAGTTCAGGAGTGGAAGGGCAAGGGGGGAGTTCAGGAGTTGAGGGGTAGGGGGAGGGATTTGGATGGGAGGGGCAAGAGGGGAGTTTCGAAAGTGGATGATTAATGAAAGACGAACATTGAAAACAAATTGGGTTTGTTGTGATTTTCAAGTTAGCAATCCGGTTCAGAATGATGGAGGAGGGATGGAATGAATGTGAATTTAGACCATGTAGTGAGGGAGACGTATAAGATATTGAATTTCTTTTTTTTGAGGTGGAATGAGTTGGAGAGGAAATTGAGAAAAGCCTTTTTAATAGGAAGAAAAACAGCGTGTTGTAAAATACCACTGAGTAAAACACTGAAGGGGAAAGGTTATACATATTTAAATAATATTTAAACAGAACCGTGAACAATCTTATGTGCACAAAAATACCAACGGGGGGAGAGCCGAGAGGGACCACCACGAGTCACGTGAAGGGCAAACGGTGGATGGCAAGGAGTTAATGGGGGCGGGGCGAACAGCACACCTGGACAGAAAATACAGGATGAGTCAACAGTACACGTGGAGAAAGGAAAATAAATGTTTTTGGTTTTTTTTTTGTTTGTTTGGTTTTTGGGGGTGGGGGGGGGGGAGGTGGGGATTTAGAACGTTAGACAGAGTATTATGTTCGGGGTAGAAGGGAAAAAAACTAACAGCAAAGCAAAACACGATTAAGATAACAAACACCGACGGGGGTACAACTACAAGGCCGCACACGAGGAGCAGAACACGATTAAATAATTACAAGTTACAGGAAATTCAAACCAAAAGTAACTATAATCAAAACAATAACGCATGGACGATAAAATAACGAGTTGAAATTTGACAATCTATCTGGGGAAATGGGGGAGAAACACGTGGTCGAAGAACGAACGAACGAACGAATAAGAATGAATAAACGAATGAGAACAGAGAAGGAAATGTTTTTTTTTTGGATTTTTTTGAGTTGTGATTTACACAAGGAAGAAGGCTATGGGGTGAAAAGATTGGGAAAACAGAGAACGAAAGTTATTGGATCACAAAAACACGGACCGCTGAGAGAAAAACAAAGCCTCAAGGTTGTACAGTGTTCACTGTACAACTACAAGGCCTCAAAACACGACCCGAATTAACACGATTTTCAATACAGGTATGAAAGATTTGCACCGAAAATCTTCGTCGGGAGACAATATATACACCATAAAATAAATAGTTATAACGAAAATACAAATGGGAACAATTACTTAACTTCGATTTCGATGGATAGCATGGAGAGCTGAGAATAAACGAACCCTCGCCAGCAAGACCGGAAACGGAAGTGATATATATAGATATATATCACTGTGTAACACTGTGTTTTATATATATAGATATATATACTAGTGGGGTCACCCGTGGGAATCCTCCTCTCCACCCTCACGCCTCTCCAATGCCACTCCTCCTCACACTCCTCTCCAATGCCTCCTCACACTCCTCTCCAATGCCTCCTCACACTCCTCTCAAAATACCCCCTCGCACTCCTCTCAAAATACCTCCTCGCACTCCTCTCAAAATACCTCCTCGCACTCCTCTCCAATACCTCCTCGCACCCCTCTCCAATACCTCCTCGCACTCCTCTCCAATACCTCCTCGCACTCCTCTCCAATACCTCCTCGCACTCCTCTCCAATACCTCCTCGCACTCCTCTCCAATACCTCCTCGCACTCCTCTCCAATACCTCCTCGCACTCCTCTCCAATACCTCCTCGCACTCCTCTCCAATACCTCCTCACACTCCTCGCCAACCCCTCACACTCCTCGCCAACCCCTCACACTCCTCGCCAACCCCTCACACTCCTCGCCAACCCCTCACACTCCTCGCCAACCCCTCACACTCCTCGCCAACCCCTCACACTCCTCGCCAACCCCTCACACTCCTCGCCAACTCCTCACACTCCTCGCCAACCCCTCACACTCCTCGCCAACCCCTCACACTCCTCGCCAACCCCTCACTCCTCGCCAACCCCTCACTCCTCGCCAACCCCTCACACTCCTTGCCAACCCCTCACACTCCTCGCCAACCCGTCACACTCCTCTCCAACCCCTCACACTCCTGTCCAACCCCTCACACTCCTGTCCAACCCCTCACACTCCTCTCCAACCATTCACACTCCTCTCCAAACCCTCACACTCCTCTCCAATCCCTCACACTCCTCTCCAATCCCTCACACTCCTCTCCAATCCCTCACACTCCTCTCCAATCCCTCACACTCCTCTCCAATCCCTCACACTCCTCTCCAATCCCTCACACTCCTCTCCAATCCCTCACACTCCTCTCCAATCCCTCACACTCCTCTCCAATCCCTCACACTCCTCTCCAATCCCTCACACTCCTCTCCAATCCCTCACACTCCTCTCCAATCCCTCACACTCCTCTCCAACCCCTCACACTCCTCTCCAACCCCTCACACTCCTCTCCAACCCCTCACACTCCTCTCCAACCCCTCACACTCCTCTCCAACCCCTCACACTCCTCCAACCCCTCACACTCCTCTCCAACCCCTCCAAAACCAATATAGATTGTTGCGGTTTTTAGAACCCTCCACTTTGTAAATAATAATCCATTGTAAATAATCCCCTGTAAATATCCCCATCTTCTAATGGTAAAAGATCGCACCCTAGATAGGCCACAACAAGCACGTAGGACACCTTAGGACCTCTCCAGTTATGTCCTTAATATGTGTGTAGTTAAGGCTGTGTTCCCAATAGTTTGAATCTACGTTGCATTAATGAAATAAGAATAGGCCCCAAAGCTCCCTCACAATCAATGCGGCTGGTTTTCTAGCCCGTGAGACGCCATTGCACATGTGCTCATCTCGGAGAAGAAGGGGGAGGTGTCCTCAAAGCGCTGGGAATAAGGCGTGGCCCCGTCAACGCACCATCAAGCGGCGGAGCCGGTGAGCCCTCGCGACCAACCAGGGCCGAGGCGAGCTCACCGGTGGGTGTGTCCTAAAAGCACGCGGCATGATACGCGAGCGGCCCAATATAAGCACTCGCGTGGGACTACTTGGGGAGATGCGTGAACAAGAGATCCGAGAGAGCGTCAGATGCGTGCGAGATCCGAGAAGCGAGGAGTCCTTTGTTGTTGTTTCACGAACTTGTTGGAGGCGCGTGCCGTAGAAGCAGGCTTGGAGAGGGTGCGTTTAGCACGGCCATCCATTTATTAAGTACGCTGAAGCATCCCAGTCCGTCTCCCCCCCCCCCCCCCTCCCCGCTATATGTAAGGTCTGCTCGCGTCCAACGATACGCAGAGCTGCCTGCCGGGTTTTCGCCGCGGAGCCGGAGCGTGGTTCGGGGCCGGAGCCTGGACGGCATCCCATCACCCGAACTCTCGACCTGGACCCTTCTCTCCCTGCCATCACCAACCCCCGTGTAAGTGTGTTTGTTGTCCTGGGTTTGTAAGTAAGACTGTGTAGTTTAAGATTGCCCACTGTGTCCTTTTGCTCTTCTTCTTGTATATTATATTCCTTTCGTTTCCTCTTCTTTAATTGTGTGTATAATAAATCATATTTGTTCTTCCTTTACCCTTTGGTTTCTTCTCCATCCGATCGCTTTCGTCTTTTCCCCATTGATATACGTGGCACGATTAGAACCGCTCAGAATCGGGTTAGTCCTTTTGCTAACGGCTCGAACCTCGGATTGCCCAAACCGCTCGGCAATTTCCATCTCGTCCGTGGTTCGAGCGGGAGTTATTCCCCTGCTTCGCGGAGTGATTGGCACGCAGGTATTTGGGACTTCCGTTGACCAATCACCCTGGCCAATCTCGACAGCGGAGGAGCATTATAACTTCCAGGACTGGGGGAACGGCCTGCTTAAAAGACAAGGGGATTAACCCCCCCTTGGTAAGGGGAGCGCCGACCCCGGATCCACAACAATTGGTAGTCAGGAGTTGGGATTTGGAACCTTGGACTAAATTTTTTAGACCAAATTTTGGACACCAATTTTGCACATTGGCCGCAACAATTGGTGTCCAGGAGTGGGATTTGGGCCCGAGCCAATTTTTTTATATTGAAAAAATTTGGTCGAAAATTACGAGCGGCCAAAATTTTTATTAAACATCCCAAATTAAAATCGTGCCATGGATGATCAAGGCGGTTGGATGCCGGTGGGGGTAAAGGAGGGGGTAGAAGAGGGGTTTAGAGGCAACCCAGGACCCCAGGGAGGAATTGGGAGAGAGGGAAGAGGAGAGCAATGAGGATGCGGTAGAGGAGGTTGCAGGCGCACAAAATGGCGGCGCCTCGCACATGGCAACGAGGGCCGCGCCCGCTACACAAGTGGGAGGGATGAATATCCAGGACCTCATTGCGCAGCTGCAGGCAGCCATGCAAATGGGGTTGGGAAACCAAATTGAGCAAATGGGACACCAAATTGGGGGATTGAGTAAGGAAATGGGGAAAATGAGGGCCAATAGTGACGGAATGGAAAATAGAATGGGGGAGCAATTAGACAGCAAAATGGAGGGGCTCAAAGCCAAATTTGAGGGACGAGACAGTAAATTGGGAGAATTAGAAAACAAAGTAGGGGACCAATTGGAACACATCAATGGCCAAGCCCGGAAGGTAAATGAGGCGCTAGCGAGGGGGCAAGCCCGGTATGAGACGAGGGAAGTTGAGAGGGAGGTTAACCGCGGGGCAAGCCAGGAGGTCGCATCTGTACGCGATGAGGTGAAGCAGTGCGAGGATCGCATGGAGAAAGAGGTTGAGAAGAGCACAGCCACGTGGACGGGTATAGAAATTGCGACCTGGGGTATGGGGAAGCCGGCGACCGCTGAAGTAGAAAGGAAAATTTTATTAGCGCTAGCGGTCGTCGAGAAAAAAGAAAAATAATTAAAAATAGTGGAAATGGAAATTGGAGAGACGGCAGAGGTAGAGCAACAGCAGAAGGAAGAAACGGAATATGCACAAAGTCTAAGCTCACACCTTGATGCCGTACTTATTAACCCAAATGAAAGTTTGCAGGTGGTGGTGGAGCGAAGAAGAGGAAGCGCCCAGGGGAGCAGGAGTGTATATAACAGAAATGTATATGGTGCGAAAAGGTTTATCGGAAAAGTGTTTGGCGCAACAAGATTTTTCGCGCGCTTGGGATCGCGATGGCACCCGGGCGCTCGTAAAAGGTCCGTGGTGAGATGTATGAGTAAGAATGGCGCACGTGTGCGAATAGCGCCGGAGCGAGGGTGTGATACCGAGTGTGAGAGCGAACGCACGTCGGAGGGTATATGTGATGAATGCGACACAGAGAGTGAGAGCGATACAGAGTGTGATAGTGGGAGTGAGTGTGGTACAGAGAGTGAGTTGGTTGTGGCGGGTGTGCGAGGAGGCACACCTGAGTTGGGGGTAGCGCGTGTGCGGGAGAGCACACCGGAGCGAGTGATTCGGTGTGCAAAAGAGTGCACACCCGTGGTGAGTGTTACGGAGTACGTAACGGAGGTGTGTGTGATGACTGAGTGTGCGGATGGAAGGTGTGCGCAAGAATGTGCGTGAGTGGAATGTACGAGTTGAATGAGAGGCGTTGGAGCGCCGTGATGTATGAGTGCAGAAAGGAACGAATGGTGTGAGCATGCGACGGAGGCATCGACGTTGACCGAGACAGCGTTTAGGCTGATGTATAGCCGACGCGAGCGCTCGGAGCATGATGCTCTTTGTGTGCTGCAGGGGCCGGCCGGGATCGTGGTCGCGTTGCTCCCGCCTGGAGCGCCGCGCACGATTCGGGCCGGGCTGCGCCCTGTATGGTCGGTGCCGCATCGTTCAGGCGAGCGGCGTGATTCCGGGGGAGAAGGGCCAGGTTGGACCTTCGCCCCCTGGCGGGGACGGTGTTCCGAGCAGGTGAGTTTGGGTCATCAGGCCGGAGACCGCAAGGGTCCGCGCCAGGATGGACCGTGGAATCTCGGTCCGAGCATGCCTCCTCCCCAGAATCGATGCTGGACGGACCCAACCTACAGTAGACTGACCATCGCATGCATCGCTCGGTTTTTTGAAACCGAGCTGTAAAAAGGCATTCCCGCACCGAGGCTCGTGGCATAGTGGACGATTAAGTGGTAGCAGTGATGATTGGCAAATGGTATATGGTGTAGAGGGATGGTAGATCTACCATCCCTCACATCGTATCACCCGGGCACATGAGCAGTAGTTTATGGGGGTTGGCGGTGAAAACCTAGCCAGGGAGGGCTTGGATAAATGTATAGGGATCTAGAAAAATGACCATAGGTAACTGTAGATTTAAGTAGCGACATGATACCTGTAGCGGGGACGCAGGTAGATTAGATGGTTGATAACGACGTGGGGTGTGCATAGTGTAAGGGAAGACGGGAAGCACCAAATTAGAGGGGAAACCAGGTAGATTAGATGATGCAGTGTGTTTGTAGTGAGAGTCATGACATGAGGAATTGGTATGAAAGTGCACGGTCGTGCTGGTGATGAAATGAGGAATTGCTCGAGAGAGATGTGTGTGTGTGTGTGTGTGTGTGTGTGTGTGTGTGTGTGTGTGTGTGTGTGTGTGTGTGTATTGAGCAGAGTATTGTGGATGGGTGTGATTGTGCATTGGGTGAATGGCATTGTATTGAGGGAATGGTCCTGGAGGAAAGGAGGGTGCAAGTGCCACCAGGTGTGCAAGAGCCACCAGGTGTGCAAGTGGAGCACAAGAGTGTGCAGGTGAGAATGGTTGTCTGGAATGAATGGTCTGGAGTAAATGGAGTATGGAATGGATGTTGTGGAGTGAGAGTGTGGAATATGTGGAGTGCATGGTGCGAAGGAGTGGATGGGGGAAAGATGGGCCCCCTTCACGGACACCCGGGGAGGGTAGTTTAAGAGTAGGTAGAGGGTATAGGTAAATTGTGGTGGATATTGGCATCTGTGGTGTGAAAGTAGCAGAGTACTGCTTTGATTGGTGCGTGGGCGAAATGGAATGGATGGGCGTGTGGCCTGTTAGCGAGTGTGGTTGAATGGGCACTCCGCCACTGTTAGTCTGTCAGCCAGGTGAGGCCGCAGGTAGGCTCTGGGAGCCAGTAGTGTTCAATGGGGCCCGAGGATCCAGGGGACGGACCCGGGTAGCCCGATGCCAGAGGGGGCATAGATGGGGAGAGAGCCAGAGGGCCTTCCCCAGGTAGATAGGCTAGGGTGAGGAGCAGGCAAGCTCGGGAGGAAACTGCAGTGGCGGAGGTGCGCAGGTAAGTCAGACCTGCTAGGGGAGCCACACGACCGAGCCCTGAAATTGTGCGAGGGCACAGAGGGTAGAATCGGGGGAGTGAGACCCCAAGTTGGTGAGCACCACAGATTGTCAGTGGGAATTAGTTTTTAGAACCACATAGTTTAATGATGGCCAATGGTTTTGCAGGGAAAGACCCCGGGTAGAGTAAAGTGTTAATGCCATTTAGAAGGTCGATAGGATTGGAAATCTCTTCGCTCCATCTGCATCCACTCACCAAGGTGATAGACTCCACACCATATTATTTTGCAAATGTTTGGATGTCCGACGCATCATGACGTGGGGGTGACATTGTGCTTGTGATTCCATCTCTTCCTCCTTAGGGGGGAGTGATGGCGAATTTGGCTTTAGGGGAGATATGGGGAAGACAGGACGTTAGCGACGGATTTGTAAATTTTGTAAATACGGGGTAAGGGCAAGGGTAGAGTAGGTGACAGGGGGGGTGACGTACGGTAGGGACGGGCTTTCTCGCTTGCTCTCCTGCGCACCTCACCTTGCATTACCTTGTGATGATGTGTACCCTTGCGCCCTGCCCCCGCTGCTTTGCTTTGTCCTTCCTTCCCCACTCATGGCTTGTTTTCTTTTGGGGCCCGGGAGGAGTGCGCAGGTGGTCGCAGTTGTGTGCCGCACCTCCGCTGCCTGCACTGCCTGGACCGGTACACCACTTATGGACCACATTTCTGTGGCCGAGCACCACACATATGGACCCCACGTTTTGGGGCCTGGCACCTCTGCTGGGACGGGCCATTGCTGCCAGCATCTTGCTTGCGGACCACGGTAAAGGTGGCACCTATGCCAAGCAGGTGGACCACCCAAGTTGGCCACTGCTGGCCATAATTTAAAAAGTGGACGTGGTTTTGTGCCCTTTTAGTGACAAATAGGCAACAAGCAGGAAGAGTGAGAACATCATGGAGCATCGGCCCAGCAGAGAAGAGAAGAAGAAGACGTCGTCATTTATTTACCAACTGTGATGACTGTGCACTGGATGGTGCTTATTGATGTGTTTTGTTAATTGGTGCTTATGGTATGGTATGTCGGTGCAGTGCAGTGCATGCCTTTCCTCTTTCAAAAGCTCTGCTTTTGTTTCCCAAAAGACAGGTCCTGGATTCGCGTTTGTAAATACCAAATAGTGTGCTTTGTAAATAATGCTCCCCACCGGCTAAATGTGTAGTTTCGAAATAATTCTGCAATGCGGTTAGTCTGTGGGAATGAATCTGTTAGGTAGGATGCAACGTAGCAGGCGGGACATACTTAATTGTTAAAAATGTCGCACTCAGGGTGAGGTTAAAAGTAGAGGGTTACCACAACTAAGTGTCACATTAAATTAAAGTTTTGTCGGCACGGGCCGTGCCTAGAGGAAAGAAGGGTGCAGTGTTGTGGTTTTTAGAACCCTCTACTTTGAAATAATAATCCATTGTAAATAATCCCCTGTAAATATCCCGAACTCTCGACCTGGACCCTTCTCTCCCTGCCATCACCAACCCCCGTGTAAGTGTGTTTGTTCTGTCCTGGGTTTGTAAGTAAGACTGTGTAGTTTAAGATTGCCCTGTGTCCTTTTGCTCTTCTTCTTGTATATTCTATTCCTTTCGTTTCCTCTTCTTTAATTGTGTGTATAATAAATAATATTTGTTCTTCCTTTACCCTTTGGTTTCTTCTCCATCCGATCGCTTTCATCTTTTCCCCATTGATATACGTGGCACGATTAGAACCGCTAAGAATCGGGTTAGTCCTTTTGCTAACGGCTCGAACCTCAGATTGCCCAAACCGCTTGGCAATTTCCATCTTGTCCGTGGTTCGAGCGGGAGTTATTTCCCTGCTTCGCGGAGGGATTGGCACGCAGGTATTTGTGACTTCCGTTGACCAATCACCCTGGCCAATCTCGACCGCGGAGGAGCGTTATAACTTCCAGGACTGGGGGAACGGCCAGCTTAAAAGACAAGGGGATAAACCCCCCCTTTGTAAGGGGAGCGCCGACCCCGGATCCGCAACAATATATATAATATATATATATATATGTATATATATATATATATATATCTATATATCTATATATCTATATATCTATATATCTATATATCTATATATCTATATATGTATATATATATATATATATATATATATATATATATATATATATATATATATATATATATATATATATATATATATATATATATATATATATATATATATATATATATATACACAAAGAATTAAGTTAAGCACCCCCCCCCCCCCCCCCCCGTTTTTTTACAACCTCGCACATTACAAGTTTGTTGTCGTCAAAACAGTGTAATATACCCATGATATTGCTATATTTTCTGGAGAAGTGATATTATGGTCACATAAAAACATAACAATCATGCCGTTTTCATTATTTTATTCTGAATAATTTAAGGTGAAATTTTTTGGGAATTTTAGGCATATTTTCACCTCAATTTAAGTATGGAGCTATAGGTCCATCACGGACAGTGTGGATGACGTTTATGTTTTCTAACGTACAGTCATTGTTCTGAGAAGACCTCTAGCGATCTTTGCGTCAATAACGTGTGTAGGACCCACGTGATCGGATCACTACTCAACCCAACTCAACCCTACGAGTGCACTCATCTGCATTTCATCAATGGATAATTGCTAATGTCATACCAATCATTATTTGATCTCACATACCTTAGAATATATGCCAATGTATACATATACACAAAGAATATATATTAGGGGGTGCTTACCTTAATTCGTTGTGTAGGGGTGCTTAACTTAATTCTTTGTGTATATATATACAGTGAAACCTTGACTTACGAGTGCACCAACTTACGAGTTTTCCGAGATACGAGCCGTCGCTCGGGCGGTTTATTGCTTTGAGATGCGAGCCGAGATCTGAGTTACGAGCTTACGCCACCCGCCACCAAGTGGGTTCCGGTCACGTGGTTATCTTGCCGTGCAAGCATCTCTGCCGTATATCGCTGCCGTTTTGTTTTCGCATTTTGGTTATTTTGGAGCTGACGCCACCCGCCACCAGGTGGGTTCCGGTCACGTGGTTATCTTGCCGTGCAAGCATCTCTGCCGTATATCGCTGCTGTTTTGTTTTCGCATTTTGGTTATTTTGGAGCTGACGCCACCCGCCACCAGGTGGGTTCCGGTCACGTGGTTATCTTGCCGTGCAAGCATTTCTGCCGTATATCGCTGCTGCTTTGTTTTCGCATGTTGGTTATTTTGGAGCTTACGCCACCCGCCACCAGGTGGGTTCCGGTCACGTGGTTATCTTGCCGTGCAAGCATTTCTGCCGTATATCGCTGCTGCTTTGTTTTCGCATGTTGGTTATTTTGGAGCTTACGCCACCCGCCACCAGGTGGGTTCCGGTCACGTGGTTATCTTGCCGTGCAAGCATCTCTGCCGTATATAGCTGCTGCTTTGTTTTCGCACTTTGGTTATTTTGGAAAATTTCTTAGTTTTAACCATGGGTCCTAAGAAATTGAGTGCCAAGGGCAGTACTGAGAAGAAGAAGAAGAGGATGATGTGCTTGGATATAAAACACGCAATCGTCGAAAAACATGAGCGAGGTGTGCGTGCTGTCGACTTGGCGAGGCAGTACGATCGTAGCAGTACGATCGAAACATTTTGAAAGGGAGGAAGAAACAAACCTCGTTGGACAGGTTTTTATTGAAACGCCCTGCAAGTGAAAGCGAGGAAAGTGTGGCGAAAAAGGCAAAAGTTATCTCCTCCACCTCCGCCAGCATCTTTGTCTGATCTTCAAGGTAAATACACTTAATAAAACCAGTTTATTTCTTTACATTGTGGCGGACACGGAAGCTCACTGGCGTGGTGACATCATTCCGCGCACCAAGTGGGCGGGGGCCACGCCGAGGGGTAGGCGTGGCCTCCGGATATACACCGGGCGCGCAGCCCGGAGCGCGCCAGTGTTACAGTGAGCTCTTGAATAAAGACTCTTACAAATTACCGCGTTGTCCGCTTCCTCCTTGTTTACAAGCAGCGCGCGTAACGCCGCTTATTACGTACAGTATATACGAGGTCGTGCTTGTTTATACATTATTTGTTATTTATAAAGTACATTTTTCTTATTTAAAAACACGTAACAAAAAAAATTGGTGTGGTTTTTTGGGGGCTGGAACGGATTAATAGCATTTCAATGCATTTTAATGGGGAAATTTAATTTGAGAAACGAGCAAATTGAGTTACGAGCTCGGTCACAGAACGAATTAAACTCGTAAGTCAAGGTTTCACTGTATATATATATATATATATATATATATATATATACATACATACATACATACATACATACATATATATACATACATACATACATACATACATATATATATATATATATATATATATATATATATATATATATATATATATATATATATATATATATATATATATATATATATATACATACATATATATATATATATATATATATATACATATATATATATATACACAGAAATTGGGTGCTAATTTTGACTCACCCTGTACTTTAGAAAAAAATTTTTGGCCAAGTGTCAAACGGACTCAAATGCAATACCCTCTACCCTGGCAAGGGTAATAATAAAGCCATGTTTAAATGACGAGTACATCCGCTCGCTATGGGAGTGGCAGGAAGGGTCATTCCTCTTTGTGGTATATAGATTACAGACAATCTATGGTCTGGTCTCAAAAACATTGGGCGTGTGTTCATTTCCCAAGTTTCTTGTGGAGAGATCACCAAGTGGTTCAAGCAAAAACTCCATTCAAAACCGTTAAGGAACAGCTGGCTTGACAAGCGCTAGCTAGCTGCTTGGTAAAGGAGCACAACCCGGGCTTCCTCCCTTTCAGTTTCGTGGTAAACAGCAGGAGCGAGTTTCAAAAGTTACCTCCGAAAAACGCCCGCCACGTTAGCGCCAGGAAGGGTCATGTTATTTCCCCAACATAACATGACCCTTGTGGGGGAGAGAGAGTACCACAGTCCTTCGCTCAGTTCTGCAAGTAAAACTTACCTCACGGATGTCGGGATTCCTCCAAATTTCTTAATTTAGTGTGTCAACAGCATTAGCGACTGTTTAAAAAGCTAATCAAACGTGTTTGTGGTTTATAATATTTTTTTACTTCCGGTGGAGGCCGGAGCTCCCACGAAAACGCCATGATAAGCTATTTATAAACGTTGACTGGACGTTTGCTCAAGGAGGAAAAACCTCTTAGGGAGGTGGGATATTATTGGTATTAATATTGTTTTGTCATAACATAAATTATGAAATTATGAAATTATGAAAGAAATTGCCCTGAATTACTTATGTCAATGTGATATTTCAGCATTTTCTTTTTCATAAATTTGCAAAACTTTCTAAAATCCTGTTTTCTCTTTGTCATTATGGGGTATTGAGTGTAGATTGATGAGGGAAAAAATGAATTTAAACGATTTCAGCATAAGGCTGAAACATAACAAAATGTGAAAAAAGTGAAGGGGTCTGAATGCTTTTTGAATGCACTGTACCTGTATCAAGTTTGAATTAGATCGCTTCAGTCGTTCTCAAGTTATGGACCTATCGCAGACTTCAACCTGAACCTCTTGACGCCAAAATCAAATAAGTTCATCTTTGCATCATAATACGCACTTCCACCAACTACGGTCAGAATCACATCACTGGTTCACATGTTATCGCGTTAACAGATCTTTAGCTAACATCACCTCTGACCTTTGACTTTGTGACCCCAAAATCGAATCAGTTCATTTTTAACTCATTATACATACCTGCACCAAGTTTGACTAAGATCCCTTCAGCTCTTCTCAAGTTAACGCAGTAACGAAATCCTATCACGGACGGATCCACAGACGTACGTATGATCACACGGACGGAAGGACATCCGGACGGACAACCTGAAAACATGTCTCTGGCGACTTCGTCGGTGGAGGCATAAAAATTGTTTTGATTTACCTCGTTTTGATAATCGTCACACATTTCAGGAAAGCATCTGTGACTCAAACCGAGCAATTACTGGAAAAAGGTAATTGAATGTCTTGCTTACCATGACATGCCCCACATCGAACTCTGGAAGTACTCTATGTTCATCACTGGAAGTACGCTCATCATCTTCACCATGACTGAGAGAAGATCCTGGAAAGAAGAGGCAAAATGAACAAAAACCAGATATTGTGAGAGAAAAGAACAAGAATAATAATAATAATAATACATTTATTTTGTATAGCGCTTTTCAAGAAACCCAAAGACGCTTTAACATGGTACATAAAACAAAGACAAAAGAGACAAAAATACATAATTAAATAACCAAACAGAAAGGAAGGAGAAGGAGAAGAGACGATCAGGGGTTGAATGCGGTGTTGAACAGGTGGGTCTTGAGTGATGATTTGAATGTGGTGAGTGAGGAGGAGTCTCTGATGGTTTGAGGTAGTGAGTTCCAGAGTGTGGGAGCAGCGATGGAGAAGGCCCTGTCCCCCCAGGATCTGAGTTTGGTCCGGATGGGGGGGGGAACAGGAAGTTGGCAGCAGCAGAGCGGAGGGTGCAGGTGGGAGTGTGTCTGGGGAGGAGGTCAGCCAGGTAGGATGGGGCCAAGGTTATGAAGGGGTTTGTAGGTCAGAAGGAGGATTTTGGACTGGATTCTCTGAGAGATGGGGAGCCAGTGGAGCTTGCGAAGGACGGGGGTGATGTGGTCCCACGCCCGGGAGTGGGTGAGTACACGGGCAGCGGAGTTCTGAATGTATTGAAGTTTATTGATGATATTTGAGGGTGAACCATAGAAGAGGCTGTTGCAGTAGTCCAGACGGGAAGTGATGAAGGCGTGGATGAGGGTTTCTGCAGCTGTGGAGGAGAGGGATGGACGGAGACGGGCAATGTTTTTCAGATGAAAGAAGGCTGTCTTGGTGATCTGTTTAGTGTGTTTATCGAAGGAGAGGGTTTGATCAAAGATGATGCCAAGATTCCGGATGTGAGGGGAGGTGGGTACTGGGATACCGTCGATATTGAGGGTGAAGTTGTGGGTGGATTTGGTGAGCGTTTTTGGTCCAATAATGATTATTTCGGATTTTTCACAGTTTAGTTTGAGGAAGTTGATTTGAAGCCAGTATTTTATTTCAGTGATGCAGTTTGTCAGGATAGAGTGGGTGACAGTGGAAATGGACTTGGCGGAAATGAAAAGCTGGATGTCATCGGCAAAGCAGTGGAATTGGAGACCATGGCGACGGATTAAGTGACCAAGGGGGAACAGGTACAGGATGAAGAGGAGGGGACCGAGAACTGAACCTTGGGGGACACCTTGGGGGAGGGGAGCGGTGGGGGATTTGCAGTTATTGATGGAGATGAACTGGTGCCTGTCGGGGAGGTATGATTTGATCCAAGAAAGGGCAGTGCCAGTGATGTTAAAGGTGGTTTCAAGTCGGGTAAGGAGGATGATGTGATTGATGGTGTCAAAGGCAGCGCTGAGGTCGAGAAGGATGAGAATGTTGAGGTTACCGGCGTCGGAGGAGAGAAGAAGATCGTTGGTGATTTTGAGGAGTGCAGTTTCCGTACTGTGGTTGAGGCGGAACCCGGATTGGAATGTTTCATACAGGTTATTGGCAGAGAGGTGATGTTTGAGTTGAGTGGCTACAGCACGTTCCAAAACCTTTGACAGAAAAGGTAGGTTGGAGATGGGTCTGAAGTTATTTGGGGTGTCAGGGTTGAGTCCAGGTTTTTTCAGAATGAGGGTGACAGCAGCGATTTTGAGGGATGGTGGGACGATGCCAGTAGACAGGGAGGAGTTTATCGTTGCAGTGATAAGTGGAGAGAGAGCAGGAAGGCAAGCCTTAACAAAGCTGAAGGGGATGGGGTCCAGAGTGCAGGTGGCAGTTTTCATTCCTGTGAGGAGTTCAGAGAGGTCAGTAGGGGAGACTGGGGAAAACTGAGATAGGGGTTGGCAGGACAAGGGGGGGGGGCAGATGGTTTGAGGGGGAACAGGTGCAGTAGTGGTTAAGCTGCTGTAGATGTTGTCTATCTTGCTTTGGAAGAATGAAAGGAAAGAAATGCAGTTGTCGACTGTGAATGACTGGGTGGTGGTATCCAGGGGGCTGAGGAGTTTGTTTATTGTGGAGAAGAGTGCTTTTGGGTTTCCGGAGCAAGAGTGGATTATTTGAGAGTAGTAGGTGGAGCGGGCGCGGGAAAGGGCATCTTTGTAATGCTGCAGAATAACAATGGACAGAATATCACCGTGTTCAGATGTGTGTGCATTGTGGAAATGAGACATCAATTTCATCAATTAGTCTTTGTCTTCATCTTTGCCAGGCAGAAGTTCACATACCATATCCCTTCATAAGAGGTCAAGGGCTCAGAACATGCAGAATTGACGAATAAATAATGAAAATAGGAACTGCATAATGCGAGGGGCAGTCTTGGAATCTGTGACACCGGAGGAGGATCTGGGGGTGGTCGTTGATATGGGCGGGGTGGAGGAGGCGGGGCTCAGAACATGCAGAATTGACGAATAAATAATGAAAATAGGAACTGCATAATGCGAGGGGCAGTCTTGGAATCTGTGACACAGGAGGAGGATCTGGGGGTGGTCGTTGATATGAGCGGGGTGGAGGAGGCGGTGTGTAAGTTCGCAGAACTTTTGAAGACCAAGACCTCCTGATGTCTTGAAAATCCCATCAAAGTAATTGCATATTTAGTATGTCAATGCAGTGCCAACTGTACTAATAAGCTGATACTCATTTTGCTAACCTCAGAAAGATGACAGTCTGAGTCAACCCACCTGGTGTAAAGCTCATTGGGTTTTAGTTTGGGTTTACAGAGATAAATTACAATTCAATAGACAGTGTTCGCACTGTTTCGAAATTTGAGAGGCCTCACCTTGAATCATGTGTATAGCTTTGGTCACCACATCTGAAGAAGGACTGAGTCGCTGCTATATACAGCATGTGGAGGATTCAGAATTCCCGGTTTAGCTAGATTAATCTAGCAAGAGTGGCTTCAGGAGACAGGCCATTTTCCATTAGAAAGGAGGTGATTACGACAGGATCTTATTGAGATGTTTAAGATGATGAAGGTTATCGACAAAATAGGTGCAGAAGCGTTTTTCAGCAGAATAGAGGTGATCAGACCAGGATCCATGGCCTAAGGCAGTAATAAGGAAGGGGTATTATTCTCAGAAAGCAGTCAATGCTCGGAATGATCTCCTTGGAAAGTGAGCGGCAGCAGAAACAGCAGATCAGGTTAAACTGGAATTAGTTAGGCACCTTTAAGTTTTGAGGATGGAGGAGTTCATGGACATTGGCAGGACTGGTTGGTAGCTTAGGTATCGACGAGTGATTGTGCACTTATTTGTATACAAATTTGTAGATGCTTTGGGTTATTGCCATGTAAATTAAAATCTTAGATTACAATGCACAATTAATAGTTATGCATGTCCTTTTGCAAAAAAATTTTATTGTGAGCCTGTACCCCGCACAGCAGAAGATAGAAGATAGGGTTTTGCAATCACGTGTGTGTGTGTGTGTGTGTGTGTGTGTGTGTGTGTGTGTGTGTGTGTGTGTGTGTGTGTGTGTGTGTGTGTGTGTGTGTGTGTAACAATCGATTTTGCTGCTTTGACATGTCAACGGTTTCCATGACAACGGGCTTGTTTTAACTATTGTTTTCATCAAGTTTAGTTCGGTTACAAAGCGGATGCAGAGAAGCTTTGCATTTTGAGATGCCTTCTAGTTATTATTATTGTTGCCTATTTTGATTAACTTTTGTTGAAAGAAAATCATGGACAATTCTATTAAATGTTGATTTTTCCCACCAAAAAGGAAAGCATTTCAGGTACATATAGTGAAACTACAATCACCAAGCTTCCTTTCGCAGAACATCACCAAATGGCATCTGCCATCTACCATTTAAAAGGAAAGCTTTGCCTTTCATTTGCTTCTTATGCACAGCACGTCAGATACTGGCTTCTTGTTTATTGGTGTCTGAGAAAACGAATCTGGATGAAAAATGTTTGTTCTAGAAGAATTCCCAAGTTAGTAATGTAGCACAGTGTACCAGCAGTTGCCCAAGCCCTTTAAATAAATATTTTATATGGGCAGTAAATGTTCACATTCTCACATTGCTTACCTCTGCACAGGCTGGAGAAAGGTAGTGTGTACTGAGCAACAAAGTCATTGCATGAAGCTGTCATGATCCTCCACTACAAAACGAACTAGATGGTATTCAGAGAAAACCCTACCCTATCCCTGCGCAGTCAACTTGGTGTGAGCCAACTTTTCTATTTTTGAATCTTTTTTTTAAAATCCGATATGGCTGCCAGACCACGTGAGCGATGACATCATAAATGTATATTCTCTAAATAATTGCTGCATAGATCATGCTCAATAAATTTCAAACTGATCAGACTAAGCGTTGTCCCTGTTGAATTATGACATCATAATCATGGCACCAATGACATCATCATTAACAACACTTATTCCCCATATGGAGTTATTTACAATGAGCCACGTTTAAATTTTTTAAATACTGACATGGCACACACTTTACTTTACTGAAATGCAGACGCAAACGTTATATTTTCGTCAAAAATCGTCGGAATTTCGCCATATCTGTTTTGGTCGTGTGTTAATATACCTTAGCGATAGACAAATCTGAAATCAGAATTTTATTTGAGGTCAACATGACCCCGTGAGGTCGCTCCATACTTTGCATGCTCGTCATGAGCAGTGTGATAATTAATTCCATGCCCACTCCAGAAGAGACTTCTTCTTCATGCAATAATAACTTCTAGCTTCCAGACCGTACATCCAATCATCTTGAAATTTTGCACACTTGTTACACTTCATTACCTCTACTATAATATAAAGTTTTATGTCGATCAATGAAGCGGTTCAAGAGTTATACATTTTTTTATATTTTCGTTTAATTATTTATATCTGCCAAACCACGTCACCTATTGCAAATTCCAAAAGGTAATTTTAGTAGACTGATATGCTGAACACATCTGTGATGTTTCCCCTCCATAGGATCAAAAATGAGGGAGGAGCTAGGTTTTAAAAGTTTACGCTTAAAAACGTCATAACCCTGAAACCATGTGACGCATGACGTCATGCTCAGTGACTTTTTTGATCGTCATGGGTATGCGATTCTGCCTGTAAAGTTTGGCCTCGATTTGTTCAGTCGTTATGGAGAAAATTGGATTTTAGTGACGGCCCAAAACAATATGGCGGCCGAACCACGTAACCTAAAACGTCATTATAATTTTATTTCGGCATCAATTTATACCGAGAAGATGCTCAAGAAATTTCATCCTGATCAGATAAAGTTTTTTTTTACTTGCCAAATTATGACGTCATAACGGCGGCACCTTTGACGTCATCATTCACATATGTTATTCCGCATGGAGAGTTCTTTGCAATGAGACCTGTCAATTATTTCTGTGCAGCGGTCTTTGAGATATAGAGGTGCAAAGTTTTTTGGTTTTACCAAGATGGCGCCCATACCACATGACCTGTGACGTCATAATATTCACTAAAATATTCTACAGGAGGCCCTCCTATGGTGAAAATTTCATGTCAATCGGACCAACGGTTGCCGAGAAAATGAATTTTTAAAATGCTGACACGGCACACACTTTACTTTACTGAAATGCAGACACGCACGTACGTACGTACGTACGTACCCGAATGCTTAACCCTGCCTTTCGCTTCCTGAGTGCAGGGTAATAAGAGCCAGCTCAGAGACTCGTTCCACTCAGGGCTGAAGCCTGTGGAGGTTAGAATATAGATAAATAATATGTTGATGGTTTTTAAAGACAGCTAAGATCAGTTTTTAAAGAGAGCTAAGATCAGACATCAAGAAGATATGTCTGTACTTACCAGATTTGTTTACATCACTGGGGTACATTAATTAACAACTAATTTCTTTCAAAATAACATTACATGTGTAAGAGGTTTGACCTTGCAAATCCAGTTTTATAGGGGGCGCTATTCTACAGCAACCAGTCGACATTGCTCAAAGCTCTTAGATTTTTGTTTATATTTTTCGTTATTACCCTCGCCAGAGGAGAGGGTATTGCATTTGGGTCCGTTTATTACTTGGCAAAAAAATTATTTAAAAAAAAAAATTATGTTCATCACTCCGGATTGTGTGTGTGTGTTTGTTTGTTGGTGTGTGTTTGTGTGACTGTCCGCTCACTTATACTTGCCTGCAGGTCACAATTTTAAACATCTTCACAAAACTTCAACAAACGGTAGAGTTTGTGGTCAGACAAAATCCTATATATTTTTGAAGTCAAAAGTTCAAAATCCTCAATTTTCATCTGATTGACTTAAAATTTGAATAGGATTTTCATATCAGCTAACTGAATTCAACCACCAACTATTTTGGAGATCAACGTCGGCCAAAAGGTCAACATAGGCCAAACTTCTAAAATTTACAATTTTCATCGATTAATTTAACTTGAAGAAGATTTGCATGTCAGGTCACATAATTCAACCACCAATTATTTGTGAGGTCAAAAGGATGCTCTACCGAGTGCCATTCTACTTTGTTCTCTTTTGCTAGGTGTCGCTCCATGAGTGATTTTTCATTTGTTTGTCTGTCTGTCTGTCTGTCTGTCTGTTTGGCCGCACAAAATGAGGATGCTTTTCTCTGCAACCGTTGATCCGATTACAAAAAAAAATTCACCAGAGGAGCACCTCCTCATGTAGAATTTTCTAATGATAATTATGACGTCAAAGGTCACGTGGTACGGGCGTCATCTTGGAAAAAATGAAAAACTTTGCACCTCTATATCTCCAAAAGTGCTGAATAGAAAAAAATGTGACATCACTCATTGTAAGGAACTCTCCATGGGGAATAAAATCTGTTTATGATGTCATAGGTGCGTGCCTTCATTATGACATCATAATTCGACATGTACAAAACTTCATCCGATCAAGATGAAATTTCTTGAGCATCAGAGGGATAAATTTGTGAAGAAAATAAAAGATGGTGTCAACGGTCACGTGGTTCCACCGCCATATTTGTTTGAACACAAAAGCCTTAAAAACACATCATATTGAGGGTCTGCAATCTCTGATTGCTCTTTCTTGTTGTACTTGTAAAGAGACGATAATTATTTCATGAAAAGATTAATTCTCAAAACTCACCAGTTGGCGACTCTTCCTCAACAGATTCATTTGTCACTTTAGGCTCAGCATTCCTGCAGAAAATAAAGATTTCATAAAGCTGTCGTTAAATAAATGTCGCAAATAAGAAACAATGTGAGAATAAAAATAGCAGTCACGGAGATGAAAAACAGACTGCATCGGGTATTTGTGTTTGCTACATTTAGACAGCAAACAACACCACTACCCTGTGCTACCCTAACGCGCATCTTCAAATACAGTTGACAATGAAGCCAAGAAGTGTCAAGTGGTAAAGACGATGTGAAGATCACCAGAGTTGTTTTTTTTAACCACACTTTTTTCTTTCCCCTTCATGTTGCAAGCACCTACACTCACCTCTGAGCTGTCTAGCCTGGGTTTGAATCCGAGAGAGTTCTAAAGGATAATTATACAGGGTTCTAAAGGGTAATTCTTATGGGTTTATTTCTCTGCGTGTTGTTTCTGAGGCCTCACAGGCCTCCGGTTTACATGAACCGCTGCACGCTGCAAATTACCAGCGTTAGGCTATGGTTACGTGAGTGGGTGCAAGTGTGGTATTTGGAGATGCGAGTGTTTCCTGAGAAGAAGAAAACAAGACTGAAAGTCTACCAGTGGTGTCGCCATTGTAATCAAATATACGCTTTAGAAACCTTTACAATTAAGCTTTGGAACCCTCCAGAACTCTTTAGAATTACACTTTAGACGATCTTTAGAATTACACTTTTGAGACAACGGATCTCGTCTGAACCCTTAGCTTTGATAAACTGGAAAGACATATGGCACGATTGAAGTCTAACGCACTCGGACCTGGAACCAGAAGTTAGTGTTTATTTTGTTCAAGACTTGCCCTGCTTCCATATTATAAGTTCACGTTCTCCATCATGATGCTCTTCCATGAGACTCCATTTTGCAGAGAAACTACAAGAATGGAACGTGTAAAAAGAGAAAAAAAATGAGTGCCAGTTACCATAAAGATTCCACCTGGTCCTGGTGATTTTCCTTGAACCAAGTGTGGTTCACAACTTCCTGCAAAACAATGAATGTGTTGGAATCAAATATAAACATGATCAGGAATCACCTGCACTGGTGAGCAATTGCATTTTGATCCACAATAACAGGATGTCAGCAATCCCCAGCATGTGTGAACATTCTTGTTCATGCAAGTAAAATACCGCAGTTGAAAACTGTATCAATCCCTCACCGTCATAGTGAACCTCTCCATTGGATCCTTCCGAAGCATCGCAGTCAGAAGGGAAACCAATGTTTCCCTTGCAAAGGTTGGTGAACTGTTTCCCACAATGAAGTCAGTCTTGTCATGTGACGTCTGCAAAGAAGCAAAACAAATGTATTTGTGACCGAATCCTAAACAATCGTTGCAATCGAATACTTACATTTGCATAAAAAGCATATTCCAAACAAGCACTCACCGATGCAAATAACAAAGGTTTGACTCAAAACTCATAAAATACATTTTCATTCATCAAATAAGTTATGGTGTACAACACAAAAGTTTTGCTGAAATAGAAACAATCTCAGCTGAATAATTGGATATTAAGTACAGTATATGTGGGTTTATTCGGCCGAGGGCGAGCAAAGCGAGGACAAGGCTGCTTATTCCTGATACAGTGCCTTCAGAAAGTATTTACACCCCTCGACTTTTTTTCTAATATCTTGTTGTGTTACAGGCTGAATTTAAAATGGATGACCGATATTTCTTTGGTCACTGATCGACACATAATACGGTATTTCCCAGTGTATTAATCACGCTTATTTATCTGCAAAAAAGTTAAAAGTGGGGAGTGCGGTTAATACACAGATATAGAAAAAAAAGTCTCAAAAACAATCAATGCTGAATTTCAAATACAGACTTGGCATTTAATATGGAATTTTTTTTTTTTCTTGACTTGGGTTTACTTTCTGAACTCAGTATATCAATCAGATGAGTTTCTTTTACCCTTCGGTGATGTCTTTGTTGAAAGAACCATGTCACTGATTGTCTTTCACAGCAAGAAGTCAATAACAGGATTATATCACAGGTGGCATGACAAAATGTAAGGACAGGTACATTTGACGATTGGCTTCACAATCGGGTATATAAGGGTTGTTGCGTTCTGTATTAGTGGAAAACAACTGCTGCACGTCTACAAAAGTTATTGCCGCTTCCTCTGGTGATGGTCCGTCAACTTGACAATGCTGTTTGTCATGGAGTGGTGGCTTTACGAAATTCTGGCATGAAACAGCGTGCTATTGCTCGGCAGTATGGCATCACTCAAGGTCAGGTGTCAAAGATCCTGAAACGAAATGCTCAGAGGGGAGTCCCTACTCCAATACCGAGGCCAGGACGTCCACGCAGAACCACAAGGAGAGATGATCACCAGCTACACCGGTTAGTCTGCAATGGCCGTACCAAGTCAGCTAATCGGCTTAGGGCTGAGTGGCAGCAACTGACAAATGTGCCTGTATCCAGAAGGCTAGTCAACCAACGACTGGTTCAAGCAGGCGATCGTGCCAGGCGTCCCCTGAGAAAGCCATGCCTGACCAGACAACACAGCCAGCGCCGATTGCAGTGGGCCAGAGAGCACCGTCAATGGCAGCCAGGACACTGGAATCACGTGACCTTCAGTGACGAGTCTAGATTTCTGGTCGATCGTCAAGATGGCCGCGTCCAAGTGCGCAGACAAGTGCATGAAGCCCACAACGAAGATTGTATAGTGCCAAGAGTCCAAGCTGGAGGTGGTGGGGTGACCCTTTGGGCTGCTTTTCATGCAGGGGGCAAAACTGACCTGGTTGTTCTGAATGGAAACCTGAACCAGTTCAAGTACAGGGTCATTCTGGAAGAAACATTGCTTCCATTTGCTCGTGCAGCCTTTCGAGGAAACTTTGTCTTCCAAGATGACTATGCACGGCCTCATCGTGCTCGCATGATCCAACACTTTCTTGCTGACCGTAGTGTAGAGCATATGGAGTGGCCTGCCATGTCCCCGGATATGAATCCGATAGAGAACTTGTGGGCAGAATTAACGCATCAAATCGACAACTTGGACCAGAAGCCTACATCTGTGCGTGAATTGCAGCAGGCTATTGTCACTGCATGGCAAGCGATTCCTGTCCAAACCTTGGCAAATCTCGTGAACAGCATGCCTCGACGTGTACGTGCTCTCCTGAATGCTCGTGGGGGTTACACGAAGTACTGAACTGTAATTTTACTGTCCGTAATCCCAGTCATAATTTAGCTTTTGTTTTTCTTGAAAAAAACTTTGGCTAATGTGCAAAATAAAGAGATACTTCTGGAAAACGTACAGAAGTTTAACACAGTACTGTCCGTGAATTGAGTTCGATATCAGTTTACATCACTTTCAAGGATCAATTTATTTGCTTCGAAATGTCAAATGTGGTTTTTGTTTCTTTTAAAGGTCACATTAACAAAATCTAGAATTATTTCAACATAATTCCAATGAACTTTTTGGTTCTAAGTCATCTTGAAAAGTAAGTTCACCCCCACAAAAAAAATATTCCATATTAAATGCCAAGTCTGTATATTCCAGTTGTCACATATATAACCAGAAGATCTACATTCCACATATCGGGGAACGTTTAGAGCTCCAGGGCCAGGTTTACAATGGCTCCTGTGGCGCCTCGGTGCCAGGCCCCCATTCAGAAGGGGCCCTTAATGACCAAGATATATATTTCTAAAGTGTATACATTGCGCTATGTTTATAGAGAGATTATGTGTAGAATATAATACTGCTTTTAAAAAATTGGGGCAATGACCCTGGGCACAGGCTGAAACACAACAAAAATACCTTCTCAAGGCACTGTATGTGAAATACTCAAGACTCCCTTCACACAACACCCCATTCGAATTGGCACCTCCTACACACCACATTCATGATCATGACACCATTTTCAAAAATACTCACTTCAATAATATTACGTCCATCAAAATGAAGTCCAACAAATAATTTTGTGAACAGGACGCCAAGTGCCCACACATCGACTGGGGGACCTTCGTAGCCATGTGCTGTGATCTCTGGTGCCATATAGCCACGTGTGCCACAGCAGGTAAACATTTTCTCACCACGTGTCAAAAAACTTCTGGCAGCTTTAAAGTCGATGACCTTCACGATCCACTTATTGGTGAAAAGCACGTTTTGTGTCTGGAGAATAAACATAAATAAATATGTTAAAATATAAAATATATATTTGGTGATAAATGATGTTGAAGGAAATATGCAAATTTAAATGTGATGGGCAGGCAGGAAGAAAATTCCAGAAAGAGAAAACTTTAAAAAACATCCTCTACCAATGTCAGTCATTAGTTTACATAAAATGGAGGAGGTTGAAGCGAGAGCAGATAGCAAGGAGTATAAACAATAGAGTTGCAGGAAGTGAGACTTGGTTTAACTAAATGAGAGGAATCGAAGGCCACTCGATGTAGAGGTGTGAAAGGAAAGAGAAAAATCAGAGGAAGTGTCGCAATCTTGGCAAAGGACAACATTGTATCAAGAGAAAAGAGCGATCTGGAGCAGGGAATGAATGAAGAGTGTTCTGTGTGGATGGAGATTAGGGATGGAAGAGTTGTTAGGCACGTATAAGTAGGCTCTTGGAGTGATGGAAAAGTAAGATTAAAAGGTTCATTTAGAATTCAGAAAGGATTGTGGTGAGGGAAGAGCACTGATCATGGGTGATATTAATTTGCCAGGGATAGACTGGTTTCAGAAACAGGGAAAGAGCAGAGGAGAAATTTCGTGATCTTGTCCAGGATTGCCTTTTAATGCAGTTTGTCGATAATCCAATGAAGAACGGAGTGTTAGACTTCTTATGAGGTAATAATTTGAATATGGTGGAGAAGGTTGAGGAAGAACAGTATTTATGGACAAGTGACCATAACCTCATGGTGTAAGTGGGTTCTGATTGGATTCTGATCCAAGATTGAGATTGTAGGATGAGGTTACCAGACGTCAGGAAGGTAAATTTTGAGAGTTTGAGGAGAGTTTCCTTAAATTTGGAAAAACTACCAGGAGAGCAATCAGTTTCAGAGAAATGGGCAACCTTCAAAGAGGAAATGAACAACATCTTCACAATGTCGCCGTTAATAGAAATATCAAAATTAAACACAAATTCCAACAGTGGGGGTTGTATTTTTCACACACAACAACCGAGCTGGATTGGGTATTTAATTTTAATATCTTACTTTCTATTTATATTTCAAGTTTAACTCATTATATAATAAACACAAAAGGGTCCATTTGTGACAGATCCCCCCTCTTTTCCTCCATTGTAGGTCATCACCCAACAATATGAATTTTGCTCTTTCCTCCACCTTCCACTCCCCACTCCCATTCCTTCCTTTGCTCCACCAAAAAATGGTTTTCATTGCAGTGTTATGAGGAACGTATCACGGTCTGCACTGGTGTAGTTAGTTACCTTTATATCCCTGTGCACAATGTTCTGGTAGTGCATGAACTCAACAGCATCAGCCATCTGGGGAGAGGAGGAGATTAAATATTCAAACATGGACACAGATTGTGGTTGTTAAGATTTTACAATTTTGAGTGCAATTCTTTCTGTCCTATTTCAAACCACATCATAAACATCACACCGAGGCTGAAACCAACTTCAGCTCACCTGCTTCATGGGACACCACAACTCTCTTTCTGTAAGTTTCCTCAGAAGAAGAATTTGGGAAGTGAGTGAACCTGCACACATCAGACAGCAACATACAAGGGAAACGCAATGAGATTCTTCATTTTTAAGAAACCAATAGAGGAAAAGTTGTTTTGTTTTTGAAGATTTGAATGTTTCATTGTTAAAATAAACACAAAATGAGAAAGATAAAAATTTGTATGCAAAATAAAAGGTCAGGGAAGAAAGAGCAAGGTGACTGAGGGCCATAGTTGGACACAATTAGGGGAAAGAAAGAACAAGAAAAGTGCAGGATGATAGGGAGAGAGAGATAGAGGGGGGGGAGGAGTAAACACAGGACAATGGAAGTGAAGGGCAGAATGAAAAGAGGGTTCAAGGGAAAAAAAATATCGAGGAAAGGATGTAGGGTGACATGAGATGGTGGTGCACCACATGCATTAAGACTTCGAGGGGAGAATGTGAATGAATAGTTTCCGGAGGACAGTTGCAGAAATGTGAGAAAAGAGGAATAAAAAGTGGAGGTGTGTGGAAAGTGTGCACTTTGAGTTTAACCAGGAAGGGGTGTAGTGAAGGAAAGGGAGACTTATCAGTCTCTTCCAAGACACTCTGCCTTTTGACAGGCCGCATAAATGAGATGAGCCACCCCATCTGCCATGTTGAGAATTGGCAATGTGTTTCAGCCTCATCACGTGATATGACAATAATTTTGAGAGCTTCTTATTTCACAGAAACCAAATCAGTTTATGATGCTGCCATCTCATTACCTCAATGAGAGGTAGCCCAATCACGAACAGGTCTCCTGGATCCTGTGGAATACAAAGCTCTCAAAAGGTCTTCATTGGACAACAGACAGCATGTAGACTATGAGTTTAAGGAATTATTTGGAATGATGGAATCTGCAGCTCAGTTTGGAAGACAGCTTTGATGTGTGATCCACGTCATGGCTGATGGTGAAGCCTATAAAGTCAAGAAACCGAACCACTTCCTGTGTTTGACCAGGAAAAAAGATCAGTTGGTTGTTTTTTTACAATCGTGCCGGAGTGACAGAGTGAAACTGAGATTTGTCAGAACTGAAAGAGATGGTCCAACAATCAGGATATCAAAATTCATGTTTACTAATTATTAACTTATTTAGCTACTCAGGTGAAAGTGGACTTGATGGACAGTGGATTTTCAGCAAAATGACGTCAGGAACCTCACCTCCTCCCACATACTCCAAAACGGAGGCGCAACGATTATCCATACGGATTCCCCAGTGGTAGATAATCTGGACTGAAGGGAAACAAGATAGTGGAGCATAAGTTAATATGGATTAAGAATCTTACCCAAAGTCAAATACCTTTGAACAACATGATCAACATGCACATTTTTTGTGATGTCAAGTAGTCAACAGGTGAGCCTCAACATAATCCCTTCACCATCACCATTCATGATCTTGTATGTAAACATTTATCTGGGTAGTGTGTGTACAAATCGCAATTCGTATCGAGTAGACTTAAGTTGAGGCAAACAACTGATCAGAATTCTTCCGAGAACATGACATTTGGCGAACACACAACTCAGATGCGGTTGGCTCAGTATATTTGATTTACAGTGTGTTGGAATCTCATTCTTGATTACACAAAAGCAAATGAACGTGAAACGCAAAGAGCTGATAAGAGGATCCGGTTTCCGGCAGCAGCTTCTCATCTTCTCTTCGCTTGTTTGGCTTCATGAAGCCTGGTGTTGGCTTCACTGTTAATGTTTCTGGCTGAAGATCTTCTGGTGTTGAATTTGAGCCCATATTGCACCCCTGAAATACCACCAGGTTGGTTTACTCAGCCCGTTATCTTTTAGACGTCGCAAAATGAGAACTGGCCTACTGGTAATTGATCAACGTGTGGCCCTGAATGGGTTTCGCGCTTATTTATCTTACGGGCCCCGCTGAACTCTACTGAACTCGAACCCGGCTCCCAGAGCCTACCTGCAGCCTCACTTGGCCGACAGACTACCAGTGGCAGAGTGCTCAACCAACCATACTCACGAACAGGCCACACGCCCAGCCATTCCACATACTAATGCACCCATCCAAGCAGTACTCTGCTACTTTCCGCACCACAGATGTCAATATCCACCAAATTTACCTACTCCCTCTGCCTACTTTTAACCTACTCTCCCCGGGTATTCGTGAAGGGATCCATCCTTCCCCCATCCATTCCTTCGCACCATGCACTCCACACTCCACACCATTTATTCCACACACCTGTTTCCATACCAACATGCTCTCCACCTGCACACCATGCAAGCCAATGCACTCAATACACAATTACACACATCCACAATACACTTTCTACACACACACACACACACACACACACACACACACACACACACACACACACACACACACACACACACACACACACACACACACACACACACACACACACACACACACACACACACACATTGCCTCTCAATACCTCATTTCATCCTCAACTTAAAGCTCATACACACAGCATCATTTAGCTAACTATTTCCCTTCTAATACTGGAGCTTCCCCATCATCCCATTAAACTATGCACATCCCTCGTCGTTATCATCCAACTACTCTACTCTACGTCCCCACTACAGGAACAATGTCACTACTTAAATCTCGAGACACCTATGGTCATTTTCTAGATTCTATCAATTATCCTAACCCTCCCTGGCTAGGATTTCACCGCCATACCCCATAAACCGATAGCTCCTTTGCCCAAAAAAAAATAATGGATGTGAGGGATGGTAGAGCTACCTTCCTTCTACATCACTATCGCCATTACTACCACTATTCGTTCACTATCTTGAGCCTCTCGTGCGGGAATGCATTTCCACAGCTTGGCTTCGAAAAGCCGGCTATCCGTGAGGATGGTCTGGCTCCTGTTGGTTGGGTCCGTCCGGAATTTTAGACTCTGGGGAGGAGGCATACTCGGTCCGAGATTCCATGGTCCGTCTCGGCACGGAGCCCTGCGGTCTCCGGCCCGATGACCCAACCTCACCCGGTCGGAACACCGCCCCCACCAGGGGGCGAAGGTCTGACCTGGCCCTTCTCCCCCGGAATCGCGCCATTCGCCGCTACGACGCGGCACCGACAATACAGGGCGGGACCCGGCACGAATCGTGCACGGCGCTCCGTGCAGGAGCGACGCGGCAACGATCCCCGCCGGCCCCCGCAGCACACAAAGAACACCACGCCCCGAGAGCTCGCGTCGGCTACACGTCAGCCTAACCGCTGCCCCGGTCAGCGTCGATGCTCCACTCGCATGCTCACACCACACGTTCCTCTTCTCACTGGCAAAATGCGGCGCTCCAACGCCTCTCATACAACCCATACACTCCATCAATTCCACCACCGCACTCGTTCGTGCATACCCTTCCGTTCCACACTTCGTTAACACACATCCCCACGCACACCCTGGCGCTCTCACACTACTCGCACACCCCGTTACATCCTGTAACAATCATGGGTGTGCACTCCTTTGCTGCACACCCACCCACGGGTGGGCAATCCCCCGCTGCACACCCAATCATGCGCTCTGATGTGCATTCCCGCACACTCTCTACAACCAACTCAGGTGTGCATTCTCGCACACGCTCCTCATCCATCTCATACTCCGTGTCACACTCACTCCCACTTTCACACTCTGTCGTGCACTCACCCTCACTTCCACACTCGCGCTCCGGCGCCGTTCGCACACGCACGCCATTTCCACTCACACAGCGCACCACGGACTTTCCACAAACGCCCGGGTTACACTGGGATCCCAAGCGCGTGAAAAAAACTTTTCGCGCCAAACACTCTCCCGCAAAATCTTTTTGTGCCATATACTACCCTACTCACCTTGGCGCTTCCTCTTCTTCGCTCCTGCACCACCTGCAAACTTTCCACTTGGTTATGCAGCACGACATCATGATGTGAATCCAAACTTTGCGCGCATTCCATCCTTTCCTTCAACGAGTGCTTTTCTAAGCCCGCCGTCTCTTCCAACCCCAATTTCCACTATTGCTTCGATTCCCTTTTCTTTATTCAGCTCGACGACCGCTGGCGCTAATAATATAAAATCTTTTAATTCGGCGGTCATCGGCTTCTCCAACCCCCGGGTCGCGATTTCTATCCTGGTCCACCTGGCTGTGCTTTGCTCCTCCTTGCTTTTCCCGTGCTCCTCAAGCCGCGCTACCCTGTCGCATACCGTTGTACCCTTCCTGCTCAACTCGCGGTCTCTGTCTCTCCCAATCTGTTTTATCTCATACGTGGCTTTGTCCCTCGCTAACCCCTCATTTATTTCCCGGGCTTTGCCATTTACGTCCTCCAATTGACCCTCAAATTTATTCTCTAATCCCCGCAATATGACTTCCCATCTCATTTCTCAACCCTCCAATTTGGTTTTCCATCTCATTTCTCAACCCTCCAATTTGGTTTCCCATCTCATTTCAGAACCCTCCAATTTGGTTTCCCAATTGCTCAATTTGGTTTCCCAACCCCATTTGCATGGCTGCCTGCAGCTGCGCAATGAGGTCCTGGATATTCATCTCTCCCACTTGCGCAGCGGGCGCGGCTCTCGTCGCCATGTGCGAGGCGCCGCCATTTTGTGCGCCTGCAATCCCCACTACGCCACCTTCTTCAATTCCCTCTTCCATTACTCCCACTTCTTCCCTGGGGTCCTGGGTTGACTCTAACCCTCCTCTACCCCCTCATTTCCCCCCACCGGCATCCGATCGCCTTGGTTATCCATGGCACGATTTAATTTGGATGTTGTAATAAAATTTCGGCCGCTCGAAAATTTGACCAAATTTTTCCACAGATAAGAAAATTTGGTTCAGGTCCAAATCCCACTCCTGACACCAATTGTTGCGGATCTCGGGCGTCGGCTCTCCCCTTATCAAGGGGGGGTTAATCCCCTTGTCCTTTTAGCTGGCCGTCCCAAGTCCTGGAAGTTATAACGTCCTTCCGGCGCGGCATTAGGTAGGGTTTGCTAGGCCTAGGGGTTCGCTGCTACCTAAGTACTAACGCCAGCCGGAAACGAGGGAATAACTCCCGCTCGAACCACGGATGTGATGGAAAATGCCGAGCGGATAGCAATCCGCGATCCGAGCTATTAACAAAGTGACTAAACCCGATTGTAGCGGTTCCTAATCGTGCCACAGGTACTCAATGGACAAAGGACGAATGCGATCGGATAAGAGAGCACACCAGAAAGTAGGCAGAACAAAGATAGGTTTATTAATTATTTACAAAGGAAAGAGGAAACGAAAGAATGTACAAGATAGGAAGAGGAAGAAGCAGGACACAGGGCAGTCTTAACCTAGGACCCCAGACAAACATACACACTCACACGGGGATTGTAGCTGGTGGATGGTCAGGTAGAGGGTCCGGTGATGGGGTCCAGGCTCCAGTCGGCTCCGGTCCAGCGGCGAAACCCAGCAGGCAGCTCCGCGTATATTGGACACGACCGGACAGTTATTGCAATGGGGGAAAGCTGGGATGCTGCGTAGGTAATATTTGTACGTAATATCTCCGTATCAGTTCTGTAAGCACGCCTCCGACCAAGCTCTTGTGCACCGCGCGTTCTCCCGAGAAGTCCCGTTACAATGCGCGAATCGTTCCAGTTCTCGCAATCACGACAGTCCTCTGCGCAGTCCCGTTGTAATGCACGCTGCCGACCAAGTCCGTCAAAGGGCTTTTCGCTCGCCTTTTTGTAACTCTCCGCGCGATCACTCCGCGAGCCAAAAAGCCATGCCTGTCGGTGATGGTCCCTCAGCCCTGGTTGGCTGGTGCGGGCTTACAGGCCACGCCTTTGATGACTGGATGACGTGGCCACACCTTCTTCTTGCCGTTCCGCCCCCTTTCTCGGGCCTAATCGCGTGTCTTATGGCGTCGTTTGAGCGAGCTTCAGCTCAAGGCAGCGAACGCTGCTAACAAAGGCGCGTAATGGCGCTGCTTGGAGAGGGGGGAGGTCGCAAAATGGACGAAATGAAATGGGCCTACTTCTTATTTGATTGACAACGCAGAGTCGACTATTGGGAACACGGCCTTATCTAAACACATAATAATGAAATAACTGAAAGTCCTATGGTGTCCTACGTGTTGCTGTGGCCTACCTATGGATGCTACCTTTAACCTTTAATGATGAGAATTATTTACAAGTATTTACACAGGTGTGGGTTCTAAAACCGCAACAATATATATATATTATATATGTATGTATGTATGTATGTATGTATGTATGTATGTATGTATGTATGTATGTATATATATATATATATATATATATACATATATATATATATATATATATATATATATATATATATATATATATATATATATATATATATAAATATATATATATAAATATATATATATATATATATATATATATATATATATATATATATATATATATATATATATATGTATAATTATATATATATATATATATATATATATATATGTATAATTATATATATATATATATATGTATATATATATATAATGTGTATGTATTTCTTAGGCTAGGGTGCCGGCTTAGGATCCTAGGATCCTGGGTTCGAATCCCGGTCGATCGCTGAATTAACGCCAGGGGGGTTGACTCAGCCTGTCATCCTTCCGAGGTCGGCTAATTGAGTACCAGTTCACTGGTAATTCCCCGTTTGTCGTTATAGGCGGCAAAAAGGGTTGGCGTCAGGAAGGACATCCGGCCGTAAAACATTGCTTCAAAAAGGGGACCAAAAAACAACAACAACCACGGTTCCCGAAAAAGGCCAACCCCCGCTTTGCGGGGGAAAATGGCCTCTAAAGGTGGTTATTGAAGGAGCTCGGGCTCCCACGTCGATCGGAAGAATGGACAAAAAGCTGGAATTCGTCCGAGTTGCTTTATTCAAACAAAACACTCAGGTACTCTGAAAAGCCCGTTTATCGGGCAGCAATATATATACACACATTATCCCGGAGCATTTGCCCAGGAAAGGCGAGAGGGGGCGTGGCCGAGCGTCCTGGCTGGGGCCTGGCAAGTTGAGGGCGAGCCTGCCCGGGCGTCCTGGACGAGCCCGGCATGGTGATCGCTCCGCGTCCTTGATAGGTGCAAGGCGATTGTGAAAACCCAGCGGTAGCCGCTACACACGTCCCCCCAGAATCGACTTGCACCGGCAGGGTCAATTTGAGGGGGTCCTGATGACCCGGCCGAAGCGACCCCTGGCGGGTGGTGGGGGGGGGCTGGTGTGGTGGTGGGCGGTCGAGTGGGGGGCACCGTGGACGGGGGGCGGCCTCGCCATGGCGTAAGGGCCACCCGTGGTGGTTGGTCGACGTCCACGTGCGCCGGCTTGAGGCGGTCCACCGCAATCCGGTCCGACCTGCCGCCGATGTCGATGACGAACGACTTGTCGTCCCGTCGCAGGACCCGGAAGGTCCCGTCGTACGGCGGCCGGAGTGGCCCCCGATGTGCGTCGTGACGCACAAAAACATACTCCGCTGTGCAAAGTGCTGGGGGGACGTAGGACTGGGGGTCACCGTGGTGGGATGTTGGCACGGGGGCAAACCGTCGGGCGGCCTCCTGGAGGTCCGAGCGCTGGTGAGCTGCGGACCAGGGACTGGTAGCGTCGGGCACGAATTCGCCCGGGACGCGTAGCGCTTGGCCGTAGACAAGCTCGGCGGTGGATGCCTGGAGGTCCTCCTTGGGGGCCGTGCGGAGGCCCAAAAGGACCCACGGCAGCCGGTCGGCCCAACCGCCGTCTTGAAGGCCGGCCATGAGCGCGGCCTTCATGGAGCGGTGGAATCGCTCGCACAACCCGTTTGCTTGGGGGTGGTAGGCCGTAGTACGGTGGAGCTTGACCCCAAGGTTGCGGGCGACCGCGCCCCACAGCTCGGAGGTGAACTGTGGTCCGCGGTCTGACGAGATGTCCGCCGGTGCGCCGAAGCGGGCGACCCAGGTGGCGATGAAAGCCTGCGCCACGTCGGCGGTGGTGGTGGAGACGAGGGGAACGGCCTCCGGCCACCTGGTGGTCCTGTCCACCATGGTGAGCAGGTGTGTGAACCCCCGTGACGGGGGGGGGGGGGGGGCCACCAGATCCACGTTGACGTGGTCGAAACGTCGTTCGGGCACGGTGAAAGGTGCCAGCGGGGCCTGGGTGTGTCGGTGGACCTTGGCCCGTTGGCAGGCTGTGCAGGTGCTGGTCCAATCGCGGACGTCCCGACGAAGGCCGTGCCAGACGAATCGCGCCGACACCAGCTTCTGGGAAGCTTTCCGGCCCGGGTGGGAAAGGCCGTGGAGGGAGGCGAAGATGCGGCGTTGCCAGGTGACGGGCACGATGGGGCGAGGCTGGCCTTGGGAGACGTCGCAGAGCAGGACAGTGTCCACGAAGGGGATGTTGGCCAGGCGGAGGCCCGTGTCCGCCGCCCGGAGGGCTTGCACCGTGGTGTCCGTGGTTTGGTCCGCCGCCATAAGCGCGAAGTCCACGCCCAGGTGGACCGCGTTCGCGCTGGCCCGGGAAAGACAGTCGGCCATGGCGTTGTTTTTGCCGGCGACGTGCCGGATGTCCGTGGTAAACTCCGACACGGCGGAGAGGTGGCGCTGTTGGCGGGCCGACCACGGCTCCGTGACCTTGGCCATTGCGTAAACCAACGGCTTGTGGTCGACGAACGCCGTGAAAGGTCGGCCCTCCAGGAGGTGGCGGAAATGGCGGACGGCCAGGTGTAGACCGAGGAGCTCACGGTCAAACGTGCTGTATTTGAGCTCGTTCGGCCGGAGCTGCCGGCTGAAAAAAGCGAGTGGCTGCCAAACCCCGTTCACCCATTGCTCATGTACGGCGCCCACCGCGTAGTCGGAGGCATCCGTGGTGAGGGCGATGGGAGCATTGAGCACCAGGTGAGCGAGCAGTGTTGCGTCGGCGAGGGCCCGCTTTGAGCTTTGGAAGGCCGCGTCCATTGCTGCGGACCAGGCGATGTCGTGCTTGGCCGGCTTGCCCCGGAGGGCTTCGTAGAGGGGCCGTATGAGTTGAGCAGCGCGGGGCACGAAGCGGTGATAAAAATTCACCATTCCCAGGAATTCCTGCAGGGCCTTTATGGTGCGGGGACGCGGGAACGTGGTGATGGCCTCGACCTTGGTTGGCAGCGGCACGGCCCTGTTCTTGGTGATGTGGTGGCCCAAAAAATCAATGGCCGTCGTGCCGAAGTGGCATTTGGCCGGGTTGACGATGAGGCCGTGCTCGCTGAGGCGCCCGAACAGTGTTCGGACGTGCTCGGCCCGGGAAGTGCTGGCGACGAGGATGTCGTCCAGGTAAACGAAAAGGAACGGCAGGTCACGCAGCACGCCGTCCATCAAGCGCTGGAACGCCTGAGCCGCGTTCTTGAGACCAAACGGCATCTGTAAGAATTCGAATAAGCCGAACGGCGTGATGACTGCCGTTTTAGGGATGTCGGCCGCCCTGACAGGTACCTGGTGATATCCCCGTATGAGATCAATTTTCGAAAAAATGACCCGTCCCGCCAGACGGGCGGAGAAGTCTTGGATGTGCGGGATCGGATACCTGTCGGGGGTGGTAGCGTCGTTAAGGTGGCGGTAGTCGCCACATGGGCGCCAGCCGCCCCCTGGCTTTGGGACGATGTGTAGTGGCGAAGCCCACGCGCTATCGGAGCGCCGCACGATGCCGAGGTGTTCTAAAGCGTCGAACTCGGCTTTGGCCACGGCGAGCTTGGCTGGGTCGAGGCGGCGGGCTCTGGCGTAGACCGGCGGGCCCGTGGTTGGTATGTGGTGCTCGATCCCATGCCGTACTGCGACGGCCGAAAACGTCGGCCTCGTGAGGGCCGGGAACTCCGTGAGCAGGCGAGCAAACTCGTTCGCCGCCGGGAGGGCGCATGCCAGCTCGGTCGGCGCGGAGCTGCTCAATGTGCATACCAGAGAGCTGAAGGTTTCGGCGTTGATTAAACGACGCCGTTGGACGTCCACCAACAGTCCGTGTGCGCAGAGGAAGTCGGCGCCTAGCAGAGCCATGGGCACGTTTACGGTTACAAACGTCCAAGCAAAGCGTTGGCCGCCGAAGCAGAGGGTGACGTTGCGCGGGCCGAAGGTGCGGATGGCCGATCCGTTGGCCGCAACCAAGGAGGGGCCACAAACCGCGGACTGCCTGTCCTGGTCAGAGGCGGGTATGACGCTCAGTTGGGTGCCGGTGTCGCACAGGAAGCGCTGTCCGGACGCTTTATCCGTGATGAACAGTAAGTTGCCCGTGTGGCCGGCGCTCATGGCTGGTAATGAACGCCGGCCCGGCCGTTTCCCGGCCTGCCGAAGGTGCACGGGGGTCGGCATGTCCGGGCCTTCTGTCCGAACCTGGCATGATAGTAACACCACGCTTGGTCAGGTGGAGGCCCCGGTCGTCGTGCTGGAGGTGGTTGGCTCGGTGTAGCGGCTGCCAATTGCGTCGGCAGTTCGGTCGTCGACCGTGCCGGGTGCTCGGGCGCCATGGGTGTTGCGTCGGACGGCGGTGGGCCCCAGGTCGCTGCTGTGATGCGCTGGCCTGCGGCGGAGATCTTGTCGGCTTCCCTGGCAAGGGCACGGGGATCCGTGATCGTCGTGCTTGACAGGGCGAGGCGTACCGGGCTAGGCAGCTGACGGAGGAACAGCTCCCGGAACAGGAATGCCGGAGAGTGCTCGCCGAGCAGCGAAAGCATGTAGTCCATTCGCTCGGAAGGGCGCGTGTCGCCGAGCTCGGGCAGGTCGAGCAGGCGCCGTGCGCGTTCCGCCGATGGGAGGGCGAACGCGTCGAGGAGGAGCTTTTTAATCGTGCCGTATTTGTCAGCGGCTGGCGGGCTCTCGAGGAGGCTCAGGGCGCGGGCCGCGGTGGCTGAACCGAGCGCTGCTACCACATGGTGGAAGCGGGTGTCGTCGGCCGTGATGCCTCGCAAGGCGAACAGGGAGTCCGCCTGTGCGAACCAAACCGCCGCGTGAGCCTCCCAGAAAGTAGGCAGTTTAAGGGCCACTGCCGTGTCCATGTCAGTAGGTCACCAATGAAGGAGCTCGGGCTCCCACGTCGATCGGAAGAATGGACGCGACAAAAAGCTGGAATCCGTCCGAGTTGCTTTATTCAAACAAAACACTCAGGTACTCTGAAAAGCCCGTTTATCGGGCAGCAATATATATTGTTGCGGATATGAGGACTGTATTTTTTTATTGTGTGCTTTATTATTATTATTGTTTATTCTGCGCCTCCTGCCTCCGGAGTTGTGTTAAGATAAAAAGGGTGTCTCGGTAGTTATTCCATAAACACCACATTGCAGGACACGATAAAACTCTTGTTCAGTAGCTTATATCTTATTATGTGTTTTAGGGTAAGGCCTTGTCTTCCATTAGAATGACACTCCATTGCACCGAGTGAAATAAGAGTAGATTCCCTTGATTCCCATTCCCAAAAACCTCCATTTCCCCTTTCGTCATTGCCAGGCCTCAATTGCCATTGCCAATTACCTCCCCTCCAATTGCCGCCATTGACCACGAGGCAGGGTCGGAGAAGAAGGGCGTGTCTCCACCTCGTCATAGAGGGGAGGAGTGAGCCAGCCCCGAACAACCAACCGAGCACGAGGGGTTTGGTTTGAGAGGGCGGAGGAAGAGCGATCGGGGAGGTTCGCAAAGGTTCAAGGGTGGGGCTATATATAACCCATGAGAGACGCCCCCAAGAGAGATGCGCTTTTACTGAGACAAGGAGATGAGTCTGAAAAGAGAGGTCCATGACAAGAGCTGAGTTGGTCGTCAGGGGTGGTCAGTGGTTGCGTTGAGTGGTTGCGTTGAGTTGTTGGTGGAGAAAGAGTGGTTGGACAAAAGAAAGAGAGAGGAGAGAACCCGTCACGCCACACCCCCCACCAGCGCGTCGGCTCCGACCGTGATCCGACCCGTGATCCGACCCGTGATCCCGCGCACACGACAGGATCGGCGGCATCAGCGGCCGTCGAGGTCCAGCCCGACGTCCCGTGCGGGATCAAGCTCCAGCCAGCTCCGTGCCGTCCTCCCCCTCCAGCCACACACCTCCTTCCAGCCAATCCACTCTGCAATTCCCTGTGTGAGTCGTCTTTGTTTGTTCTGTCCTGGGTAGTAACTAAGTCTGTATAAGCTAGTAATTTTCACTGTGTCACCTGCGTCTCATGTCCCCTGGAAATAATCGTGACTGCTCTTTTTGCTTATGTGTGTAAATAGTAATAAATCCCGTTACTCTTCTGTACGTCTGCTTCCTCTTTGCATTCGGTCGCTTTAGAGTTTTCCAGATTGAGTAGCTGTGGCGCGATACGGCCAACGTTGGGTGAATCGGGTTTAGTGGGGAACAACTGTTCGGCCGCGGTTATACCTTCGCTCGGTAAAATAACATCTAATCCGCGGACCGTAACAAATTGGTGTCGGGGAGTGAGATACGAGGCCCGAAGCGCGCTTAACGCGCTCAAAATTACGAGCTGCTGAAACTTTGTGTTTTAAAGCAAAACCCGAATTTTGAAATCGCGCCATGGCTGGTCAAGGCGACGGGATGCCGGTGGGAGAGATAAGCGGGGTGGAATCGACCCAGGACCTCGGGGAAATGTATGTGGAGGAAAGGGAGGAGGAGAACATAGGCAATGTGGTTGAGGGGGTATCAGGCGCACAAAATGGCGCTCTCGCGCACGAGGTTACGGGCGCGCAAAATGGCGCCTCGCACATGGCCACGGCGCCCGCGACCGTAGCAGCGCCGCTGGTGGATTCGAACCTTTTTTTCCTGCAAATGGGGGCCTATATGGACAAAATGAGGGACGAAGCGAGGGCTGATCGTGAAAAAATGGAAAACAAAATGTTGGGGGTAATGAGGGACGAAGCGAGGGCTCAGAGTGAGCGATTGGAAGCCAAAATGGGTGAGCAAATAAGGAACGAAGCGAGGGCTCAGAGTGAGCAAATGGGGGCAATGAGGGACGAATTGGGGGGCAAAATGGGCAAAATGGGGGGCAAAATGGGAGAAATGGGGGAACAGCTAGAAGCTAAATTTGAGGGGTTAGACAACGGGATAAAAGAGGTAAAGAATGGGTTAACGGGGGTGGAAAATAGAATGGCTGCCCATGAGAATCAGTTAGAGGGGGTGAAAAATGGGTTAATGGGGTTAGAAAATAGGATGGAAGACAAATTGCGGGAAATAGGGGAGCAATCCGCCCGGGAAATCGAACAGATGGGGAACCAGATAGAGGAGGTGAAAATCGGGTTAGAAAGTAAATTGGATGCTCAGAGGGATGAATTGGGACAGATGAGGGTGGCATCTACAAAAGAGATGGAGGGAATAAAAGAGGAGATACGACGAGGTGTAAGTGAGGAGGTCTCGGGGGTACGCAAGGAGGTAAAGCGAGGTGAAAAGCGTGTAGAGAAAGAGGTGAGAAATGGGACGGCAAAGTTACAAGGGGGCATAGAGGACCTGACGGAGGAGGTGGAACAGCTGACGGTGGGACAGACGGGGTTAGTGGAGCAGGTTCAAAGGAACACTGCGGTACTAGGAAGGTTAAAAGCGACACAAAATGACATTAAAAATGACTTAATAGCGACACAGAGGCAATGTCAGATGGTACGTGAGGGACTGACAACGAGGTTGGACGAGGTGACAGAGATAATGGAGACGAAGGACCGGCAGGTGAGGACGCACATAGAGACGGTCAAGATAGCCTTAGAGGACGAACTTGAGGAGACGCACCGGGAAATAAAAGAGGTGAAGCAAAAATTAGAGGAAGTGTAAGAAGAGGTGAGTGAAATTAAGAAGGAACGGACAGAAACTAAGAGAGAAATACAGGAGGAGGTGATGGAATATGTACAAGGTCGCTGCTCAACTCAATGGTGTGCTCACTAACCAAATAAAGAGTTTGCAGGTGGCGAAGGAGGTGCAGAGACGAGGTGCCAAGGTGAGTGGCGATATATTCAGAAATGTACATGATGTGAGGGGAGCTTCAGTCGGCTTGGGAGTTGATTTGGATCCGGGTGTTCGTGAGAGGCCGTTGGTGAAGTGTGCGACAGGTACGGTGTGCGAAGGAGGTGTGCGAGAATGTCCGACTCTGGGGTGTGTGAGGAAAAAGTGCGCGCCAAGGAGTGAGTGTGCTGTCGAGAGTGAGTCGGTCGTAGCGCGTGTGCGAGCGAGCACATGGAAGCGCGGTGTGATGAGTGTTACGGAGGAAGTAACGAGAGAGTGTGCGCAAGAGGATGCGCGAGAAAGGTGTGTAACGGACAGGTGCATGGGGAAAGAGTGCGCTGTCAAGAGTAAGGGAGAATGCACGCCGGTGGTGAGTGTTACAGAGGGTGTAACGGGAGAGTGTGCGCAAGAGTGTGCGCGAGGAAGGTGTGTAACGGACGGGTGCATGAGGAAAGAGTGCGCTGTCGAGAGTAAGGGTGAGTGCGCTGTCCAGAGTGGAGGTGAGAGTAGTAAGAGTGACATGGAGCGTGAGTTGGTTGTGACAGGTGAGAGAGGATGTACACCTGGAATGGAAGGATGCACACCTGGAATGGTAGAGCGTGTGTGGGAATGCACACTTGAGTTGGTAGTGAGGCACATGGTTGGGTGTGCGAGTGAGAGCACACCTGTGATTGTCACAGAGGAGGTGACCGAGGAGGGGGCGCGAAGAGGTGTGTTGGTGAGGTGTGCGAACGACGAATGTGTGCCAAGGTGTTCGGTGGTCAGGTGTGCGACCAAGTCTGTGAGCGGAATGAGTGTACCTGGGTGTGTAAGAGAAGGTGCAATGACGAGGAGCATGGGAACAGCTGGATGTATGAGCAAGGAACGGGCTGCTGGGTGTAAGCATGCAGGTGAGGCATCGACGGTAACCGGGTTAGAGGTTAGAGCGACTTATAGCCGAATCGGGCCCTCGGTGCGTGCCGGGTTTCGCGTGCCGCGAGGACCAGCGGGGATCCGAACCACGGCGGGTTCGAAAGGACCGCCGTACAGGATCCACGCTGGGCCGCGCTTGGAACGGCCACGTCCGTGCTCCGCTAGGCGGAACGGGCAGCCCGATAGGAAGGGTCGTCATGGCGACCCCTTTTTGTTGAAGCGTTCCGGCAGGTCGAGATCGGGACATTGGATGGCTCCGTACCGAGGTGGTGCATGGGATCTCGGCCCGGGTAAGCCCCCATCCCTGCACCGAATGCGGGACGTATCCAGCCGCTGGCACAAAACAACCCGCATTCATTGCTCGGCTTTACGAAGCCGAGCTCTGGAAGTGAATTGGCGCACCGAGAGGCACTAGTAAGTAGACTGTGATGATGAGGATAGTGGTCTGGACCTGAAATTAGAAAAAACAAAATTTGATGATTGGCAAAGGATTGGCAAGAGTGATGATTGGCAATGGTACAGTGATTGGCAGATGATTGGCAAATTTTTGATTTGTTGAAATTGGACGAGCAAAATTTATAGTAAGAGATGCCCCATGTGATGGGATGGCCAATCCACCATCCCTCACAGCAGGGGCGGCAAAGGAGCACTAGTTATGGGGTTTATGGCAGTGAAAACTAGCCCGGGTGGGTTAGGATATATCGTGTGTAGGGATCTAGAGAAATGACCTTAGGTAACGTTAAGGTTTAGTTAGTGACTGATACCTGTAGTGGGGACGCAGGTAGATTAGAGTGGATGATAATGACGTGGGAGCGCAATAGTTTAAAGGGGCGACTGGGAAGCACAAGTTTCAGAGGGGAGTAGTTCGATGAGATGATGCCGAGTGTTGGAGATGTATAGAAGTGTATTGTGAAAAGTGTGTAAGGAACAGGTGTGATTGCACAGGTGTGCAACTGAACAGGTGTATGGAACAGTGTATGAGTGAGTGATAGTGATGTGAGTTGTATTGACCAAATGGTCCAGGAAGAGAAGGAGGGTGCAGGTGGCACCAGGTGTGATTGCACAGGTGTGCAACAACAGGTGTATGGAGAATGGTTGTGTGGATTACATGGAGTGTGGAATACATGGAGTATTGGAATAAATGGAGTATTGGAATGGATGGTCGTGGAGTGAGTATGGTGGAAACTATGGAGTGGAGTGGATGGTGCGAAGGTGTGAATGGGGGAAGAGTGGACCCCCATCACGAATACCCGGGGCGGGTTGTGTAAGTGTTAGGTAGAGGGTATAGGTAAATTGTGGTTGGATATTGGCATCTGTGGTGCGGGTGGAAGAATGATGTTTGGATGGGTGCATTAGTGTTGTGGAAATGGCTGGGCGTGTAGTCTGTTAGTGTGTGTAGTTGGTTTGGGCACTCCACCACTGTGAGGATGTCGGCCAGGTGAGGCCGCAGGTGGGCTCTGGGAGCCGGTAGTTGTGGATGGGGCCCGAGGATCCGGAGGACGGACCCGGGTAGCCCAGTGCCAGAGGGCACCAAGGGGTGACAGAGCCAGGAGGGGCCTTCCCCAGTTAGTTCGGTTAGGGTGAGGAGCTAGGTAAGCTCGGGTGGCAACTGCAGTGGTGGAGGTGTGCAGGTGGGTCGACCTGCTGGGAGAGCGACACGTCACAGCCCAGAAATTGTGCAAGGGCACCGGGAGATGAATCGGGGGAGTGAGACCCCAAATTGAGAAGCACCACAGTTTGGTCAATGGGAATTGGTTTTTAGAACCCATAGTGTAAGTTGGCCAATGGATTGGCAGGGAAAGACCCCGGGTAGTGTAAAGTGTGTTAAAGTCATTTAGAGGATAGTTAGGATTAGGAAGTCTCCTCACACCATCTACATGCACTCACCTGAGATGACGTACCTCCACACCATGCCATGTTTTGATTATTTTTTATTGTGCAGATGTTTGGAATGTGAGACGCATCATGACGTGGGTGTGACATTGTGCTTGATGTTCCATCTCTTCCTCCTTATGAGGATTGATGACGAATTGGGTGATGGCAAATTTTGAAGTAGAGGGATTGTGGGAACGAATTTGGTATAGAGGAAAAATGGGGAGACGAGACATTAGCGACGAATTTGTAAATGTGTAGATTTTGTAAATATGGGGTAAGGGCAAGGGTAGTGTAGGTGACAGGGGGGGTGACGTACGGTAGGGACGAGCTTTCTCATTTTGCTCTCCGTATGCATTTCGCCTTGCATTGCCTTATTGATGTGTACCCTTGTGACCTTACCCCTCGCTCATCTGTCTGTCCCCCCTTTTGTCTCCCACATGAGGACCTGTGCGCCATTGGGCGCCGAGGGGAGCGTGCGTGAGTCCTCCATTGTGTGCCCGGAACCCCCAGAACCAGCTGCCTGCATCGATGCACCACATTATGGACCACATGTCTGTGGCCGAGCACCACTTATGGACCCCATGGGTTGGGGCGTGGCCCCTCTGCTGGAACCGGCCATGAGGGCCCGAAATCTTGCTGGCGGACCTTGGCCACAGGGCACCGATGCCCCACAGGTGAACCACACGTAGTCGGCCCTGTGGGCCATAAATAAAGAAAAATAAAACGGACACGTTAGGTGCATTTTATTATTGCAAATAGGCCGCCAGCAAAGGAAAAAGACAACATCTGGAAGAAAATAATAATAGCCAGCAGAGGGAGCCGAAGAGCAAGAGACCACCTGCAGGGTTAGGGGTTGTTGATTTTATTTTATTTATTGAACATTGTTGAACTGTGGTGACTGCACCGATTGGTGCTTGAGGGTGTGTTGGTGCGTTATAGGTGCTTTCATGGTGCGTCGATGCAGAGCAGACTGTCTCCCCCCCCCAGAAAGAACAATCACAGGTCCTGGGTTAGTTTTGTAAATAAAAGTAGTGTCAATTGTAAATAATGCTCCCCACCGTCAGTGTGTAGTTTGAAGACCATTCCGCAATTCGGTTAACTGTGGGCGTGAGTCTGTTAGGCAGGGTGCAATGGAGCAGCGGGACACATTTATTTATGTTTTAAAACTGTCGCACTCAGGGTCAGGTTAAAAGTAGAGGGAACTACACCTACGTGTCACACTAAATAAAAGTTGTAGGCCCGGGACGTGCCTAAGAGGAGGAGGGTGCAGTGTTGCGGATATGAGGACTGTATTTTTTTATTGTGTGCTTTATTATTATTATTGTTTATTCTGCGCCTCCTGCCTCCGGAGTTGTGTAAAGATAAAAAGGGCGTCTCGGTAGTTATTCCATAAACACCACATTGCAGGACACGATAAAACCCTTGTTCAGTACCTTATATCTTATTATGTGTTTTAGGGTAAGGCCTTGTCTTCCATTAGAATGACACTCCATTGCACCGAGTGAAATAAGAGTAGATTCCCTTCATTCCCATTCCCAAAAACCTCCATTTCCCCTTTCGTCATTGCCAGGCCTCAATTGCCATTTCCAATTACCTCCCCTCCAATTGCCGCCATTGACCACGAGGCAGGGTCGGAGAAGAAGGGCGTGTCTCCACCTCGTCATAGAGGGGAGGAGTGAGCCAGCCCCGAACAACCAACCGAGCACGAGGGGTTTGGCTTGAGAGGGCGGAGGAAGAGCGATCGGGGAGGTTCGCAAAGGTTCAAGGGTGGGGCTATATATAACCCATGAGAGACGCCCCCAAGAGAGATGCGCTTTTACTGAGACAAGGAGATGAGTCTGAAAAGAGAGGTCCATGACAAGAGCTGAGTTGGTCATCAGGGGTGGTCAGTGGTTGCGTTGAGTGGTTGCGTTGCGTTGTCGGTGGAGAAAGAGTGGTTGGACAAAAGAAAGAGAGATGCGCTTTTACTGAGACAAGGAGATGAGTCTGAAACGAGAGGTCCATGACAAGAGCTGAGTTGGTCATCAGGGGTGGTCAGTGGTTGCGTTGAGTGGTTGCGTTGGTTGCGTTTAGTTGTCGGTGGGGAAAGAGTGGTTGGACAAAAGAAAGAGAGAGGAGAGAACCCGTCACGCCAGACCCCCCACCAGCGCGTCGGCTCCGACCGTGATCCCGCGCACACGACAGGATCGGTGGCATCAGCGGCCGTCGAGGTCCAGCCCGACGTCCCGTGCGGGATCAAGCTCCAGCCAGCTCCGTGCCGTCCTCCCCCTCCAGCCACACACCTCCTTCCAGCCAATCCACTCTGCAATTCCCCGTGTGAGTCGTCTTTGTTTGTTCTGTCCTGGGTAGTAACTAAGTCTGTATAAGCTAGTAATTTTCACTGTGTCACCTGCGTCTCATGTCCCCTGTAAATAATCGTGACTGCTCTTTTTGCTTATGTGTGTAAATAGTAATAAATCCCGTTACTCTTCTGTACGTCTTCTTCCTCTTTGCATTCGGTCGCTTTAGAGTTTTCCAGATTGAGTAGCTGTGGCGCGATACGGCCAACGTTGGGTGAATCGGGTTTAGTGGGGAACAACTGTTCGGCCGCGGTTATACCTCCGCTCGGTAAAATAACATCTAATCCGCGGACCGTAACAATATACACACATTATCCTGGAGCGTTTGCCCAGGAAAGGCGAGAGGGGGCGTGGCCGAGCGTCCTGGCTGCGGCCTGGCAAGTTGAGGGCGAGCCTGCCCGGGCATGCCCGGGCGTCCCGACAAGTTGAGCGCGGGCCTGCCCGGGCGTCATGGACGAGCCCGGCATGGTGATCGCTCCGTGTCCTTGATAGGTGCAAGGCGATTGTGAAAACCCAGCGGTAGCTGCTACAGTATATATTGTTGCGAATATGGAATTTGGCCTCCATATCCGCTTGTAAATATTCCCCTATTTTCTCCAATACTCCCCAACTTTCCCCAATCCCCCATTCCCTAGTCCCATTGCATGTAAACAACAATCAGTAGAGCCGACCTTCCCCTTATTCCCCCATTAAATGTCGTGCCCAGGTCCACCGCACCACACGTAGACAACTTTCGGACATCTTCCTAGTTATTCTTAATCTATGTCAGTTAAGGCCTCGTTTCCATTAATTATGACTCTTCGTTGCACCAGAATGTGATTATATGGCATCAGTAGTGAGTTTAGGACCTTTCCCATACCTCCTCCCATCTTCTTCCCCAAACAACAACAATAACAACAACTACAACAACAATTACAACTACAACTACGACTACAACAACAGAGGGGCGGGGAGTGTGCGTCCTCACACCGGCTCGGTTACCCGCCATGACCATGCGCTCCACGGCGTTACCCCGAAGGGGCTGGCTGTCAGCTCCTCGTCAGGGGCGGAGCCAGTAACCCCCCCACGCACCCAATGAGAAGCAACGTGCCGATTCCATCTGGGGCGGCGCTAACGAGCCGAGGGCGTGTCACTCCCCGCCGGATATACGCGGCCCCGCGCCGGATGTGACGAGGAGATGCGCCTCAGCTTGGAGAGAGAAGCCACCGCCACCCCCAGCGCGACGATACCTCCCCGCATCTTTGGACCGGACCGGACCGTACTGTACCCTGCCCCGAGCCCAGGAGGACCTGGAGCCATCGATACCCGCTTTCCTGCCATCAACCCCCGTGTGAGTCAGCCGTTGTCCCGTTTGTCTGTCGTCTGTCCGGGGTTAATATAAGATTGTGTCTAAGTGCTTGTCTTTCTATGTTGTACCTCTAGCCCCTGTAATCTAACCTTTTCCGTAACGAATATAATCTCCTCCGGAGGTCTTGAGAACCGTATCCCTGGTGTCGTCATTTTATAACCCAGCCGGGTGTCTTCTTTTTCTTATTGAGCCAGCGTGGCGCGGCTTCGTCAACGTCGAGTATAATCGGTAACTTGTGCAGACGTGGTCATACCAAAACCGCTCGGTAAACTAACATCTAAGCCACGTCTGTAACAATTGGTGTCGAGGAGTGGAATTCGAACCCGGGACTAAATTTATTAGGCCCAAATTGGTAACAAGTAGAATCGATTCGGAGCGCGTTTCCCGCGCGAAATTATAACGGCGAAATTTGAATTTGTTTTACGAAAATAAAATAAAAAACCGAATTTTGAAAGTCGCGCTATGGCGGGTCAAGACAGCTGGGGTCCGGTAGGGGAGAGTGAAGCAGGGTCGATCCAGGACCAAAATGAGGGACAGGAGGAGAGCGAAGCAGTGAGGGCGGCAGGTTCGCAAAATAGCGCCGTCACGCACGAAGAAGCGGGCGCGCAAAATGGCGCCTCGCTGATCACGGCGCCAGCGACCGTGGCAGCGCCCCCGGTGGATTTGAACTTGTTTTTCATACAAATGAAGGCCCTTATGGCCCAGAATAGCGAAGAAATGGAAAGCAGAATGATGGGGGTAATGGGGAACCGAATGGATGCTCAGAGTGAGCGATTGGAGGGCCAATTAGGGGTAATGGGAAACCAAATGGGGGTAATGGGAAACGAAATGGGGGTAATGAGGGACGAAGCGAGGGGTACTGGTGAGAAGGTAGACAAAAATTTTGAGGGGTTAGACAACGGGATAAAAGAAGTAAAACATGGGTTAACGGGGGTAGAAAACAGAATGGCCGCTCAAGAGAATCAAATGGAAGGGATGCAAAAAGGGTTAGAGGGGTTAGAAAACAGTATGGAAGGCAAATTGAGGGACATGAGGGACCAAGCGGAAAGGGAAGTTAACCAAATGGGGCAGCAGATAGAGGGGGTCAGAATGGGGGTAGAAGCCAAACTGGATGCTCACAGGGAGGAAATGGAGCAGATGAGGGTGGCATCTGGGCAGGAGATGCAAGTGATGGGAGAAGAGATCAGAAGAGGAGTGAGTGAGGAGGTCGGAGGAGTGCGCGAGGAGGTGAGGCACTGTAAGGAGCGCATGGAGAAGGAGGTGAGAAAGGGGACTGTAAAGTTACAAGGGGGCATAGAGGACCTGACGCAGGAGGTGGAGCAGCTGACGGTGGGACAGACGGAGTTAGTGGAGCAGGTTCAAAGGAACACTGCGGTATTAGGAGGTTTAAAGGCGACACAGAAAGAACTAAAAGATGACTTGGTAGCGACAAAGAGGGAATGTCAGATAGTACGTGAGGGACTGACAACGAGGTTGGACGAGGTGATAGAGGTAATGGAGACGAAGGACCGGCAGGTGAGGACGCACATGGAAACGGTCAAGGTAGCCTTGGAGGACGAGCTTGAGGAGACGTACCGGGGAATAAAAGAGGTGAGGCACAAATTAGAAGAAGTGGAAGAAGGGGTGAGCGAAATTAAGAAGCGACGGAGAGGGGATAACAAAGAGATAAAAGAGGAGATAAAAGAATTGGTCCAAAGTCTGTGTTTGGATCGTGATGTGCTCGTTAACCGGATGAGGGATTCGCAGGTGATGGAGGAGAAGCGAAGAGGAAGAGGACCCGGTGTAAGTGGTGACCAATATGGTCGTGCGTATGATGCGCCAGGTGATTTAATAAGCTTGGGGGTCGAGATAGACCCGGATGTTCGTGAGAGGCCGTTGGTGAAGTGTGCGACAGGTCTGGTGTGCGAAAGAGGAGGTGTGCGAGAAAGTCCGACTCTGGGGTGTGTGAGGAAAAAGTGCGTGCCAAGGAGTGAGGGTGCTGGCGAGAGTGAGTCGGTCGTAGCGCGTGTGCGAGGAAGCACGTGGAAGCGCGGTGTGGTGAGTGTTACAGAGGGTGTGACGGGAGAGTGTGCGCAAGAGTATGCGCGAGAAAGGTGTGTGACGGACAGGTGCATGAGGAAAGAGTGCGCTGTCAGAAGTAAGGAAGAGTGTCCACCTGTGGTGAGTGTTACAGAGGGTGTAACGGGAGAGTGTGCGCGAGAAAGGTGTGTGACGGACAGGTGCATGAGGAAAGAGTGCGCTGTCAAGAGTAAGGGTGAGTGCGCTGGCAGGAATGGAGGTGAAAGTAGTGAGAGTGACATGGAGCGTGAGTTAGTTGTGACAGGTGAGCGAGGATGTACACCTGGGATGGAAGGATGCACACCTGGAATGGTAGAGCGTGAGTGGGAATGCACGCTGGAATTGGTGGTGAGGCACGTGGTTGGGTGTGCGAATGAGGGCACACCTGTGATTGTCACAGAGGAGGTGACCGAGGAGGGGGTGCGAAGCGGTGTATTGGTGAGGTGTGCGACCAACGAATGTGTGCCAAAGTGTTCGGTGGTCAGGTGTGTGACCAAGGCTGTGAGTGGAATGGGTGTACCTGGGTGTGTAAGGAACGGTACAAGGAGAATGGGAACAGCTGCATGTATGAGCAAGGAACGGGCTGCGGGGTGTAAGCGTCCAGGTGAAGCATCGACGTTAGATGGGGTAGAGTTGAGAACGACTTATAGCCGAATCGGGCCCTCGGTGCGTGCTGGGCCTCGCTTTGAACGGCCGCGTCCGTGCTCCACTAGGGGGAGCGGGCAGCCCGATAGGAAGGGTCGTTATGGCGACCACGTTTTGTTGAGACGTGCCGGCAGGTCGAGATCGGGACATTGGATGGCTCCGCGCCGAGGTGATGCGTGGGATCTCGGCCCGGGTAAGCCCCCGTCCCTGCACCGAGTGCCGGACGCATTCAGCCGCTGGCACAAAACAACCAGCATCCATTGCTTGGCTTTACGAAGCCGGGCTTTGGACAGGGATTGGCGCACCGAGAGGTATTAGTGAGTCGACTGGGTGATGAGGTTAGTGTTTTGGACCCAAAATTAGAGAAAAACAAAATTTGATGATTGGCAAGGGATTGGCAGTAGTGATTGGCAGATGATGGGCAGTGATTGGCAAATTTTTAATTTGTTGAAATTTGATGTGCAAAATTGGTAGTGAGAGACCCCCGATGTGGTGGGATGGCATCCCTGCCACCCTTCCCATGGGGGCAAAGGAGCAATAGTTTATGGGGTTGATGGCAGTGGAAACTAGCCCGGGTGGGTTAGGTTATATTGATAGGGCCCTAGAAGATGACCTTAGGTGACGTTAAGTTTAGTTAGTGACTGATACCTGTAGTAGGGACGCAGGTAGATTAGTGTGGATGATAATGACGTGGGAGCGCAATAGTTTAAAGGGACGACTGGGAAGCGCAAGTTTCAGAAGGGCGTAGTTAGCTGAGATGATGCTGTGTGTGTGAGAATTGAACAGGTGTGATTGCACAGGTGTGCAACTGAACAGGTGTGATTGCACAGGTGTGCAACTGGACAGGTGTGATTGCACAGGTGTGCATCTGGACAGGTGTGTGGAGCAGTGTATGAGTAGTGAGTGTTGTGGATCAGCGCGAATGCGCTTGGGGAGAGAAGGGTGCAGGTGGCACCAAGTGTGAGAGCACAGGTGTGCAAGTACAGGTGTGTGGAGAGAGTTGGAGTAAGTGGTACGGAGTGGTGTGCATGGTGCGAAGGTGTGAATGGGGGAAGAGTGGACCCCCATCACGGATACCCGGGGCGGGTAGTGTAAGTGTTAGGTAGAGGGTACAGGTAAATTGTGGTTGGATATTGGCATTTGTGGTGCGGTTGCAGAATGGTGTTGTGGATGGGTGCATTAGTGTTGTGGAAATGGCTGGGCGTGTAGCCTGTTAGTGTGTGTAGTTGGTTGGGCACTCCACCACTGTGAGGATGTCGGCCAGGTGAGGCCGCAGGTGGGCTCTGGGAGCCGGTAGAGTTGTGGATGGGGCCCGAGGATCCGGAGGACGGACCCGGGTAGCCCAGTGCCAGAGAGGGCACCGAGTGGGGAGAGTGCGAGAGGGCCTTCCCCAGGTAGTTAGGTTAGGGTAAGGAGCAGGTAAGCTCGGAGGCAACTGCAGTGGTGGAGGTGTGCAGGTGGGTAGACCCGCTGGGAGAGGTACACGCCACAGCCCAGAAATTGTGCGAGGGCACCGGGAGATGAATCGGGGGAGTGAGACCCCAAATTGAAAAGCACCACAGTTTGGCCAATGGGAATTGGTTTTTAGAACCCATAGTGTAAGAGGGCCAATGGTTTGGCCGGAGAGAGACCCCGGGTAGTGTAAAGTTGTTAAAGTCATTTAGGAAATAGTTAGGATTGATGAACCTGTCGCACCATACGCAGCCACTTACCTGTGGTGATGATGATGACTCCACACCTGTGTTTTCTTTGTTTGTGTTGCAGAAATGAGAATTGCTGTTGGATTTGTGAGACGCATCACGACGTGGATGAGACATTGGGGTGATTCCATCTCTCCCTCCCTAGGAGGGACTGATGATGAATTGGTGATGGCAAATTTTGATGTTGAGTTGGAGATGGCAAATTTTGATGAGAGTTGAAAATGGCAAATTTGATTGGTTAGGAGGGAGAGAAGACGAATTTGGTATATGGGAGGAACGGGGAAGACAGTAGGGATGTTTGTTGATTTGTAAAGTAGATGTTTATGGGTAGTGTTGTGTTGTGTGGATACAGTAAGGGGTAAGGGAGGGGCCATGTAGGTTACCTGGTGGGGGGGGGGGGGGGCGTACGATAGGAACGTACCTGTCTCACCTGGTTCCCATGTGCCCCCAGTGTGCATCACCTTACATTGCGTGCACTTTTGCGCCCTTACCACCTTACTCACTTGTTTCTTCTTTTGTCTCCCACCTCCGAGGATCTGGCTTTGGGGTAGAGAGAGAGGAGAGAGAGGTGCTGGCTGCGCAGTTGTGGGCCTGCACTTTCGCTGTTTGCTGCCGGGATCGATACACCATATGGACCGCAATGTTTGTGGCCACCCACAATGGACCGCAGTTCGTTTGCGGCCAAGCACCACCCGGGGATGGACCTATGGATCAACGTGGCACCTATGCCATACAGGTGAACCACTAATAGTTAACACCACCAAGTGCACCACAAGAAGAGCAAGAGACACCTGCAGGGTTAGGGGTTGTCGAATTTATTTTTATTCCAATGAACAATGGTGACTGCACCGATTGGTGGTGGGGTGGTGCTGTTGATGCTCGGGAAGGGTGCTCTGCACGTTATTAAAGGCCGTCGGCCACAGAGCACTCGTGGGTTGGTGTATCGATGTTGGCAAGCGCGCTCTCTCTATGCATAACATCTGCATGTGTTCCTCCAAAAACAGGTCCTGGATCGTAGTGTAAATAGCAGCGTAGTCTTGTAAATAATGCTCCCTACCGGCTGTATGTTTAGTTTGAGGATTCTTTCCGGATTCGGTTATCCTGTGGGTGTGTTTCTGTGAGGAGAAGGGTGCAACGTCGCAGGGGGACATATTTACTCATTTGTGAATATCTGTAAAACTGTCGCACTCAGGGTAGAGTTAATAGTAGAGGGAACTACATTGCGTGCCACACTAAAGTAGGTAAAAATTTATCGGGTCGGGACGCCCCGAGGGTAGAGAAGGGTGCAATGTTGCGAATATGGAATTTGGCCTCCATATCCGCTTGTAAATATTCCCCTATTTTCTCCAATACTCCCCAACTTTCCCCAATCCCCCATTCCCTAGTCCCATTGCATGTAAACAACAATCAGTAGAGCCGACCTTCCCCTTATTCCCCCATTAAATGTCGTGCCCAGGTCCACCGCACCACACGTAGACAACTTTCGGACATCTTCCTAGTTATTCTTAATCTATGTCAGTTAAGGCCTCGTTTCCATTAATTATGACTCTTCGTTGCACCAGAATGTGATTATATGGCATCAGTAGTGAGTTTAGGACCTTTCCCATACCTCCTCCCATCTTCTTCCCCAAACAACAACAATAACAACAACTACAACAACAATTACAACTACAACTACGACTACAACAACAGAGGGGCGGGGAGTGTGCGTCCTCACACCGGCTCGGTTACCCGCCATGACCATGCGCTCCACGGCGTTACCCCGAAGGGGCTGGCTGTCAGCTCCTCGTCAGGGGCGGAGCCAGTAACCCCCCCACGCACCCAATGAGAAGCAACGTGCCGATTCCATCTGGGGCGGCGCTAACGAGCCGAGGGCGTGTCACTCCCCGCCGGATATACGCGGCCCCGCGCCGGATGTGACGAGGAGATGCGCCTCAGCTTGGAGAGAGAAGCCACCGCCACCCCCAGCGCGACGATACCTCCCCGCATCTTTGGACCGGACCGGACCGTACTGTACCCTGCCCCGAGCCCAGGAGGACCTGGAGCCATCGATACCCGCTTTCCTGCCATCAACCCCCGTGTGAGTCAGCCGTTGTCCCGTTTGTCTGTCGTCTGTCCGGGGTTAATATAAGATTGTGTCTAAGTGCTTGTCTTTCTATGTTGTACCTCTAGCCCCTGTAATCTAACCTTTTCCGTAACGAATATAATCTCCTCCGGAGGTCTTGAGAACCGTATCCCTGGTGTCGTCATTTTATAACCCAGCCGGGTGTCTTCTTTTTCTTATTGAGCCAGCGTGGCGCGGCTTCGTCAACGTCGAGTATAATCGGTAACTTGTGCAGACGTGGTCATACCAAAACCGCTCGGTAAACTAACATCTAAGCCACGTCTGTAACAATATATATATATAAAACACCACCGTTTAGAGGCCATTTTTCCCCGCAAAGCGGGGGTTGGCCGTTTTCGGGGACCGTGGTTGTTTTTTTGGTCCCCTTTTGGAAGCAATGTTTTACGGCCAGATGCCCTTCCTGCCGCCAACCCTGTTTGTCGCCTTTTTACGACACACAGGGAATTACCAGTGAAATGGTACTCAATTAGCCAACCTCGGAAGGATGACAGGCTGAGTCAACCCCCCTGGCGTTAATTCAGTGATCGACCAGGATTCGAACCCAGGATCCTTGGATCCTAAGCTGGCACCCTAGCCGCGAGCCCAACACCAGGCTAATATATATATATAAATAGTAGAGGAAATGAGCCTGAAAAATTCATTTTGAAAATCATTTCATGTTAAAAGCAGGCATCCACTGGAAACAGGTAGGGAATGGGGTGGTGCATCGGGGGAGGGTGGATGCCAGCTGAGATTTTCCCGAAAAGGGTCATTTTTAACCCTTTTTTTGCTAAATCAGTATTTCCGAAGTGTTGAAAAAGAGAAGAGATGTTTGTAACAATATCCCATTTATTTGCCCAGCCATTTTACTCTACATGGGGTTTTTATACATCATTTTGTTGCTGATATTGCCTACAAAATGCATCTCAGCCTTTAAAATATATATATATATATATATATATATATAATTAAGGGGTTACCATGGTTACAGTGGGGGTCAAAGGTCGACCTAAGGCAAAAATATATAATTTCCTCACACTTTCTAATAGATAGGCAAAATGCCATATAAAACTAAATTTACTGGTTCTAATTGCTTTTATTTATCAATCCTCACATAGAAGAGCAGTTTTTAGTGAGGGAAGATTGATGTAATACCCCTCTGGGCAATTAGTGAAGGGTGAAAATTAACCTTTTCTTCAAAAATACATAGAAATTGTGAAAATAACCTCTGTTTTGTATTTACCGGTACATGGAATTGTTAAGTGTGATGTTATAGCATACAGTATGCATTGGAAAATGTCTCCAAACCACCATGGTCAAGATTCCTAGTATTGTTTGAGACTTTATTCTGTTTGCCAACAACCCACGGATAACATAGTTTGAACCGGGGCTCCGACTACCTACACATCTTCATCATCATCCTGTGAATTGGTGCATGATCCCCTACAAGTGCAAGCACTAATGCAGGTCTTTTGTCCTGCACGGAAACAGCCGCATCTTTTTCCACAACCAGATGTGCAAAAGCAGCTCACAAGCTCCTTGCAAGCTTTTGGAAGAGGGCTCAGGGTCATCAAATTGGGAACGAGGTTTCCACTACTATCATTCTTCCATCCACTGGTTGTTGGATCAGGCAGATCTTGCACTGGGCTTAGTGACTCCTTCCAGACAAGGCATTGGTAGTTTGCTCGACGAATATGCATTTCCAGTGCATCCTTGGAGGGGGGAAGAGCATCAAGCGAACGCTTTCCTTGAAGGAACATTTCTCGGCGAACTTGATCAATTGCCGTAAGAGGGGTGGTTTTTAGGTACAGTTTGCACACAAACTTCTCAGCGTCTTGGATCAATTGGTCACTGATGTTTTTAGACCCCATCTTCTGGAGGCATGCTGACTCTTCAGTGAACACTTTCAACGCAGTCTTCTTCCCTATACCGGCGAACTGGCTGACTGTGTCACAACCTGTTAGTGCATGGAATGCAATAATTGTCTGAATTTGGTCTTCTGGTCGTGAGATCTGATGGTTGGGGATGAAGGGACGTTTGGATTTCAATCCTGAACTGAACCACACCTCTGGAGATAGGTGATCTCGCAGGCCCAGTGCCACAACCAGGACATCTGTGTCTCGGCATTGAAGGACACATCTCTGGTAGCCCTGTAGTGTCGCATCCCTGGCATGCAGGATGATCCTGGTGTCCGCCTCTTCATGGTTTGCGTTCATGGAGTTGGTGCTCCTGCCGGTAGAAATCCATACCCTCATCAAATCCTCAAACCCACCGGCAACAACTAATTAATATGTTGGCTGTAGCTCCTTCTCCGCCATCTCTATGAGAGATCCGGAAAGAAATGCTGCCAAGTCAGCCTTGTTGGCAGAGAGGCTGAGGAATGAGTTGAAGTTGGAGGGGAGCTTCACGTCCTTTGAACTGATGACACGTCTGATTGGGCGGGTTTTGCCGGCTCTTTTTTCCCTTGTGCCAGACTTGATGGAGACCTCCTGATACCGATCGAACATAACATCAACCCTGAAGTACATGGGACCAAAGCGGTTTAAGACACTGGTACAGAATACATTGCTCAGATCTCCAAAAGTCTCTGATTTCTCAGGCTTGCCAATTGCTTGTATCAGTGCAGGGCCGTCAATGATCAAGCAGGTTTTTGCTGTATTCTTGGGAAGGTTTTTTGACACTTCTATGTCCTTGGTCAGCATTTCTTGAAGCTGGGACTTGTCAGTAGAATGGAGTTTCCCATTGGTGTCTGCTAGTGCACGTGGGACTGATGAAAGCTCATGCCTCAGGATGTTATTCAGGTCCACATCTCTCCCTCCCTGTGCTGCCACAAACAGTCTTTGGATTAGATTCCTGTCAGCTTTGATCTCTTTCTGTTTGCCAACTCCACTTGGTTGAATGCTTACTTTGTACATCCTGCTTATTGATGGTGTTTTGTTCCTAGATAATGCAGCATGAAAGTCTGTTGACTTCTCAATAAGGCGAGTGGAGACAAATGTTTCAACTAGGGATGCTCCTGTTTCAGCAGCTTTGAGGACTTCTTCTTTGATTGAGTCTCAAACAATACTAGGAATCTTGACCATGGTGGTTTGGAGACATTTTCCAATGCATACTGTATGCTATAACATCACACTTAACAATTCCATGTACCGGTAAATACAAAACAGAGGTTTTTTTCCACAATTTCTATGTATTTTTGAAGAAAAGGTTAATTTTCACCCTTCACTAATTGCCCAGAGGGGTATTACATCAATCTTCCCTCACTAAAAACTGCTCTTCTATGTGAGGATTGATAAATAAAAGCAATTAGAACCAGTAAATTTAGTTTTATATGGCATTTTGCCTATCTATTATAAAGTGTGAGAAAATTATATATTTTTGCCATAGGTTGACCTTTGACCCCCACTGTAACCATGGTAACCCCTTAATTATATATATTTTTTAAAATACTGAGATGCATTTTGTAGGCAATATCATCAGCAACAAAATGATGTATAAAAACCCCATGTAGAGTAAAATGGCTGGGCAAATAAATGGGATATTGTTACAAATATCTCTTCTCTTTTTCAACACTTCGGAAATACTGATTTAGCAAAAAAAGGGTTAAAAATGACCCTTTTCGGGAAAATCTCAGCTGGCATCCACCCTTTCCCAATGCACCACCCCATGCCCTAACTCTTCCCACTGGATGCCTGTCTCCAACATAAAATGATTTTCAAATCAATTTCTAAGCCACTTTTTCACTTTCGTTTCCTCTACTATGTGTATATATATATATATATATATATATATATATATATATATATATATATATATATATATATACTGTGATTAAAAACACATACATATACATATACATAAACATATACATAAAAATGCAATCTACAAACATACAGATATATTATGTGCATGTAAGTGCTTGGAAAATGTATGATGTTAAAGTTATAACCTTAACTTATAAGCTATCGACTGATTTTCCAACTGCCCGGATCATCAGCTGGGCACCGATTTTCATCGAGGTTTTGATCCTTTCAGCCAGAACCTCTCCAAACAACAGATCCACAACCCTGGCCGCAGGTCCAAATCAACAGATTACCAACATCCTCTAAGTTGTGTCCAAACAGTCAATCAACACAGCAATGGAGAATCCTTATTCAATCTTATTTAATTATTACTTTCATTGAAAGTATTACCACATACGAATAACTTAAATCATACATTACTTTATATAATAATATATTAAGTGACAAACACTTTACCTCATAGACATGTCAATTACACAGCACCTCCATCTAACCATCCACTCAAACTTATATTACACTCAAATATATCACATTACATTATATCATTACTGACTTATAGTCTTCATCCCAATGGGACTTAAGGCTGTTACAAGCTTTTGTCATTTATCTCGATCCTGAGCTACATTCTGTGCCTCACACCATGATGGACCCAACTCCTCCAGATCAGTTACCATCGTCAAACGCCAAGTTGTTTTTGGCCTGCCTGGTTCCCTCCTTCCTAGCACTATCCATCCGAAAGCAACATTGGGGATTTGGTCAGGGGACATTCGAAGCATGGAGCCAAGCCATTGGAGGCGGCGACACTGAATTTCAAGGGCAATGCAGTGGCAACCGGTTTTTTCATGCAAGTCTTTGTTGGATATCTTATTTTGCCAGAAGATGCGGCAGATTTTCCAAGGCATCCATTGTGGAAAGATTCCACCTTGCCTACATCTGACTTAATTACCCGCCAGTACTCAGAGCTATACAGAAGAACAGACTTGACATATGCTGTTATAAAGTCTTATATTTGTCTTCAGGCTGCGTCACGTCGCTTCCGCTTCCGGTCTTGCCGGCGAGGTTTCGTTTATTCGCAGCTGTCTACGCTCTCCATCGAAATCGAAGTTAAGTAATTGTTCCCATTTGTATTTTCGTTCTAACTGTATTTATTTAATGGTGTTGTACGTATCGTGTGTCCCGAGGAAGATTTTCGGTGCAAATCTTTCATACCTGTATAGAAAATCGTGTTAATTCGTGTCATGTCTTTTGAGGCCTTGTACAGTGTCCAACCTTGAGGCTTTGTTTTCCTCTCAGCGGTCCGTCGTTTGTGCTCCAATAACTTTCATTCTCTGTTTTCCCAGTCTTTTCACCCCATAGCCTACTTCCTTGTTTAAAAATCAACTAAAAAAAACAAAACAAAAAAACATTTCCTTCTCTGTTCTTATTCTTTGTTCTCATTCGTTTATTCGTTCTTATTCGTTCGTTTGTTCGTTCTTCGACCACGTGTTTCTCCCCCATTTCCCCAGATAGTTTTCACTGTTATAAACCTTAAAATGTTTACACTTTCCCCTCAAGTTCTGTATTCCGTCGTATATTATAACACCTTTTTCTTCTTCTTTAAAAGGCTGCTTGTTTCGACTTGCTCACCAAATCTATCCATCCCAAAAAAAAATTCCATCTCTTTCAGTGCCTCTTTTCTACATTCCCTAAACTCTCCTGCACTCCATCCTCCCTCCAGCGTCCTTAAACGTATTTTTGACTCGAAGATCACAAGAAACTCATTTTGCAATAAATGTTCGTTTCCCATTAATTGTACACTTTCTAAAATCCAATCTCACCCCTCCCCTCCAAATCTTCCCCATAACCCCTCCCATCCAAATCTTCCCCATCACCCCTCCCCTCCAAATCATCCCCCTTGCCACTCCTCTCCTAATCCTCCCCATCACCCATCCCTTTCAAATCTCCCCCCTTGCCCCTTCTCTCCTAAACTCCCCCTACACCCCTCCCCTCCAAGACTTCCCCTCGCCCCTCCCCTCCTAGACTCCCCCCTCACCCCTCACCCCTCCCCCTCGCCCCTCCCCTCCTAAACTCCCCCCTCGCCCCTCCCCTTCAAATCTCCCCACCCTCATTTCTTCTCAATTTCCCCCCTCTCACTCCTCCTCCTCAAAGCGTCCTCCCCGCTTCTTCCCCCTTCCAACTCTCACCTCCATCTCCCCCAAACTTCTGCCTCGATCTTCCCCCTCCTCAAATAACACCTCATTGTGCCTCACCCAATCACCATCAAACCTTTTGTCCGCCCCATCCTTCCCTTTCTCCGAGCTATTCTGAAATCTGACACACCTTCAACAGCTCTCCCTACCTCTTCCACCTCTTCCACATCCTACCCTACCCCTCCTCCCCCCTGTTCTGTATCCGATGCTCCCCCTTCCTCTTCATTATCGGTATGGACCTCAAACATCCGGGGCCTTCGTTCAAACTCAACTGATCTCTCCATACAAGTCGCTTCTGTCAAACCAGACATGATCTGCTTAACAGAAACTTTCCTCCTTCATGATGTCTCTGAATCCTTAGTATCTCTCCCGGGTTACTCCCTCCTCCGGTATGATAGACCTGAGCCTCGTCCTGGAGGTGGGGTTGCTATCTTTATCAAAAACTCTCTTTCTCACTCGCCCTGCACTGCACTCTCTCCACCTCACCCCCAGGAATACCTCTGGCTACGGCTTCCCCTTCGCTCCCACCTCTTGTTCATATGTGTGTTGTACCGTCCACCAAACAGTGATGACTCCATCTACATCTCGCTGTCTGATAATATGGACCAACTTCTGTCTACTCATCCCAACTCTCTCTTCCTCATATGTGGTGATTTCAATTGTCACCATGCCAGTTGGCTGGGTGTGGGTACCTCTCTCACCAGGCATGGCTCCTCAGCAAAGGACTTCTGCGACTCACTGGGACTGACACAATCTGTCAATTTCCCGACCCGGATCTCAGTCAATGGAACATCTTCTCTTCTGGACTTGGTTATGACTAACTTCCCTGAAAATGTCTGCTGCTCTTCTTCTGCTCCAATCGGCTCATCTGATCATGTGCTTGTTAAAGTGGACATCTCTCTGACCATTCTCCGGGAGCCTGCTCAGCGTCGACAAGTCTGGCATTTCACTCAGGCCAACTGGCAAGTTCTTCAAGCAGCCATCAATCATCTGGACTGGTCTTCCATCTCTACCACCTCTGACATCAACTCATCCTGGGAATTCTTCCAAAGTAAATTGCTCTCTCTCATGCACAGATTTATCCCATCTCGTCTTCAGTTGTCATACCCTTCCTCCCATCCATGGTACACGGAATCTTGTGGTGAGGCTGTTGATCAGAAACAACTTGCCTTCGTCTCCTGGAAAGCAAATCCAACGGAAGAAAATCTCATTTCCTTTCACAAAGCCTGAAACAAGTGTGTGTCCACCCTCAGGAGAGCCAGGAAACAATATCTCTCCGTTCTCAAGACCGAACTCTCTTATCTGTCTCCCTCTTCCAAATCCTGGTGGCGTCTGGTGAAATCTGTTTCTGGTGTTTGTTCCCCCTCCATCCCCTCCCTTATCTCAAACGGCTACACAGCTGACTCCACACGTGAAAAAGCTGAATGCCTCAACTCTGTGTTTGCCTCCAAATCTTGTGTCCCAAACCCATCCCTCTCTGTACCCACCGTACCCAGTCGTACCCAGCTGCTCCTGGACTCTGTGTCCTTTCCTCCTGACAAGATGGAAAAGTTTCTGTCAACCCTCGAATCCGATTCTGCAACTGGACCTGACGGCATCAGCCCACGGGTCCTAAAATCCTGTTCTTCCGCTCTTTCACTCCCTCTCTCTGTTCTCTTCACCCTCTCTTTTGCTCAAGGTCAACTGCCATCTGCTTGGAAATCAGCCAACATCACCGCTTTGCACAAAAAAGGTGCAAAAACAGATCTTAGCAACTACAGACCAATCAGCCTTCTCCCAATTATCAGCAAAGTCATGGAATCCATCATTGCTTCGGATATGAAGTCTTTCCTCTTCTCCAATGGCTTGATCTCTGATCATCAATTTGGTTTCAGACCAGGTCACTCTACTCTGGACATGCTGCTTCTGCTGTCTCAACAATGGATGGAGGTCCTCAATGCCAAACAGGAAATTAGAGCTGTCTCCCTCGACATATCACATGCCTTCGATACGGTCTAGCACCCCGCTCTGCTCACCAAACTCTCCTCCTTTGGTATCCATGGAAATCTCCACGCATGGCTGGTGGACTTCCTCTCTCGGCGTAGTCAACGTGTGGCCCTGAATGGGTTTCTCTCATCTCCTCTTCCTGTTCAGGCTGGAGTTCCCCAAGGCAGTGTTCTGGGCCGTGTGCTTTTTCTGGTCTTCACCAATGATCTCTCTGACTCTCTTGGAAATCCTCTATCTCTTTGCTGATAACTCCACTCTCTGCCGCTCCATTCCTCATCCCTCAGATCGGCAGTCTGCAGCCTCCTCACTCTCTGCAGACCTGGACAAAATCACAGACTGGGCAAACAAGTGGAACATGTCTTTCAATCCTGACAAATCTCACACTCTTACGATGCCTCTCCGAAAAGACCAACTGGACAACCCTCCCATCTTCTTTCTGAATAATCCTCTCCAAGAAGTTCTGTCACTCAAGCTTTTGGGTCTCACTATCTGCCATGATCTTTCCTGGGAAAACCACATTTCCAAGCTGGCCTCCAAAGCCAGTCGCCGACTGGGCATCCTCCGTCGTGCGAAGTCCTTCCTTGGCACACCTGAGCTCCTCACCACATACAAGGCTTTCATCTGCAGCTCAATGGAATACTGCTCTCCCCTCTGGGCTGGTGCTCCTGCCTCACACCTAGCTTGTCTTCACGCTGTTGAAACCAAAGCGTTCAGAATCATTGGAATCTCCCGCGATGACGCTATCTCCGAGGGCCTTTCACTTAGTCACCGCAGGCAGGTTGGTGGTCTTTTCGTCTTCTACTGACTCCTCTCCGGCCTTGCTCCCCCTGCTCTCTCTCGGCTCTGTCCCCCAAATATTCCTACAGGTCGCACAAGATCTGCCAGCAAACCCTCTTATGGTTAAACTGCCAAAATCAACTCTCTGCTCACCTTCACTCCTTCATTCCTCTTTTCTCCCGTCTCTGGAACAAACTCCCTCACTCTCTTCAATCCCACTCCTCCCTCCAGGTCTTTAAAATGGCTGTTCACCACCATCTCTTATCTTCCCCAATCCAAAACCTTGATCTTTTCTACCCCCGCTAATTTCACCCCAAATTCACTTTTTTGAGGTGACTTTTGTCTTCTTTCCTGGAAGTCCTTGGTGTCCTTGCGTTTTATACCTATCCTGTCTCCCCCCAGGCCCTCTCCCTCCCACACATCTCCTGATGTGCCTGCTCTCAAATGTTGTGTTTGTGTGCTTCCTCCCCTTCTCTCCCCATCTTGTCGACCGCTCCCCTTTTTATATACTTTGTTTGCTTGTTTGTTTGATTTGTTTCTTTGATAAATGTTAGCTCTTTCACGAGCCTCGACTCTGTATACAAAAAAAAAAGAAAAAAAAAAGCTGTACTCCTTCGACTTCCAAATAGAATAGAGTTGAGCGATTGCATTACAAGCTTTGCGGATTCTTACTTGATGTCTTTCTTGGCTCCATTGTCTTTACCGATTAGACTGCCTCGGTATGTAAACTCATCTACAGTCTCCCGGGCTTCTCCATTTACAGTAATGGATGCAGGAGGTACGGTGTTGCTGTTCATCACCTTTGTCTTGGTGGTATGGACATTAAGATCTGTCCTTCTTCTGGATAGCTAGCCTGTCAGATTGTCCATGCAAATGTGTGTCCCTTGATGACAAAACAGCAAAATCGTCAGCAAAGTCTAGATCTTCAGGTTGGGTGGAAAGGGTCCACTGGATGCCTCGAGGTCTATATGATGTGGTATTCCTCATGATCCAGTCGATTGTAATCAGAAAGTGGATAGGAGATATAATACAACCTTGGTGAACTCCAGACTCTACCGGGAACCACTGTGATAAAGAGGTGTTCAGGATGACAATGTATGCAAAGTGGTTATAGAATTTGCTTGTTGGAGTGATCATCTTCTGTGTAATTCCATAAGATCTTAGTATTTTCCACAGGCCTGCTATATAAACATGATCAAATTCATTCTTGAAGTCAATGAAATTGATATTAAGAGGTGCATTTCATTCTAAGCATTCATATTATTATAATATAAATATATTATATTGCAATCAAACTTCAATAAGTTTGAGTGAAATCCATACTTACCAATGTTGTAGTGATGAAGCTTCTTCATTATGCGTGCTTCATGCAACATCTGTAAAAAATAAAAATAAAAGCAGAAAACAGAAAGAGAAAATTATACAAATTCCTTCAATAAGCTGGAATCAGGTTAGGTCACCCCATTACCAAAACCACAAGATTGTAACTCTCACACAGAGATGCACGGCCTCAGGAGCCAAGAGACAAAGATGTATAACGGACAAAGATTCTACTAGGACAGTTCAGAGGTAAGTTAAACTGTGTTGTTAGTTCAACAGTTAAAAACACCAATATCTCAATATAAACACAAACTTACAATGTCTCCATCTCCCACAGATTTTGTCAACTTCAAAGCAACCTGAAAGAGGCGACAAGAGATCGTATTACAACATCTCAGTTACAATTTGGGAAAATGAGTAAAATATATGATATTGGTGTGTGGTGATGTACAATTATTATATCTGTTTATACTAAAGTCAACGTCGGAGATAAATGACAGAAAGGAACAATTTCACATAGACGGACGATAAAAAGGGGAATAGGTAAACGATTACATCAATACACCACAAGTGAATCTAGTCGAGTGTTAAGAATTGGAAGGACAAAACATTGAGGTACAAGCGATGAGGGAGTGGGAGGGGGTGAGGAGCAGTGATGGGCATCAAAGTGTGAATTGAGGGGAAAAAAGAAAAGAAAAATCAATGGTAGGAATGAAGAAGCCCCCTCAACTTTGCATCCAGTGATTTTCCACATTATTTTTGGTGATATTTGACACTCAACCATCATCTGTCACAGATTACACATTATTTGTTCATTGCAATCACATCTATGATGTAATTTTTTGCAGGAGTGATGTGGGGCCTGCAAGTCAAAACAAAAAGCATCGTTCATCTCATCAGAAATAGAGAAGATACGATACATTCAGATGCAGAATTTCCCGATCCCTTTGCTCTCGTCCTTCTTCCATGTGTCTCCCCGTCGTGTCCCTCTACACTGCCTGCTGTCTGTATTTTCCACCGTGTACAGTTCTGTGTTCTATCTCGCTCTCCCACAAACTGTTCCATCTCCCAGAAAGTGAAATGAAGACATAGCAGGTACATCACACAGCTTGTACCTTTTTTGCAGAGTTGACATTCTTTGCTTTGTAAACGAATCCAGTACTTCCTTCTCCAATTTTGGAGATAACCTCCCACTCATCGAACTGAAAACAAAGGCACAAACAGAGCTTCACAACATTGCTTCTGAAATAAAATAGAATTAAGAAAGAGCAATCAGAGATTGCAGACCCTCGCCAGGACGTGTTTTTGGTGGTTTTTAAGGCTTTGTGTTAAAACAAATATGGCGGCCGAACCACGTGACCGATGACGTCGTTTTGTTTTCTCCACTAATTTACCCCTTGATTGAGCTCATAAAATTTCATTTTGATCGGATTAAGTTTAGTACTTATCGAATTATGACATCATAATGGAGGCACCTATGACATCATCATTAACATATGTTATTCCCCATGAAGAGTTCTTTACAATAAGCCATGTCTCAATTTTTATTATGCAGTGCTTTTGGAGATATGGAGATGCAAAGTTTTTCGGTTTTTCCAGGATGGCGCCCGTACCATGTGACCTATGATGTCGTAATTATCTTTTAAAAACTCTGCAAAAGGAGTGAAATTTTCCTGTCAAATGTCGATGGTGAAAATTTCCTGCCAATCGGACCAACGCTTGCAGAGAAAATCATATTTATTCTGTGAAGACAAACAGACAGACAGACTGAGACAGACAAATGAAAAATCACTCATGCAGCAACACTTGGCAAAACAAAACAAAGCAGAATGGCACTCAGTAGTGCATCCTTTTGACCTCAAAAATAATTAGTGGTTGAATTCAGTGACCTGATATGCAAATCTTCTTCAAATTTTAAGTTAATCAGATGAAAATTGACAATTTTAGAAATTTGGCCTCGGTTGACCTTTTGGTCCATGTTGACCTCAAAAATAGTTGGTGGTTGGTTTCAGTTCGCTGATATGAAAATCCTATTCATATTTCAAATCAATCGGATGAAAATTGAGGATTTTAGAAATTTGAAAAAAAAGTGTTTGACCTTTGGCCTAAGCTGACCTTTTGACCTCAAAATAAATTTGATTTTGTCGGACCACAAACTCTACCATTTGGTGAAGTTTCGTGACGATCAGTTTAAAATTGTGATCTGCAGGCAAGTATACGTGACCGGACAGACAAACAAACACACAAACACACACACAAACAGGAATGATCAACATTCAACGTCAATTTTTTTTTTTTTTGCCAAGTAACAGACACACAACAAATATGTCGTGCATGGCACGATACTTGCAAAATCCCTAAAATTGGTTGTTGGTCCATGATGACCTCAAAAATAGTTGGTGGTTGAATTCAGTAAACCGACGTGCAAATCCTCTTCAAATTTCAAGTCATCAGATGAAAATTAACAATTTTAAATAATTTGGCCTATGTTGACCTTTTGGTTGATGTTGACCTCAAAGATAATTGGTGGTTATATTCAGTGACCTCAAATGCAAATCCTCTTCAAATTTCAAGTCAATTGTATGAAAATTGAGGATTTTAGAAATTGCAGCTTATTTGTTGACCTATGGCCTATGTTGACCTTTTGGCTGATGTTGACCTCAAACATACTTGGTGGTTGAATTAACTGACCAGATATACAAATCCTCTCCAAATTTCAATTTAAGCGGATGAAAATTGAGGATTCTAGAAATCTGGCCGATGTTGATCTCAAAAATACTTGGTGTTTGAATTCAGTGACCAGATATGCAAATCCTTTTCAAATTTCAAGTTAATCTGATGAAAATTGAGGATTTTAGTAATCCGAGAAACGTTGGTGACCTTTTGGCCTATGTTGACCTCAAATATGCATGATGATTGAATTCAGTGACCAGATATACAAATCCTCGTCAAATTTCAAGTCAATGGGATGAAAATTGAGGATTTTAGAGATTTGAAAAAAAGTGTTTGACCAAAAGAAACCATTTGACTTCATTTTGTCGGACCACAAACTTTACGATTTTGTGAAGATCAGTTTCAAATTGTTACATGCAGGCAAGTATCAGTGAGTGGACGGACGGACGGACGGACGGACGGACGGACGGACGGACACACACACACACACACACACACACACACACACACACACACACACACACACACACACACACACACACACACACACACACACACACACACACACACACACACACACACACACACACACACGTGATCAACATCCTTGTCCAAAAAAAAAAAATTGCCAAGTAACTAACAGACTCAAATGCAATACCCTCTCTTCTGGCAAGGGTAATGACAAAGCCATGTTTAAATGATTATTTCACATCAACTCGATAATCATCATCATCATGTTCATATTCATATTCATATTCATGTACCATACTCTTGGCCCGTGGTTCCCAACCTGGGGGCCATGGTGTATTTCTCGGGGGGCCATGGGGTAATTTGAACCATACTAAAATATATATATTGTTGCGGATCCGGGGTCGGCACTCCCGTTATCAATTGGGGGTCAATCCCCTGGTCGTTTTCACTGGCCGATCCTCCCGGTCCTGGAAATATGACGTCACTTCCGGTCGGTCGTAGCCAGGGTCATGGGTCAATGGTGGTATCCCCAAATACCTGCGTACTAGGACCGGCCGTAAGCGAGGAGATATTTCCACCCGGGCCGCAGCGTCAATGGATGCGCCGAGCGAAGCGCGCTGCGACTCGGGCCGTTATTAACAGACTACACCCGATTATAGCGGTTGGCCAAATCGTGCCACAGATATTCAATTGAAAGAAAGGACGAGAGCGATCGAATGAAGAGAGAAACCAAAGGTAAAGAAGGAACACAGGTTTATTTCTCTTCTACAAGAGGAAAACGAAAGGGCAAGAATATACAAAAGAGGCAAAGCAGGACACAGGGCAAGCTTATCTATACGGTCTTACTTATCATACGCCCAGGACAATACAGACACACTTACACGGGTGGGAGATGGCAATGGTAGGAATGGCTGGAAGGATGAGACGGTCCAAGGAGCTGGCGGAGCAGGAAAAGGTCCGGGGATGACGGCACGACGTCGAGGTCCCGCTCGAACGCCCACGCTCTGGTTCAGCGGCAAAACCCGGCCGGCAGCGCTGGTGATATTGCTGCGGCGAGCGCACCGATTCTCGTACGCACAAAGGAATGTTTGGGCCAACAAAAGGTTCTCCGTGCACGTCTGTGCTCCTCCCTCTCCTCTACGTGCTCTTCTCCTGTCTCATCTGCGTGCTCCCTCACTCATCTCCGTAAGCAGTCCCCGTGACCGCTTTTATTGCTCGCCGCACGAATCAAGCCGCGTCTCTGAGGGCACGCCTCCCGGTCGACTCCCCTCAGCCTTGGTTAGCCGGCGAGGGCTTACCGGCCACGACCTTGATGGTGAGATGACGTGGCCACACCTCCATCTTGGCGCTCTGCCTCCTTTTTCGGGCTTTACCTCATGGCTTATGGCGTCTCACACGGGCCAGTGGATCCAGTTGGCAGAACGTTGGCACCAATGAAAGGGCGGCTGCGCCGCCAGATGAATGGGGTTGCAAGGGGCCTAGGTTATTTGATTAATGCAACGTCGATTCAACTATTGGAAACACAGCCTTAACTAAACACATATTAAGGAAATATCTATTGAGAGGTCCTATGGTGTCCTGCCTGTTGCAATGTGGACTAGCTTGGGTGCGACCTTTGACCTTTACAAGAAATGGGGATATTTACAGCAGTATTTACAGGGAATTATTTACAATGGAACTTTACAAACAATTTACTAAGTGCAGGTTCTCAAAACTGTTACAATTTTTTTTTTTTTTTTATTGTTTTGAATTTGATATTGTTTTGATTTTTACTTATTACAGATTTGACGTTATGGCTTCTGGGAGTAAAAAAAGAAAGTATCTTGACGAATACATAAAGCTTGGATTCACATCCATTACCGTGTCTGGCCAAGAGAAACCACAATGTGTGCTGTGTCACAAGGTTTTGAGTCCTGAATCCATGAGGCCATCCAAGTTGAAGTTGCACCTCGAGACAAATCACGCACAACATGCAAAGCAGGATCCCGAATTTTTCAAGCTGCTTGAAAATTTTTAAAGCGACAGAAGTTGGATGAGGGAGGAGCTTTTCAACAACAAAATGTAGCAACTGTCCAGGCTTCTTATGAAGTTTCTCTTGAAATTGCAAAGAAGAAAAAAACCCACTCAATTGGGGAGACACTCATCAAGCCTTGTACCCTCCTCATTGTCGAACGGGTTCTCGGCAAGGCAGAGGCTCGCAAAGTTGAACAGGTGTCTTTATCGAATAACACAGTGCAGCATCGTATCCGTGACATGTGAAACAACAGATCATCCATGAGATTAAGGTGGTGCCTTTTGGCTTGTTTTCTTTTCAACATGATGAATCAACCGATGTTAGTTCCTGCTCTGAACTACTGGCATCCGTTCGCTATGTCAAGGAAGATGATATCAAGGAAGAATTCTTGTTCTGTAGTGCCCTGGAAACAATGACAAAAGCTAACGACGTCATGGAAAAAATGAAGTCGTTCTTCGATGTGGGAGAAATTCAGTGAGAGAATGTATGCGGTGTCTGCACTGACGGTGCTCCTGCCATGCTTGGTTCCAAATCCGGATTCCAAGCAAAAGTGAAGATGCTGGCACCACAAGCGAAAGGAACCCACTACGATTCATCGCTACGCCCTGGCTTGTAAGACTCTCCCTCTCTCATTGAAGAAAGTTATTGAAGTCGTAATCAAGATTGTTAACTACATCAAGGCAGGGACTCTCAACACCCAAATGTTCAAGGAGCTGTGCAAAGACATGAACGCGGAACATGAAACGTTGCTGTACTATACTGCTGTATGCTGGCTTTCAAAAGGGAATGTTCTGAACCGCGTCTTTGAACTTCGTGCGGAAGTCAAACATTTCTTGAATCTTCAAGGAAAACATGACCTCCTGCAGCATTACGACAAAGAATTGTGGAACGAACAACTTGCTTATCTTGCTGACATTTTCGAGCAGCGGAACCAGCTGAACCTCAAGCTCCAAGGAAGAGCGACTAATATTATTCTTTTCCACGATCATCTCAGAGGATTTGTTGCCAAGCTCCAAAACTGGCACAGGAATGTGAACACAGGAAACATTGCCATGTTCGAAAGAATGTCTGAATGGCAAGACAGCATGGGAAAAGAGCTCAATCCATAGTATCTCTCCCGGGCTACTCCCTCCTCCGGTGTGATAGACCTGAGCCTCGTCCTGGAGGCGGGGTTGCTATCTTTATCAAAAACTCTCTTCCTCACTCGCCCTGCACTGCACTCTCTCCACCTCACCCCCAGGAATACCTCTGGCTACGGCTTCCCCTTCGCTCCCACCTCTTGTTCATATGTGTGTTGTACTGTCCACCAAACAGTGATGACTCCATCTACATCTCGCTGTCTGACGATATGGACCAACTTCTATCTACTCATCCCAACTCTCTCTTCCTCATATGTGGTGATTTCAACTGTCATCATGCCAGTTGGCTGGGTGTGGGTACCTCTCTCACCAGCCATGGCTCCTCAGCAAAGGACTTCTGCGACTCACTGGGACTGACACAATCTGTCAATTTCCCGACCCGGATCTCAGTCAACGGAACATCTTCTCTTCTGGACTTGGTTATGACTAACTTCCCTGAAAATGTCTGCTGCTCTTCTTCTGCTCCGATCGGATCATCTGATCATGTCCTTGTTAAAGTGGACATCTCTCTGACCATCCTCAGGGAGCCTGCTCAGCGTCGACGAGTCTGGCATTTCACTCAGGCCAACTGGCACGGTCTTCAAGCAGCCATCAATCATCTGGACTGGTCTCCCATCTCTACCACCTCTGACATCAACTCATCCTGGGAATTCTTCCAAAGTAAATTGCTCTCTCTCATGCACAGATTTATCCCATCTCGTCTTCAGTTGTCATACCCTTCCTCCCGTCCATGGTACACGGAATCTTGTGGTGAGGCTGTTGCCCAGAAACAACTGGCCTTCGTCTCCTGGAAAGCAAATCCAACGGAAGGAAATCTCATTTCCTTTCACAAAGCCCGAAACAAGTGTGTGTCCACCCTCAGGAGAGCCAGGAAACAATATCTTCACGTTCTCAAGACCGAACTCTCTTATCTGTCTCCCTCTTCCAAATCCTGGTGGCGTCTGGTCAAATCCGTTTCTGGTGTTTGTTCCCCCTCCATCCCCTCCCTTACCTCAAACGGCTACACAGCTGACTCCGCACGTGAAAAAGCTGAATGCCTCAACTCTGTGTTTGCCTCTAAATCTTGTGTCCCAAACCCATCCCTCTCTGTACCCACCATACCCAGTCGTACCCTGCTGCTCCTGGACTCCGTGTCCTTTCCTCCTGACAAGGTGGAAAAGTTTCTGTCAACCCTCGACTCTGATTCTGCAACTGGACCCGACGGCATCAGCCCACGGGTCCTAAAATCCTGCTCTGCTGCTCTATCTCACCCTCTCTCTGTTCTCTTCACCCTCTCTTTTGCTCAAGGTCAACTGCCATCTGCTTGGAAATCAGCCAACATCACCGCTTTGCACAAAAAAGGTGCAAAAACAGATCCTAGCAACTACAGACCAATCAGCCTTCTCCCAATTATCAGCAAAGTCATGGAATCCATCATTGCTTCGGATATGAAATCTTTCCTCTTCTCCAATGGCTTGATCTCTGATCATCAATTTGGTTTCAGACCAGGTCACTCTACTCTGGACATGCTGCTTCTGCTGTCTCAACAATGGATGGAGGTCCTCAATGCCAAACAGGAAATTAGAGCTGTCTCCCTCGACATATCACGTGCCTTCGACACGGTCTGGCACCCCGCTCTGCTCACCAAACTCTCCTCCTTTGGTATCCATGGAAATCTCCATGCATGGCTGGCGGACTTCCTCTCTAGTCGTCGTCAACGTGTGGCCCTGAATGGGTTTCTCTCATCTCCTCTTCCTGTTCAGGCTGGAGTTCCCCAAGGCAGTGTTCTGGGCCCCGTGCTTTTTCTGGTCTTCATCAATGATCTCTCTGACTCTCTCGAAAATCCTCTCTATCTCTTTGCTGATGACTCCACTCTCTGCCGCTCCATTCCTCTTCCCTCAGATCGGCAGTCTGCTGCCTCCTCACTCTCTGAAGGCCTGGACAAAATCACAGACTGGTCAAACAAGTGGAACATGTCTTTCAATCCTGACAAATCTCACACTCTTACTATGTCTCTCCGAAAAGATCGACTGGACAACCCTCCCATCTACTTTCTCAACAATCCTCTCCAAGAAGTTCTGTCGCTCAAGATTTTGGGTCTCACTATCTGCCATGATCTTTCTTGGGAAAACCACATTTCCAAGCTGGCCTCCAAAGCCAGTCGCCGACTGGGCATCCTCCGTCGTGCGAAGTCCTTCATTGGCACACCTGAGATCCTCACCACATACAAGGCTTTCATCCGCAGCTCAATGGAATACTGTTCTCCCCTATGGGCCGGTGCTCCTGCCTCACACCTAGCTCGGCTTCACGCTGTTGAAACCAAAGCTTTCAGAATTATTGGAATCTCCCGCGATGAAGCTATCTCTGAGGGCCTTTCACTCACTCACCGCAGGCAGGTAGGTGGTCTTTCTGTCTTCTACCGACTCCTCTCCGGCCTTGCACCCCCAGCTCTCTCTGTGCTCTGTCCCCCAAATATTCCTACAGGTCGCACAAGATCTGCCAGCAACCCTCTGATGGTTAAACTGCCGAAATCTCGGCTCTCTGCTCACCTTCACTCTTTCATTCCTCTTTTCTCCCGCCTCTGGAACAAACTCCCTCACTCCCTTCAATCCCACTCCTCCCTCCAGGTCTTTAAAACAGCTGTTCACCACCATCTCTTATCTTCCCCCATCCAAAACCTTGATCTTTTCTACCCCCGCTAATTCACCCCAGATCCACCTTGTTTGAAATTCCAACTTCTTTCCTGGAAGTCCTGGCAGTGTCCATATGTTTTATACCTCTCCCACCGCCCCCTTCCCATGCCCCCCCCCCCCCCCCCAAAGCCCTCGCCCTCTCTCAGATCTCTCGATGTCTCCATGTCTCTCGGTCCCTGCTCTCAAATGTTGTGTTTGTGTCCTTCCCCCTCTCTCCCCATCTTGTCTACCGCTCCCGATGTTATATGTTTTATGTGTCGGTTTGTCTTTCTGTGTGATTAATGTTCGCTCTTTCACGAGCCTCGATCTTGTGTACAAAAAAAAAAAAAAAAAAAAAAAAAAAAAAAATCCCATACTGAAAAATGATATTCTTGAGCATCTGCAGTCACTGGAGCTGGAATTTCATAAGTATTTTTGTGATTTAGACAAGAATGAGGCAAAAATTGTGAGGAATCCTTTTTCCGTCAACCTTTGCGTGGAGAGCATGCCGGAGGCAATGCAAGATGAATTCCTGAATCTCCGAAACGATTGATTTGCCAAAGACACATTAGAAGAGAAGAGCTTGACGGAGTTTTGGGAGGGAATGGGTCGCTTCCCTAATATCAGCCAGATAACTATCCGGTTGCTTCTGCCATTCTCGTCTACCTATCTCTGCGAAGTGGGGTTTTCCACGCTGTTGAATATCAAATTGAAACAGCGTAATCGGATCCACGTGGAAGATGACCTCCACTGTGCCCTGACTGTGACTCAACCATGGATACCCCAATTGGTAGCTAAAATGCAATTTAAGCCATCCCACTGAGTTTTTAATTCACTTTTACGGCGCATGCACCGCGTCACGAGTTTTGATTACCTGAGTTGTTGTCGAACTGAGTTTCATTTTGTGTGATCATAACACACTGTGTTAAATACAGACATAACAGAGGTTTTTAGTTTTCACATATTCTTGACTTGGAACCTTTTCATACTGTTTTCGTGTGTGACAGTTCTATTATATGCTGTCCATAGTGTTGTTACTGATAATATTAAAATCTCATATCAAACATGCATCATTCGAGCGACGTTGCTTTGTTTGCTTCTTCCAAAAACGATGTAGTTGGGAGCCAGTAAGGAACAGAAAAAAACTATGGAACTAAATGTTCATGTTGGCCACTTGGAATTCCTCATTTTCTGTGTAATAATTTACCGATTCTCATACAAGCAAAATAGCCAATTAAAGGAAAAAAAACACCTCTCAGAATGCACCACAGAGCACATATAAATCAAAACATTTCTGGGGGGCTTGCCCCCAGACCCCCATAGCCTGCTTACACACGCTCTGCCGCTCGACCCTCGCAAAAAGGGAGATGGGTGCTGGGGATGTGCTCTGGGAGCCAAGGGGGCCATAACACAAAAAAGGTTGGGAACTCCTGCTCCAGGCAGAGCAGATATTTGGCCACAATGCTGGTGAAGTCGCGACTCCGGCTCAAGAAGTTAGGAAAGGAATTTGAAATGTGTTCATGGTGCCAGCGATAGTTTGCCTCCTATTTGTGAAGAACACCATGGGATATTCGATGTCCTACAACTAATTCCGGCACAAGGATGACCAGTTTAAAATCCATCCGAGGGAGGGCACACACATTGATGAATCACCCTGCCTATGAAACACAGGAATGACAGTTTATAGCTGGGCTGGGATTCAAACCCAGGCTAGGCATCTCACATCAACGACTATAAGATATCTCATGGGAACTAAAAAGAAGGAAATAATTGATATAATAAATAAATAAATAAATAGAGTAAGACCACCCATTATGTCGTCACGCGATTATAGCAATACCCTACTTGCGTCGCCTCAACTCACATTTACGTCGCTTTATAAGCCACACCTTTGATTCTCGAACATTTTCAGAACTTGCAAGACTGATAAAAATGCCATTATACATCGCAAAGTACCAAATTGGAAGATTGCAAAATCGTCGACAGAGCTACTGTACGTTTGTGTACTTGAATATAGCTGGCATCTATCTATAATTCCAGTAATCTCTGTGTGTATGTTTGTATGTTTGTATGTTTGTATGTTTGTATGTTTGTATGTATGTATGTCTGTGACCGCTGTTTCTCGACAACTACCGGTCCGATATACTTGAAACTTGCCAGGTATATTGCTGGGGACCCGAGGATGTGCCTTTTCAAGGTTTGAAATTAATCGGACAAGTAGTTACCGAGCTATGGCGATTTAGCCGTTCGCCGTTCGCTTTGGCGTTGCGAATGGACCAAACCATTTCATGTAAATAGAGGGGGGGATTGTCACCGTACTCGCAAGCCGTTCGCTTTGCCTTTGGCTTTGCGAATGGACCAAACCATTCCATGTAAATAGAGGGGGGGGATATAATTTTAGATATATATATAGTACGGGCATGCCCTAGTCTATCTATAATTCCACTAATCTCTGTGTGTATGTTTGTTTGTATGTTTGTATGTTTGTCTGTGACCGCTGTTTCTCGACAACCACGGGTCCGATATACTTTAAACTTGCCAGGTATATTGCTGGGGACCCGAGGATGTGCCTTTTCAAGGTTTGAAATTAATCGGACAAGTAGTTACCGAGCTATGGCGATTTAGCCGTTCGCCGTTCGCTTTGGCGTTGCGAATGGACCAAACCATTTGATGTAAATAGAGGGGGGGGGTTCTGTGGTCGTTGCGAATGGACCAAACCATTTGATGTAAATAGAGGGGGGGGATTGTCACCGTACTCGCAAGCCGTTCGCTTTGCCTTTGGCTTTGCGAATGGACCAAACCATTCCATGTAAATAGAGGGGGGGGATATAATTTTAGATATATATATAGTACGGGCATGCCCTAGTTACTCAAAAACAGAGGAATATCATCGGTAAAAAGTGAAATACAATATGTGAAGTGGCAACATTAAGAACGCATCACAAGCTTATCCTAGTAATGCTAATGATAACTAGAACGACACTTCGACGTCGTGACATCGACCAATACGCCCACATTATTACATCATTACACATACAGTACTTGTGCCATGTTTCATATAAATCCATTCAGCTGTTCTCAAGTATCACCTTTTTAGCTGACATGACATATGACCTTACCAAAATCACAAAATCACCTCATTTCTCACATTTGATGAAAAAATGTAATCAGTGCATCTTCGCATCATTATACATACTATTATGTCGGTGGGGTAGAGGAATATCTGGAGCCAGGTAGATCTGTATAGGAAGGTATTCGACTGTCGCGATAAGGAATCTACCTGTAATAAGTTCTATGTTAGTCAGGTTTGCCGGGATAAGCTGTATTGATGTCCCCACTACGAGGGAGCAGGGCGTGCTATATAGTGCAGGGATTATGGATAAAGATTCCTTTGTTCGTCGTCCCCTCTGTCGTCAAACCTTTGTCCCTTATGGCAACGCACACCTGTAAACACTTAGATAGGCCCTTTAGCGCACACAGTAATTAAATCCCCTTCCCTTACAACGACTTTGGAAGAAGCCAGATCGGGGCACCGCCGGGTGGCTGCCGTCAGCTACACCACCAGCTAGGCCTAGCAACATCGCGTGACACGAGCTATGACCACGCCACAGGGAACGTGTGATTGGAGGGAAGGCGATAGAAGGTTCGGTGGAAGGCACTGGTTGGTGGCGCGCCAAGGCTGACGTCACCGCCCAGGTTATAAAAGGGCGCTGCAGGACATTTTTCAGCAACTCCAGCTCTAGCTCTGTCTCTTGCATGATATCTCTCTGTGCTTGAAGCTCTTGCGCTTCTTCTTGGTCTTGAGAGGTCCTGGTGGTCGTTGGTTCACCATATGCATGGTGCAGGAGCGAGGCTCGGTGCCGTGAACGGGCGGGACCTCGTGTGCGAACGGCGAGGGGTTTGGAGCGAGGGCGTTGGCTTGGGCCTAGCGAAGCGTGCAAGGCGGACGGAGGGTTTCTCCGCACCGGAGCTTGGAGCCATGGTGGATACGACACGACTACAGACGGACAGTTAAGATGCACCACATTTCACAAATACACACCATAATGCTTATTTTCCTTTCATTCATTCCTGTGTCCTGTTGTTGATTCTGGTGTGTGGGATCCCAATATAGGATTTAGTTTATTTGATTGCCGTCACGTTTCATTGTATCGGGTCCGTGAATAAATCTCTATTTTTGTACATTCTAATTCGTTGTTCGAGTTCATTAATTTTCCTGCAGGATCGAAGCTGCCGTCGGTTCGCTGAAGGTAAGCGCTTTTGCCGCAGCTTCCACTTCCCTTCTTCTTCCCGCGCTACAGAAGTAAAATCCGTGTTTGATCGTCGCATCCAGTAAAGCCATTTTGGTCCATCCGCGGTCCTTGGTGTTAACCCTGAGGGATTCGCATGACAATACTTATATCAAGTTTAGGCAAAATCCCATCACCGATTCGCAAGTTAGAACAGTGACAGATTTTTTTTACTTAACGGGACCTCTGACCTTTGACCTCTTGCCCCAAAAATCGAATCAATAAATCTTCAAATCATTAAACATACCTGTGCCAAGTTTGAATTAGATTGCTTTCGTCGTTCTCAAGTTCGACACCTATCACAGACTTTGACCTTTGACCTCTTGATGCCAAAATCAAATAAGTTCATCTTTGTATCAAACGATACGCACTTGGACCACCTATGGTCAGAATCACATCACTGGTTCACATGTTATCACGGTAACAGGATTTTTACCTAACATGACCGATGACCTTTAACCTCATGACCCCAAAATCGAATCAGTTCATTTTTAACTCATTATACATACCTGCACCAAGTTTGACTAACATCCCTTCAACCCTTCTTAAGTTAACGCAGTAACGAAATCCTATCACGGACGGATCCACAGACGTACGTATGGTCATATGGACGGAAGGACATCCGGACGGACAACCTGAAAACATAATGTCTCTGGCGACTTCGTCGGTGGAGGAATAAAAATTATTTTGATTTAAATCGTTTTGATAATCGTCGGACATTTCAGGAAAGCATCCGTGACACAAACCGAGCAATTACTGGAAAAAGGTAATTGAATGTCTTGCTTACCACGACATGCCCCACATCGAACTCTGGAAGTACTCTATTCTTATAACTGAAAGTACGCTTATCATCTTCACCATGACGGAGAGAAGATCCTGGAAAGAAGAGGCAAAATGAACATAAAACAGATATTGAGACAGAAAAAGATCAATGGAGAGAATATCACCGTGTTCAGATGTGTGTACATTGTGGAAATGAGACATCAATTTCATCAATTAGTCTTTGTCTTATTCTTTGCCAGCCAAATGTTCACAAACCATATCCCTTCCTAAGAAGTCAAGGGCTCAGAACATGCAGAATTGACCCAAGTCTTTCAGGAACTGGTTGGCGAGGCCTGACATGATTGTATTGGGTAAAGGCAGGAATTTGTAATTTGCTCAGGGTGCCGGCGTTGACTTGCCAACTCGTCATGAAAGACACCATGAGATGTTTAATGTCTCTAAACTAATGTGACCAGACAGAATACCCAGCACAAGTTCCTTCAGAGGGACCACACATTTGTGAGCAAACACACCACCTGTGAAGCACCATTTGATTTACTGGAACGGATGGAATCACCAGGAAGGACATTGATCGAGCAATGCTTTCCACAGTTGGAAGCGAGGGGAAGTTGACATTTCTGGCATCAACCCTTCGTCGGACCAAAAAAGCCAAAAACAAGTACAGATAGATTCAAACTACACTGCCCCCATGCCAAATAATTAAATATCCTACGGTGCGGCATTGCTGGGGTGCCTCCGGCGCCCGGCAATACCGCAGTGCAGCTCATAGAGACTGCATTGCAAGGGAGAGGTGTACAATAAATTGATTGATTAATTGTATAATTAAAATCAATAAAATATTATCACAAAATATTTTCTTAATCAATTGGCGAATAGCAAAACTAAACCACTCGTGCTTCATCCAAAGATGTATCTTTTAGAAATTTAATTAAATAAGTCATTAATAAAAAATTAAATAATTAATTGATTAAATCAATAAATAATTCATCGATTAAATGATTAATCAATAAATCAAAAATATCCTTGATAGCCACATCACTTGGTCACTGTCATGTCCAAATATTAGCTTCCCAGCTCAAAAGGTGCCTGAGATATTGGCCAAATGAGAAAGAAAATAAATAAATTATTAATAATGAAAATAAATAAATAATAATCATTAAAAAATTAAATTATTAATCAATTCGGTCAGAGAACACATAAACCACCACCATTTCATCAGAATCTGTAACTTAAAAAAAAAAATTCTAAGTCATTAATCGAATAATTAAATAATTAGTCGATTAATTGATCAATTGATTAATTAATAAATCAAAAATAGCCTTTGCAGCCAAATCACCAAGTCATTGGCATGTCCAAATATCAGCTTCCTAACTCAAAATGTGCCTGAGTTAATGGTCAGAAGAGAAAGGAAATTTGATTAATTAAATAAGTACTTAATTCATCGCTAATAATTTAAAAACTCCACAATTAATTGATTATTCAAAAAACAAAAAATACAGTTTTGACAAAGGACTTGCTCACGATTGTGCCGAAATTTCAGCTTCCGAGCTCAAAGGATGGCAGAGATATCGCCCGGACAAACAAACAAACAAGAAAACAAGAAAACAACAAAGAAAGAAAACAACCAGAGTAAAAACTGAGTACTCCCTTTCAGCGTGCGTCACTGCTGAGCCCCCTTCGGTGCCCGGCAATGACGTTATGCAGCGCCTGGAGATGGCATAGGAAAGGTGCGGTGTGCAATTATCATAAAATATTTTCTTAATCAATTGGCTAATAACATAACAAAACCACTACTGCTTCATCCGAAGATGAATCTTTTAGAAATTTAATGAAAGTCATTAATAAAATTTTTAATAATTAATTGATTAATCAATAAATAATTAATTGATTCAATGATTAATCAATAAATCAAAAATATCCTTTATGGCCACATCACCTGGTCACTCTCATGTCCAAATATTAGCTTCCTAGCTCAAAAGGTGCCTGAGATATTGGCCAGATGAGAAAGAAAATAAATAAATAATTAATAAAGAAAAATAAATAAAGAACAATAAAAAATAAATAAATAATTAATCAATTCGCCAATAGAACATATAAAGCACCACCATTTCATCCGAATCTGTAAATCAAAAAAAATAAAAACATTAGTCATTAATCAAATAATTAATCGATTAATTGATTAATCAATAAATCAAAAATAGCCTTTGCAGCCAAATCACTTCGGGCACCATGGCCCCCTTTTTGAAGCAATGTTTTATGGCCGGATGCCCTTCCTGCCGCCAACCCTGTTAGTCGCCTGTTGCGACACACAGGGAATTACCAGTGACCTGGTACTCAATTTGCCGACCTCGGAAGGGTGACAGGCCTTCAACCCCCCTGGTGTTACTTCAGCGATCAACAAGGATTCGAACCCAGGATCCTTGGCATGTCCAAATTCAGCTTCCTAACTCAAAAGGTGCCTGAGATAATGGTCAGAAGAGAAAGTAAATGTATAAGAGTGCCAATTAATCGCTAATAATTAAATAACTCATCAATTAATTGATTAATCAAAAAACAAAAAATACCGTTTTTGACAAAGTACTTGCTCACTATTGTGCTGAAATTTCAGCTTCCCAGCTTAAAGGATGGCTGAGATATCGCCCAGACAAACAAACAAACAAACAAACAAGAAAGCAAGAAAACAAACAACCAGAGTGAAAACCGAGTACTCCCTTTTAGCGGGCGTCATTACCGAGCCCCCTTCGGTGCCCGGAAATGAGGTTATGCAGCGCCTGGAGATGGCATAGGAAAGGTGCGGTGTACAACAGTCCGACACAGGGCCTCACGTGCAAGACTAGCTCTTTATTCGAAAGTGCACGATCAGTTTGAGAAGCAAAGCAGACTGCACAGTTCAGAGGTAAATTCACTACATCTGTACAGCCTTGTAGCTGGTGTTGGGCCTAGCCCTGGTGTTGGGCTAGCGGCTAGGGTGCCGGCTTAGGATCCTAGGATCCTGGGTTCGAATCTCGGTCGATCGCCGAATTAATGCCAGGGGGGTTGACTCAGCCTGTCATCCTTCCGAGGTCGGCTAATTGAGTACCAGTTCACTGGTAATTCCCTGTTTGTCGTTGAAGGCGGCAAAAAGGGTTGGCATCAGGAAGGGCATCCGGCCGTAAAACATTGCTTCAAAAAGGGGACCAAAAAACAACAACTACCACGGTCCCCGAAAAGGCCAACCCCCGCTTTGCGGGGAAAAATGGCCTCTAAACGGTGGTTGTACAGCCTTGTAGCTGTGATGGAGGTGCTGGCTCGGAACGTAAAGGAGGGTTTACCGTGGGAGTTGCTGTATACAGATGATCTGGTGTTGATTGCAGAATGTATGGATGGACTGAAGGAGAAGATGAACAAGTGGAAGGAATGTATGGAGACAAAAGGTCTGAAGGTGAATATCAGAAAAACGAAGGTGATGGCAAGTGGTAAAGCATGTGGTGAGGTAGAAAGAACTGGGAAGTGGCCGTGTGCTATGTGCAGGAAGGGTGTCGGAGTGAATTCCATTCAATGTACAATGTGCGCTGAGTGGGTTCATCAAAAATGTAGTGGTTTGAGAGGGTCATTAACCAGTGTGGCAGCTACATTCAAGTGTAAGGTGTGCACAGAGGGAGCTGCAGATGGAGGAAATGTTGAGTTGGATCTTGGAGATGGCGTGAAGCTGGAAGGTGTGAAAACATTTTGCTACCTCGGAGACATGCTGAATGGAGAAGGTGGCTCAGACTCGGCAACGGTTGCGAGAGTGAGATGTGCATGGAAGAAGTTTCGGGAACTGAGTGGCGTGCTGACGAGGAGGGGAGTGTCGTTGAAGATGAAGGGAAAGGTGTATGCTGCATGTGTGAGAAGTGTTATGATTTATGGGAGCGAGACATGGGTAATGAACATAGAGCAGCAACCAAGGCTGGAAAGGGTGGAAATGCGAATGGTTCGGTGGATGTGTGGAATATCGTTGAGAGAGAGGAAGACAAATGATGAATTGCGAAGGATGATGGGAATAGAGCCTGTGATGGATGCTGTGAAGAGAAACAGGTTGAGATGGTTTGGTCATGTGTTGAGGAAGGATGAAAGTGACTGGTTGAGAAGAGTGATGGAAATGAATGTAGAAGGAAATGGAGGACAGGGAAGACCGAGAAAGACTTGGCTAAAGAGGGTTGAAGAAGAAATGCGGGTGAGGGGGTTAACAAGGAGAGATGCAGAAAATAGGGCAAAATGGAGAAGATTGTCATGGGGACCGCAAAGCTAACCCCCGCTCTTGCAGGGAAAATGGCCTTAAAATGCCTGTTGTTTGTTGTTGTTGTTGTTGTGTACAGCCCTGTTGGACACAGTATCTATCTATAATTCCAGCAATCTCTGTGTGTGTGTGTGTGTGTGTGTGTGTCTGTGTGTGTGTGTGTTTGTTTGTCTGTGACCGCTGTTTCTCGACAACTACCGGTCCGATATACTTGAAACTTGCCAGGTATATTGCTGGGGACCCGAGGATGTGCCTTTTCAAGGTTTTAAATTAATCGCAGAAGTAGTTACCGAGCTATGTCCAAAAAACGATTCAACCAATCAGAGAGCAGCGAGCTATCACGTGTGCCGAACGTGGCGAACACACTCTGCCTCGGATGGCACATTTGAGAGCGTATTCATTTATTTCCCGTCGGCAAACTATGTTGGCGCTATGTTGGCGTTAAACTATGTTGTAAAACTAATTAAAACTAATTTGCGATTCTTTCGCTTTCCTGCGATATGCGACCTTCCGGAGCTCCTGTGAGAGCGTGCGCCATTACGGATAGTACGCGTACGGGCATGCCATATGTTGGCGTTAAACTATGTTTTAAAACTAATTAAAACCATTTCATGTAAATAGAGGGGGGGGGGGGGATTGTCACTGTACTCGCAAGCCGTTCGCCGTTCGCTTTGGCGTTGCGAATGGACCAAAACATTTCATGAACCAAACCATTTCATGTAAAGCGTTCGCCGTTCGCTTTGGCGTTGCGAATGGACCAAAACATTTCATGAACCAAACCATTTCATGTAAATAGAGGGGGGGGATATAATTTTAGATATATATATAGTACGGGCATGCCCTAGTAATTTATAAATGGTGGATTCTCTCCAGGAAAAGGATAAAGGAATAATGGTGGAAAAAACACACAAATATGCATCTGAAACAGTGTTGGACAACAACAAAGAAGGCAAATTTATGTTTGTGGAAGGATGTTAATGGGATTTATATTTTCGAATCAGACAAAGCAGGCTTTTTCCATGTTCTATTTAGCACAAACAAGACTGTGGAGTACCAAGCATCATTGGCTAAGAAGGCAGATGTACCGTTGATGCAGTGTCCTCAGCTGGTGATGGGAGGAATTTGGAATTCGCCCAAGGTGCCGGCCAGTGATAGCTCCCTCCTCTTTGTGAAGGACACTATGTGATCTTTAACACTCACCACCTCATGCTGGCAGACGGGACACCCAATTTAACCACCATCTCACGTCATCCATCCTCCTGACCATGATCTTTCTGAACCGCATTAACCCTTCCCAACCCAAACCTATTACTTGCTTCCTTTGAGCGTTTCCTCCACCTCAGTGATCATGCCGTTTTATATTTTCATTTTCAATTAATTTGCTCTCTCACCATCATCTGGTACCGTCTACAATCCAGAGATTGCCTCTTACGGAACACCATTCAAATGTTTATTCAGCAGCTGTATCTTTAACTTCCTCATCTATTCCATCATCTTGTCTGTCCATTTTAATCCTTGTCTTCCTCCTCTTCCATCAATATCACCAATCAGTATTGTTTTGTATTGCTTGAGGTGATGCTCAGCTTGGCCAAATATTACACATCGGATGCCTCTGCACTAAAGTTACACCTGTGACCGAGTGGAGCTGCTAAAACACCGCCATGGCGTTCCTGGAGGATCAAAACAAAAAGTCTGGAGCATTCACGGGAAAGATTACTGTGATGAGAGGAAGTTGTTTGTATCACTGTCATGAGGAACAAGCAGGCACCACCAGCAAATTGAAAAAGAAACAAATCAACAACAAACATTTTCAGGTCACTCTTGTTGTACTTGTAAATGAGACGATAATATATTTTGTGAAAAGATTATTTCTCAAAACTCACCAGTTCGCAGCTTTTCCCCAGCAGATACATTTGTTACTTGGGGTTCAGCATACTCTTCCTCAACAGATTCATTTATCACTTTAAGCTCAGCATTCCTGCAGAAAAGAAAGATTTTGTAAAGCTGTCGTTAAATAAATGTCACAAATAAGAAAATGTGAGAATAAAAATGCAGTCAGGCAGGTGAAAAATCAGACTGCATCAGGTATTTGTGTTTTCTACATTCAGACAGCAAACACCACCACTAACTACACTGTGCTACCCCACCAAGCATCTTCAAATACAGTTGACAATGAAGCCAAGAAATGTCACGTGTAAAGAGGGGGTGAAGATCACTAAATATATATTTTTAACCACACTTTTTTCTTTCCCCTTCGTGTCGCAAGCTCCTACACTCACCTCTGAGCTGTGTAGCCTGGGATAGAATCCCGGGTCAGCAATATGCTGCCATCCTGGTAATTCACAGAAAGGATGATTCGTCAATGTGTGCCTTACTTCGGATGTACGTTGAACCTGCCTGCAAATGATGCTTTCCACAGCCACGTGCATTGTACTAAAGAAGATCTATCTGCATCTCAAAGAAGGAAGTGCTTTAATGGGGAGTCGAAACAGCCCAACATTTAATCAAAATGCAAATTTCAAATACAGTGCTCACTTCCAGCAATCCTCCACATTAGTGAGCGCTGACTTTGAAAGTTCAAGATTGGATGCACGAGGAAAGTGTAATGCATGTACTGCATCTAAACTTTAAGAAGTTTATACTAAGAACTAACTGGAGGAGTGATAGGAACCCAAGAGTGGCTTGTGAATGGGAAAGTGTCTGCCTGGAAGGATGCAAGTCATTGAGTACCTGAGGGCTTTGCTAGCGGGGAGGGTGACTGTGACACCCTGCAAGGACTAAAAACAACACCTGAGAAAGGGTCGATGAGCTCCCTTCAGTAGCCACCAGCCTTCCAGTACGGATATGGGGTCTTTTGAAATACACCCAATGGGTGTAGGAAAATTAATTTTTCCACTGGCCTAGATACCCCCTCCTGCACAGTGGTCCTGTGAAGACGTTTCCTCGTTTCAGGACTAGATGAAGGTTTTGCCAGTTTTTCCTCTTCTTTTTCCTTGTAGCTCTTTCCATGTAGTGGCTTTCAGCCTTGTTTTGGGAAAATAGTTTTTTAATGCCTCTGCCCTTGAAGGTGGCCGGAGGCATTATGTTTTCGGGTTGTCCGTCCATCCATCCGTACGGGCTAAACCTTGTTTTTCTCAGCAACCACGTGCCCGATTGAGACGAAACTTTGAGGGTAGGAGTGGCACCCATGCAGAATGTTTTTTATGATAATTGTGACGTCATAGGTGACGTGGTATGGCAGCCATCCTCGATTAAACGCAAGTAATTAAAAAATTATTTCCCAGAAACCGCTGAATGGAAAAATTTGAAACCTGGCACATTGTCAAGTACTCCCAATGGAGAACAAAAGCATGATAATGATGTCATCATTGGTGAAGTGGTATCCCAGCCAAAAATGTTTTAATTGAATTCCTTATCCTATAAAGAATATAATTAATTGAATTCCTTATCCTTATAGTCTAGTAGGAAGACTAGGTCCCCCTGCACCCCCCGGAGATATACTTCTAATCAGTGTTTCTAGATTGGAAAAAATGTGTAGAAAATGACTAGCTATGGCCCCAAGCTGAAAAAATGTCCCACATACCATTTTTATGCAAATTACTGCTGCCATTATCAAAAAAAGACTAGGTCCCCCTGCACCCCCCGGAGATATACTTCTAATCAGTGTTTCTAGATTGGAAAAAATGTGTAGAAAATGACTAGCTATGGCCCCAAGCTGAAAAAATGTCCCACATACCATTTTTATGCAAATTACTGCTGCCATTATCAAAAAAAGACTAGGTCCCCCTGCACCCCCCGGAGATATACTGAAACTGGCAGTGACTGGTGATTGAAATGCGGTGCCTTTTTGTGTTTCAGGTCGAGGTACGTGAACTCCCCACGATCTACAGCAACCAGGAAGAGACTGATACCAGGGTGGTTCTGTACCTCCATCATGCTGCTACCATCGGATACAAGAACGCTGTAGTCAGAACACCGGACACAGACATCCTCCTGATCCTGCTCCACCATGCCCACAACATCAAGCTGACGGTGTACCTGGATACAGGGTCAGGGAAGCATCGCCAACTTGTCAACGTCTCTGAGCTGGCAGAATCCCTGGGAGAGGACTACTGTGCCACTCTCCTGGGGTACTATGTGTTCAGCGGAGAAGACTGCACCAGTGCCTTCAAAGGGAAGGGAAAAGTCGGGCCCTTGAAAAAACTGGAGAAGAATCCCAGGTTTCACAGGGCATTCGGTGAACTGGGTGACAACTGGGATGCCAACCCTGAGGTGGAGAGGCAGTTAGAAAAATTCACCTGTGTGATGTACGGCCAGAGTCGCGAGTCATCAGTGGACATTGTCCGTGCCAAGCTGCTACGAAAAATGGTGGGAGAGGACAAGACCCTCACATCCAAGTCCAAGGTTGATCTGGCTCGCCTTCCTCCATGCCAGTCTGCCCTGAAGCCGCACATCCAGCGTGTGAACCACCGCGTAGCATTGTACAAAAGAGCCGATCAACCTATCATCGAAAAGCCAAAACCTTATGAGGAGCAAGGATGGATAAGGACTGATGAAGGACTGTTGAAACCAATGTGGTCCAGTGGTCCCATCCTACCAACCTCACTGGTGGATCTTCTGAACACAGGAGAGCACGAAGAGGAGGAGGAAGAGGAAGGAGAAGAAGAGTTTGACTCTGACGATTTCGATGAAAATGATGGACTGACTCAGTGTAGAATCACTAATGCTAATGATGTTTATCTAAAACAAGCAAGAGAAGAGTGGTCACATTGAGTGCTAGGACTATTTTGACAGTTGTAATATTTAGAAAAATAAAACTTTGTGTTAACGTCTGTGTAGACGGACCTTAATATGAGTCTATTATTTCGTAAAACTGTGATTATTTTGTAAATAAAGCACTAATTAGCATACTAGTATACCATAGACACATGTAATCATGTTATGAATAGTTCTATCATGATCTATGCCCTTCAAAACATGGGTCTAGACACCTTCATTTTTCAATTATCTGCAATATTGGCTGAGATATGTCAAAAATCGTTTTTTTGATAATGGCAGCAGTAATTTGCATAAAAATGGTATGTGGGACATTTTTTCAGCTTGGGGCCATAGCTAGTCATTTTCTACACATTTTTTCCAATCTAGAAACACTGATTAGAAGTATATCTCCGGGGGGTGCAGGGGGACCTAGTCTTTTTTTGATAATGGCAGCAGTAATTTGCATAAAAATGGTATGTGGGACATTTTTTCAGCTTGGGGCCATAGCTAGTCATTTTCTACACATTTTTTCCAATCTAGAAACACTGATTAGAAGTATATCTCCGGGGGGTGCAGGGGGACCTAGTCTTCCTACTAGACTATTATCTGTGATCTGTGATCTGTGAGAGGACCTCTCCGGGCTCTGTGCCCCTTCACTCCTACCTGGCATGGCTCTGAGGTACTCCACCGCTAGGCTTCTTCAACTCAACAACCACTCCACTCCGCCATGCATCTCTGTCATCAAAAACCACGGACTCCTACGACGACCCAGATACATCCATAGAGGCTCCGGTCGCAAGTTTGTATATTCCCAGGCAGGTCACTCCATCCCCTCACTCTGGTCAGCTGAGCGCACTCTCACCCGTCGACTACGTCATCACAACAACATACACGAACGCGCCCCCTGTCTGCAAGCCCTGGCAAAATCACCCGAGTCCATCCACACCATACAAAGCAATATGAAGCTTACTCTGTTCAATACCCGGTGCCTCAACAATAAAAGCCACATCCTAAACGACTTCATTCTGGACAATAAACTGGACTTTCTCTGTCTGACTGAAACCTGGCAACAACCTCTGGACTACCTCTCACTCAACCTCACTACACCCAATGGTTACTCATACATCAACAAACCACGCTCGGAGGGCCGAGGTGGTGGAATTGCTGTAATACACTGACAGGACATCAAGACCAGCCCCGTCTCCATCTCATCTGCTCCATCATTTGAACACCTGGCTTTTAAACTTTCTGGTCACACACAGTCAGTCATGGCAGTTGTCTACCGCCCTCCCAAACCACACCCATCATTCCTGTCTGACTTCTCTTACTTTCTGACCCAGCTCTGTTCCTTCTCCCCCTCAACCCTCCTCCTCGGTGATTTCAATATCCACATGGACTCCACTGATTCCGCAATAACCGCTGACTTCATTGATATTCTTAATTGCTTTAACCTCACTCAACATGTCAACTTTCCCACCCATAACCGTGGTCACATTCTGGACCTTGTCTGTTCTATTGGACTACATCTACACCATCTCTCTGGCTCTGACCTCACTCTCTCCGATCACTTAGCCATCACTATGACCATCAACATTCCCACCCCAGCACTAAGGCAAAAACGCATAATCAACTTTCGTAAGCTAAACTCTCTTTCACCTACCTCATTCTCATCTTCCCTCTCCGAAAAACTGTCCACCTCTCCCTTCGTTGATTTGCACAGCCCCTCTGACCTCACTGACTACTACAACCACACTCTCTCCTCCTGCCTTGACCAGCTTGCGCCTATAAAAACCAAAACAGATTCCTTCACCCATTCTGCTCCCTGGTTTACCCCTGAACTCCGCCTGATGAAAACCCGTGCCCGCCAACTGGAAAGACTCCGTAATAAAACAGGTCTCACAATCCACTCCGAAGCCTACAAAGACCACCTGCAGCATTACAAAGATGCCCTTTCCCACGCCCGCTCCACCGACTAATCTCAAATAATCCACTCTGGCTCCGGAAACCCAAACGCACTCTTCTCCACAATAAACAAACTCCTCAGCCCCCTGGATACCACCACCCAGTCATTCACAGTCGACAACTGCATTTCTTTCCTTTCATTCTTCCAAAGCAAGATAGACAACATCTACAGCAGCTTAACCACCACCGCACCTGTTCCCCCTCTAACCATCTGCCCCCCCCCCCTTATCCTGCCAACCCCTATCTCAGTTTTCCCCAGTCTCCCCTACTGACCTCTCTGAACTCCTCACAGGAATGAAAACTGCCACCTGCACTCTGGACCCCATCCCCTCCAGCTTTGTTAAGGCTTGCCTTCCTGCTCTCTCTCCACTTATCACTGCAATGATAAACTCCTCCCTGTCTACTGGCATCATCCCACCATCCCTCAAAATCGCTGCTGTCACCCCATTCTGAAAAAACCTGGACTCAATCCTGACACCCCAAATAACTTCAGACCCATCTCCAACCGACCCTTTCTGTCAAAAGTTTTGGAACGCGCTGTAGCCACTCAACTCAAACATCACCTCTCTGCCAATAACCTGTATGAAACATTCCAATCCGGATTCTGCCTCAAACACAGTATGGAAACTGCACTCCTCAAAATCACCAACGATCTTCTTCTCTCCTCCGACGCCGGTAACCTCAACATGCTCATCCTTCTCGACCTCAGCGCTGCCTTTGACACCATCAATCGCATCAGCCTCCTTACCCGACTTGAAACCACCTTTAACATCACTGGCACTGCCCTTTCTTGGATCAAATCATACCTCTCCGACAGGCACCAGTTCATCTCCATCAATAACTGCAAATCCCCCACCGCTCCCCTCCCCCAAGGTGTCCCCCAAGGTTCAGTTCTCGGTCCCCTCCTCTTCATCCTGTACCTGTTCCCCCTTGGTCACTTAATCTGTCGTCATGGTCTCCAATTCCACTGCTTTGCCGATGACATCCAGCTTTTCATTTCTGCCAAGTCAATTTCCACCGTCACCCACTCTGAGACCTGGTGTTGGGCTAGCGGCTAGGGTGCCAGCTTAGGATCCTAGGATCCTGGGTTTGAATCCCGGTCGATCGCTGAATTAACGCCAGGGGGGTTGACTCAGCCTGTCATCCTTCCGAGGTCGGCAAATTGAGTACCAGTTCACTGGTAATTCCCTGCTTGTCGTAAAAAGGCGACAAAAAGGGTTGGCGGCAGGAAGGGCATCCGGCCGTAAAACATTGCTTCAAAAAGGGGACCAAAAAAACAACAACAACCACGGTGCCCAAAAAGGCCAACCCCCGCTTTGCGGGGAAAAATGGCCTCTAAAGGTGATTATATTTTATTTTTTACCCACTCTATCCTGACAAACTGCATCACTGAAATAAAATACTGGCTTCAAATCAACTTCCTCAAACTAAACTGTGATAAATCCGAAATAATCATTATTGGACCAAAAACGCTCACCAAATCCACCCACAAATTCACCCTCAACATCGACGGTATCCCAGTACCACCTCCCCTCACATCCAGAATCTTGGCATCATCTTTGACCAAACCCTCTCCTTCGACAAACACACTAAACAGATCACCAAGACAGCCTTCTTTCATCTGAAAAACATCGCCCGTCTCCGTCCATCCCTCTCCTCCACAGCTGCAGAAACCCTCATCCACGCCTTCATCACTTCCCGTCTGGACTACTGCAACAGCCTCCTCTATGGTTCACCCTCAAATATCATCAATAAACTTCAATACATTCAGAACTCCGCTGCCCGTCTACTCACCCACTCCCGGGCCCGGGACCACATCACCCCCGTCCTTCACAAGCTCCACTGGCTCCCCATCTCCCAGAGAATCCAGTACAAAATCCTCCTTCTGACATACAAAGCCCTTCATAACCTGGCCCCATCCTACCTGACTGACCTCCTCCCCAGACACACTCCCACACGCACCCTCCACTCTGCTGCTGCCAACCTCCTGTCCCCCCCCCCATCCGGACCAAACTCAGATCCTGGGGGGACAGGGCCTTCTCCATCGCTGTTCCCACACTCTGGAACTCACTACCTCAAACCATCAGAGACTCCTCCTCACTCACCACATTCAAATCATCACTCAAGACCCACCTGTTCAACACTGCATTCAACCCCTGATCGTCTCTTCTCCTTCCTTTCTGTTTGGTTTTTTAATTATGTATTTTTGTCTCTTTTGTCTTTGTTTTATGTACCATGTTAAAGCGTCTTTGGGTTTCTTGAAAAGCGCTATACAAAATAAGTGTATTATTATTATTAAATCTGAAATTGCATGTGCAATATCTATGACCCATTTTTATTGAAATATTAAATTTGTGACATCATAGGTCACATGGTTTGGCAGCCATATTGGATTTAACCTAAAACCTTTAAAAAAAACAACATCTCCCGAACCACCAAAACAATTGACTCAAACTTTTACGTGTGTCATTGACTAGGCATTGCGATTAAAGGATAATCAAGAAAACATCATTGGTCACATGGTGTGGCAGCCATATTGAATTGAAGGAAAATATTAAATAATTATATCTCTGAAATCGCTTACCCTATCGATGCGAAATTTTATAAATATCACCTATCACCATTGTTGCATATAGTTTGAAAATGCCGATTTCGTAGGTCACGTGGTTTGGCAGCATCTTGGATAGAAAAACGTGGCGTGGCAGCCATATTAGCTTGAAGCCAATATTTTTTTAAAATCCTTCTCTGAAACTGCTTCACTGATCGATGTGAAACCTGTCATGGCTGGTGAAAATGTGATACTTGAAAACAGCTGAAGGGATTTAAATCAAACTTTTTCATTTTTAGGACAGTGAACGAGGGCATCTACCCATTGTGGAACTACTTGGAGGCATATTGGTGACGCAGTCACATTGCTCTCGTTATATATAGTCTTCAAAAACTAAAAAAAATACTCAAAGTTTGCATGTTGCCTAAGGGTACCCCAAGTATGGTTTCTGTCTGGGTAGCATATCTGTGGGAGTGGATTCAGAGTGAGAAGGAGACCCCAATTCTCTCTCCGTAAATGTTTAGTCCCACCCCGTGGTATCGGTATCTGGTATGACAATTCTTCTTCTTCTTGAATAAAGAATGTTTAATCAACTTGATAATGTGCATTCTAGTGATTCCCACTTCCAACTCCCATTCCTTCCTTTCCTCCATCAAAAAATGGTTTTCATTGCAGTGTTACGCAGAACGTATCACGGTCTGCACTGGGGTAGTTGGTTACCTTTATATCCCTGTGCACAATTTCCTGGGAGTGCATGTGCTCAACAAAAACAGCAACAGCAAACGTTAAATGAACGACACAAGAATTCCAACATTTCTTTTCAGAGCTAAGCACCACACAATACACTCCACGACAGCACACATCTCACTTACACCGTGCATCCACCTGCATCGACACCTCATTGAGATCTACGGGGCCAAGCCTGTTTACATGAGGGTGAGGAACGAGTCACCAACACGCACCAACTTCTTCCTTTATGTCCCCTTTTCTATATAATTCCCCCGGATGAACGTGGCGCCCACCTGTATTTTGTTTAAAGCCGGTTGTACAAGGGGTTTCATTGAATGCTAAGGAGAGGATTGTTTCTTATGTCACACTGCATTCTCTTGAAAATAAGTGCCTGTTTAATGCAAGATTTCTTGTTTCCAAACCTGCTCGATTGTCTTTCCTTCATTGGTTAGACATAGCATACAATAAATAGAAGGGAGGTTGTGCCCCACTGATTCACTATGCTAGTCCAGCCGGAATCCCACATATAGTTTCGCTCAGCCGTATGTAACAAAAAGATAAAGGTGGGAACCGAGAGCAGTCACTATCTGACGTAACTAATTAGTCACCGAGAAAGTAAAGTGACAGTTAGCCGCAGGGATTCTGCCAGATTTTAATCACCTTGGATGGCGGAGTTGTCCACGACTCGTCGGCTTCAGGGTCTTACGTCAGGAAGCATTCCGAGAGAAGCCACCCCATACCAGGAGATGTACCCACAACAGATGTTTGTTCATCCACTGGTGATGTTTCTGCCCCTCCTCCACAATATTCTCATCTCCATGCACACCAACACCAGCCCAACACTACCTCAACACCCAACACCTTCTCCGTGACAAGTACATGAAATGATTAATTTAATGAATGTGGTGTTCATTGAGAGCAGGCATTATGGGAAAAATGGCCTCCTCAAAGTTCCTTGTATTGGTTGACAGTATTGTTCGTATTATTCTGCTATAATATTGAACAAAGAAGTCGTTGCATCCTTTGTTATGGATCAAATATTTGCAAACGAAGATTAATATTTTGATATGTCTGGTTGAAGTGGTATTCCGTGTATCACATCCCTCTCCTCAGATCAGGTACCTCCTGACGCTTGTCATTTGCACTTCTCGATGGACATTCTTACAACCTTAAACTTCATCTTCTTCTTCAGATACCTCTCCCTAACTTTTTAGTCTGGCTGTGGGACCAGGTGTGGCACAAGGTTTTCACGGATCGGTTGACCAATCGTTTTGTTGACTGGCAATAATTTGTCATTTGTTCAGGGTACCGGCGATAATTTGTCAACTCTTTACAAGAGACGTGTCAACCCAGGTTAAAGAGCTCAGGGAATCACTCAGCCCTGAAACCTCCAAACAATGGTACAGAAAATATTTAAGGAGCAAAATGTGATCGAGATACGACAGGGAGAGTTTGAATTTCCTTAAAGGAATACCATTTCTATTGTGAGCACGTTTCATGCCAGGTCATTCCAAAGGGATATTTTCTCTTACTCACACGTCAGGTGCAGTGTCACCACAACACTTGTTCTTCTTATCATGTGTGGTAAACTTTTGCCTAGGTTGAAAAAGATTGAAAAGTCAGTTTCTTCTACATGTGATGCGGTAGATACATCCTAAAACAAGTTTTAAAAGTCACGAGGAGGAAAATAAAATTATTTACTTCAGACGCTTCCAACAACTGATTTTCTTTGTCTTGGATGGTAAAGACTTGTTCATCTTTGGTTCCCTGCAAAAGAACAGAACTCTTCATCGACAACTGAATACAAATGTGCTAAATCGGATATCATTCCAAAGGGATATTTTCTCAGACTTACACGTCAGGTGCAGTGTCACCACAACACTTGTTCTTCTTATCATGTGTGGTAAACTGTTGCCCAGGTTGAAAAAGATTGAAATGTTATCTTAATGAACACGATTAAATAATTAAATAGATATATGTGGGAAAATTACATTCCCAAACCGGGAATCGAAGCCAGGTCGTCTGGAAAACCGTATCAGTGCTCTGTCATCTGAGCTATCTGGGCGACCCTGACTGAGTATGCAATTTTCCCACATATGATTGCCACTCTTTCCTTCAATGCTTCCGGGACACTCGCTGCCAACCATAGGAGAACTAACGGCCTGAACACGAGAGCTGGAAGGTGTGAAAACATTTTGTTACCAAGGAGACATGCTGAATGGAGAAGGTGGATCAGACTCGGCAACGGTTGCTCGAGTGAGATGTGCATGGAAGAAGTTTCGGGAACTGAGTGGCATGCTGACGAGGAGGGGAGTGTCATTGAAGCTGAAGGGAAAGGTGTATGCTGCATGTGTGAGAAGTGTTATGATTTATGGGAGTGAGACATGGGTAATGAAGGTAGAGCAGTAACGAAGGCTGGAAAGGGTGGAAATGCGAATGGCTCGGTGGATGTGCGGACTATCGTTGAGAGAGGACAAATGATGAATTGTGAAAGATGATGGGAATAGAGCCTGTGATGGATGCTGTGAAGAGAAACAGGTTGAAATGGTTTGGTCATGTGTTGAGGAAGGATGAAAGTGACTGGGTGAGAAGAGTCATGGAAATTAATGCAGAAGTAGATGACGGGGAAGACCGAGAAAGACTTGGCTAAAGGTGGTGGAAGAAGAAGTGCGGGCAAGGGGGTTAACAAGGGGAGATTTAGAAAATAGGGCAAAATGGAGAAGATTGTCATGGGGTCTGCAAGGTTAATCCCTGCTCTAGCAGGGAAAATGGCCTTAAAATGCCTGTTGTTGTACTAGGGGTTTCATTGAATGACAGGGATAGGACTGTTTCTGATGTGACACTGCATTTTCTTGTGAATGCCTGTTTGCCTGTTTAATGCAAGATTTGTTGTTTCCAAACCTGCTCGACTGTCTCTTTCTTTCATTGGTTAGACGTAGCGTACAATAAATAGAAGGGAGGTTGTGCCCCACTGATTCACTATGCTAGTCCAGCCGGCATCCCACCTACGGTTTCGCTCAGCCGTATGTAATAAAAAGATAAAGGTGCGAGCCGAGAGCAAATTCCCTAACTGACATAACTAATTAGTCACCGGGAAAGTAAACAAAGTTAGCCGCAGGGACTCTGCCAGATTTTAATCATCTTAGATAGCGTCCGTGGTTGCTTAGCAACCCGTCCGGTCGAAGAGTTGTCCGCCACTCGTCGGCTTCAGGGTCTTACGTCATGGAAGCAGTCCGAGAGAGGCCACCCGTTACCAGGCGATGTACCCGTAACAGATGTTCGTTCATCCCCTGGTGATGTTTCTGCCCCTCCTCCACAATGTCCTCATCTCCATACACTCCAAAACCATCCCAACACCCAACACCTTCTCAGTGATAAGTACATGAACTGATTAATTTAATTAATGTGGTGTTCATTGAGAGCAGGCATTATGGGAGAAATGGCCTCCTCAAAGTTCCTTGTGTTGGCTGACAGGATTGTTGGTATTATTCTGATATAATATTGCACAAAGAAGTCGTTGGGTCCTTTGTTATGGATCAAATATTTGCAAACGAAGATTAATATTTTGATATGTCTGGTTGAAATGGTATTGAGTATTGGTATTGAGAAGTGGCATATAAAAATATTTAAGGAGCAAAATGTGATCGAGATACGACAGGGAGAGTTTGAATTTCCTTAAAGGAATACCATTTCTATTGCGAACACGTTTCATGCCAGGTCATTCCAAAGGGATATTTTCTCAGACTTACACGTCAGGTGCAGTGTCACCACAACACTTGTTCTTCTTATCATGTGTGGTAAACTTTTGCCTAGGTTGAAAAAGATTGAAAAGTCAGTTTCTTCTACATGTGATGCGGTAGATACATCCTAAAACAAGTTTTAAAAGTCACGAGGAGGAAAATAAAATTATTTACTTCAGACGCTTCCAACAACTGATTTTCTTTGTCTTGGATGGTAAAGACTTGTTCATCTTTGGTTCCCTGCAAAAGAACAGAGCTCTTCATCCACAACTGAATGCAAATGTGCTAAATCGGATATCATTCCAAAGGGATATTTTCTCTTACTCACACGTCAGGTGCAGTGTCACCACAACACTTGTTCTTCTCATCATGTGTGGTAAACTTTTGCCTAGGTTGAAAAAGATTGAAAAGTCAGTTTCTTCTACATGTGATGCGGTAGATACATCCTAAAACAAGTTTAAAAAGTCAAGAGGAGGAAAATAAAATTATTTACTTCGGACGGTTCCAACAACTGATTTTCTTTGTCTTGGATGGTAACGACATGTTCATCTTTGGTTCCCTGCAAAAGAACAGAACTCTTCATCCACAACTGAATACAAATGTGCTAAACCGGATGTATATACATTCTCCATTTCAACAACTGACACCACAATTCCCCTGCACTAAACATCACATAAAATTAAAAAATATTGGGAAAATGTGCATAAAAAATAACAAAAAAACCCCCCATGATTTTGGTTGAGATGGGCAGGTGGACAAATGAATGTGCTCTCAATGTTTGTTCATCCATCAGCTGACACACCTCATTCCCTGATGATGCTCCTGTACGTCCTGCGCACTCTCGCACCACTCCTTCCTCCCGCCGGCAAGTGATAATAAGTAAACTGGAGAGTTCATAGAACACCTTACTCCCCACAGTCTTGACAAAAAGGACATACGATGCGTCTTTTCAAATCTTTCTTTGCCTTTCCTAGCACGATCTATGTTTCCTACGAGCCGGGATTTTGTCCAAATCTTGATTTACCCAAAGCTGAGAGCATGAGCTCATCAAATTTGATTGGTCGAGATGGGGTAATATTTTGTCCAAGTACTGCTGAACTGGAGGTTTTTCAAAACTGGAGGTCAAAAAGGCGATTTGTGTTCTAGTGTTTAATTCATTTGAAATAAAATGTTTTGAAGGCTCTAGAAAAAATATTTTCAGAAGTTTACCGCCATTGATATTTTTACACCACCTTATTTAACACGTTGAATTCGTTATTTGTGCCTGGTGCTTGTGTTTTTTTTATGACGTCACAAAAACAAGAAGTTTCATGTTTGGAATGATTTTCAATTTCATCCTCCTGACAGACAGGCAGACAGACTAAAACAATTATCTTACTCCTCTGTGCGCTCGGGACAAGATTCCGAACCAATTTCAGAGTCAAACGAGGTGGTATTCATAGAATACTTACACTGTGCAGTCAACTTGGTGTGAGCCAACTCTTCTGTTTTAGAACGTTTCTTTTTTTTTTGATCCAATATGGCTGCCAGACCACATGAGCGATAACATCATAAATGTATAATCTCTAAATAATTGTTGCATAGATCATGCTCGATATATTTCAAACTGATCAGACTAAGCGTTGTCCATGTCGAATTATGACGTCATAATTATGGCACCAATGACATCATCGTTAACACCTATTCCCCATATGGAGTTATTTACAATGAGCTGCGTTTCAATTTTTTTTCCATAGAGCGGTTTTGGAGATACAGAGGTGCAACGTTTTTTGGTTTTTCCAAGATGGCGCCTGTAACACATGACCTATGACGTCATGATTTATCATCAAAATATGCTAAAGGAGGAGACGCTCCTATAGTTTTTTCTTTTTAATAAATTAGCAAAACTTTCTGAAATCCTGTTTTCTCTTTGTCATTATGGGGTATTGAGTGTAGATTGATGAGGGAAAAAATGAATTTAAACGATTTCAGCATAAGGCTGCAACATAACAAAATGTGAAAAAAGTGAAGGGGTCTGAATACTTTCTGAATGCACTGTACCTAAGTTCGCGAGCGCAGGGTAACTACTGCTAATCTGCCGTTTCATGTTCCGATTTGTGTTGTCGTGATCAAAATATCAAGTGAAATTGAAATGAAGTTTGCTCCCCGATCATAGACACAGAGTGAACCAACTGCTTAACCTTACCTTGCACTTTGCTCATGGGGTAATAAACTGATGAATTCACTGAAATGATGGGGTGGTGGGACCAGGCGAGAGGGGGTGGGGGGCGGGGGGGTGGGAATGTGTGAGCGGGGATGTGGGAATATGCGAGCGGGGGTGCGGGAATGTGCCAGATGGGGTGCGGCAATGTGCCAGATGGGGTGCGGGAATGTGCCAGATGGGGTGCGGGAATGTGCCAGATGGGGTGCGGGAATGTGCCAGATGGGGTGCGGGAATGTGCCAGATGGGGTGCGGGAATGTGCCAGATGGGGTGCGGGAATGTGCCAGATGGGGTGCGGGAATGTGCCAGATGGGGTGCGGGAATGTGCCAGATGGGGTGCGGGAATGTGCCAGATGGGGTGCGGGAATGTGCCAGATGGGGTGCGGGAATGTGCGAGATGGGGTGCGAGAATGTGCGAGAGGGGGTGCGAGAATGTGCGAGAGGGGGTGCGAGAATGTGCGAGAGGGGGTGCGAGAATGTGCGAGCGGGGGTGCGGGATGTGCGAGCGGGGGTGCGGGAATGTGCGAGCGGGGGTGCGGGAATGTGCGAGCGGGGGGGGGGGTGGGAATATGCGAGCGGGGGTGTGGGAATATGCGAGCGGGGTGTGGGAATGTGCAAGTGGGGGTGTGGGAATGTGCGAGCGGGGGTGTGGGAATGTGCGAGCGGGGGTGTGGGAATGTGCGAGCGGGGGTGCGGGAATGTGTGAGCGGGGATGTGGGAATATGCGAGCGGGGGTGTGGGAATATGCGAGAGGGGGTGTGGGAATGTGCGAGAGGGGGTGTGGGAATGTGCGAGCGGGGGTGTGGGAATGTGCGAGCGGGGGTGTGGGAATGTGCGAGCGGGTGTGGGAATGTGCGAGCGGGTGTGGGAATGTGCGAGCGGGTGTGGGAATGTGCGAGTGGGTGTGGGAATGTGCGAGCGGGGTGTGGGAATGTGCGAGCAGGGGTGTGGGAATGTGCGAGCGTGGGTGTGGGAATGTGCGAGTGGGGATGTGGGAATGTACGAGCAGGGGTGTGGGAATGTTTGAGCGGGGATGTGGGAATGTGCGAGCGGGGGTGTGGGAATGTGCGAGCGGGGATGTGGGAATGTGCGAACAGGGGTGCGGGAATGTGCCAGATAGGGTGTGGGAATGTGCAAGAGGGGGTGCAGAAATGTGCGAGAGGGGTTGCGGGAATGTGCGAGAGGGGTTGCGGGAATGTGCGAGAGGGGGTGTGGGAATGTGTGAAGGGGTGTGGGAATGTGCGAGAGGGGGTGTGGGAATGTGCGAGAGGGGGTGTGGGAATGTGCGAGAGGGGGTGTGGGAATGTGCGAGAGGGGGTGTGGGAATGTGCGAAAGGGGGTGTGGGAATGTGCGAGAGGGGGTGTGGGAATGTGCGAGAGGGGGTGTGGGAATGTGCGAGAGGGGGTGTGGGAATGTGCAAGAGGGGGTGTGGGAATGTGTGAGAGGGGGTGTGGGAGAGGGTGTGGGAATGTGCGAGAGGAGGTGTGGGAATGTGCGAGAGGGAGTTTGGGAATGTGCGTTATGGGGTGTGGGAATGTGTGAGATGGGGTGTGGGAATGTGCGAGATGGGGTGTGGGAATGTGCGAGAGGGGGTGTGGGAATGTGAGAGATGGAGTGTGGGAATGTGCGAGAGGGGGTGTGGGAATGTGCGAGAGGGGGTGTGGGAATGTGCGAGAGGGGGTGTGGGAATGTGTGCGAGGGGTCGTGGGAATGTGTGAGAGGTGTGGGAATGTGCATGTGGGGGTGTGGAAATGTGCAAGAGGGGGTGGGGAAATGTGTGAGAGGGGGTGTGGGAATGTGTAAGAGGGTGTGGGGGAATGTGCGAGAGGGGGGTGTAAGAATGTGCGAGAGGGGGTGTAAGAATGTGCGAGATGTGGTGTGGGAAAGTGCAAGATGTGGTGTGGGAAAGTGTGAGATGGGGTGTGGGAATGTGCGAGAGCGGGTGTGGGAATGTGTGATGTGGGGTGTGGGAATGTGTGATGTGGGGTGTGGGAATGTGCGAGAGGGGGTGTGGGAATGTGTGATGTGGGGTGTGGGAATGTGAGAGGGCGTGTACGGCGGAAGGGGGAGGGGCGAGGAGGTGTAGGGGGGAGGGGGTAGGGGGGAGGGGAGAGGGAGTATGGGGGGATGGGGAGTCGAGGGGTGGGAGGTAGGGGAGGGGCGGAAACGTGCGAAGTGGGAGGGGGTTGTGAGCGGACGACAATTGTCAATGCCCCTGAAGGCCCCGTATTTCTCATCCTTTTAAATGCTGAACGATAACAGAGGAAGCAGCACAAACCATTTTTAAAGTCTATGGCATGACTCGGCCAGGCTTTGATCCACCGACATCCCCTCATATGTAGCGGACACTCTCATCATTAAAGCACCGAGTTCGCTTTCCCCGATTGGAATTACAAGGGTTCTGATGAGGGATTGAAAAATCGGATTATTCGATGGATTGCAGCGTTTGGAAAGTATCTACATATTTAGTACGTACGCAATTCGGGTGTCTCATCCTAAACCACCTCACAGAGATCTACCATCTAAAACACAATGTGTGTGTGTTTGTGTGTCTGTCCCCCTTCATAAGGCTAGGTTTTGAAGGCTTTGAGTAGTGCTTTCGGAGGGATATGAGTGGGGGGAGGGAGGGGGGTTAAGGGGCAATCTTTGAACATGACTGTGTGTCCACCGGTTAAAAGACCGAAAACGCTCTGAGGACCCAAAATACCCCAAGGACCCAGAAGACCCCAAACACTCAAAATACCCAAAGACCCAAAATATCCTGAAGACTGTAACAGGCACAAAAGCTAACGAAGACCTCAAAGACCCCAAGGACTCTGAAGACTCAAAATACCCTGAATACCCCGAATACCCCAAAGACCCAAAGGACCCCAAGGATCCAAAAGACCATGAGGATCCAAAAGACCATGAGGATCCAAAAGACCCAAACAACCCCAAGGTCCCAAATGACAAAAAGGACCCAAAAGCCCCAATGACTCAGAAAACCACCAAAATACCCCAAAAATCCCAAACCCCAAAAACCCACAATACACTGAAGACCCAAAAGACCCGAAAGACCTAAAAGACTGAAAAGACCCCCAAAAACCTTAAATACCCAAAAGACAGAAAAGTCATTGAAAACCCAATTGACCCCAAACACCCAAAAGACCCCGAAGACTCTTAAATACCCAAAAGACCACAAAAACCCAAAAGACACTGAATGCATGAATGAATGATCGTTTTAAGGCCATTTTCCCCGCTAGAGCGGGGGTTAGCCTTGCGGGTCCCATGACAATCATGGTTCCGTGTTTGAGGCAATGGTTTTATGGCCGGATGCCCTTCCTGGCGCCAACCCTTAGTCGCCTCTTACGATGCGCAGGGATACGGTGTACCTATTCTAAACCAGCGTACACACCGGGATCATTCATCCCAACAAACTGGTACTCAATTTGCTGACCTCGGAAGGATGACAGGCTGTGCCAACCCCCCTGGTGTTCATTTAGCGATCGACCGAGATTCGAACCCAGGATTCTAGGATCCCAAGCCAGCACCCTAACCGCTAAGCAAACACCAGGCTGAAGACCCCAAATTCCCCAAAGACCCAAAAGACTGAAATGACCCCAAGACCCTTAAAGACCCAAATGACCCCAAAGACACCGAATACCATTAAAGAACCAAGACTACAAAGACTACAAAGACTACAAAGACGCAAAAGACCCCCAAAAAACCTTAAATACCCAAAAGACCATGAACACCAAAAATACCCTGAAGACCCCCAAAAAAAACAAAGACCCTTAAATATCCAGAAGACCCAAAATACCACAAGACCCTTAAAGATCCAAAAGACCACTAACACCCAAAATACTCAAAATACCCCAAAGACCCAAAATACCCAAAAGACCATGAAGATCCAAAGACCCCGAAGATCCAAAGACCCTGAATATCCAAAGACCCTGAAGATCCAAAGACCCCAATGACCCTTAAATACCCAGAAGACCCAAAAGACAATGAAAACTAAAAGAATACCCCAAAGATCCAAAAGACCCAGAAGACCCTTAAATACCTCAAGGACCCAAAATACCTCAAAGACACTTAAAGACCCAGAAGAGCAAAAAGACCCAAAAACCCAAAAGACCCCAGAGACCTAAAATATCCCAAAGACCCAAAATACACTGAAGAACCAAAAGACGCGAAAGACCCAAAAGACTGAAAAGACTGAAAAGACCCAAATGGACCCCAAATGGACCCCAAATACCCAAAAATTTGGAAAGACCCAAAAGACCGCAAGACCTCAAGGACCCAGAAGACCCCGAAGACCAAATAGTCCCTAAACACCCAAAATACCCCGTAGACTGTTAGACACAAAAGACCATGAAGACCCAGAAGTCCCCAAAGGCCCAAAAGACAGAAAAGTCATTGAAAACCCAATTGACCCCAAACACCCAAAAGACCCCGAAGACTCTTAAATACCCAAAAGACCACAAAAACCCAAAAGACACTGAAGACCCCAAATTCCCCAAAGACCAATAAAGACCCAAAGACCCAAAAGACTGAAAAGACCCCAAGACCCTTAAAGACCCAAAAGACCATGAACACCCAAAATACCATGAAGACCCCCCCAAAAAAACAAAGACCATTAAATATCCACAAGACCCAAAAGACCCAAAATACCACAAGACCCTTAAACACCCAAAAGACCACTAACACCCAAATTACCCCAAAGACCAAAATACCCAAAAGACCATGAAGATCCAAAGACCCTGAAGATCCAAAGACCCAAACGACCCTTCAATACTCAGAAGACCAAAAAGACCATGAAAACTAAAAAAATACCCCAAAGATCCAAAAGACCCAGAAGACCCTTAAATACCTCAAGGACCCAAAATATCTCAAAGACCCTTAAAGACCCAGAAGACCAAAAAGACCCCAAAACCCAAAAGACCCCAGAGACCTAAAATATCCCAAAGACCCCCAAAAAATCTAAAAGACCCAGAAGACCAAAAAGTCCCTGAAAACCCAAAATACCCTGAAGACCCTTAATGACCCCACAGAACCAAACAATCCAAAACACCAAAAAGACTCTTAAAGACCCTGAGGACCCAGTGGAACCCAAAGACCCAAAATACCGAGATGACTGAAAAGACCCAAGGACCCCAAAGAGGCAGAGGACCCAAAGGACCCAAATGACCTAAAACATCCTGAAGACCCAAATTAACCTGAAGATCCCAAGGATGCAAAAGAGCTTGGGCACCCAACAAACCCAAATTAACCAGAGGACCCAAGAGACCCTTTGGACTCTGAAGACCCAAAAGAAGAGTAACTAGAACGGGCACTCGGTAGAGCGCATACCTTCGCCGCAGCTACTTTTGTTGCCAAAATAAAAGACTACAAGATCTGTGTAGCAAAGCATTTTGGCATTAGTTTCATACAAATTGGACACAAATTGACCGCGCTATGGTAAAAAGACGATTTTGACCTTTTCATGACCTTGACCTTGACCTTTGACCCGATCGATTCCAAAATCTAATCAAATGGTTCCCGGATAATAACCTATCATCCCACCAAATTTCATGCGAATCGGTTGAATACTTTTTGAGTTATGCGAATAACATACACACACACACACACACAGACATACAAATAAATACACAGCGATCAAAACATAACCTTCCGCTTTTGCGAAGGTAATTATGTCTCTTACATTGGAATTGTAGACGGTGGCTTGCAAACCGAGCCTCAAGGTCGGTGTATGGAAGCGTTTTTTTAAATCACAATAAATACAAAGCACAGGGAGACGACATTCGCTGAAAGTGACGTGCAAAGTGCGGAGAGTAAAACGAGTGTTCATTTACGTCTGTCGAACGTCGAATAAAAAAAGATGATATAGGCACCCTACTAAGCACCCCTGGGCCGTGGGACTGGGCCAGTGGGCCCTGACACCGTCACTTAGCCCAGACTTCAACACGCTCACGCCGCTGCTGCACCGTCAAAAACTGCTCCAACCCGTCATTTTTGGCGGGCTTTATACTCGTAATTAATAAATAATAAACGCCACTGCGTCATTTTCCTGAGGAGGTGATGCCGGACGTACATCGATTAGCACGCAATACTCGACTTGGAGATAAAATTCACTTGATGTTGTGAAAACCCGTATAACTATAAGATACCTTCGTTGCGATGTCTTCTTACGAAGACGCATCTTGGGAAACAAAGACAGATCGAACGAGGGGAGGAATAGGAGAAGGAGGAGGAGTGTGTTGAGAAAATTTCAACGAAAAATTCGCTAGCTCCCGAGAAAACAAAACATCCAGCTCATCGACAATGTGCATTGATATGATGTTTTCGTCGTCGTACACCGTTACCACGTGATACATTTGTGACGTCAGCCATCCTCATCCTCAAATAATGAGGAGTAAAGTTTAATTGGTAGATTTTAAGTCTTCATCATCGTTATTTATTAATTTTTAAAATAAAGCAATCGTTTTATATTTATTTTCGGGAAGTTGCTTTAGGGGTAGTTTGGGACACCGGAAGTTGATTTTCTGATTCTATTTTAATCATAATAACAGTAATGTCGATTTTAAAATCCTTTCTTGAACTAATACATTGTAATTGTTTTAATAGATGTTATTTCCATTTGACCTCCTCAACCGCCCCGCACGCAGGAACACCGCTGCCGCGATAATCAGCATGTGACGTCACCATACTTGATCCGCCATGTTGGATTACCACAGGGTTCCACGGAAAACTGTCCCTCTGTTTGGGCAGTGTATAGGCAGTTTATGTTCACTGGGAACAACCCAGTGTTAACTTATAGTCATCTGCACACTCATTGCAAAAATAATATTATGAAATTGTTTTACGTTCCCAGGGAACATAAAAGGGTCTTGGGGGTGGGGGACAGCAGGGGTGAAATGGGAGGAGGAGGAGGTGAGGTTGGCCATCCAAGAGGAACGGAAGAAAAACGCAATATATCGAGTTACAGTGGGCTATGGACGAACAAAATGCGAAACATTCGGCGCGTGTCGAGCAGGTGAGGGTTTCTATCGGAACACGTGTCACCGCTGGGTTGGTTTGGGGAGGGCAAAGGTAGGAGAGTACAGGAAGAAGAAGAGCAATTTTAAAAATTTTACATACTTAATAATTGGCATTAAAGCGCGGTGTTACCCGCGCTGCTTGTAAGCAAGGAGGAAGTGGACAACGTGGTAATTTGTAAAAGTCTTTATTCAAGAGCTCACTGTAACACGAAAGCGTTCCGAGCTGCGCGCCCGGTGTATATCCCGCGGCCACGCCTACCCCTCGGGCGTGGCCGCCGCCCACTTGGCGCGCGGAATGATGTTCTCACGCCAGTGAGCTTTCGTGTCCGCCACACGTGCCCCCCCCCCCAGAATTCCCGCGCACCTGGAGGGCCAGTTTGCGGGGCAAACGTATGACCCGGCCGAAGTGCCCTCTGGCGACTGGCGGCGTCCGGGGTGCAGGGATGCCCGCTGGGATGCCTCCGGCTGCACCCGGGATGGGTGCAGGCTCGGGGGGCGGCGTGCCGGCGGGGCCGGGCGGTGCCGGGGTCCGCCCGCCGGGGGGCGGCCCCGACGCGGGGGCCGAGCCATCGGCGGTGGGTGGTCCACGTCGAGGTGGGCCGGCTTGAGGCAGTCTATGGAGACCCGGTCAGGAGTGCCGCCGATGTCCAAGGTGAAATGTTTCACCCCGGTCTCCAGCACGCGGAAAGGCCTGTCGTACGGGGGCCGCAGTGGTGTCCGGTGGGTGTCGTGCCGGACGAAGACGTACTCCGCGGTGCGAAGCTCCGGGGCGACGTGCGTAGGTGGGTGCCCATGGTGCGCCGTGGGCACCGGGGCGAACCTCTGGGCGGTCTCCTGCAGCGCCGAGCGCTGCTGCGCCGCGCACCATGGTGCCGTGGAGTCGGGGAGGAACTCACCCGGCACCCGCAGCGGTTGCCCGAAGACCAACTCCGCCGCGGATGCGCGCAGGTTGTCCGTGGGCGCCGTTCGGAGGCCCAGCAGCATCCAGGGGAGCCTGTCGACCCAGCCGCCGTCACGGAGGGTCGCCCGGAGCGCGGCCTTCAACGAGCGGTGGAACCACTCACACAGGCCGTTAGCCTGGGTTGGTAGGCCGTGGTGCGGTGCAGCTGGACCCCGAGCCCCCGCGCGACCGCCCCCCTGAGCTCCGAGGTGAACTGGGGGCCGCGGTCGGACGAGATGTCTGAGGGGGTGCCGAACCGGGCGACCCAGGTGGCGATGAACGCCTGCGCGACGTCCGCCGCCGTCGTTGACGCCAACGGCACGGCCTCCGGCCACCGAGTGGTGCGGTCCATCATGGTCAGGATGTGGGTGAAACCCCGCGGGGGGGGGGCAGAGGTCCCACCAGGTCCACGTGAACGTGGTCAGACCGCCGTTCCGGCACCACAAACGGGGCCAATGGGGCCTGGGTGTGTCGGTGCACCTACGTGCGCTGGCACGCGAGGCACGTCCTGGCCCAGGCGCGGACGGCCTTCCGGAGGCCACGCCAGACAAACTTGTCGGCGATCAACCTCTGGGAGGCCCTCGTGCCCGGGTGGGAGGCCGTGGATGGCGTCGAAAATCTGGCGCTGCCAGCCCACGGGCACGATGGGGCGAGGCCGCCCGAGGGAGACGTCGCTCCAGAGGGCCGTGCCCGCGCCGTTGAACGGCACCTCGGTGACACGGAGGCCCATAACGGCGGTCCGCAAGGCCTGGACGTCGGGGTCGGCGGCCTGGTCCGCCGCCATCCGGGCATAGTCGATGCCGAGGTGGACCGCATGGGCAACGGACCGGGAAAGGCAATCCGCCACTGGGTTGTCCTTCCCCGCGACGTGCCGGATGTCCGTCGTGTATTCGGACACAGCCGAGAGGTGACGCTGCTGCCGGGCCGACCACGGCTCGGCGACCTTGCCCATCGCGAACACCAATGGCTTGTGGTCGACGAAGGCCGTGAACGCACGGCCCTCGAGCAGATGGCGGAAGTGCCTGACCTCCAGGTGGAGCCCGAGCAACTCAGGGTCAAAGGTACTGTACCGGCGTTCGGGCGGGCGAAGCTGCCGGCTGAAGAACGCCAGCGGTTGCCAAGCGCCACGCACCCATTGCTCGTGCACCGTGCCCACCGCATAGTCCGAGGCGTCGGTGGGGAGGGCGATCGGTGCATCGGGCGCCGGGTGCGCGAGCATGGTGGCGTTAGCCAAGGCGAGCTTCGCGCCCACGAACGCCGCGTCCATCTGCTCGGTCCAGGTAACGTCACCTTTGCCCGGCTTCCCTCGGAGGGCCTCGTGGAGGGGGCGCAGGAGCTGGGCGATGCGGGGCAGGAACCGATGGTAAAAGTTTACCATGCCCAGGAACTCCTGAAGCCCCCTGATCGTGCGGGGGCGTGGAAACCCCTTCACCGCCTCCACCTTGGCCGGTAGGGGGACGGCCCCGTGCCTGGTGACCCGGTGACCCAAAAAGTCGATTTCAGTGACACCGAACCGGCACTTGGCGGGGTTCACTATCAGGCCGTGCTGGCCCAGGCGTTCGAAGAGCGTGCGGAGATGGTGGAGGTGCTCTTCGCGGGACGCGCTTGCAACGAGGATATCATCCAGATAGACGTAGACGAAATCCAAGTCGCGCAAGACGCTGTCCATGAGGCGCTGGAACGCCTGAGCCGCATTCTTCAAACCGAAGGGCATCCGAAGAAATTCGAAAAGTCCGAACGGCGTGATGACAGCCGTCTTCGGGATGTCCTCCGGCCTGACGGAGACCTGGTGGTAACCGCGTATGAGGTCCACCTTCGAGAAGAAGGACATATTCGCCAAGCAGGCGGAAAAGTCCTGAATATGGGGGACGGGGTCGCGGTCGGGGGTGGTGGCGTCGTTGAGACGGCGGTAGTCCCCGCACGGTCGCCATCCCCCGCCGGGCCTGGGCACGATGTGGAGCGGCGATGCCCAAGCGCTCTCGGAGCGCCGCACGATGCCGAGCCGCTCCAGCGTAGCAAACTCTGCTTTAGCAACCGCGAGCTTCGTCGGCTCGAGGCGGCGTGCCCGGGCGTAGACCGGTGGCCCGGTGGTGGGGATGTGATGTTCCACCCCGTGCTTGACGGTCCCCGCCGAGAAGGTGGGCCGCGTGAGGGCCGGGTTGCCGGCGAGGAGGCGGGTGAATTCGTCCCCTGCCGGAAGCGTACAGATGAACCTGGCCGGAACAGAACCGCTCAGCAAGCCGCTCTGTGAGCTGCTCAACGAGCGGGGCAGCGCGCAAGCGAGCGAGCTGAACGTCTCAGCCTGGACAAGCCTTCTGTGCTGTACATCCACCAATAGTGCATGAGCACATAAGAAGTCCGCGCCGAGCAATGCCATGGGCACGTCGGCTGTGACGAAGGACCACCGGAAAACCTGCCCTCCGAACCGCAGAGAGAGACAGCGTTTTCCGTACGTGCGTATGGACGTACCATTGGCCGCAAGCAGCGCGGGACCCCAGCCCGCGGTTTGCTTGTCAGACGTACCGACAGGAACGACACTCACCTGCGCTCCTGTGTCGCACAGGTAACGGCGCCCGGACAAGGTGTCCTTGATGAACAGCAGGCTGTTCGACCGGCCGATGCTCAGGGACGCTACCGAGCGCCGGCACGGGAGTTTCCCGACTTGCTGAATGAGCACGGCGGGCGACACTGCCGAGCTTCGTGGCCGAACTGGTCGTGGAAAAAACACCAGGTTTGCGGCGGAGGCGGCAGCGGCTCGGGGTTCCGTTAACACGGAACCGGCCAACGCGAGGCGGACCCGTGCCGGCAGCTGGCATCGAAATAACGCCCGGAATAGAGCATTCGGGGTTTCGTCGCCCATGAGCGACAGCATGTGGTCCATACAGACCGACGGTCGCGTGTCACCGAGGTCGGGGAGGTCCAGAAGACGATCGGCTCGGGCGTCCACTGTAAGGCCGAACGTGGCGAGGAGGAGATGCTTGATCGCCTCGTACCTGTCGTCGGCCGGTGGGTTCCTCAGGACCGACACGACGCGGGCGGCCGTGCCGGCCCCGAGGGAGGCGACCACGTGGCAGTAGCGTGTCTCGTCTGCCGTGATGCCTCGAAGCCTGAACTGGGCTTCGGCCTGCAGGAACCAGATCTCCGCCTGAGCTTCCCAGAACTCGGGAAGCTTCATCGCTAGCGCGTTGGTTGCCATGGCTGTGGCGGGGTCGGGTGGTCAGTGACGGCTGACCAGAACGTCGAGGTCACCAATAAAGCGCGGTGTTACGCGCGCTGCTTGTAAGCAAGGAGGAAGCGGACAACGTGGTAATTTGTAAGAGTCTTTATTCAAGAGCTCACTGTAACACTAAAGCGTTCCGGGCTGCGCGCCCGGTGTATATCCCGCGGCCACGCCTACCCCTCGGGCGTGGCCGCCGCCCACTTGGCGCGCGGAATGATGTTCTCACGCCAGTGAGCTTTCGTGTCCGCCACAGCATCACATTTACTTTATGAGGTGTCGGTGCACCAACATTTTAATATCCATTGACATGAATTTATCTTTGGATCTATTTTGACGTATTTAACGCTTCTATTTCACTTATCCGTGTGTATTGGGGTTTCATATACTTCTGCAAGAATTCCTCAAAAACTCAATCTTTATACTCTGCCATAAGCCTCAAAAACATTTTTAGAAAAAAAAAGGAAACCTCTATTTATCTTGGTTGCCAAGACTGAACACACGTGTAGGCTTCAACAGAGATGAAAACATAACACTATTGTAAGAAGCACTTTATAGTGCTCTTATTCGATTTTGTGGGAGCTGTGCTCGCATGATAAAACCGGACAAAATGGACGACGCCAGGAATGAAGTTTCCTTGAGCTATTTATTTCAAGCTCACTCAAAATAACTCAAAAGCACTGAACCCGCCCATCGAACGGGCAGCAATTTATAAGAGAAACTAAACACACAAAAGCCACGCCTCTCAGGCGGGGCGTGGTATGCAAACAGGTAAGCCACGCCTCTCAATGGGGCGTGGTATGCAAGACAAGTGTTCGCCCGGGAAAGGCAAGTCTGAACACGCCCGGGCGAGTCCGGACACGTGACCGCTCGCCGGTTGCGTCATCGGCCGGGGCAAGGTAATTGTGTCATGCGACCGGTAACCGCTACATGTGCCCCCCAGAATTAACATGCACCGGAAACGACCCCTGGCGATTCGTGTGGGGGTGGTAGGTGGCGTAGCGGTGGATGGTCGGGCGGGGGGCTTGGTTGACGGGGGACGGCCCCGTCGTGGAGTAAGGGCCAACCGTGGAGGTTGGTCGAGGTCCAAATGGGCCGGCTTGAGGCGGTCCACGGAGATGCGATCGGCTTGCCGCCGATGTCGATGATGAACGACTTGTCGTCCCTCTTCAGGACCCGGAAAGGTCCATCGTACGGCGGCCGGAGCGGTCCCCAGTGTGCGTCGTGCCGGATAAAAACGTACCCCGCAGTGCGAAGTGCTGGGGGGATGTGGGGTTGGGGGCAGCCGTGGTGGGACTTGGGCACGGGGGCAAATCTCCTGGCGGCCTCCTGGAGGACCGAGCGTTGGCGAGCCGTGGACCAGGGGTCGGTGGCATCAGGGATGAATTCGCCCGGCACGCGCAGTGGCTGGCCGTAGACCAGCTCGGCGGTGGAAGCCTGGAGGTCCTCTTTAGGGGCCGTTTGGAGGCCCAATAGGACCCACGGGAGCCTGTCGGCCCAACCGTCGTCCTGGAAGCTGGCCCTGAGAGCGGCCTTCATCGAGTGGTGGAACCGCTTGCACAAGCCGTTGGCTTGGGGGTGGTAGGCCGTGGTGCGGTGAAGCTTGACCCCCAAGGCCTGGGCGACCGCGCCCCAAAGCTCGGAGGTGAATTGCGGGCCTCTGTCGGAGGAGATGTCCGAGGGGGCACCGAAACGGGCAATCCAAGTGCCAATGAAGGCCTACGCCACGTCGACGGATGTTGTTGATGCCAGCGGGACAGCCTCCGGCCACCTGGTGGTCCTGTCCACCATCGTGAGGAGGTGGGTGAAGCCCCGCGAGGAGGGAAGGGGTCCCACCAGGTCCACATTGACGTGGTCGAAGCGCCACGGGGGCACGTCGAATGGTGCCAACGGGGTCTGGGTGCGCCGGTGGACCTTCGCGTGCTGGCAGGCGACACAGGCGTTGGCCCAGTCGCGGACGTCTTTACGGAGCCCATGCCAGACGAACTTTTCTGCCACGAGCTTCTGCGACGCCTTCCGGCCCGGGTGGGAAAGGCCATGGAGGGCGTCAAAAATGTGCCGCTGCCATCCGGTGGGCACGATGGGGCGAGTTTGGCCCAGGGAAACGTCGCACAGGAGAACTGTGCCTGTGTCCTCGAAGGGGACGTCGGCCAACCGCAGGCCTGTGTCCGCTGTCCGGAGGGCTTGCACCGTGGGGTCGGCGGTCTGGTCGACCGCCATGCGGGCGAAGTCCACACCCAGGTGGACGGCATTCACGCCGGACCGGGAGAGGCAATCGGCCACAGCGTTGTCCTTGCCCGCGACGTGCCGGATGTCCGTCGTAAATTCGGACACGGCGGAGAGGTGGCGCTGCTGGCGGCCGACCACGGCTCCATAACCTTGGCCATGGCGAAGACCAGGGGTTTGTGGTCCACAAACGCCGTGAACGGGCGGCCCTCCTAAAGATGGCGGAAGTGGCGAACGGCCAGGTAAAGGCCGAGGAGCTCGCGGTCGAAAGCGCTATACTTGCGCCCGTTAGGGCGAAGCTGCCGGCTGAAGAAGGCCAGCGGTTGCCAAGCCCAGTTCACCCACTGTTCATGCACGGCGCCCATCGCGTAGTCGGAAGCGTCCGTGGTGAGGGCGATGGGTGCGTCAAGTGCCGGGTGCGCCAGCATGGTCGCGTTGGCGAGGGCCAGCTTAGCGCCGGTGAATGCCGCATCTATCTCTGTGGTCCAGGCGATGTCATGCTTGGCCGGCTTGCCCTGGAGGGCTTCGTAAAGGGGGCGCATGAGTTGGGCGGCGCGAGGCACGAACCGGTGGTAGAAATTTACCATCCCCCAAAATTCCTTTAGGGACATGATGGAGCGGGGGCGCGGCAAACTTGTGACTGCTTCCACCTTGGTATGCAGCGGGACGGCCCCGCGCTTCGTGATGCGGTGCCCCAGGAAGTCGACGGCCGTTACGCCAAACTGGCATTTCGCCGGGTTGATGATGAGGCCGTGCTGGCTGAGGCGCTCAAAAAGCATGCGCAGGTGGATGAGGTGCTCTGCCCGGGAAGTGCTGGCGACGAGAATGTCGTCCAAGTAGACGAAAAGGAAGGTGAGGTCGCGCAGCACGCTGTGCATCAGCCGCTGGAAGGCCTGGGCCGCGTTCTTAAGGCCGAACGGCATGCGAAGGAACTCGAAGAGGCCAAAAGGTGTAATTACCGCCGTCTTCGGCACGTCGGCCGGCCGGACGGGTACCTGGTGGTAGCCCCGAATCAGGTCGACCTTGGAAAAGATCACCCGCCCCGCCAAACGGGCGGAAAAGTCCTGTATGTGTGGTATCGGGTAGCGGTCGGGGGTGGTGGCGTCGTTGAGGCGGCGGTAATCGCCGCATGGTCGCCATCCGCCACCCGGTTTAGGCACGATGTGCAGGGGCGAGGCCCACGCGCTATTCGAGCGCCGCACAATGCCCAATCGCTCCAGCACGTCGAATTCAGCCTTCGCCACGGCGAGTTTGGCCGGGTCGAGGCGGCGAGCCCTGGCGTAGACCGGTGGACCTGTGGTCGGGATGTGGTGTTCGACGCCGTGCTTGAGAGCGACGGCCGAAAACGTCGGCTGCGTGAGGGCGGGAAACTCGGCGAGTAGGCGGGTGAAATCGTCCACGGCCGGGAGCGTGCAGGCTAGCTTGGTTGGAGCGGAGCCGCTCAATGAGCAAGTGAGCGAGCTGAAGGTCTCCGCGTTGATGAGCCGACGCCGTTTGACGTCGACCAAAAGCCCATGCGCGCAAATAAAATCTGCACCCAGCAAGGTCATGGGCACGTTCGCCGTGATGAAGTCCCACCTGAAGCGCTGGCCCCCGAAGCAGAATGCGACGCTGCACGAACCGAAGGTGCAGATGGAGGAACCGTTTGCGGTGACCAAAGCGGGGCCGCATAGCGCGGCCTGTTTGTCCTGCACCGAGGCAGGTATCACGCTCAGCTGAGCGCCGGTGTCACATAAAAAAACTCCGCCCGGACTCTGTGTCCATGATAAACAGAAGGCTGCCTGAATGGCCGACGCTCATGGCCAGCAGCGAGCGCCGGCCTGGTCGTTTCCCGACCTGCCGAAAGTGCACGGTGGGCGGCACGTTCTGGCCTTCTGCCCGAACCTGGCGGGGTAATAGCACATGGTCCGCTCTGGTGGAGGCTCCGGCGGTCGCGTCGGGTTCGGTCGACGGGGCATCGTGGCGGCCGCTGCCATCAGCGGCGCTGACTTGGCCGGTGGTGGCGCCGGTCGTGGAGTGGGCATTGCCTCGGTCGGCCCAGGGTTCCAGGCGGCCGCTCCGACATGTCGCCCGGCCGAGAAAAATGTATCGGCCTCCTTGGCCAGGGCGCGAGGGTCCGTGATGGGCGAGTTAGCCAAAGCTAACCGTACCTGCCCGGGTAGCCGCCGGAGGAACAGCTCACGGAAGAGGAAGTCCGGGCTGTGTTCACCGAGAGGAGCAAGCATGTGGTCCATGCGTTTGGATGGAAGGGCCTCGACCAGCTCCGGGAGGTCGAGTAGTTGTCGCGCGCGTTCGGTCTCCGTGAGTCCAAACGCACCGAGGAGTAGGCCTTTGAGTGCGCCATATTTGTCGGCGTTCGGTGGGTGCTGTAGGAAGCTCAGGACCCGGGCAGCGGTGGAGGCGTTGAGCGCGGAGACCACATGGTGGTAGCGCGTCGTATCCTCCGTAATCTTCCGCAGGGCGAATTGAGAATCCGCTTGAGCAAACCAAACGGCCGCGTGCGACTCCCAAAAGCCCGGGAGCTTCAAAGCTACAGACGACTCCATCGCCGTGTTCTTAAAAAGGGGTCACCAATTGTGGGAGCTGTGCTCGCACGATAAAACCGGACAAAATGGACGACGCCAGGAATGAAGTTTCCTTGAGCTATTTATTTCAAGCTCACTCAAAAGAACTCAAAAGCACTGAATCCGCCCATCGAACGGCCGGCAATTTATAAGAGAAACTCAACACACAAAAGCCACGCCTCTCAGGCGGGGCGTGGTATGCGCATAGGTAAGCCACGTCTCTCAACGGGGCGTGGTATGCAAGACAAGTGTTCGCCCGGGAAAGGCAAGTCTGAACACGCCCGGGCGAGTCCGGACACGTGACCGCTCGCAGGTTGCGTCATCGGCTGGTGCAAGGTAATTGTGTCATGCTACCGGTAACCGCTACAATTTTATCGATCTTTACCTTTGCCACCAAAGGTGAACAGAGGTTATGTTTTCAATTCTGTTTGTCTGTATGTTCGCAGAATATCTCAAAATGCTATGGGTGGATTTGGACGAAACCTTGTGGACAGGTTGGATGTATGCCAAAGACAAATTGACAATATTTTTGTGAAGATCCAGATGATAATTTTTTAAAAATAATCTTCGTTGAGATTGGGCCAAAAAGATATATTGCACGACATCTCAAAACGTAGTGGACAGGTTATGATGAAACTTGGTGAATGAGTTTGTGAGGTAACGAGGACGAATCGATTCGATTTTGGTTATGGTCTCAGATTAGATTTCGCAGATCTTTTTTGAGATATTTTGCAGACTACATTTTGCAGATCCAGCCTATCAGTGGGATATAAAGCATAAAGTGTTCAGCCTGGTAGAGGTACACACTCTACTGGGTGCCGTTCTAGTTATACAGGTACTACATGCTCATGGAACAGAAGAACGAAAAAACAACAGAATGGATAAACAGATAGAATGGGATAAAGGAGAAAAGAGTGTGCCGACAACAAAAAGATGCACTACAGCACAAGGAGAGGAATCTATAGGAGCAGGGTGAGAACATGACCTCAGTGGGTGTTCAGCAGTGGAAATGGTAGAGACCATAAAATGACGGTTCGGCAGCGGACTTGAAACCCTGCAGGGAAGAGTTCAAGCCAACGTACCCACAGAAAGACAGTTCCATAGGCAAGAAAAGAAGGGGATGAAAGAATGGAGGTGATTATTGAGTTTTGACTTGGGGACTGCAACAAGGAAAAGGTTTCTGGTGGAATGTGTGCAACCTGTAAAGACAGGAGCTGAGTGGCATGATGAGAGAGCAGGAGGAGCAAGACCAGAATTCAGATCGTAAAAACCCACAAAGCCACCAAAGGCCTATGGTGAGCAAGAGGTAATATCCCCATCTGATGTGCAATGCACCCCAATAAACGTTTCCAGGACAAATACACGTTTATAGTTTTATCTAATGACAGAATCTCACTTGAGTTGCAGTGCTCCATCAGATGGCAAAAGCAAAAACTATATAACAATCCCCAAAATGCATGGGTTTGAAACATCCACCATCTGTGTTCACTTTGGCACATACTTATTTCGCATGCTTTGCTTATTTCACGGTCGAGTAGTTATTTTAATTGTTTGTGCTTCATTTCCGCCTGTTAAGCGATCTCATTATTGCTTGTAATAACTGTTTGTGTGCACACTGTAATGAAATTGTACCTAAGTTGAACCCAGGTGTTATGCTCTCTCCAACCACTGAGGGGCGTCTATAAGAACTCGGACGACCATCGCTCCGGATCATTCCTGTGACATATAATCTGTGTGACAGCGTAGACTCGAATGGTGCGTATATTTAGATGATCCAGGCTTGCTTGCACTGATTGTTGATTGCTGGGCTTCTCTTTGATTATATAATCCTGATATATTGCATGATCGTATTTTTACAGGTGTTGCCAGAGATTGAATTTGCATTAAACCTATCATTGGGACAATGTTGTGGATTTGACTTCTTACAACAATTAAAGCAAATTCATCTCTTCATCTTGAACGATAACGGGACACGAACGAGAACAACGTGACTCATAAGATGATCCAAGTTCCGATCTTCGGAGCAGACCCTCAGGCGGCGGACGCGGCTGCCGAACTGACACATTGGCTGAAAATCTTGAATATCCAGTTCAATGCTCAGGAGGCTGTCTCCAACTAAACAAAACTTGAAGTACTGCAATCAAAGGTGCACCATACCGTGTACATGGCAATTGAACAATGTGAGACGTTCAATACAGCTGCGGCTGAGCTGAAGCGTATTTACATAAAAAAACGAAGCGTGGTCTATTCACGACATTTGCTTGCGACTCGACGACAACAGCCCACTGAGACTTTAGATCAATTTGCTCAAGACCTCCGACACCTCCTGAAGGAGAGTACCCCTGAGGTACGCACTCATGAACAAGTCTGTGATGACCTTGTACACGATTCTTTCATCGCAGGTCTTAGATCACCGGTCGTCAGACAGAGACCACTTGAAGAAGCCGATTTGACACTAGCCGAAGCACTCCGGCTATCTCGCGTGTATACCGAAGCACGGGAACAATCCGACGCGTATGAACGCCCATACATCACTGCGGGGACATCTCGACAGACTCGACCAGAGAGAGCTACCGCCGAGGTCGTAGATGCAGCCTTGGCACCTCCGCCAGAATCAGAGACCCCGGCCACTCCCGAGGATCCCGATCCGGGCTTGACGGTGGCCGCTGCAGCAGGACCCAAGTCCGGAAGTAACGCTACGTGCTATTTCTGCGGGAATCGGAATCATCCCAGGTCTGTTTGCCCTGCTAAAGATGCGAAGTGTCATTTGTGCTCAAAGCCGGGACATTTTGCAAAAGTTTGCCGAGCATCGCGGGGCAAACGAGCCCGCTCGACGATGAATGTGCTTATCTCCGAGCCAGCGGTACGAACGGCGTGCGGCGCGCCTCGCCCGACTTTGATGGGGATCGCCCCTTTCCGTGGGCCCCGAGCTGAGAGCTCGACCTTGGTGAGACTCGCCGCGCCGACTAAACAAGTGTCGCAATCACTTCAGTACGCGGCGCGACCGTCCTTGACAGGCATTCTTCCGACACCCTGCCAACTTCCGGGATCGGCTACCCGATCGGCTAATGCTGGCTTTGAAACTCTGCGCGTGGCACGAGCGCCCTCTGGAGGCGGCACGACTGGCCTACACACGACTTCAACGGCACGAAAGACTTTAGCTGGCGTTGGATCCACATGTGAGGCACGAGCGCCTCGCCTTGACGAATCGATAACTACAGGTCCACCTGGCCTGGCTCGTGGCTATAATCCCACTCATGATCGAGGGAATTTTTGCTAATGCTTTGATCGACACGGGATCCATGGATAGTTATGTTGATTTTCGACTTGTGCAGAAACATGGATGGCCGATCCTTGGGACAAGATGCCGAATCTTTATGGCCTCAAGTGCTATGGCTTAGCACAAAAGGGGAATGTCGACTGAAGCTTGTGATTAAGGGTCGATTGTTTCCGGATGTGCATCTAATGGTCTTACCAGCATTATGTGCAGAAGTTTTGCTAGGACATGATTTTATCAAGCGACATGGACGTTTGGAAATGGAATTTGGTGGTACTGATAATCTTGCTGTGTGTGCTCTTGCAGGGATGGAAATTGAGCCACTGTCGCTGTTCCCCAATATGACCACGGACTGTACACCTGTCGTGGTTAAATCGTGACGCTACTCACGAGCTGACGCACAATTCATTGTGGAAGAAACGGCCCAGCTACTAAAGGAAGGTATCGTAGAACCTAGTCGGTCGCCATGGTGGGCCCAAGTTCTGGTGGTACGAAGCGAATCGCATCGCAGACGCATGGTAATCGACTATTCGCAGACGATTAATCGGTTTACACAGCTGGACGCCTACCCACTCCCGGGGGAATGGACTCCCTGGTTCGACAGGTGGCACAGTATTCGGTCTATAGCTCTCTCGATCTGCGTAGTGCGTATCATCAAATCCCCATCTCCGAGGCGGATCGCATCTATACAGCGTTTGAATCGGGTCAGAGGTTATACCAGTTCACCCGGCTACCTTTCGGGGTCACGAACGGGGTCACTTGTTTTCAGAGGGCTATGGACGACCTCATCGCTAAGGAGAACTTGACCGATGTCTTTGTTTATCTGGATAATCTAACGGTTTGCGGGTATGACCAGGAACATCATGATGCTAATCTGAAGCGCTTCCTCGAGGTCGCGCAGAGGTATCGCTTAACTATGAATGAGGCTAAATGTCATTACTCTGCTCACTACTACTAATTACTACCTTGTAGTAAAGACCGATGATCATCATTAAAACTCGTACTCGTCGTTAATTCCGCATTTATTGTCGGACTCGGTTTGGGTTTTATGTTAAATCTATGAATAAACCACAAACTGTTTAGACCGTATAAGACCGCACATTCGATATTATTCGATGTTAAACCACGTGGTTTGTGAACACACACAACCGGGGAACGGGGAATTCGGGGAACATCGTTTCTGCAAATCTTGAAAGAAACGAAACAAATGGCTGTTTGAGAGGGTGATGGTACTGGTGCTGGTACTGGTGCTGGTGCTGATGCTGGTACTGGTACTGGTACGGGTACGATTCTACGTCACAATTTTTGGTCCTACAATAAATTAATTTTCTTTAATTTCTCTTATTTCATTTCCTTCATTTAATTTCCTTTATTTCATTTCCTTTACTTAATTTGCTTTATTTAATTTATTTTATTGAATTTCCTTTATTTAATTTCCTTTATTTCATTTCCTTTATTTAATTTCCATTATTTAATTTCCTTTATTTAATATATTTTATATTATTTCCTTTATTTCATTTATTTCATTTTATTTCCTTCATTTAATTTCCTTTTTTAAATTTCCTTCCCTTTATCACCTCCACCACCAAAGATGGATGGACGGCGGTTATGGTCTCATTCCGGGTTGGTTGGTTGGTTGGCTGGCTGTGAGTAGGATATCACCTACTCACAGCCAGCCATTTAGATTTGGATTTGATCGAAACTCGGTGGATGAGTTACTTAGATCACAAGAACAAGCCAATTAGGTTTTGGTTCAGGTTCAAATCCAAACCGGCCTATCATGGTTTCATATCTGGCCTATCATGGTTTCATTTCCGGCCTATCATGGTTTCATATCCGGTCTATCATGGTTTCATATCCGGTCTATCATGGTTTCATATCCGGCCTATCATTGTTTCAGATCCGGCCTATCATTATTTTTTTTATTTTTTTTGTATACAAGATCGAGGCTCGTGAAAGGGCTAACATTAATCGCCCAAAAAGTCAAACAGACACATAAAACACAAAATAAGGGGAGCGGTAAACAAGATGGGGAGAGGGGGGGAAGGACACAAACACAACATTTGAGAGCAGGGACATCGAGAGATCTGTGGGAGGGAGAGGGCTTGGGGGAGGTGGGAGAGGTATAAAACACAAGGAAACTGCAAGGACTTCCAGGAAAGAAGTTGGAATTTCAAAAACGTGCTTCTGGGATGAATTAGCGGGGGCAGAAAAGATCAAGGTTTTGGATGGGGGAAGATAAGAGATGGTGGTGAACAGCTGTTTTAAAGACCTGGAGGGAGGAGTGGGATTGAAGAGAGTGAGGGAATTTGTTCCAGAGGCAGGAGAAAAGAGGAATGAAGGAGTGAAGGTGAGCAGATAGCCTAGATTTTGGCTGTTTAACTATAAGAGGGTTGCTGGCAGATCTTGTGCGACCTGTAGGAATATTTGGGGGACAGAGCACAGACAGAGCTGGCAGAGCAAGGCCGGAGATGAGTCGGTAGAAGACAGAAAGACCACCTACCTGCCTGCGGTGAGTGAGTGAAAGGCCCTCGGAGTTAGCTTCATCGCGGGAGATTCCAATGATTCTGAAAGCTTTGGTTTCAACAGCGTGAAGACGAGCTAGGTGTGAGGCTGGAGCACCGGCCCAGAGGGGGGAACAGTATTCCATTGAGCTGCGGATGAAAGCCTTGTATGTGCTGAGGAGCTTAGGTGTGCCAAGGAAAGGACTTCACATGATGGAGGATGCCCAGTCGGCGACTGGCTTTGGAGGCTAACTTGAAAATGTGGATTTTCCCAGGAAAGATCATGGCAGATCGTGAGACCCAAAAGCTTGAGCGACAGAACTTATTGGAGAGGATTGTTGAGAAAGTAGATGGGAGGGTTTTCCAAACGATCTTTTCGGAGAGATATAGAAAGAGTGTGAGATTGTCAGGATTGAAAGACATGTTCCACTTGTTTGACCAGTCTGTGATTTTGTCCAGGTCTGCAGAGAGTGAGGAGGATGCAGACTGCCATTCTGAGGGATGAAGAATGGAGCGGCAGAGAGTGGAGTCATCAGCAAAAAGATGGAGAGGATTTTCCAGAGAGTCAGAGAGATCATTGATGAAGACCAGAAAAAGCACAGGGCCCAGAACACTGCCTGGGGGAACTCCAGCCTGAACAGGAAGGGGAGATGAGAGAAATCCATTCAGGGCCACACGTTGACTACGACCAGAGAGGAAGTCCGCAAGCCATGCGTGGAGATTTCCATGTATACCATAGGCGGAGAGCTTGGTGAGCAGAGCTGGGTGCCAGACCGTAACGAAGCCACGTGATATGTCAAGGGAGACAGCTCTGATTTTTTTTTTTTTTTTTTTTTTTTTTTTTGTATACAAGATCGAGGCTCGTGAAAGAGCGAACATTAATCACACAGAAAGACAAACCGACACATAAAACATATAACATCGGGAGCGGTAGACAAGATGGGGAGAGAGGGGGAAGGACACAAACACAACATTTGAGAGCAGGGACCGAGAGACATGGAGACATCGAGAGATCTGAGAGAGGGCGAGGGCTTTGGGGGGGGGGGGGGGGGCATGGGAAGGGGGCGGTGGGAGAGGTATAAAACATATGGACACTGCCAGGACTTCCAGGAAAGAAGTTGGAATTTCAAACAAGGTGGATCTGGGGTGAATTAGCGGGGGTAGAAAAGATCAAGGTTTTGGATGGGGGAAGATAAGAGATGGTGGTGAACAGCTGTTTTAAAGACCTGGAGGGAGAAGTGGGATTGAAGGGAGTGAGGGAGTTTGTTCCAGAGGCGGGAGAAAAGAGGAATGAAAGAGTGAAGGTGAGCAGAGAGCCGAGATTTCGGCAGTTTAACCATCAGAGGGTTGCTGGCAGATCTTGTGCGACCTGTAGGAATATTTGGGGGACAGAGCACAGAGAGAGCTGGGGGTGCAAGGCCGGAGAGGAGTCGGTAGAAGACAGAAAGACCACCTACCTGCCTGCGGTGAGTGAGTGAAAGGCCCTCAGAGATAGCTTCATCGCGGGAGATTCCAATAATTCTGAAAGCTTTGGTTTCAACAGTGTGAAGCCGAGCTAGGTGTGAGGCAGGAGCACCGGCCCATAGGGGAGAACAGTATTCCATTGAGCTGCGGATGAAAGCCTTGTATGTGGTGAGGAGCTCAGGTGTGCCGAGGAAGGACTTCGCACGACGGAGGATGCCCAGTCGGCGACTGGCTTTGGAGGCCAGCTTGGAAATGTGGTTTTCCCAAGAAAGATCATGGCAGATAGTGAGACCCAAAATCTTGAGCGACAGAACTTCTTGGAGAGGATTGTTGAGAAAGTAGATGGGAGGGTTGTCCAGTCGATCTTTTCGGAGAGACATAGTAAGAGTGTGAGATTTGTCAGGATTGAAAGACATGTTCCACTTGTTTGACCAGTCTGTGATTTTGTCCAGGTCTTCAGAGAGTGAGGAGGCAGCAGACTGCCGATCTGAGGGAAGAGGAATGGAGCGGCAGAGAGTGGAGTCATCAGCAAAGAGATAGAGAGGATTTTCGAGAGAGTCAGAGAGATCATTGATGAAGACCAGAAAAAGCACGGGGCCCAGAACACTGCCTTGGGGAACTCCAGCCTGAACAGGAAGAGGAGATGAGAGAAACCCATTCAGGGCCACATGTTGACGACGACTAGAGAGGAAGTCCGCCAGCCATGCGTGGAGATTTCCATGGATACCAAAGGAGGAGAGTTTGGTGAGCAGAGCGGGGTGCCAGACCGTGTCGAAGGCACGTGATATGTCGAGGGAGACAGCTCTAATTTCCTGTTTGGCATTGAGGACCTCCATCCATTGTTGAGACAGCAGAAGCAGCATGTCCAGAGTAGAGTGACCTGGTCTGAAACCAAATTGATGATCAGAGATCAAGCCATTGGAGAAGAGGAAAGATTTCATATCCAAAGCAATGATGGATTCCATGACTTTGCTGATAATTGGGAGAAGGCTGATTGGTCTGTAGTTGCTAGGATCTGTTTTTGCACCTTTTTTGTGCAAAGCGGTGATGTTGGCTGATTTCCAAGCAGATGGCAGTTGACCTTGAGCAAAAGAGAGGGTGAAGAGAACAGAGAGAGGGTGAGATAGAGCAGCAGAGCAGGATTTTAGGACCCGTGGGCTGATGCCGTCGGGTCCAGTTGCAGAATCAGAGTCGAGGGTTGACAGAAACTTTTCCACCTTGTCAGGAGGAAAGGACACGGAGTCCAGGAGCAGCAGGGTACGACTAGGTATGGTGGGTACAGAGAGGGATGGGTTTGGGACACAAGATTTAGAGGCAAACACAGAGTTGAGGCATTCAGCTTTTTCACGTGCGGAGTCAGCTGTGTAGCCGTTTGAGGTAAGGGAGGGGATGGAGGGGGAACAAACACCAGAAACGGATTTGACCAGACGCCACCAGGATTTGGAAGAGGGAGACAGATAAGAGAGTTCGGTCTTGAGAACGGAGAGATATTGTTTCCTGGCTCTCCTGAGGGTGGACACACACTTGTTTCGGGCTTTGTGAAAGGAAATGAGATTTCCTTCCGTTGGATTTGCTTTCCAGGAGACGAAGGCAAGTTGTTTCTGGGCAACAGCCTCACCACAAGATTCCGTGTACCATGGACGGGAGGAAGGGTATGACAACTGAAGACGAGATGGGATAAATCTGTGCATGAGAGAGAGCAATTTACTTTGGAAGAATTCCCAGGATGAGTTGATGTCAGAGGTGGTAGAGATGGGAGACCAGTCCAGATGATTGATGGCTGCTTGAAGACCGTGCCAGTTGGCCTGAGTGAAATGCCAGACTCGTCGACGCTGAGCAGGCTCCCTGAGGATGGTCAGAGAGATGTCCACTTTAACAAGGACATGATCAGATGATCCGATCGGAGCAGAAGAAGAGCAGCAGACATTTTCAGGGAAGTTAGTCATAACCAAGTCCAGAAGAGAAGATGTTCCGTTGACTGAGATCCGGGTCGGGAAATTGACAGATTGTGTCAGTCCCAGTGAGTCGCAGAAGTCCTTTGCTGAGGAGCCATGGCTGGTGAGAGAGGTACCCACACCCAGCCAACTGGCATGATGACAGTTGAAATCACCACATATGAGGAAGAGAGAGTTGGGATGAGTAGATAAAAGTTGGTCCATATCATCAGACAGCGAGATGTAGATGGAGTCATCACTGTTTGGTGGACGGTACAACACACATATGAACAAGAGGTGGGTGCGAAGGGGAAGCCGTAGCCAGAGGTATTCCTGGGGGTGAGGTGGAGAGAGTGCAGTGCAGGGCGAGTGAGGAAGAGAGTTTTTGATAAAGATAGCAACCCCGCCTCCAGGACGAGGCTCAGGTCTGTCATACCAGAGGAGGGAGTAGCCCGGGAGAGATACTATGGAATCAGAGACATCATAAAGGAGGAAAGTTTCTGTTAAGCAGATCACGTCTGGTTTGACAGAAGCAACCTGTATGGAGAGATCAGTTAAGTTTGAACGAAGGCCCCGGATGTTTGAGGTCCATACCGTTAATGAAGAGGAAGGGGGAGCATCAGATACAGAACAGGGGGGAGGAGGGGTAGGGTAAGATGTGGAAGAGGTGGAAGAGGTAGGGAGAGCTGTTGAAGGTGTGTCAGAGATTTCAGAATAGCTCGGAGAAAGGGAAGGATGGGGCGGACAAAAGTTTTGATGGTGATTGGGTGAGCCACAATGAGGTGTTATTTGAGGAGGGGGAAGAGCGAGGCAGAAGGTTGGGGGAGATGGAGGTGAGAGTTTGAAGGGGGAAGAAGCGGGGAGGACGCTTTGAGGAGGGGGAGTGAGAGGGGGGATATTGAGAAGCAATGAGGGTGGGGAGATTTGAAGGGGAGGGGTGAGGGGGGAGTTTGGGAGGGAAGGGACAAGGGGAGGGATTTGAAAGGGATGGGATATGGGGGAGATTTGGAGGGGAGGGGTGAGGCAGGAGTCTAGGAGGGGAGGGGCGAGGGGGCGTCTTGGCGGGGAGGGGTGAGGGGGTAGTTTAGGAGGGAGGGGGCAAGGGGGGAGATTTGAAAGGGATGGGTGATGGGGAAGATTTGGAGGGGAGGGGTGATGGGGAAGATTTGGAGGGGAGGGGTTATGGGGAAGATTTGGAGGGGAGGGGTGAGATTGGATTTTTGAAAGTGTACGATTTATGGGAAACGAACATTTATTGCAAAATGAGTTTCTTTTGACCTTCGAGTTAAAAATACGTTTAAGGACGCTGGATGGAGGATGGAGTGCAGGAGAGTTTAGGGAATGTAGAAAAAAGGCACTATAGGAGATGGATATATTTTTTGGGATGAATTGATTTTGTGAGGAAGTCGAAAGCAGCCTTTTAAAGAAGAAGAAGAAAAAGGTGTTATAAAATATGACGGAATACATAACTTGAGGGGAAAGTGTAAACATTGAAGGTTAATGAGTGAAAACTATCTGGGGAAATGGGGGAGAAACACGTGGTCGAAGAACGAACGAACGAATAAGAATGAATAAACGAATGAGAACAGAGAAGGAAATGTTTTTTTTTTTTTTTTTTTTGTTTGTTTTTTTTGAGTTGAGATTTACACAAGGAAGTAGGCTATGGGTGAAAAGACTGGGAATACAGAGAACGAAAGTTATTGGATCACAAAAACGACGGACCACTGAGAGAAAAACAAAGCCTCAAGGTTGTACAGTGCACACTGTACAAGGCCTCAAGACACGACACGAATTAACACGATTTTCAATACAGGTATGAAAGATTTGCACCGAAAAATCTTCGTCGGGACACATTATACGTACAACACCATAAATAAATACAGTTTTAACGAAAATACAAATGGGAACAATCACTTAACTTCGATTTCAAATCGTTCGCGACGCGGCAAAGGCCTTGCTCGCGACACGGCAAACAGACGATAAATTTATGAAAGATAAACACCGAGAAACAACCAAAGTTGCACACAATAACTTCACACACCGAAAGATAAATACAGTGTCGACAAAATACAATTGTGAACAGACTTAACTTCGAAAAACGTGGAGACCGTGTGGAGCTTCGAAAATCCCTCCCACCGTCTCCGAGATCTCGCGAGATCCCCGATTTCCTGTTTGGCATTGAGGACCTCCATCCATTGTTGATGCAGCAGAAGCAGCAAGTCCAGAGTGGAAAGACCTGGTCTGAATCCAAATTGATGATCGGAGATCAAGCCATTGGAGAATAGGAAGGATTTGATAACCGAAGCAATGATGGATTCCATGACTTTGCTGATAATTGGGAGCAGGCTGATTGGTCTGTAGTTGCAAGGATCTGTTTTTGCACCTTTTTGTGTAAAGCGGTAATGTTTGCTGATTTCCAAGCAGATGGCAGATGACATTGAGCAAAAGAGAGGGTGAAAAGAACAGAGAGAGGGTGCGATAGAGTGGCAGAGCAGGATTTTAGGACCCGTGGGCTGATGCCGTCTGGTCCAGTTGCAGAATCAGAGTCGAGGTTTGACAAAAACTTCTCCACCTTGTCAGGAGAGAAGGACACAGAGTCCAGGAGCAGTTGGGTTCGACTGAGTAAGGTGGGAACAGAGAGAGATCTGTTTGGGACACAAGATTTTGAGGCAAACACAGAGTTGAGGCATGTAGCCATTTGAGGTAAGGGAGGGGATGGAGGGGGAACAAACACCAGAAACGGATTTGACCAGACGCCACCAGGATTTGGAGGAAGGAGACAGGTTTGCAAGTTCATTTTTGAGTATGGAGAGATAGTGCTTCCTGGCACTCCTGAGAGTAGACACACACTTGTTCCAAGCTTGGTGGAAGGACCTGAGATTGCCTTCAGTTGGATTTGCCTTCCAAGAGGCAAAGGCAAGTTGTTTCAGGGCAACTGCCTCACTACAAGATTCAGTGTACCATGGACGGGAGGAAGGGTAAGGCAACTGAAGACGAGATGGGATAAATCCATGCATGAGACAGCAGTTTGCTCTGGAAGAATTCCCAGGAAGAATTAATGTCAGAGGCAGTAGAGATGGTAGACCAGTCCAGATGATTGATGGCTGCTTGCAGACCGTGCCAGTCGGCCTGAGTGAAATGCCAGACTCGTCGGCGCTGAGGAGGCTCTCTGAGAATGGCCAGAGAGATGTCCACTTTAACAAGCACATGATCAGAAGAACCGATTGGAGCAGAAGAAGAGCAGCAGACATTTGCAGGGAAGTTAGTCATAACCAAGTCCAGAAGAGAAGATACTCCATTGACTGAGATCCAGGTTGGGAAATTGGCAGATTGTGTCAGTCCCAATGAGTCGCAGAAGTCCTTTGCTGAGGTGCCATGGCTGGTGAGAGAGGGCAGTGCAAGGAGATTGAGGAAGAGAGTTTTTGGTAAAGATAAAGGTTAAGGTTTCCCATTTCTCCGATGCTGATTGTCATCTGTTTGGCCTCTCCCAATCTATGTCACCCAGCTCTCTCTCATACCCTCACGGTTTGCCTCCTTGAAGGTTTCCCATTTCTCCTCTGCTGATTGTCATCTGTTTGGCCTCTCCCAATCTATGTCACCCAGCTCTCTCTCATACCCTCACGGTTTGCCTCCTTGAAGGTTTCCCATTTCTCCTCTGCTGATTGTCATCTGTTTGGCCTCTCCCAATCTACGTCACCCGGCTCTCTCTCATACCCTCATGGTTTGCCTTCCTGAAAGCTAATAGTCTTACTAGTCCAGCAGATAGGTGCTAAAAAATGAACTAATTGTGCACTTTATGATAAAAGCATGAAACTTGGCAGACTCATACTAGACATCATGGGGATCATTTTAAAGATTGGAGGCATTCTGTATCTGTCCTGTGTCCACCGTAGCGGCCATTTTCCAAAATGGCTGCCATCGAGGAGATTTTGCTGATAAGTGAATGACAAAAATACCTCTATTAACATAAAATATATATGTTCATGCTATATATGTAGTAACTTACTCAAACACAAGAATTATAAATATGCCCTAAGAATATATATTTAATGGATATATGGACCAATATAGGTATTTTGATGGTTAAAATATTAAAGAAAATGAACAAATTCCTTAATATCACTTTTTTTTTTTAAAGATAAGGATCATATAATATTATTAGTTATAAGTTTAGAAGTAGAAATTGTTAGTAGTCATTATTAGATATAAGTTGTTATATTTGTTATTAATCATTATATGTTATAAGTAAAACATGTTTTAAATAATTAAGTAGATTAATTAAGGTGTTTTTTTGCAGATCAGATCCAGAATTCTTGCAATATTTAAGAAATATAATTTTCTATAATTTATTGAATTGGTGTGGTTGTGTTTCTAATAATCATTGCTTCTGTCTGTTTCAGATTGTTGTGAGTGTTAATCTAATCTACTGCTCATCATCATGAAGAAAGTCTTCAAACTAGTTCAAGCTAGCAGTGATATCACCATGTCTGTGAATGAGGACGATACACCGATGGACTGGAATAAGTGTCTCATCTGCCAGGAAAGCACCAGTGAGAAACTCACGTGCCCAGCAGACTTTGCAGAAAGGTTCCAAGGAGCTGGGTATACGTCTATTGTTCAAACTTTATCAGCATTCAACGAACTCGGTTGCTTGCCACCAAAGCTTAAGTTGACTCGAATGGACGATGGTAATGGACTGGAGAAAACATTTTCAAGTAGGAAAGCAAAATTTCATAAAACATGCAGACTTCAATTCAACCAAAATGAACTCAAACGTGCAGCTAAGCGGAAGATATGTGTAACGGACAAGAGTTCCTCTTCTGGTGAAAAGGAAAAATTCAAACGTCAAAAGGTCTCCAGGACTGGTGATGCTGTTAGCCATTGTTTCATCTGTGAGAAGCCCGCATGTGATGCCCTACCTCTCCATAGAGCCTCAACGTTTGGCCTTGACACTCGAGTGCGACAGTGTGCAATTAATCTACAAGATGAGCGTCTGTTGGCAAAGCTCAGTGAAGGAGACTTAATCGCTACAGAGGCTGAGTACCACAGCCAATGCTTAGTGTCATTGTATAACAGAGATCGAGATAGACCAACAACATCACATGACGAATGCAACACAAATATTGCTCATAACACTGCATTTGCTGAACTTATTTCATACATGCAAACTACTCTTGAGGATGACAACATTGCCCCTGTTTTCAAAATATCTGTATTGAAAAAACTATATACTGATAGAGTTAACCAGCTGGGAGAGGGCTCCTCTGTAATTCACTCTACACGATTCAAAAATAAAGTTCTAAGCTACTTTCCTGAGTTAGAAGCGCACAATGAAGGTCGCGATGTGCTTCTTGTCGCCAATGCAAATATTGGTAAATCGCTAAGAAGTTCGTGCCAGCTCGACGGTGACAGTGAAGCAGTGTTCATCTCTCGTGCTGCAAACATTGTTCGTAGAGACATGTTAAGAATGAAATGCTTACCATTCAGTGGTTCATTCAAAGAGGATTGTCAAGAAAATTCTGTGCCTCACTCACTGCTGATGCTGGTCACAATGATCATGTATGGGACAGATATCCAAAACCAAGAAAACTACTTGTCACAGCCAGCTTTGTCTGTGACATATAACAGCTGTGTGCGTCGACGACAACAACCATCATTGGAAACAAGACATACTGAACAGCGTGAGACACCACTTCCACTATTTCTCGGATCATTGATCCACTCAAGGACAAGATCTTTGATACACTTTATAGGCTTGGATTGTCAGTTTCATACGACCGTGTTCTAGGCATGTCTGCAGATCTAGGAAACTCTGCCATTAGCCACTTTGAAAGTATTGGAACAGTGTGCCCACCTGCACTCCAAATTGGAGTATTCACAACATCAGCAGTCGACAACATTGACCATGACCCGACAGCAACAAGTGCGCATGGATCTTTCCATGGAACGGGCATCTCCTTGTTTCAGCACCCTGACACTGAAAATTGTGGGACTGAGCAAATGCGCATACCTTTAACAAAATCTGGCAAGAAGGTCCGAAAACTACCAGAAAGCTACACACTGGTACCTGCTGTCTCTGCACTGAAGAACGGGCCGCCAGTTCCAGAAGTATGTGGCCTCATGCAATCAGACTGCAGTCTAATGACTGCAGCAGTGGCAGAAGAGCAAAGGTGGTGTGATCATATTAGCAACGTTGTTGATGATAGAAATGCAGATAAGGATATACATGTGTCATGGGGTGCATATCACGCTACAAGAATAGAATCATCAGAGACCACTGATAATGGCCCCACAGCAGTCAGTGCTCTTCTCCCTCTATTCCCTGATGACTCAAAGTCAATCGCAATGACAAGACATTCAATGGAGGATTGGAGGTGGTGAAAAAAGCTGTAGCCATACTCAATCCGGGACAAATTCCAGTCATAGCGTGTGATCAGCCATTGTTCAAACTTGCCAAAACCATTCAGTGGATGTGGCCAGAAACATATGGCGAAGGCTCATTTCTGGTAATGTTGGGTGGTCTGCACATCAAGATGACTCTGCTTAAGGCACTTGGTGATCTGTTAGGTGGCAGCGGTTGGACATCGGCAATAGTGCAAGTTGACATAGCTACACCAGGAACTGCAGACTCATTTTTGAAAGCGACTCATGTCAAGAGAACTGCTCGTGCACATCAAGTGACTGCATGCACACTGCACAAGCTTCTCCATGAATCTTATACCAACTACCAAGTATCCCAGGCAGACACTGATGCTGTATCATTTGAAGAGTGGTGCAAATGCAGAGCAGAAGCAAGTCCACAATTCTATTTCTGGCAGCTTGTGCTGGAAACGCAGTTGAATATACTGGTCTGGGACAGATCTATTCATGAAGGCAATTTCCTTTTGTATGTGGATGCCTTGACACAGCTGGAATGGCTCTTCTATGCTCTTGACCACTACAACTATGCAAGAGCTGTGTCCATTCACTTGCGGGACATGGTGGTGCTTAGCGACAAACAACCAGGTGTGTTTGCAGCTTTTTGCAAGGGAAAGTTCACCGTCAACAAGACATGCCGACCATTCTCAAGGATGTCTTTGGACGAAAGCCATGAACAGAACAATGCCTGTGTGAAATGTGATGGGGGAGCAGTTGGTCTCACCGAAAATCCAGCAGCACTATTGAGGTGGATGGTGGCTGGACCAGAGATTTCCCGGGTGGTTGGTGAGTTTCAAAGTGAACTGGACAGGAAGGAAGCAGCATCACACCCACACCATCACGAGGACAAGCCAGGTAGGTCTTATAAGTATCTCCATGAAATTTGGCTAGTTTTTGTATTGCATTACTTGTTTTGTAAAACTAAATATTTTGACAGTTGTGTAATCCCCAATTACTATATATTTTCAGGAACACAAGTGGCATTCCTCAAGAATGTGAAGTCTCTGATTTTTACAATGAAAACTATGGGCAACCCCTTCTCTGACACCAGTGGAGATCTCTTGGTCCTCGACACGCGAGAGGTGGTCGATTCATCTGTTGTTCATTCTGTTCGCAAAATGAAACTACTTGGTGAAAATCAACACAACGAGTTCTTTAAGAGTCGGCTGGTGGAGCGCACAACTGCACTCAATGATAGAATAACAAAGAACAATTTGCCTTTGTTCAGATGGTGTCCTGAGAAAGAAAAGTCTCGCACCCAGGAGCAGCCGCTGTCCATGAAACGTGACCGCAATTTGTTTTCAACATTGTACATTGCCAGTCAAATACGTGGAGCTGACCTGGAAGATTTTTTCCAGCATGAAAATCAGTCATTTCCACCTTCAATATCAGACTATGGGAAAATGAGACTTGGCAAAAAGTCAGACTTGCTCCAGTGCCTGGAAGATCTGGTGCCACATAGTGATGATGCCGACCACACTACATCTGAAGTAGACATGGTCATCATTGATGGTGCAGCTATTGCCAACGTGATTACGCCTGGTACATCAGAGACATTCAATGGGTATTCTAAAGAGTTCATGAACTATGTACGGAGGCAATTCACAGGCTCTGTTTGCCGTGTTGATGTGGTATTTGATGTATACAGAGAACATAGTCTGAAGGCCGCCACAAGAAAGAAGAGAGGGAAGGGCATACGGATAAGAGTGGAAGGAAACAAGAAGCTGCCTGGAAACTGGTTACAATTCCTACGGGAAGACGGTAACAAGACAGAACTTTTTAATCTCCTGAGTGAACGAGTGACAAATGAAACATTTCCTGGTATAGTGGTCATGACTCACGGAGAAGAGCTGCGTTGTTCAGAGACAATTGACTCAGACTGGTTGTCCCCTTCTACACAGGAGGAAGCAGACACAAGAATGCTGCTGCATGCAGCAGATGGGGCCAGGCAAGGTTGCAAGAACATCTTGCTTAGAACTGTTGACAAAGATGTAGTCGTACTAGCAGTCAGTCTTGCTCACAAGCTTGACAGTGCACAGCTCACTGTAGCATTTGGAATGGGAAAATCGTTCCGTTACCTAGACGCAACTCACATGGCACAGACGCTGGGAAATGATAAGTGCAATGCAATACTTGCTTTTCATGCACTGACTACATCTACTGACCATGCTATTCTTGACTAGAATCCTTCCCTCATACATGGTGTGACACTACATCCAGTTTCACCGGCATAGGAAAAAGAACAGCATGGTCATCATGGAATGCGTTTGTTGATGTCACGCCAGACTTGTGCAGACTTGCACAGACTCCAACAACAGCTAGCATAACCCAGCTTCTCCCAAACATCGAGAGGTACATTGTGCTTATGTACGACCGTGGAAGCTCTGATGATAATGTGAACATGGCATGGAAGACTCTGTTCACACAGAAAGGCAGGAGCATTGAAAACATACCTCCAACTCAAGATGTTCTCTATCAGCATCTACTTCGAGTTGGTTATCAGGCTGGCCATGTATGGGGTCAAGCCCTGCTAAAAGCACCTCACCTGCCCAGCCCAGCAGAGTTTGGATGGACGCGAAAGAACAATTTGGCCGAATGGGAAGTGATGTGGAGGAACCTGTCCCCTGCTGGTGCAGCATGCCGTGCTGTTATTAAGTGTGGCTGTATTAAAGGCCGCAGAGGAAGATGTAAATGTGCGGAAGAAAATCTACCCTGTACATTACTCTGCAAGTGCGGTGGTTGTGAGCGAGAAGGGTGACAAGAGAACGGTTGACATTGAAACATGAGTGTTCTTGGACGTTATTGTTCTATCTCATGCACACCAAAAAACTTTTGTACTACTACAGTGTAATTTTCTGAAGTGTTTTCCTAAATGAAAGGAAGATAACACTTTGTACAAATAAACTAGTTTATCGAAACCAGTTTGTGTTACTTTATTCCTGGAATTTTGCATTTTTCCCCTCCATATGCCCTTAAAGTGACACATAGAGGTCCCCAAAACAATCAAAAATGAATATTTATGTTATCATATCAAATCCTTGGTGATACTTTAGTGTCCAGATGATATTAAAATAACCATTTGATATTTTCTGATGTAATATACATTTATTCTAGCTAAATAATGATTCTGACTCTAATTCGCCACGGGTGACACGGGACAGATCCAGAATGCCTCCAATCTTTAAAATGTTCCCCATAATGTCTAGTATTAGTGTACCAAGTTTCATGCTTTAATCATAAAATGCACGATTATTCACCTATCCGCTGGACTATACTCTACTATCCTGAACTTTAACTCTTAACAGAATACTTGCACACTATGTTTTGGTCACTTGGTCCTAAATGCTCCCCTATCTACGCCTCCTCCACCATCTTAGGATCATTACTTAAAAGGAGGCCTGACCATGCACTCCACCTCGTGGGCCTATCTACAAACTGGGTTACAAAGCAATCCTGGAATATATATCGGAAATCCTCATCTGCGCTGCCCTTTCCCTCTTCCTGGACCCAATCTATCCCAGGAAAGTTTAAATCCCCCATAATCAATACCTTACCACATGCCCTTCTGAATTATGCATGTACTCGTTCCTCCTCTTCCCTCATACCAGGAACCCTATAAAAGGATCCTACCGGTATCTTATTGTTTTTACAATCTCTAATCTCTCCCCAAACAGAATCCCTACATTAATTCTCTCCTATGGCACCTCTTTTTCTCATGCAATGCTCTCATGCAATGTATTTTATCCACATTGCTTCACCTCCTCCTATTTTCTCCTTCCTATCACACCGATACATCTTGTATCCCCTAATCCTGTCCTCCAGTTACTCTCCTCATTAAACCTCGTCTCACTTACCGGAACTAAATCATACTACTCGCTATCTACTTTAGCCTCAAGCTCTTCCACTTTATTATTTAAACTCCTGACATTGGTATGGAATATGTTTAATTTTCCTTTCCTAAAACTATATTTTCTTGTGTGGCTTTATCAATCACAATTACATCAGTTCCTTCCTTTGTAGCTTCCTCACCCTCCATTGACCTAAAACAACGAAACTGAATTCCTTCCTCAATTCCGAATGCAAACCTTGCTGCCCCCTTTCTATCAGCATATGTCCATCATTCTGGAAGCACCTGTTTTGCCACCCCCCAAATGATTCCCCACTACCTCTTAAATGAAAAACCTTCCTCCCGACACCATTCTTCCAGCCATTGGTTCACATCTATCGCTCTGCTCATAATTTATATTCCATTTTGTAATCTTGGGAGAATACCAGAAAACATTACCTCACAACCCTTTGTAATATCCTGCATCTATTTTTCAAAACCTCTGAGTAAACTTTCCCTACATGATTTTCTCCAAGGTGTACCACAACCAACTTCTTCCTGCCGACTTGATGTCATGATTTCATGATGTCTTGATGTCACGACTTCAGCCTTCCTTCAATGTCCCTAATAGGGCTGCAGATTGAGCATGAAAATGAGGGTGAAGTGGCAACTAGCTTCCTACCAGCTAATTTTTATATTTTTTTAAAATAAAGTATGGGCCCTGACTAGTTCACACACCAAAAATACCCAGAATCCCCTTGGGGGAACATGTTCAAGTGACGTCATCAAGATGGCCTCCATTTTTATTAAGTTTTTGTATTTTATTTTTACATTGAGGGTCCCTGTGTCTTGATCTGTAATAAAATGATACTAGCATCTGATTTATATATTCTATTTAATAATATTAATATTTAACAATACTTAAAAATAATATTATTAATTATATTTAATAATATTGTTGCGGTTTTGAGAACCCACACTTGTAAATATAACATCATTAAAGGTTAAAAGGTAGCACCCCATAGATAGGCCACAAGCAACACGTAGGCCACCTTAGGACGTCAGTTATTTCTTAGTATGTGTTAGATAAGGCCCTGTCCAGTAGTTGCATCTGCATTGTGTCAAACAAATAAGAGTAGGTCCCCATCCGTTCAGTTTGGCAGCCTCCCCTCCAAGCGACGCCATTAGGCACTAGCCATCGCCCTCGCCCTTTAGGGCCAGCGGCGTTTGCAACCTCGCTGGGCTTCTGCTCAAACCAGCCCAGAAACCCACGAGGTAAGGCCCGAAAAGAGGGCGGAGCGGCAGGATGGAGGTGTGGCCACGTCAACCAGCCATCAAGGCGGAGCCGGTAAGCCAACACCAGCCGACCAGGGCTGAGGTGAGGTCGCCTGACAGGGCGTGGTTTTGGGCTCCGAGAGCGTTCGCTGGCTTGGTTATAAAAGCATGCACGCAAAGCCCTCGAAAGGACTTGTTGGAGAGGACTCGTTGGAAGGTAGGCTTATGATCAGGACTTACGGAGCAGCGCTCATTGCGAAAGGACTGAAGCCAAAGATTGGTATTGAAAGGGAATTGCGCTTTACGAGAGAGAGAGACGCGCTGTGGTAACCAGCTTTACAACGGGCGAGCGTGCGGCACGCATTGCCGAGAACTGCAGCGTGCCGAAAGACATTGGGGAAGGGGCGCTTGAGGCGAGTAAGACCGGTAGCGCGTGTCAAAGCGCCGGTCCACATATTACGAAGTCGCGCTAGCCCAGCTTACCCTTCCCTCGTCACTATAATTGTCCGTCCGCGCCTGCACTACGTGGAGAGCTGCCTGCTGGGTTTCGTCTGCTGGTACAGGTCGAGGACCGGAGCCGGACTGGAGCCTGAACACCATCGCCGGACCTTCCACCCTACCTTCTACATCCCCGCGTGAGTCTGCGTCTCAGACTGAATCTGAGAGAAATCGAGCCCGTGTCCAGGGAATATAATAAGACGGTCGAAGGCTGCCCTGTGTACTTTTCCTTCCTCTTTCTTTCTTGTACATTCTTTCGTTTCCTCTTCTTATTTGTACATAATTAATAAACCAATCTGTTCTTCCTATTTTCCTGGTTTCCTCTCAATTCGATCGTCCTAGTCTTTTCTCCATTGGGTAAACGTGGCACGATTCGGAACTGCTATAATCCGGTCTAGTCACTGGTTAACAGCTCGGATCGCGGATTGCTATCCGCTCGGCATATCCCATCAATATCCATGGTTCGAGCAGGAGTTATTTCCTTGCTTCCTGGGCGGCGTTAATAAGTAGGTAAAAAGAAGTCGGCTTACAACCCTAGTTAACGTCGTCCGGAAGGAACGTGATAACCCCCAGGATCACGTCGGCCAGATAAGAGACAAGGGGATTAAACCCCTCTTCCTAAGGGGAGAGCCGATGTAGGAGATCCGCAACAATATTTAAAATAATATTTAAATAATATTTAAATTAAACGCAGCTGATGCATTAAGATCAATTTCTTGGGTATTAGGGTATTCAGTTGTTGGTTGTAATTGTTGGGGTGCCTTTTTGAATAGCGCATGCGCATACATTTTAATATGCATATTGCAACGGATATCCTCATGATTCTACACGTCGCAGCTGGTGACCACACTGTGGTCATTTTTCTCTTGTTTTTCTATGTCTCTGCGAATAATACTAACTGCACGGTGAAGTATTTGGGAATCATTTTTGTAATCAGAACCATTGTTGTAACTTGTAAGCACATTCTCACGAACTTCTGCTGGCTTCATATTCACTGCTGTAAGTTTTATTCCTTTCTTTTTATTCTATGGTTCTACACAAATTAAACAGTGTTCATCCCAGGAAAAGGCTGATGCTTTTTCTCTTGACAGTAAAACTTCTATATAAACGGTTAGGTACAACGTCAGCACCTGTACACAATGCCAAACTTTACAATTTTGGCATCTCGGCATTTTCCCGTCTGTTATTTCAGGCGGTGTATGACTGACCATGCCGCGATGTAAAAAAAATATATCTCGGCAATTTCCCGTATGTGGCGACACGTGAACGAAGCTATGCTCCTCTCTCCACATTATTGTGACGACGTATAAATTAAATATTTCATCGTGACGATTGTCATCAAATGGACGAATTTTTAATATATCTCGGCATTTTCCCGTCTGTTATTTCGGGCGGTGTATGACTGACCATGCCGCGATTTAAAAAAAAAATATCTCAATGGACTTGAAGTTACAGGCCTTTGAGAATTCATTTCGTTCTATAAAGGGCAACTTTCATCGGATTTTCTTCCCGTTTTTTTTCAACCGAGTCTAAAACTATGTTAGCGACTGTGAAAAATGAAATGATATATCGAATTTGATTTGAAATAAAACTGTGTGAGAGAGGAAGACACCACGGGCCTACAAACAGGCCTCAAAGCTATGCGAGTTAATAAAATGGTGGATATTTGTTTATATGAAGCCTCTCCCAAAATGGGTGGAGCTATGGTTCCCAGAATGGGTGGAGCTTTGAGGTTTTGTCTTCTCTGCAAGAACAAGAAGAAGAAGAACAAGAAGAACAACAACAACAGCAGAGGGCACTCTATTAGCAGCGTCTGCGACGCGGCTAAAAAGAAGAGATGTGACGACTTTGGACGTACCGTATCAGGAAGAGAAAATATCCCTTCGATCTGAATCCCTGGCGTTGTGTAGGAGAATTCTCCATGGTGTTGGATGTGCTTTTCGTGGCTGCCGTTTTGTTCGTGCAAGACATTTTTTCTGCAAGAAATTGATTGTAGTGGAGAGGTGACACCCTGGAAAAGCCGACCCGAGAACATGGTATGTGCATGAGACAAGAGAAAATTCAACAGTAACCTGTGTCCCCACCCATTGGTGAAAAGGGCTTATCAACCAAGTACCAAACCTTATAGACCTTCCAATATGCGTCTGTTTCGGAAGAGAATGCAGCAAAGGTACCTCACACTTGTTTTTCACATTGCGTGAATTTCTTAAATTGATGTCAGGAATAACCAAAATTCGCTATTTCACTCTTCTTCCTCACTTTTTAGTGTTTTATCTTCTTCATTCAATTTCTACATTCGCCATGTGCTCAATCATGGTGTTTTTACATTCTTATTTTTACATCGCACATCTGCACAAAGTTGTGATTGAAGAGGACTTTTCTTTTTCAGGGAAGCAAAGCTTTATGAGTCTCCCCGTTCACGAAGGATTGGTGCTAATGATTCTTCCGATTGTCAAGATGGTGGTATGAAGGTGTCTTATCGTTCACAAGAGGTTGTTGTGGAGGAGTCTTCCGGTTCACAAGACGTTGTTGTGGAGGAGTCTTCTGGTTCACAAGACGTTGTTGTGGAGGAGTCTTCCGGGTCACAAGACGTTGTTGTGGAGGAGTCTTCCGGTTCACAAGATGTTGTTGTGGAGGAGTCTTCCGGTTCACAAGACGTTGTTGTGGAGGAGTCTTCCGGTTCACAAGACGTTGTTGTGGAGGAGTCTTCTGGTTCACAAGACGTTGTTGTGGAGGAGTCTTCCGTTTCACAAGACGTTGTTGTGGAGGAGAATTCTCCATGGTGTTGGATGTGCTTTTCGTGGCTGCCGTTTTGTTCGTGCAAGACATTTTTTCTGCAAGAAATTGATTGTAGTGGAGAGGTGACACCCTGGAAAAGCCGACCAGAGAATATGGTATGTGCATGACAAGAGAAAATTCAACAGTAACCTGTGTCCCTACCCATTGGTGAAAAGGGCTTATCAACCAAGTACCAAACCTTATAGGCCTTCCAATATGCGTCTGTTTCGGAAGAGAATGCAACAAAGGTACCTCACACTTGTTTTTCACATTGCGTGAATTTCTTAAATTGATGTCAGGAATAACCAAAATTCGCTATTTCACTCTTCTTCCTCACTTTTTAGTGTTTTATCTTCTTCATTCAATTTCTACATTCGCCATGTGCTCAATCATGGTGTTTTTACATTCTTATTTTTACATTTTACATCGCACATCTGCACAAAGTTGTGATTGAAGAGGACTTTTCTTTTTCAGGGAAGCAAAGCTTTTTGAGTCTCCCCGTTCACGATGGATTGGTGTGAATGATTCTTCCGATTGTCAAGATGGTGGTATGAAGGTGTCTTATCGTTCACAAGACGTTGTGGAGGAGTCTTCCAGTTCACAAGACGTTGTTGTGGAGGAGTTTTCCGGTTCACAAGACGTTGTTGTGGAGGAGTCTTCCGGGTTCACAAGACGTTGTTGTGGAGGAAACTTATGTTTCACAAGACGTTATTGTAGAGGAGTCGAGCAGTCATCAAGATATAAAACACCAAAGTGAATTCATCTGATTGAAAGCATCTGAAGTAAATAATTTATTTTCCTCTTCACTTTGTTATCTTGAATCTGGAAATATAAACCTCAGAAAATGAACAAGAAATTGACTTTTCAACCTTTTTAAACTTCGGAATACGTTTAGGAGATGTAAGAAGACCAAGTACAAAAAGTTTTAATTAAAACAAAAGCCGCGTCGATGTTACACAATGCCTAGATGCAGCTGTGCCTATAACGTCGATGTTATAGGCACAGGACATTCCTATTGATTCGATTACTTGATGTTATTTTTGTGCAAAGTGAAAATATATCTCGGCAATTTCCCGTGTGTGGCGACGAATTTTTAATATATCTCGGCATTTTCCCGTCTGTAATTTCAGGCGGTGTATGACTGACCATGCCGCGATTGAAAAAAATATATATCTCGGCATTTTCCCGTCTGTTATTTCAGGCGGTGTATGACTAACAATGCCGTGATTGTAAAAAAAATATATCTCGGCAATTTCCCGTGTGTGGCGACGAATTTTTAATATATCTCGGCATTTTCCCGTCTGTTATTTCAGGCGGTGTATGACTGACCATGCCGCGATGTAAAAAAATATATATCTCGGCAATTTCCCGTGTGTGGCGACACGTGAACGAAGCTATGCTCCTCTCTCCACATTATTGTGACGACGTATAAATTAAATATTTCATTGTGACGATTGTCATCAAATGGACGAATTTTTAATATATCTCGGCATTTTCCCGTGTTATTTCAGGCGGTGTATGACTGACCATGCCGTGATTTAAAAATATATATATCTCAATGGACTTGAAGTTACAGGCCTTTGAGAATTCATTTCGTTCTATAAAGGGCAACTTTCATCGGATTTTCTTCCCGTTTTTTTTCAACCGAGTCTAAAACTATGTTAGCGACTGTGAAAAATGAAATGATATATCGAATTTGATTTGAAATAAAACTGTGTGAGAGAGGAAGACACCACGGGCCTACAAAACAGGCCTCAAAGCTATGCGAGTTAATAAAATGGTGGATATTTGTTTATATGAAGCCTCTCCCAAAATGGGTGGAGCTATGGTTCCCAGAATGGGTGGAGCTTTGAGGTTTTGTCTTCTCTGCAACAACAAGAACAAGAAGAACAAGAAGAACAACAACAACAGCAGAGGGCACTCTATTAGCAGCGTCTGCGACACGGCTAAAAAGAAGAGATGTGACGACTTTGGACGTACCGTATCAGGAAGAGAAAATATCCCTTCGATCTGAATCCCTGGCGTTGTTGTGGAGGAGAATTCTCCATGGTGTTGGATGTGCTTTTCGTGGCCGCCGTTTTGTTCGTGCAAGACATTTTTTCTGAAAGAAATTGATTGTAGTGGAGAGGTGACACCCTGGAAAAGCCGACCAGAGAAAATGGTATGTGCATGAGACAAGAGAAAATTCAACAGTAACCTGTGTCCCTACCCATTGGTGAAAAGGGCTTATCAACCAAGTACCAAACCTTATAGGCCTTCCAATATGCGCCTGTTTCGGAAGAGAATGCAACAAAGGTACATCACACTTGTTTTTCACATTGCGTGAATTTCTTAAATTCATGTCAGGAATAACCAAAATTCGCTATTTCACTCTTCTTCCTCACTTTTTAGTGTTTTATCTTCTTCATTCAATTTCTACATTCGCCATGTGCTCAATCATGGTGTTTTTACATTCTTATTTTCACATTTTACATCGCACATCTGCACAAAGTTGTGATTGAAGAGGACTTTTCTTTTTCAGGGAAGCAAAGCTTTATGAGTCTCCCCGTTCACGATGGATTGGTGTGAATGATTCTTCCGATTGTCAAGATGGTGGTATGATGGTGTCTTATCGTTCACAAGACGTTGTGGAGGAGTCTTCCGGTTCACAAGACGTTGTTGTGGAGGAGTCTTCCGGTTCACAAGACGTTGTTGTGGAGGGGTCTTCCGGTTCACAAGACGTTGTTGTGGAGGAGTCTTCCGGTTCACAAGACGTTGTTGTGGAGGAGTCTTCCGGTTCACAAGACGTTGTTGTGGAGGAGTCTTCCGGTTCACAAGACGTTGTGGAGGAGTCTTCCGGTTCACAAGACGTTGTTGTGGAGGAGTCTTCCGGTTCACAAGACGTTGTTGTGGAGGAGTCTTCCGGTTCACAAGACGTTGTTGTGGAGGGGTCTTCCGGTTCACAAGACGTTGTTGTGGAGGAGTCTTCCGGTTCACAAGACGTTGTTGTGGATGAGTCTTCCGGTTCACAAGACGTTGTTGTGGATGAGTCTTCCGGTTCACAAGACGTTGTTGTGGAGGAGTATTCGGGTTCACAAGACGTTGTTGTGGAGGAGTCTTCTGGTTCACAAGACGTTGTTGTGGAGGAGTATTCGGGTTCACAAGACGTTGTTGTGGAGGAGTCTTCCGGTTCACAAGACGTTGTTGTGGAGGAGTATTCGGGTTCACAACACGATGTTGTGGAGGAGTCTTCCGGGTTCACAAGACGTTGTTGTGGAGGAAACTTATGTTTCACAAGACGTTATTGTGGAGGAGTCGAGCAGTCATGAAGATATAAAACACCAAAGTGAATTCATCTGATTGAAAGCATCTGAAGTAAATAATTTATTTTCCTCTTCACTTTTTTATCTTGAATTTGGAAATATAAACCTCAGAAAATGAACAAGAAATTGACTTTTCAACCTTTTTAAACTTCGGAATACGTTTCGGAGAAGTAAGAAGAAAAAGAAGAGATGTGACGACTTTGGACGTACCGTATCAGGAAGAGAAAATATCCCTTCGATCTGAATCCCTGGCGTTGTTGTGGAGGAGAATTCTCCATGGTGTTGGATGTGCTTTTCGTGGCTGCCGTTTTGTTCGTGCAAGACATTTTTTCTGCAAGAAATTGATTGTAGTGGAGAGGTGACACCCTGGAAAAGCCGACCCGAGAACATGGTATGTGCATGAGACAAGAGAAAATTCAACAGGAACCTGTGTCCCTACCCATTGGTGAAAAGGGCTTATCAACCAAGTACCAAACCTTATAGGCCTTCCAATATGCGTCTGTTTCGGAAGAGAATGCAACAAAGGTACCTCACACTTGTTTTTCACATTGCGTGAATTTCTTAAATTCATGTCAGGAATAACCAAAATTCGCTATTTCACTCTTCTTCCTCACTTTTTAGTGTTTATCTGCATTCAATTTCTACATTCGCCATGTGCTCAATCATGGTATTTTTACATTCTTATTTTTACATCGCACATCTGCACAAAGTTGTGATTGAAGAGGACTTTTCTTTTTCAGGGAAGCAAAGCTTTATGAGTCTCCCCGTTCACGATGGATTGGTGTGAATGATTCTTCCGATTATCAAGATGGTGGTATGAAGGTGTCGTATCGTTCACAAGACGTTGTTGTGGAGGAGTTCCGGTTCACAAGACGTTGTTGTGGAGGAGTCTTCCGGGTCACAAGACGTTGTTGTGGAGGAGTCTTCTGGTTCACAAGATGTTGTTGTGGAGGGGTCTTCCGGTTCACAAGACGTTGTTGTGGAGGGGTCTTCCAGTTCACAAGACGTTGTTGTGGAGGAGTCTTCTGGTTCACAAAACGTTGTTGTGGAGGGGTCTTCCGGTTCACAAGACGTTGTTGTGGAGGAGTCTTCCGGTTCACAAGACGTTGTTGTGGAGGAGTCTTCCGGTTCACAAGACGTTGTGGAGGAGTCTTCCGGTTGACAAGATGTGGTTGTGGAGGAGTCTTCCGGTTCACAAGACGTTGTTGTGGAGGAGTCTTCCGGTTCACAAGACGTTGTTGTGGAGCATTCTGGTTCACAAGACGTTGTTGTGGAGGAGTCTTCCAGTTCACAAGACGTTGTTGTGGAGGAGTCTTCCGGTTCACAAGACGTTGTTGTGGAGGAGTCTTCCGGTTCACAAGACGTTGTTGTGGAGGGTCTTCCGGTTCACAAGACGTTGTTGTGGAGGAGTCTTCCGGTTCACAAGACGTTGTTGTGGAGGAGTCTTCCGGTTCACAAGACGTTGTTGTGGAGGAGTCTTCCGGTTCACAAGACATTGTTGTGGAGGAGTCTTCCGGTTCACAAGACGTTGTTGTGGAGGAGTCTTCCCGTTCACAAGACGTTGTGGAGGAGTCTCCCGGTTCACAAGACGTTGTTGTGGAGGAGTATTCTGGTTCACAAGACGTTGTTGTGGAGGAGTCTTCCGGTTCACAAGATGTTGTTGTGCAGGAGTCTTCCGTTTCACAAGACGTTGTTGTGGAGGAGTATTCGGGTTCACAAGACATTGTTGTGGAGGAGTCTTCCAGTTCACAAGACATTGTTGTGGAGGAGTCTTCCAGTTCACAAGACGTTGTTGTGGAGGAGTCTTCCGGTTCACAAGACGTTGTTGTGGAGTCTTCCAGTTCACAAGACGTTGTTGTGGAGGAGTATTCTGGTTCACAAGACCTTGTTGTGGAGGAGTCTCCGGTTCACAAGACGTTGTTTCGGAGGAGTCTTCTGTTTCACAAGACATTGTTGTGGAGGAGTCTTCCGGTTCACAAGACGTTGTTGTGGAGGAGTCTTCCGGTTCACAAGACGTTGTTGTGGAGGAGTCTTCCGGTTCACAAGACGTTGTTGTGGAGGAGTCTTCCGGTTCACAAGACATTGTTGTGGAGGAGTCTTCCGGTTCACAAGACGTTGTTGTGGAGGAGTCTTCCGGTTCACAAGACGTTGTTGTGGAGGAGTCTTCCGGTTCACAAGACGTTGTTGTGGAGGGGTCTTCCGGTTCACAAGACGTTGTTGTGGAGGGGTCTTCCGGTTCACAAGACGTTGTTGTGGAGGAGTCTTCTGGTTCACAAGACGTTGTTGTGTTGGAGTCTTCCGGTTCACAAGATGTTGTTGTGGAGGGGTCTTCCGGTTCACAAGACATTGTTGTTGAGTCTTCTGCTTCACAAGACGTTGTTGTGGAGGAGTCTTCCGGTTCACAAGACGTTGTTGTGGAGGAGTCTTCGGGTTCACAAGATGTTGTTGTGGAGGAGTCTTCCAGTTCACAAGACGTTGTTGTGGAGGAGTCTTCCGGTTCCCAAGACGTTGTTGTGGAGGAGTATTCTGGTTCACAAGACGTTGTTGTGGAGGAGTCTTCCAGTTCACAAGGAGTCTTCCGGTTCACAAGACGTTGTTGTGGAGGAGTCTTCCGGTTCACAAGACGTTGTTGTGGAGGAGTCTTCCAGTTCACAAGAAGTTGTTGTGGATGGGTCTTCCGGTTCACAAGACGTTGTTGTGGAGGAGTATTCTGGTTCACAAGACGTTGTTGTGGAGGAGTATTCGGGTTCACAAGACATTGTTGTGGAGGAGTCTTCCGGTTCACAAGACGTTGTTGTGGAGGATTCTTCCGGTTCACAAGACGTTGTGGTGGAGGAGTCTTCCGGTTCACAAGACGTTGTTGTGGAGGAGTCTTCTGGTTCTGATTCTGTTACGTGGTCCTCCCGGTAACTACCTGGTCTTGGTGACCCCCGGACCGTGGGAGGACCCCGCCAGAAAGATATATGATTTATACGCTTTCGTAATGCAATCAGTATGAAAGACACAAACAATTCAGGTCAATAAGCAACCCCACACCAACGATCCGGATTAATTAATAATATATTCTCCATCCATCATCAGCAATCAACAATCCATCAACAATCTTACTAAGATGGCCATCTCATATATTTCCCCCCTTTCCCCACTCACGACCCCTCAATAGTCACTGTCCCTCACAATGTCTCTGGGCCCCTCCAGACCAAGGTGAAGGTCGACTTCTCCGCACACGGGCAGTTGAACGGACCCCTGGCTGACGTGCTCCAAACGTGCACGTCACGTACCGGGAACAGCTGCTGCAGCGCACACCTCCTTGCAAAGCAAAGCGGGCAAAGCAAAGCGCGGCTCGCAAAGCGCGCGAGGCCCAAGGTGCGACTCGTACACGCCCTCGGAGGCGTCGAGGCGAACAGTGCCGGACGCTTGGTTCCTTCCAGGAAGCCACGGCCACCTTACACGTAACAGGCAATCACCCCGCGCAGGTAACTCCTCTCGCCAGACGGGCTTTTCAAACTCAGCGTTCCCATCGCTAAATCAATATCGACACTGCTCGCATCGGAGCTGGGCGAGGAAGAGGAAGATAGCCGCTTCTCCCGGACCTCGTGTCTTTTCTTCTTCCGGTTCACTATCCCGTTTCCGGTCTCCTGTTATCCGGAGCCTCTCTAACCATTTAACCACAACAACCTTTAATAGAATAAACATTAATAAGCAATGACATGAATAGTAATTCACCTAAATCCGGGATCCGTAACAGGTCCATAAGGGTAAATGTTAGGAGGATCATAATGGAGTAGCAGTAATGGGGGTGTTAAGGGGAAATGAAGAAAAGTGATGGTGAGAGGAAAATTAACATGTAAGTGAATGGAGATTTGAGGCTGTCCCAGGAACAACATTTATCATCTACTACCAACTGTAAAGCACGGTGGTGGAAATATTATGGTTTGGGGCAGCTTTGCTGCATCAGGGCCTGGGCAGCTCACCATCATAGAATCCACGATGAATTCTTCATTGTACCAGAGGGTGCTTGAGGATAATGTGAGGCCATCTGTCAGAAAGTTGAAGCTCAAGCGAAGGTGGACCTTGCAACATGACAATGACCCTAAACATACCAGTAAATCCACCAGGGAATGGCCAAAAAGAAAGAAATGGAGGGTTCTGGAATGGCCAAGTCAAAGCCCGGATCTAAATGCCATCGAGATGTTGTGGGGGGATTTGAAACGAGCTATGCATGCAAGAAACCCCTCAAACATCGCACAGCTGCAAGAATTCTGCATGGAGGAGTGGGCAAAAATTTCTCCCAGTCGATGTCAGAGACTGGTAGACAGTTATAAGAAACACCTACTTGAGGTTGTTTCTGCCAAAGGGGGTAGGTAATACCACCTATTCGAGCCAAGGGTGTACTTAATTTTTCCACATGTGAAATTTGCATTCATGTTTATTTAAATTATACAATGGACTACAAAATGTAAATGTTTCATGATATTTGTTATATTATATCACCTTTATCTATCAATATTGTTGAAATGAAGATCAAATAGCTGTATGTTGAAATATGGTGAAAAAGTCAAAACTTTACATGGGGTGTACTTACTTTTTCCACATGCGAAATTTGCATATATGTTTATTAAAATTATACAATGGATTACAAAATGTAAATGTTTCATGATATTTGTTCTATTATATCACCTTTATCTCTCAATATTGTTGAAATGAAGATCAAATAGCTGTATGTTGAAATATGTTGAAAAAGTCAAAGCTTTACATGGGGTGTACTTACTTTTTCACGTGACTATGTATGTATGTATGTATGTATGTATGTATGTATGCCCCCTCAAACGTACACCAATCAGAGCTGAGGATTTGGTCACGTGGCAGGTGTGATTTGATGTGATTACGTTTGTGATGTCATTATGGCATACGACGGCTCACTCCACACACCACCATTTTGATTTATATGCCGTGCAGGCAGAACATGTTGTCAAACCTGTCGTATATCACAATCGCCATGCTCTACCTTCACGTTTTTCATTCAGTGTGAAACAAACAAAACGATTGTTAAAATGACCATCATATATCGAAAGTATAGGCGTTACGGGTCCTCCAACACACAGTAACGTAAAGTGGGGTGATATTGAATGCCGGGATGACTTTGAACATTTTTCTACAAGGTTCATTCGGATGATTTTTGTACTGTAAAAAAATCATCCGAATTAACCTTGTAACAAGTGTTCAAAGTCACCTCAGCATTCAAAGTCACCCCACTTTACGGTACGTAGAGGCCACAGGCTTCATGCCTTCATGCTTCACCTTCAGGGTGCTTCGTATAAATTAGCCCAGGTTTCTTAATATAGTAACATCATCTTTGTAATAATAATAATAATAACGTTCATAATAATAATAATAATATAATAAATATAATTGTGACACTGCAATCCCTTTGTTGTGACTGCAAAGTTACTGGATTGAAGCGGTGTATGGTTGGTTCATTGTTGATTCGAAACATATAGAATAAACCATATGGTGTCTCAATGCAATCTCTTCACTTCCATGGTGACAGACAGCTTCGTACTTCAAAATAATTTAATACTAACATTATTTGCCAACTGGTATCCCCACCCAGGTTATAATATCCTCTTTAACTAAAGTATTGTTGTGTTGCCCGATGGTTAAAACCACTGGGTGACGAATAGCCGTAACGGTCCTTAATTCCGAGGCACTTAGCCGAAACTGGTGGTTGGTCCGTCGCGCGCGGGTGAGGGAACCAAAGTGCTTACCTGGACGGAAGCCACACAGGTTTATTCTCGGACCCACGAACAAAGAAACACGACATAACAAATACAATGCAACACAAGAGTTAAATGAAATTAAATGCAATACGAAAGTGGTGAAAATGAAAGGTGAGGTAAAACTAAATCCTAATTTGAGACGTCTCTACTCAGACACAAATACACAACAGGGGAATGATAAAATAAATTGTTTTCTCTGGTCGGCCGGCACTCAACTTGCTCAAGGAGATCATTGAATGAAGTCTGCAGTACAAAGTGGCCCAAAGCCGCTCACGTGGGAAACGCGCCAACAATGGCGTGGAGTCGCTCTCCACAGCGCCATGTACGTGAGGTAATTAGTGTGGGTTGTCCGTTTTCTGTCCCCACTCCATCTGCAGTGCCAAGAGCCCCACAAAACCGCCATTAACACCTCCTCCTCACGATCGCAAAAGTTCCACACCGCTCTCGCTCAGCACCAGCGCACCGAAAAATCCCAGCCGCAGCCGAGTGACCCGAGAGACAAAGAAAAAGCCTGAGTCACCTTCTTTTTCCTCCCCCCCTACACCAAAGCGCACTCTCTATGACCTAGTCGAACAACCAAAACGACCATCCTGCTCAAGCCAACAAGCAAAATCGCACCAGCATGAACAACGGAAAAATGGCGCAACATTCTTGTTCATGCGCAATTTTTTTTTTTTTTTTTTTTTATAGCAGTAAGGGCATCCGGATATAAAAAAAAAACATTGCCTCAAAAAGAGAACCATGACAATTACAACTACACGTGGGCAGGGTACAGCCCGAAGTGGAGATCGGTTTCTGAGGTTTGGGACATGGAATGTAGGGACAATGACAGGGAGATCAGGAGAAGTGGTGGAAGTATTGGTCAGAAGAAGAGTGGACATATGTTGTGTGCAAGAGACGAGATGGAAGGGAAGTGGTGTGAGAATGGTGAAGGGTAGGCAGGGACAGAAATACAAGTTTGTGTGGCAAGGGTAGCTGGAGGGCGTGAATGGTGTTGGTGTCCTGTTTTCTGAGGAGTTTGTAGACAGTGTGGTGAGTGTGACTAGAGTGACTGATAGGTTGATGATGGTGAAAATGATGATTGGAAAGCTCTTGGTGAACGTCATCTCGGGATATGCTCCGCAGGTTGGTCGGAGCAATGAAGAGAAGGACAAGTTCTGGTGTGCGATAGAGAAGCTGATGGAAAACGTGAAAGATGAGGAAGTTGTTGTGGTAGGAGGAGACCTAAATGGACATGTGGGAAGGAGTATGGATGGTTTTGACGGAGTTCATGGGGGTTACGGATATGGTGTGAGAAATGGAGAAGGTGAAAGGATTTTGGAGTTTGCTGATGGAGCTGATTTGTTGATTTGTAATACTCAGTTCCAGAAAGAGGATAATAAGCTTGTTACATACACGTCAGGTGGGTCGACGACAACCGTTGATTACCTGATGGTGCGTAGACGAGATAGGGGGCACCTCCGAGACACAAAGGTGATCCCGGGGGAGGAGGCTGTTTCACAGCACCACTTGGTTGTCTGCGACGTAAGGGTGAAAGGTGCGAGGAGAGCTCGGCGGGTGAAGTACCAACCGAGAATGAAGGTGTGGAGGTTGAAAGAGGTGACAGTAAGGGAGGCATTAAAAGAGAGGCTGAGTAGGGTCGAGGATGATGTGGTTGAGCTTGAAAGTGGTTGGATGTCAATGAAAGCTAATCTGTTGGGAGCCGTTGGTGAGGTATGTGGATGGACAAAAGGACCACCGAGGCACTCGGAAACATGGTGGTGGGATGATGAAGTTGGAAAGAGGATTGACGAGAAGAGGAAGAAGTTCAAGGAGTGGCAGAAGGCGAAGGGTACGGGAGCAGAAACAGCAGAGCATGAAAGTTATAAGGCAGCCAGGAAGGCTGCAAAGAAAGAGGTAGCAAAGGCGCAGGAGGCATGTAGGAAAATGTTCGGAGAACGCTTGGATTCGGAAGAGGGTCAGAGAGCGGTATTCAGGATTGCAAAGCAGATAGCGAAAGAGAGGTGTGATGTGATGGGGGTGAGCTGCTTGAAGGATGAAATGGGACAAATCGTTGTCGACCCAGATGGAATTAAAGTAAGATGGAAAAGATATATGGAAATGCTGTTGAATACAGAGAATGAATGGGATGGCAACATAGAGAGTAACCCAGTTTTAGGACCGGCAGAGAAGATAACTGAGAAGGAAGTTGATGAAGCGATAAAAGCAATGAAGGGTATAAAAGCGGGAGGGCCGACGGGAGTTGTGGGAGATATGTTGAAGGCAGCAGGAAGTTGGGGTGTGAAGAGAATGACAGAGATCTGTAATCTGGTGGTGAAAGAAGGCCGCATTCCAGTGGATTGGGAACTGAGTACCCTCGTCCCTCTATACAAGGGGAAAGGTGACCCTCTGGAGTGTGGCTCGTACCGAGCGATAAAGTTATTGGAGCATGGAATGAAGGTATTGGAAAGGGTGTTGGAGAGGAGGATAAGGAAGAAAGTGAAGATCGACGAAATGCAGTTTGGATTTATGCCAGGAAGAGGAACGACAGACGCGCTTTTCATTGTGAGGCAGTTGCAGGAGAAGTACATGGAGAAGAGGAAGAAGTTGTTTCTTGGGTTTGTTGATCTGGAGAAAGCATTCGATCGGGTTCCACGCAAAGTATTGACATGGGCATTGAGGAAGTTAGGAGTGGAGGAATGGTTGATCAGAGTAGTGATGGCAATGTACAAAAGAGCGCGCACAGCTGTAAGGACGAAGGACGGGAACAGTGGTGAGTTTGAGGTGAAGGTGGGAGTGCATCAGGGGTCGGTACTAAGTCCACTACTATTTGTAGCTGTGATGGAGGTGCTGGCTCAGAACGTAAAGGAGGGTTTAACGTGGGAGTTGTTGTATGCAGATGATCTGGTGTTGATTGCGGAAAGTATGGATGGACTGAAGGAAAAGACTAGAACGGGCACTCGGTAGAGCGCATACCTTCGCCGCAGCTACTGTTCTGTACTTGGCATGGGAGTGTAGGGAACAGAACAGTGAACAGTTTGGTGCTGATTTCATGCAAATCGGATAAGAATTGACCGAGTTATGACAAAAAACGCACATTTTGCAAGGTCGTGACCCCCCTGACCTTTGACCCCCAACCGCTAACAAGGGTAATGTCTTCACTGGGTCATGTCGTATATCACAAGATCGGGCATTGAATTCTGAACATTTTGGCATTAGTTGCATGCCAATTGGATAAAAATTGCCCGCGCTATGGTAAAAATACGATTTTGACCTTTTCGTGACCTTGACCTTGACCTTTGACCCGATTGCTCCCAAAATCTAATCAAATGTGTCCCGTATAATAACCAATCATCCCACCAAATTTCATGCAATTCGGTTGAATACTTTTTGAGTTATGCGAATAACATACACACACACACACACACAGACATACAAATAAATACACAGCGATCAAAACATAACCTTCCGCTTTTGCGAAGGTAATGAACACGTGGAAGGAATGTATGGAGACAAAAGGTCTGAAGGTGAATATCGGAAAGACGAAGGTGATGGCAAGTGGTAAAGCATGTGGTGAGGTGGAAAGAACTGGGAAGTGGCCCTGTGCTGTGTGTAGGAAGGGTGTCGGAGTGAACTCCATTCAGTGTACAATGTGCGGTGAGTGGGTTCATCAAAAATGTAGTGGTCTGAGAGGGTCATTAACCAGTGTGGCAGCTACATTCAAATGTAAGGTGTGTACAGAGGGAGCTGCAGATGGAGGAAATGTTGAGTTGGATCTTGGAGACGGTGTGAAGCTGGAAGGTGTGAAAACATTTTGCGACCTCGGAGACATGCTGAATGGAGAAGGTGGATCAGACTCGGCAACGGTTGCTCGAGTGAGATGTGCATGGAAGAAGTTTCGGGAATTGAGTGGCGTGCTGATGATGAGGGGAGTGTCGTTGAAGCTGAAGGGAAAGGTGTATGCTGCATGTGTGAGAAGTGTTATGATTTGTGGGAGCGAGACATGGGTAATGAATGTAGAGCAGCAACGAAGGTTGGAAAGGGTGGAAATGCGAATGGTTTGACGGATGTGCGGAGTATCGTTGAGAGAGAGGAAGACAAATGAAGAATTGCGAAAGGTGATGGGAATAGAGCCTGTGATTGATGCTGTGAAGAGGAACAGGTTGAGATGGTTTGGTCATGTGTTGAGGAAGGATGAAAGTGACTGGTTGAGAAGAGTGATGGAAATGAATGTAGAAGGAAGTAGAAGACGGGGAAGACCGAGAAAGACTTGGCTAAAGATGGTGGAAGAAGAAATGCGGGCAAGGGAGATGCAGAAAATGCAGAACAAGGAGAGATGCAGAAAATAGGGCAAAATGGAGAAGATTGTCATGGGGACCGCAAGGCTGACCCCCGCTCTAGCAGGGAAAATGGCCTTTTAAAATGCATGTTGTTGTTGTTGTATTCTTGTTCATGCCAAGAGAGCGAGAGTGAGCGATTCTTATTCTTTTTTGCTCGCTCGAACCTTCTAGCTCTGTCGTCTCCCTGATGTTACACCGACCAACGGCCGAGCTCTCTCGAAACACTGCATGGCCTCTCGACCAATGACAAAGCTCGGGGCATGGCCTGTCGGTTACGATTCTTTGGAGGTGGGGTTTATTTGCCGATTGGCAAATGTTCAGCACTGTTGGCGGCGGTGGTGATTTAATGGACGTTCTGTCTGACCGGCCTTGTAAATGTAAAAACGTAGGGAAACCCACAAGGGGGCAATCACAGACTGGGGAAAACTAACTTTAATCCCAACCTAGTTACCATAGCTCCACCACCAGTGTGAAGACACATAAACAATCTTAAGCTCCAGTTTCCCTACTTAATACACCGAAATGTCTCCTACGCATCCACAGTCCATGCTAATACTATACAATCCTACCTTCACTATGGTATTCCATCCTCTACCCCCACCAACGTACTGGTATCAAACCCGGCTACGCCACTGTAAGACTTTCGGTCTTGTTTTAATATTCTTTGCTATCATTTCTACTTGAAGTTTGTTTTCAGCAACCATTAACTCTAGGTTTTTGTCCTCAAATTTGTTTTTTGTATTTTCTTCTTCAGCTTTGGATGGCGTTTCCCTCTTCTGAATTGCTGCATTTGTCCTGTTTCCTTTCTCAGTTCTCTCTAATTGTTCTCTGTTTCCATGATGGTGATTGGTCTGTCTAGAGGCCTGGTTTGTTCTTCTTGCAATTTGTTCTTCCTACGGCGTTGTTTGCCTGTTACGTTTTAAGTGGTGAAGCCGCTTCAGTATTTGGCTATGTCCTTCCTTCCACCCGTCCATCAAAAATTAAGACTAACCTTTCTCACCCACCGTGTTTAAATCTAAAGGGTTCAAAAGTGTAATTTTAGAGGATTCTAAAGGGTAATTCTAATGGGTTATTAGCATCTGAAAGCCCTGTAACTTGCATGGAATGCACACATACTGCCAAACTGCACCATTTCCTTTGGACATGGATGTGATTTTTCTTGAATGATCAGTGCCGCTGCAAAGCCCACATTATTGATTTCCTTCAAATTGAATGATTTCGGTATAGCTCTCCTTGATTCTTGTTTTCTGTTCCACAGAGTTGTGATTTTTCGTGCGTTATCAATCTCATATCCTCTATTTTATTGGCCAACTCTTCTTCCAGCCTACGTTTCTCATCATCATTGACGTCTTCTTCCTATTCTCTGCTCAGTTCTCTCTGGTCTTCCTCCTGATTACCATCTACCATTCTTGCTCTTATCCCTTCTGTCTCTGTAGGTGTCATCTGATTTTGGTTAGTGGGTTTGACTTGTTCTCTCTCCTGGGCTAGGTCTGCATCATTTCTTTCTGAGATAACTGGTTTCGTCAAGCTTCCATTTTGTTGCATAGCGTCTCCCCGTGCCACGCAGTCAAGTCCCTTTTCTTTTTTTTTCTTTTTTGTATACTGAATCGAGGCTTGTGAAAGAGCTAACATGTATTTCACAAACAAATCAACCAGACAAACAAGATATATAAAAAGAGGGAGCAGAAGACAAGATGGGGAGAGAAGGGGAAGCACACAAACATAACATTTGAGAGCAGGGAGATGTGTGGGAGGGAGAGGGCTTGGGGGGAGGAGGCGTGGGAAAGGGGGGGGGTGGGGGGTGGGAGAAGAATAAAACACAAGGACACCAAGGACTTCCAGGACAGAAGTTGGTATTTCAAAAAAGTGGATTTGGGGTGAAATTAGCAGGGGTAGAAAATATCAAGGTTTTGGATGGGGGAAGATAAGAGATGGTGGTGAACAGCTGTTTTAAAGACCTGGAGGGTGGAGTGGGATTGAAGAGAGTGAGGGAGTTTGTTCCAGAGGCGGGAGAAAAGAGGAATGAAGGAGTGAAGGTGAGCAGAGAGTCTTGATTTTGGCAGTTTAACCATCAGAGGGTTGCAGGCAGATCTTGTGCGACCTGTAGGAATATTTGGGGGACAGAGCCCAGAGAGAGCCGGGGGGGCAAGGCCAGAGAGGAGTCGGTAGAAGACGGAAAGACCACCAACCTGCCTGCGGTGAGTGAGTGAAAGGCCCTTGGAGTTAGCTTCATCGCGGGAGATTCCAATGATTCTGAACGCTTTGGTTTCAACAGCGTGAAGACGGGCTAGGTGTGAGGCAGGAGCATCAGACCAGAGGGGAGAGCAGTATTCCATAGAGCTGCGGATGAAAGCCTTGTATGTGGTGAGGAGCTCAGGTGTGCCAAGGAAGGACTTCGCACGACGGAGGATGCCCAGTCGGCGACTGGCTTTGGAGGCCAGATTTGAAATGTGGTTTTCCCAGGAAAGATCATGGCAGATAGTGAGACCCAAACGCTTGAGTGACAGAACTTCTTGGAGAGGATTATTCAGAAAGTGGATGGGAGGGTTGTCCAGTCGGTCTTTTCGGAGAGACATCGTAAGTGTGAGATTTGTCAGGATTGAAAGACATGTTCCACTTGTTTGCCCAGTCTGTGATTTTGTCCAGGTCTGCAGAGAGTGAGGAGGCTGCAGACTGCCGATCTGAGGGATGAGGAATGGGGCGACAGAGAGTAGAGTCATCAGCAAAGAGATAGAGAGGATTTTCAAGAGAGTCAGAGAGATCATCATTGATGATGATGAATGATCTTTCATCATTCTCTTCACCCCCCAGCGAACACCGAGCTCCCATCGTCCTCTTCCTTGCCACTTTCTGTCTGGCCTTCGTTTTAATTTATTACATTCTGTTTCTAGTCAGATACTTGTGGACTGTCGACACTAATCTTTCAGAAGCATGGTGTTGGCTAAACGGTTAAGGTGGCTGGCTTGAGATCTTAGGGTCTTAAGTTCGAGCCCCGGTTGTGCCATTGAAATAACACCAGGTTTACCGCAACCTATCATCCTTCCCAGGTAAGCAAAATAACTACCACCTTTCGGATAACAGGGCACTGCATCAGCGGCACAGCTGCACTTCCAGGAATGATGCAACCAACAACCACAGGCTGCATACGAAAAATAACAACAACCACTTGATCCTTCAAATTTGTAGACTGGGAGCATCTCTGTCTTGCCAGCAAGTTTCACTTAAGTTGGTCCATGAATCTTTTCCCTTCATTCTCATCCCCACACTTCATGCATGGAATGCATTCTACAAAAAAGGATCATTTATTACTTGCAAAATCGAAGATTTTTCAAGTATATTGGTTGGTTGCGTTTGTGGTTCTGTCTGTCTGTTTGTCACCGGCCTACAGGTCACAATTCAAAACCAATCGTCACGAAACTTCACCATGTTGTATCGGTCGAGCCAATTGAGAAGCCTATTGATTTTGAGGTCAAAGGTCACCTGGAGCTCAAATTTCTAAAATCGCCATTTTAAATCCGATTGACTTGAAAATTGAATAGAATTTGTATATTGAGTCACTAAATGAAGTATTTTTGAGGTCAAAACGTCAAAGGTCAACTTGAGGTCAAATTTTCAAAATTGTCAATTTTCATCTGAAAAGCAGTCAATTTTCATCCGATTTACTTGAAAATTGAATAACAATTTGCATATTGCCTCACTGAATTGGGAAACAAACTAATTGAGGTCAAAAGGTCAACTGAAGGTCAAACTTCCAAAATACATTTTCATCTGAAAGAACCATCAATTTTCATCTGATCGACTTGGAAATTGAACAGCATTTGCAAATCGTCACTAAATAGGAAAACAAACTATTTTTGAGGTCAAAAGGTCAAAGGTCAACTCTAGGTCAAACTTCCAAAATCATTAATTTTCACCTGAAAACCCATCAATTTTCATCCGATTGACTTGAAAATAGAACAGCATTTGTGTATTGCCTCACTGAATTGGGAAACCAACTATTTTTGAGGTCGAGGTCAAAGGTCAACTCAAGGTCAAACTTCTAAAATCATCATTTTTCATCTGAAAAATCGTCACTTTTCATCCTGTTGACGCAAGCTTTGATCAAGATGGTAAAATTTAGTCTTCATGAAATGGACAATTTGCTGTATCAATGGAAACTTTTGGGGGGGGGGGGGGATTTTGCAAGTATCGTGCTCTGCATGACATCTTCTTGTTTTTTCCTTTGGGCTGACAGGATTGCCTAGAAGTACGTACTGTTACGGATTCGTCACTTCCGTTGTGGTGGTTTTCATCCACTGTAAATATTTCTGATTCCATGTACTATTATTGTTTTCAAAAGGTTTATTGTTCATGAACTGTTTTCAAAAGGTAAAAAAGTTAGAGTTAAAATAAACCGGAAACCGGATCGGGAACCGGACGACGAAGAGGAAGAGGAGAAAATAGAAGGCGGAGCGAGTGAGTCGGACAAGAAGGAGCCGAGCTATTTGCGGTCTGGAGCGAACGTTGGCGAACAACAGTCACTAGCGAACTTTCGGGTTTCCCAGGAAAGGGATTCCTGCGACAGAGTGGTTATCGCTGTGACAGATTAACCTGCGTGTCAGGTTTTGCAACCGATTCAGGAGAAAATCATCGTCGTGCCGTTGCGCCACGAGACCAGGCCGTCGGCCATTTTGACTCGCGCAGGACTTGCGCTTCGCTCACGGTTTCGTCTCATTTCGACCATTTTCACCGCATTCAGACATCGATCTGGGGTGTGTGTGTGTGACGTGGCTTTTGAGTGGAAAGTCTGTGTGTCGCCGACTGTGAGCCGGTGAAACGTCCATACCCGAGGGTGTGATCTCTGTCGCCTGGAGGGCGCCTTTGCACAGCTTTGGCAGCCGGACTGTACCTGCCAACCCAACGGGATTCTGGTCTCGATTGGACATTGATCTGTCGATCGCTGGAGTGGATCGACTCTGGCTTGGAGCCGGGGATTAGAGACATTGGGGATGTTCTTGTTTCACTCACTTGGATCACAGTGAGTTATATATTATGAAACTGATGGTACCATCATAGGATATTGATTGTACTTTTGATTACTATTATTGTTGTACTGCTATTCTTGTGTGATCTTAATACAATATTTGTTTGTGAGTAACAATTGGTGTGGCTTCCCCATTGATCTTTGACATACAGAATAACACATTTTTCTGCCGTGACTCCTCTCGGGGCTCGAAGGTACACCGTGACCAGGTGGTCGGGGAGGAGCACGTAACAGTGCACACCTCTAACCTGTCTAGCCTGGGTTTGATTACCAACCCAGCTATAAACCGTTATCCCTGTGCTTCACAGGATGGGTGATTCATCAGTGTGTGCCATTACGCAGATGGACGTGAAACGGGCGTCTTGTCTGTCAGCACAAGTTGGTGAACGTTAAATATCCCATGGTACGCTTCGTGAAGAGTAATATAGCTATCCCCGGCACCATGAACAAATTCCACATTCCTACCTTCTCCTGTAGAGGGCTTTGCATCAGCAGCATAGCAGTGCCTTCAGTCATTGATGCTACCCCGCAGCCTTGTGCTGCAAACAAACGAAGAAGATTTTTCCTCCAAGCTCAAGTTTTCCTTATTGAGCCTCTCATCTGGAGCTTTACCATCAGGTGGTTGTATGGAAGGTAGCATTTGGTGGCTGTCCGTTGGTGGCGTGACCATTCATGGGACGTCGTCTAAATAATGCGGCAACCTTCGTTGTTTGAGTGCCTCGTGGCAGTCCACGATCCACTTCTTCCTCATCACTTACTTCGCTTTTGAATATTAAAATTCGAACATTAAAATTATGCTGAGTGGTCTTTTTCTTCCTTCAAGGCTGTGGGGTAGCATTATTAGCTGACTGTGGGTATACAGCTGATGCATTGCCCTTAGTAGGTTAGGGCAGGAATTTGTAATTTGTTCATGATGTCGGCGATAGCTCGCCGACTCTTGGTGAAGAACACGGTGGGATCTTTAACATCCAACAACTAATGCCAGCAGACATCAGAGGGATGGCACACATATTTATGATTAGCCCATGCAGAGTGGTGATATATATAACACGCTGTGCCATGACTTCCCTCATCATTCAGACAGGCAGGCTGTAGCCTCTTCCCTTTCTTTAGACCTTGAAAAAAAATCACAAACTCGTCTAACAATTGGAACATGTCTTTCAATCCTGACAAATCTCACACTCTCACTATCTTTCTCCGAAAATACCATCTGGCAAACCCTCGATTTTCCAATCCTCTTGAGGAAGCTCAGTCATTCAAACTCCTGGGTCTCACTATGAGTCACGATATTTCTTGGGCAAACCACATTTCAAAGTTGGCCTCCAATGCCATCCGGCGACTGGGCATCCTCTGTTGTACAAAGTCCTTCCCTAGCACACCTGAACTCCTATCCACCTACAAGGCCTTAATCCGTAGCTTGATGGAGTACTGCTCTCCCCTCTGGGCTGGCTCCGTGCCTCTCACCTTGATGTCGTGGAAACCAAGGCCTTCAAGATCCTTGGAATCTCCCACTCTGAAGAGGAGTATGGGTCTAGCATTTCACCATCACAAGCAGGCCAGTGGTCTGCCTTTTACTGCCTCCTTTCTGGTCCTGCACCCTCTTCTCTTTCCATGCTTTGTCCCCTTCCACCCTCCCAGGTTTCTACAGGGCTCACATGGTCCGCCATCAACCCTCTTATGGTAAAATTACCAAAATCCAGGATCACTGGTCACTCTCATTTGTTCCTTTTTTTTTCTCACCTGTAGAATCAACTTCCACATCCTCTTCAATCTCATTCTTCCCTCCCGGTCTTCGACAGTTGTTCACCACCATCTCAGATCCTCAACAATCCAAAAACATCATTTTTTCTTCCCTGCCTTAACCCCACCCAAATCCCTCCTCCCTCCAATTTTCCCTCCTTGGAGTTTCATTCTGTATCCATCTTGTCCACCCCATGCATCATCTATGTCCATCGTGTCCACCCCATGTATGTGTGTTTTGCATCCTGTTTTTGTCTGTTATATCCTCATCCGTTCAGTATACCAGCTCATCCATGAGCCTCGACTATTTCGAGTATACAAGTTTTTTAAAACTTATTAACATAAAATGTTGATTGGTATTTATTGGATGTGAAGCTTTAATTCTTCTTTTCAAGCCGCAGTTGCCTCTCGGGCAATGGAAACATCTGCTTCATGTGCCATGTTTGCGTTTGCCTTGCATTGAAAATATCTCGTTTTATTCCTTCACTTCTCTATGTTCCTTAGGCGCAGCACTGCAAGCTGGACAAGCAGAGACGCTTCATATTGATGGCACAGATTTTGTCTTTGGACAAACCCCAATGGCAGTTTGCAGGTTGGATTACATGAACTTTCAATGAAATGATCTCCTCCTATCATGGTTTCTACAATGTGTACAAACTGGGCGCAATTTTGACCTTCCCACAATCCTCGTTTCCATTGTATACATATTGTTGGCGTCCGTTAAAATGATTCTTCTTGGAGATGGGGGTGTTTTTGTTTTTATGAAACAAAATTTTATAAACATGGTTGTGGCCGTAGAAGAATTTGAGTAGCATGGAAGGGGGAACACCAGCAGCAGAGTAGAAGTGAGAGTGAGATCAAAGGGGAGGACATGGGGTAAACAAGCCGTACACAGAAAGGGAAAAGCAGGAATGAAACATGAAAGGCACCAAGCAACGAAGAACTTCTATCCAAGAAGATGAGGCAAGTTGTTTGAAGGCAACTACTGACCCACCACAGGATTCTGTGTACCAGGGCTGAGGACGAGTCGATTTATTAACGATTTATTTATTAACGATGGAGTCGATTTATTATTATTTATTTAACGAGTCGATTTATTGATTTATGAACAATCGATTTTTTTTTCTAACTTTGTTTTTATACTTCTTTATTCCAAGGCCATAACGATTATATTTTAGGGTTGTCCATCAGGCGTCTGTCCAATACGTCCACCCATCCATCTGTTATTCATTTTTTGCTACCATGATAACTTGCGAACCACTGAAGAGATTTCATCACACAAAGTTTAACTGTTTCAGTTTTGGGTTCAACAGGTCAAAGTTAAAAGGTTGTGTGTCATTTGAAGATAATTTTACATTTTACAACCTCCTGGGGGGAGGTTAGGGTAAGGAGCAGGTAAGCTCGGAGGCAACTGCAGTGGCGGAGGTGTGCAGGTGAGCGGACCTGCTGGGAGCGCCACACGACCCAGTCCTGAAATTGTGCAAAGGCACAGGGAGTTGAATCGGGGGAGTGAGACCCCAAATTGAGGAGCACCACAGTTTGGTCAATGGGAGTTCGGTTTTTAGAACCGCATAGAGTAAAGTGGCCAATGGTTTTGCAGGGAAAGACCCCGGGTAGTGTAAAGAACGTTAGTCATTTAGAGGATAGTTAGGATTGAAATCTCCTCGCACCATCTACATCCACTCACCTGAGGTGATAACATGAATCCACACCAGGTGATTTGTTGCAAATGTTTTTGGGAATGTGAGACGCATCATGACGTGGGTGTGACATTGTGTTGTTGTTCCATCTCTTCCTCCTTAAGAGGGATTGATGATGAATTGGGTGATGGCAAATTTGGTTAGAAATTGGGATTGTGGATGAATTTGGTATTAGGGGAGATATGGGGAGGATGAGACGTCGTGTCGAATTGGTAAATGTGTAAATTTGGTAAATATGGGGTAAGGGGCAAGGGTAGATTAGGTGACAGGGAGGGTGACGTACGGTAGGGATGGGCTTTCTCCGCTCGCTCCCCATGCGCACCTCACTCTGCATTGCCTTGTTTTAATGTGTACCCTTGCGCCCTTACCCATCGCTGACTCTGCTTTGTCTTCCTCCCCACCCATGGACCATGCTCTCTGGGCACTGAGGGGAAAGCATGCGGGAGCCGCAGTTGTGTGCCTGCATTCCTGCTGCCAGCTGCCTGGACCAAGCACCACACCCTTATGGACCCCACGTGCTGGGGCCTGGCCCCTCTGCTGGGACCGGCCATGATGGCCAGAGAAGAGTTGGCTTGCGGACCACGGTGAGGTGGCCCCTTTTGCCCTACAGGTGGACCACCCATAGTTGGCCCCTGTGGGCCATAAATAAAAATGGACACGTTTTGTGCGTTTTATTATTATTGTCAAATAGGCAGCAAGCCACAAGAGTCAACAGCAAGAAAAAGAACATCAGGAACATCGGCCAGCAGGGGGAGCAGCAAGAAGAACCGGGCAACAGTTTGTGTTGTTTTCATTGAAATGTATGACTGTGCACTGGATGGTGCTTGATGGTGCTTGTCATTGGTGTTTTTGGTGCTTGCATGCTCGGGGATGCATTGCAATATCAATTCTGCATCCCCGGGCATGTGAGGGTAGTGTATCGGTGCGGTGCAGTGCATGCTTTTCCTCCCTCCCGCAGGATTATTTTTGTTTCCCAAGAAAGACAGGTCCTGGGTTGCAGTGTAAATACAAAGTGTCTTGTAAATAATGCTTCCCACCGTAAATGTGTAGTTTGAAAATAATTCCGTAATTCGGTTATCCTGTGGGTGTGAATCTGTTAGGTAGGATGCAACGTAGCAGGGGGACATACTTCGTTGTTTTAAAACTGTCGCACTCAAGGGTGAGGTTAATCGTAGAGGGTAACTGCATCTGAGTGTCACATTAAGTTAAAGTTTTTTCGGCCCGGGACGTGCCTGGAGGAATGAGGGTGCTGTGTTGGGGTTTTGAGAACCCTGCACTTTGTAAATTGTTGTAAATATACCCTTTGTAAATAATTTTCTTTGTAAATACCTCCATTTCCTTGTTAAGATCAAAGGTCGTCCCCTAATTAGTCCATGAACAACACGTAGCGAACCATAGGCCCTCTTCATAGTTATTTCATTATTATGTTTCAGGTAAGGCTGTTTTTTCAATAGTTTGACTCTATGTTGCATTTATCAAATAAGATAGGTCCCTTTCGTTCCCTTCAAAAGCAGTACGAATGGTTTTCTATCCCGCAAGACGCCATTGCCCATGTGCTCCATCTCGGAGAAGAAGGGGGGAGGAGCCGCCAAATCACGGGCGTGGCACGTCATCATCGTCGGAGGTGGAGTCAGCCAGCCTTAACCACCAACCAGCACCGCGGTGAGCGAACCGGTAGGCGTGCCCTCGCAGCCTGCGGCTTGATACGGCGACGAGCAATAAAAGCGACTGCGAGGGACTGCTTACGCAGAGGAGTGAGGGAGCACGAGAGTCGGTGAGAAGGAGTCGGTGGAGGGCCAGTTGAGTGAGAGTTGAGTGAGTGGGACGAACAAGGTACGAGAGCCGGTGAGAAGGCAGGAGAGACGAGCTGCGCGGAGCTGCTTCAGAAAGCCCCTGCCTTCAGAAACTGAATACGTGGAGCCGCCGGCTGCTCGCTTCCAGCCCGGAGCGTGGAGCTGGAGCGGACCTCTCTGCTGCGCTTTCCCGCCCGAACCTTCCAGCGCTGCTGTTCTGCATGGACCCTTCTCCTTCGGCCAGCCATTCCTGCCTGCAATTTCCCTTTGTCGTGTAAGTCCGTGGTCTGTCCTTTGTGTTGTCTGGTGTTCCATAATTAAGACTGTTTAAGACTTGCCCTGTGTATCTGCTTTCACTGCTGTAAATTACTTTTGTTTCTCTTTCTTTGGTTTTGTGTAAATCTTCTATATAAATAAAGGAGGAGTGTCTGTGTGTCTGTCTGGATGTCCGCTTATAACCCAATAACTACACATCGGAGAAACGTTTTAGACACAGATTCGGAATCGGCATAAAATCCTGGTGGTTATAAGCTACTTTTTATTTTAATATCAATGGTTTAAAAAACCGGGCCAGCTGCAATTCCATGGTGTAGTTTGTGGCGGCGCTATTGCCCCTTTCCGATCCCATGACGCATTGCGGTTCCGATTCGCGATAAGGTCTATGCGCTATCACCGACACTTTTCCACCTTTTAATCAGATTTACCTTATCGTCCATCGTAACCACATTACGCTTGGAAACACTAGCATTATCCTTCTTCGGACCCATGGCTAACACAAACACAGTAAAGGAATACTGTACGTCGCCTCTGTTTTGAATGGGAACCAGCAGTTGCGCGTACGTACAGTATACTGTACGTACATATTTATATATTTTTAATGTGCTTTTTATTGTATTTTAAATTGTTGTTTAGCTTCTTTTATTGTTAATTTATGTACTATTTTATTTATTTTAAATATATTTTTAAGGAAAACAAATGTTTTCACGTCCGTAGGAGTGACGTAATGTCGCATATAATGACGTTCGCTGCCCGGTCATGAAAGAAATTATGATTCACTTGACAAAGTGACATAAAGATCAGGCAGTAAACCTCCCAACTGAGTTTCTCAACAGTCGTCAGCCTCAAATCTAAAGTCCTTAATTTTCATCCTATTGACTTGAACTTTGAATAGGATTTACATATCGGCTTACTGAATTAAACCACCAACTATTTTTGATCGGCGTAGGCCAAAAGGTCAACGTAGGCCAAAGGTCAACCACTTTTTTTTCAGTTTCTAAAATCCTCAATTTTCATCCGATTCACTTGAAATTTGAATGGGATTTAAATATCAGCAAACTGAATTCAACCAACAACTATTTTTGAGATCACCATAGGCCAAAAGAGCAACATAGGCCAAAAGAGCAACATAGGCCAAAAGTCAACAACAATTTCAAATTTCTAAAATCCTCAACTTTCATCTGATTGACTTGAAATGTGAAGAGGATTTGCATATCAGGTCACTGAAATTGAACCACCAATTCTTTTTGAGGTCAGCATAGGCCAAAAAGTAAACATAGGCCAAAGGTCAACAACTTAAGGTGAAGTTTTTTTAAAATCCTACATTTTCATCCAATTGACTTGAAATTTGGATAGGATTTGCATATCGGGTCACCTAATTCAACCACCAATTATTTTTGAGGTCTAAAGGTGGAAATATCAATATGGGCCAAATTTCTAAAATCGTCAATTTTCATCTAATTGACTTGAAATTTGAAGAGGATTTGCATGTCAGATCACTGAATTAAACCACCAATTATTTTTGAGGTTAACATAGGCCAAAAGGTCAACAACTTATTTCAGGAATATTTCAAGACATATTTCTGGCGCAGGGGCAATCAATGAAGGTTGTAAGCCTGAACCTCACAGAACAAATGTTTGCCCATGGCCAGCTGTACGTGGGCTGCTCGAGGGTTTGGAAAACCAAGCAATCTTTATGTCTTGGCACCAAGTAAGAAAACCAGAAATGTTGTATACCCAGAGGTTTTGAGAAATTGAAAATTGAAAAAACGTCATGTAGGAAATGTACTGTGATATTGCTCTAAAATATACATGTTCTTTTCATCATATATTTGTATTATTCTTATTCAACCCGGGCGAAGCCGGGTACCTCAGCTAGTAATTAATAAATACCTGTTCCTCCTCATTCTTTGGTTTCATTCTCATCCGATCGCTTCAGTCCCTTCTTTCGATTGAGTACCTGTGGCGCGATTTTGGCCAAACTGCTTTATAATCGGGTTTAGTCTCTTGGTAACAGCCCGAGTCGCAGCTCGCTTCACTCGGCGCAATCCAACCACGCTGCGGCCCGGGTGGGAGTATTTCCTCGCTTACGGCCGGTGGTAGTACTTAGGTATTAAGACAAATTGGGCTTACAACCCTACTTACCATCGACCGGAAGTGACGTCATACCCCCAGGACCGGTCGGACGGCCAGCTTAACAGGACAAGGGGATTAACCCCCCCTTGCTAACGGGAGTGCCATCCCCCGGATCCGTAACAATATATATATATATATTTTTAAATATATATATATATATACTACATGAACAAAAGTATGTGGACACCCCTTCTAATTAGTGGATTCGGCTGCTTCAGCCACACCTATTGCTGACAGGTATATATAATCAAGCACTGTCATATATATATAATCAGCAATATATAATCAACCATGCAATCTCCATAGACAAACATTGGCAGTAGAATGGGCCGTACTGAAGAGGTCAGTGCCTTTCAACATGGCACTGTCATAGGATGCCACCTTTCCAACAAGTCAGTTCATTAAATTTCTGCCCTGCTCGAGCTGCCCTGTCAACTGTAAGTGCTGTTATTGTGAAGTGGAAACGTCTAGGAGCAACAATCGCTCAGCCACGACGTGGTAGGCTACACAAGCTCACAGAACGGGACCCCCGAATGCTGAAGTGCGTAAAAATCGTCATTCCCCGATTGCAGCACTCACTACCGAGTTCCAAACTGCCTCTGGAAGCAACGTCAGCATAACAACTGTTCGTCGGGAGCTTCATGAAATGGGTTTCCATGGCCGAGCAGCCGCACACAAGCCGCCAAAGATCACCATGCGCAATGCCAAGCGTCAACTGCAGTGGTGTAAAGCTTTCCGCCATTGGATTCTGGAACAGTGTATGTATGTATGTATGTATGTATGTATGTATGTATGTATGTATATATATATATATATATATATATATATATATATATATATATATATATATATATATATATATAAACATTCCTATATAATTCTAATTTTCCTCCTTGTGCAGTAGGTTCACAGGGCTGCTGAGGCAGTTTTGTTGGCTAGGCCTCTCCGGGTTACCACCTGGATGGTTCGTCATTCCTACACAGGATACGGATACTCGACTAGGAATTGGTAATTTGGTCAGGCTTGCCAGCGATAAATTGCCTTCTCTTCGTGAAGGAAACCATTGAGTCCTTAACGTCCACCAACTAATGCCAGCAAACGGGACACCCAGTTTAATGTCCATCCGAGGGATGAAGCATACATTGATAAGTCGCTCTGCATGCAAAATACCAGGATGACAGGTTATAGCTGCGTCGAGATTCAATCTCAGGCTGGACAGCTCAGAGGCAAATCTGCATACCTCCATATTATCTTGCCAGCAGTTCCTACATAAAGCCACTTAAAATACTGAACAAAATATCACAAAGCGGGCCAGATCAAAACATCCAGTGGACTGGAGGTTCCCCATGCCGAGCCGAGAGGTATGTGCACTCGCCTCTGACTCTGTAGCTTGGGTTTGAATCCCGACACAGTTCTAAACTGTCACCCTGGTGTTTTTCAGGCTGGATGAGGCATCAATGTGTGCAGTCCCTCGCATGGATGTTAAACTGGGTGTCCTATCTGCCAGCATTAGTTGGTCGACTTTAAAGATCCCATGATGTCATTTATGACAAAAAAAAGTAATGCTTCAATCAAAAATAAAGAAGGAAGTGCCTCAGTGTCGTTGCCCTCGGTCATCCAAGTTACTTTACTTTTTTTGTATACAGAGTTGAGGCTCGTGGAAGAGCTAGAACACAGAACGGATCAGGACGCGACATAACAAAAGGAACAGCAGAAAGAGAACGGGGAAATGCCAACAGCAGGGCCGAGGGAGAAAACGGGCAACAAGGGAGGCCGGTAACGAGGGGTAGGGGAGAACGTAAGGGGTGGACAATATAGATACAGAAGCCAAATTTGGACGTTCTGAGATGGTGTTGAACAGCTGCCTTGAAGACCTGGAAGGAAGAATGAGATTGAAGAGAATGTAGAAGTTGGTTCCACAGACAGAAAAAGAAGAGGGACAAATAAGTGGGGTGAGCAGTGATTCTGGATGTTTGGAGTTGCACCAGATGGGAATTGCTGGTGGACCACGTGTGCCCTGCAGATACCTGGGGGGAGGAATGGGGTAGAGAGAGGGCAGAGGGTGCAAGACCAAGAAGGAGGCAGGTCTTCTCAAAATATCACAAAAAGAAAAACCACCTTTGGAGGCCATTTTTCCCCGCAGAGCAGGGGTTGGCCTCTCAAAAATATCACAACTGGAGTAATTAAAATTAGAAGGTGCAGGCACAAGTATGCAAAAAGACCCCTGCTTTCATAAGCTACAAAGCTAATTCAGAGATGAGATTTACAATTGAAGGAGCAGTGTGAGTGAACAGAAAAATTATCAACAAAGACCTGGGAAAAGGCAAGGACCTCCATTTTCATTTATAAAAAACTACACTTGCACATAGCAAAGTCAAAAGTCCATAAAAACAAAGTCTCCATCCAGTTTTCCCAAACTCTTAAATATCTAGCATGCCGCTTGCAGCTGCGTGCTGCCTGGTCTCGTCAAAACGTCCCACCATGCAGCTAAAATCCTCGCAGCTTAGAATGAGGTAGAGTCTGCCAACGAAAAGCGGGGAAGTCGCGGATGGTCGGAAAAAAGGGGAAGGGGGGGGGGGGGGGGGACTCAGCAGTAAAGAAGGTGAAAGTGCAGATTGGTAACAGACCATGTATAAAAGAGCTCGCCATGGTTGGCACAGCTTGTGAGAATTGGACGAAATTGTACTCTCGTTCTGTGGCATCCGCCTCGCCACCTGTTTCCAAATCCTCTTTGCTCGAACAGGCAAACCGCCAGCGCTTCGGAGCCTAGCCTCTTTGGCCTGCTAAGGCTGGATCCAGCGGGCCTTGCCTATAAAACCGCTGCAATTCAACACGTGTTTCTTGGCTTTGCGAATTGCATGAGCAATTCACATTCAGGGTACTTTGCCTTTTGAAAACGCCAATAGCTTCGGGCACATTCCTCAGAAAAAAAACAAATCCACCATTTGACGTTAACCTAATTCCTGAGCTCGAGTAATTTGTATAATAATTGTTCTGCCACTCACTTTGTGAAACTCGAATCTTTGTGGCATGTGTTGGTGGTAGCAGTGCCTTAAATGTATTTTCACTTAAGATAGTGTGTGTGTGTGTGTGTGTGTGTGTGTGTGTGTGTGTGTGTGTGTGTGTGTGTGTGTGTGTGTGTGTGTGTGTTTAAAATCGAAAATAAAATAATTGTGTCGACAAACATACAGGATGATCACATTCCATCCTGATCATTATCAACAGAGAGCATAATGGCAGCGCATTAACGATTTAAAGGCCTAGCGGGTTTAAGCTTGGCTCAAGCTGAACCGAAAGCTAAACTCATTTTTCCTCTCTCCTGCGGAGGAAAAAGCTTTCGTTCCTTCGCCACATTCTCGGATCCCAACTGTCGTCCGACGAGGACCCATTGGGACGGTGGACTTGTGCTGTTTGCTTATGCCTCTGTGGATCTGTCGGACAACTCATATTGGGGTTGTTCAGCAACTGTGCGATGAAGTCGTCCATCACATCCTGTCGTCTGGGTGCAAAAACTCCACTGCCCGAATCGTCACACTGTTCACAGTTTACACGCGGAGTCACTTCTGCACCATTTCCCAAATTGTTCCAACTACTGAAGGCCTCTACATTTTCCATGACAGAGCAAACCCCACGATTGAAGTCACAAATGGCTTCGGTATCTACATTCGTAGTTCTTGTATTCGAATTTCCAGTTTTGTCCTCTTCATCTCCTTTTGCTATTCTTTGACGGTAGTTGATATTTCTTATTCTATTCCCCGAGGAAGGCCTTCTCTTTTGTGATGCTGTGAACAAAGAGTTGAGGATTGATGTGTCTCCCAAGAGTTCAGCAAGTTCATCTCGACCACCTTGTTCAGGTTGACAGTCTGAAAGTTGTTTACCATGCTGATCTTTTGATGTATTGCTGGCCTTTGATTTTGTGTAAGTGGCATCTGCTATTGTACTGACAGATGGGTCAGCGGGCACACGTACTGCATTTGATTTTGCCGTTTCCTCTGTGCCATGAGCCCCCCGAATGTCAAAACACAGAGGAAAGGAAGATCTTGGTTCATTGGCACACACTTGCTGAGTTTCTGCAACCTTTTCCATCATTCCGTCCCTTTTGCCACCGGGCTCAACGCCATCAGACATGCTGCTGTCCTCATCAGTGTCCAATAATCGCCTACATTTCCTAGTTTTCCAGGAAACCCTTTGCGGTTTGGTCGTTGTATTCTTCCTGACTGGCTCACACCGAGAAGAAGACTTTGGCCTGATCAATTTTTCAGACGTTTCAGTTCTCTGGACTGGACCCTCACATGAGCTGCTCTCGCCATCACTCGAGAACGGATGGCAAGACTTCTCAGCTTTATGGACTAAGATTCTCGTCCGTGTTGTTGTAATCTTCCCACGCGACTTGCATAACACCTTCGGCCGAGTTTTGAGAAGCTCTGTGTACTGGCTGGAATAAAACGACTCCAACAATTGCAGTCGTTGTTCTTCATTTGCTGCTAGAATTTTGTGAGCAAGCACCTGCTCAGAGAGTTTATTATAATGTGCCAGGGCCACAAAATGGGATCTGAAAAAACAAGAAAAATAGGCAAAATATTAGAAAATTTCACAACTCTCAAATAAAACACTTGATACTAATCTATTCCATCTTCAAGAGACAAAATATCGTAGTAGTACTGCAATCCTCTACAACATTTACACTATTACCAACACTCTTGATGACGGTCATCTGCACGTTATGCACGGACAAGGAGCGATGGAAGGTCGGGTTGGGAGGAGAGAGGGCGTGTCACGTAGGAAAGTAAGGAAGATTGTGGAGGTTTGGAGGGAAGAGTTTATACCCATGAAAATGAAAGTCTGAGAATGTTGATAAAACATAAGTAAATACAACTATAAAATATAATTTGATGCAAATGCATGGACAGATATGCCTCCGCCCACGTTAGAAGTCAACCCACTGGTACGTTTGATTTCAATTAAAGGTCACATGCAAAAATTAAGGGCCACATGACAGAGTGTGACAGAAAAAAAGAAAGAGAGAGAAAAAAGAAGAGATAAATACAAGAGAGACAACATCACATGCTTTTTAAACAAGTTATAGATTGTAAAATTATCGCTCAAATGACACATAACCTTTTAACTTTGACCTGTTGAACCCAAAACTGAAACAGTTAAACTTTGTGTGATGAAATCTCTTCAGTGGTTCGCAAGTTATCATGGTAGCAAAAAATGAATAACAGATGGATGGGTGGACGTATTGGACAGACGCCTGATGGACAACCCTAAAATATAATCGTTATGGCCTTGGAATAAAGAAATATAAAAACAAAGTTAGAAAAAAAAAATCGATTGTACATAAATCAATAAATCGACTCAATCTATATATATAAAACACAGTTTGTGTGTGTGTGTGTGTGTGTGTGTGTGTGTGTGTAATGTTACCGATAGACTCCTAAACGGAGAGGCTTACGTGCTTGATATTTGGCATAGACATGGCCATTGAGCCTGGGACGAACATGGCCGAACTCAAAATATTTGACGATCCATATTTTTTATTCATATTTACCTCAGCGCATTTCAGCGCACGGAATCAACGGAATCAGTGCAGGTGGGCGCTGATTCGCTCAGAGCGATCACGTGATGACGCTATGAACGCTATGACGATATGACGCTATGAAAAAAAAAAATCGCTATGACGCTCAGAGCTCGCACGTGATGACGCTATGAACGATATGATGCTATGAACGCTATGACGCTATGACGCTATGAAAAAAAAAATCGCTATGACGCTATGAAACGCTATGAACGATATGACGCTATGAACGCTATGACGCTATGAAAAAAAAATCGCTATGACGCTATGAACGATATGACGCTATGAACGCTGTGAAAAAAAATAATCGCTATGACGCTATGGAACGCTATGATGCTATGAAAAAAAAAATCGCTCGCTTTGCCAAGGGGCTCGCTCCCCCCCCCCCTCGTTCCCCTCCCCTCCCCCTCCCCTCCCCCGCCCGGCAATGCCGGGTACTTCTGCTAGTCGTTAATAAATAAATCGTTAATAATCGTTAATAAATCGCCTCGTCCGCTCAGCCCTGGTACACAGAATCCTGTGGTGGGGCAGTAGTTGCCTTCAAACAACTTGCCTCATCTTCTTGGATAGAAGTTCTTAGTTGCTTGGTTCCTTTTATGTTTCATTCCTGCTTTTCCCTTTCTCTTGCTGTGTGCAGCTTGTTTACCCCATGTCCTCCCCTTTGATCTCACTCTCACTTCTACTCTGCTGCTGGTGTTCCCCCTTCCATGCTACTCAAACTCTTCTATGGCCTCAACCGTGTTTATAAAATTTTGTTTCATAAAAACAAAAACACCCCCATCTCCAAGAAGAATCATTTTAACGGACGCCAACAATATGTATACAATGGAAACGAGGATTGTGGGAAGGTCAAAATTGCGCCCAGTTTGTACACATTGTAGAAACCATGATAGGAGGAGATCATTTCATTGAAAGTTCATGTAATCCAACCTGCAAACTGCCATTGGGGTTTGTCCAAAGACAAAATCTGTGCCATCAATATGAAGCGTCTCTGCTTGTCCAGCTTGCAGTGCTGCGCCTAAGGAACATAGAGAAGTGAAGGAATAAAACGAGATATTTTCAATGCAAGGCAAACGCAAACATGGCACATGAAGCAGATGTTTCCATTGCCCGAGAGGCAACTGCGGCTTGAAAAGAAGAATTAAAGCTTCACATCCAATAAATACCAATCAACATTTTATGTTAATAAGTTTTTAAAAATTGGTATACTGTATATAGTCGAGGCTCATGGATGAGCTGGTATACTGAACGGATGAGGATATAACAGACAAAAACAGGATGCAAAACACACATACATGGGGTGGACAAGATGGACACAGATGATGCATGGGGTGGACAAGATGGATACAGAATGAAACTCCAAGGAGGGAAAATTGGAGGGAGGAGGGATTTGGGTGGGGTTAAGGCGGGGAAGAAAAAATGATGTTTTTGGATTGTTGAGGATCTGAGATGGTGGTGAACAACTGTCGAAGACCGGGAGGGAAGAATGAGATTGAAGAGGATGTGGAAGTTGATTCTACAGGTGAGAAAAAAAAGGAACAAATGAGAGGTGAGCAGTGATCCTGGATTTTGGTAATTTTACCATAAGAGGGTTGATGGCGGACCATGTGAGCCCTGTAGAAACCTGGGGGCGTGGAGAGTGGAGGGGGACAAAGCATGGAAAGAGAAGAGGGTGCAGGACCAGAAAGGAGGCAGTAAAAGGCAGACCACTGGCCTGCTTGTGATGGTGAAATGCTAGACCCATACTCATCTTCAGAGTGGGAGATTCCAATGATCTTGAAGGCCTTGGTTTCCACGACATCAAGCTGAGCAAGGTGAGAGGCACGGAGCCAGCCCAGAGGGGAGAGCAGTACTCCATCAAGCTACGGATTAAGGCCTTGTAGGTGGATAGGAGTTCAGGTGTGCTCGGGAAGGACTTTGTACAACAGAGGATGCCCAGTCGCCAGCTGGCATTGGAGGCCAACTTTGAAATGTGGTTTGCCCAAGAAAGATCGTGGCTCATAGTGAGACCCAGGAGTTTGAATGACTGAGCTTCCTCAAGAGGATTGGAAAATCGAGGGTTTGCCAGATGGTATTTTCAGAGAGAGATAGTGAGAGTGTGAGATTTGTCAGGATTGAAAGACATGTTCCAATTGTTAGACCAGTTTGTGATTTTTTTTTCAAGGTTAAAGAAAGGGAAGAGGCTACAGCCTGCCTGTCTGAATGATGAGGGAAGTCATGGCACAGCGTGTTATATATATCACCACTCTGCATGGGCTAATCATAAATATGTGTGCCATCCCTCTGATGTCTGCTGGCATTAGTTGTTGGATGTTAAAGATCCCACCGTGTTCTTCACCAAGAGTAGGCGAGCTATCGCCGACATCATGAACAAATTACAAATTCCTGCCCTAACCTACTAAGGGCAATGCATCAGCTGTATACCCACAGTCAGCTAATAATGCTACCCCGCAGCCTTGAAAGAAGAAGAAGACCACTCAGCATAATTTTAATGTTCGAATTTTAATATTCAAAAGCGAAGTAAGTGATGAGGAAGAAGTGGATCGTGGACTGCCACGAGGCACTCAAGCAACTAAGGTTGCCGCATTATTTAGAGTCTAAATAATGACGCTATGGGGTTCCCTAACTGGGGTGCATGAACCCCCAGGGGGTGCGTGAGTCCATCCCAGGGGGTTCATGAGACGTTTCTGAAAGTCAAAACTAGAGTACTTTTTGTTGAAATAAAATCTGATATATCATATAATTTATATCAACATCATATATATATATATTTTTTTTCACAGATTCAGACCGCAATCCATGATGTCTAAGAAGCGCAAATACGATGATTCGTACATCAAGTGGGGGTTCAGGAAGTTTGTGGAGAAGGATGGGACTGAACGTCCGCAATGCGTTCTGTGTTACAAAGTGCTGGCGGAGGCGTCGATGGAGCCATCGAAGCTAAAAGCCCACCTCGCCAGCACCCATCCGACTCATCAGAACGACTCTGAAGACGTGTTCCGAAGCAAGAAAGCTCGCTTCATGGCGAAGGGTAGCTTGACTCAGCACGGGTTCCAACCGTCGACGAAGCCTATCCTTGAAGCCTCCTACGAAGTAGCGCTCCTCATTGCAAAAGACAAAAAGGCTCATACGTTTGGCCAAACGCTTGTAAAGCCCTGCGCCGTGGTGATGGCGAACTTGGTTTGCGGACCCGAGGAGGCCAAGAAACTCAAAAGTGTTCCCCTGTGCAACAACACCATCAAGCGCAGAATTGAAGACATGTCAAAGGATATTGTGGCTCAGGTCACACAAGAACTCCGGGAATCGCGCTGCCGTTTCAGCTTGCAACTCGACGAATCCACCGACGCAGCGAGCTGCAGTCAATTGCTGGTTTTTGCACGCTACTTGGCGGGATTTGCTGTAAAGGAAGAGTTCCTGTTCTGTTCTCCTCTCAAAACAACAACCAAATCGGTGGACATTATGAATATCGTGAACCATTTCATGGAAGAAAACGGCATCGAGTGGACGAAGCTCGGATCGTTGTGTATGGATGGGGCCCCGGCGATGATGGGAAAGCGATCCGGGTTCGTTGCGCTGGTGAAAGACAAGTGCCCCGACATCATCGTGACACACTGTGTGCTCCATCGCTACGCCCTTGCGACCAAGACGCTCCCCAAGGAGCTCGGTGATGTAATGGCTATCGTTGTTACAGCAGTGAACTTCATCCGCGCTCGGGCTCTCAACCACCGCCTCTTCCAGGTCTTCTGTGAAGACATCGGTGCTGCATACACTCATCTTTTGTACTACACCGAGGTGCATTGGCTATCCCGGGGCCAAATTCTGAACCGCGTCCTCCAGCTGCGTCAGTGAAATTTTCCTGCGTGAGAAAGGCAACGACTTGGCGGACTACTTCGGCGACCCTGTCTTCGTCGCGAGGCTTGCGTACACCAGCGACATTTTCGGGCACCTTAACGCTCTCAACATATCACTTCAAGGGAGCAGCCTCACGATCGCCGAAGCAACGGAACGGATCAACTTGCTTCGAGAAAAGCTGCGGCTTTGGAGCAACCGCGTGGAGAAGCGGTCATTCGTCAACTTCCCGGAGCTCGCTCAAATCCTCACGGATGACGACGCTCAGAATGATTTCTGCTCCACGCTTGTCGTCGACATCAAGGGTCATCTGAAGTCTCTGTCTGACAGTTTTGGTGGATACTTTCCGAATCTGTCGGTCGATCCGTGGATACAGGATCCTTTCACGATTCTAATTGACGACATCGACGACGACAACGAGCTCAAGGATGATCTGATCGAGCTGAAGGCCTCTGGCCGCCTGAAGATGCAGTTCTCCACCGTCGCCAGTCCCTCGGAGTTTTGGGCAAGCAACTACGAGGCCTTCCCCAATCTAGCGGCAGCGCTCCGAATGACACTGCCTTTCGTCACGACCTACCTCTGCGAAGCCGGGTTCTCCGTGTTGGTCGTCATGAAAACAAAGCTGCGGGCACGCCTTGACGTCGGCCCCGACATGAGGGTGGCCCTCTCCAAGACAGCTCCGAGGATCAAATGCCTCGTGGAGGAAAAACAGGAGCATCCGTCTCATCGTGTGTGATGGGTGATCGATGCGTGATACAATTCGTGATCTGATCTTGAAGTTTCCGAATAAATATTTGTTCATCTCTTGTTTTTTTTCATTACAATATTACACTATGAACTTGATCTTTTACGAAGCACTGTTATGCGTATTATAGTATAATAATAACTCAGATCGTGTCTCGAAAAGTTCGGGGTTCGGGGTTCGTGGACACCTCTGACATCCACAGGGGGTTCGTGGGGGGATAAAGTTAGGGAAACACAATAATTTATTTTAGACAACGTCCCATGAATGGTCACGCCACCAACGGACAGCCACCAAATGCTACCTTCCCTACAACCACCTGATGGTAAAGCTCCAGATGAGAGGCTCAATAAGGAAAACTTGAGCTTGGAGGAAAAATGTTCTTTGTTTGTATGCAGCACAAGGCTGCGGGGTAGCATCAATGACTGAAGGCACTGCTATGCTGCTGATGCAAAGCCCTCTATAGGAGAAGGTAGGAATGTGGAATTTGTTCATGGTGCCGGGGATAGCTATATTACTCTTCACGAAGCGTACCATGGGATATTTAACATTCACCAACTTGTGCTGACAGACAAGACGCCCGTTTCACGTCCATCCGTGTAATGGCACACACTGATGAATCACCCATCCTGTGAAGCACAGGGATAACGGTTTATAGCTGGGCTGGTAATCAAACCCAGGCTAGACAGGTTAGAGGTGTGTACTGTTACGTGCTCCTCCCCGACCCCCTGGTCACGGTGTACCTCCGAGCCCCGAGAGGAGTCACGGCAGAAAAATGTGTTATTCTGTATGTCAAACATCAATGGGGAAGCCACACCAATTGTTACTCACAAACAAATATTGTATTAAGATCACACAAGAATAACAGTACAACAATAATAGTAATCAAAAGTACAATCAATATCCTATGATGGTACAATCAGTTTCGTAATATATAACTCCCTGTGCTCCAAGTGAGTGAAACAAGAACATCCCCAATGTCTCTAATCCCCAGCTCCAAGCCAGAGTCGATCCGCTCCAGCGATCGACAGATCAATGTCCAATCGAGACCAGAATCCCGTTGGGTTGGCAGGTACAGTCCGGCTGCCAAAGCTGTGCAAAGGCGCCCTCCAGGCGACTGGGAAATCCAAAGGCGCCCTCCAGGCGACTGAGAGATCACACCCTCGGGTATGGACGTTTCACCGGCTCACAGTCGGCGACACGCAGACTTTCCACTCAAAAGCCACGTCTCACACACACACACCCCAGATCGGTCTGAATGCGGTGAAAATGGTCGAAATGAGACGAAACCGTGAGCGAAGCGCAAGTCCTGTGCGAGTCAAAATGGCCGATGGCCCGGTCTCGTGGCGCAACGGCACGACGATGATTTTCTCCTGAATCGATCGCAAAACCTGACACGCAGGTTAATCTGTCACAGCGATAACCACTCTGTCGCAGGAATCCCTTTCCTGGGAAACCCGAAAGTTCGCTAGTGACTGTTGTTCGCCAACATTCGCTCCAGACCGCAAATAGCTCGGCTCCTTCTTGTCCGACTCACTCGCTCCGCCTTCTTTTTTCTCCTCTTCGTCTTCGTCGCCCGGTTCCCGATTTATTTTAACTCTAACTTTTTTACCTTTTGAAAACAGTTCATGAACAATAAACCTTTTGAAAACAATAATAGTACATGGAATCAGAAATATTTAGTGGATGAAAACCACCACAACAGAAGTGACGAATCCGTAACAGTACGTACTTCTAGGCAATCCTGTCAGCCCAAAGGAAAAACAAGAAGACGTCATGCGGAGCACGATACTTGCAAGATCTGCCCCCCCCCCCCCCCCAAAAAGTTTCCATTGATACAGCAAATTGTCCATTTCATGAAGATTACATTTTACCATCTTGATCAAAGTTTGGGTCAACAGGATGAAAAGTGACGATTTTTCAAATGAAAAATGATGATTTTAGAAGTTTGACCTTGAGTTGACCTTTGACCTCAAAAATAGTTGGTTTCCCAATTCAGTGAGGCAATACACAAATGCTGTTCTATTTTCAAGTCAATCGGATGAAAATTGAAGATTTTTTAAAAGTTTGACCTTGAGTTGACCTTTGACCTCAAAAATACTTCATTTCCCAATTTAGTGACAATATACAAATTCTATTCAATTTTCAAGTCAATCGGATTTAAAATGGCAATTTTAGAAATTCGAGCTCCAGATGACCTTTGACCTTTGACCTCAAAATCAATAGGCTTCTCAATTGGCACGACCTATACAACATGCTGAAGTTTCGTGACGATTGGTTTTGAATTGTGACCTGTAGGCCGGTGACAAACAGACAGACAGACAGACAGACAGACAAACAGACAGACAGAACCACAAATGCAACCAACCAATATACTTGAAAAATCTTCGATTTTGCAAGTAATAAATTATCCTTTTTTGTAGAATGCATTCCATGCGTAAAGTGTGGGGATGAAAATGAAGGGAAAAGATTCATGGACCAACTTAAGTGAAACTTTCTGGCAAGACAGAGATGCTCCCAGTCTACAAATTTGAAGGATCAAGTGGTTGTTGTTATATTTCGTATGCAGCCTGTGGTTGTTGGTTGCATCATTCCTGGAAGTGCGGCTGTGCCGCTGATGCAGTTGCCGTGTTATCCGAAAGCTGGTCGTTATTTTGCTTACCTGGGAAGGATGATAGGTTGCGGTAACCCTCCTGGTGTTATTTCAATGGCACAACCGGGGCTCGAACTTAAGACCCTAAGATCTCAAGCCAGCCACCTTAACCGTTTAGCCAACACCATGCTTCCGAAAGATTAGTGTCGACAGTCCACAAGTATCTGACTAGAAACAGAATATAATAAATTAAAACTAGGGCCAGACAGAAAGTGGCAAGGGAGAGGACGATGGGAGCTCGGTGTTTGCTGGGGGGTGAAGAGAATGATGAAAGGGACTTGACTGCGTGGCACAGGGAGACGCTATGCAACAAAGTGGAAGCTTGACGAAACCAGTTATCTCAGAAAGAGATGATGCAGACCTAGCCCAGGAGAGAGAACAAGTCAAACCCGCTAACCAAAATCAGATGACACCCACATAGACAGAAGGGATAAGAGCAAGAATGGTAGATGGTAATCAGGAGGAAGACCAGAGAGAACTGAGCAGAGAAGAGGAAGAAGACGTCGATGATGATGAGAAACGAAGGCTGGAAGAAGAGTTGGCCAATAAAATAGAGGATATGAGATTGATAACGCATGGAAAATCACAACTCTGTGGAACAGAAAACAAGAAATGGACAAAAATACTAGTTTCAAGGAGAGCTATACCTAAATCATTCAACTTGAAGGAAATCAATAATGTGGGCTTTGCAGCGGCACAGATCATTCAAGAAAAATCACATCCATGTCCAAAGGAAATGGTGCAGTTTGGCAGTATGTGTGCATTCCATGCAAGTTACAGGGCTTTCAGATGCTAAGAACCCATTAGAATTACCCTTTAGAATCCTCTAAAATTATACTTTAGAACCCTTTAGATTTTAACACGGTGGGTGAGAAGGGTTAGTCTTAATTTTTGATGGACGGATGGAAGGAAGGACGTAGCCAAATATTGAAGCGGATACACCACTTAAAAAGTAACAGGCAAACAACGCCGTAGGAAGAACAAATTGCAAGAAGAACAAACCAGGCCTCTAGACAGACCAATCACCATCATGGAAACAGAGAACAATTAGAGAGAACCGAGAAAGGAAACGGGACAAATGCAGCAATTCAGAAGAGGGAAACGCCATCCAACGCTAAAGAAGAAAATACAAAAAAAAAAAAAAAATTGAGGACAAAAACCTAGAGTTAATGGTTGCTGAAAACAAACTTAAAATAGCAATGATAGCAAAGAATATTAAAAACAAGACCGAAAGTCTAACAGTGGCGTAGCCGGGTTTGATACCAGTACGTTTGTGGGGGTAGAGGATGGAATACCATAGTGAAGGTAGGATTGTATAGCATTAGCATGGACTGTGGATGTCTCGCCAGTAGGAGACATTTTGATGTATTAAGTAGGGAAACTGGAGCTTAAGATTGTTTATGTGTCTTCACACTGGTGGTGGAGCTATGGTAACTAGGTCGGGATTAAAGTTAGTTTTCCCCAGTCTGTGATTGCCCCCTTGTGGGTTTCCCTACGTTTTTACATTTACAAGGCCGGCCATGCAGAACGTCCATTAAATCACCACCGCCACCGACAGTGCTGAACATTTGCCAATCGGCAAATAAACCCCACCTCCAAAGAATCGTAACCGATAGGCCATGCCCCGAGCTTTGTCATTGGTCGAGAGGCCATGCGGTGTTTCGAGAGAGCTCGGCCGTTGGTCGGCGTGATGTCAGGGAGACGACAGAGCTGGAAGGTTCGAGCGAGCAAAAAAGAATAAATCGCTCACTCTCGCTCTCTTGGCATGAACAAGAATGTTGCGCCATTTTTCCGTTGTTCGTGCCAGTGCGATTTTGCTTGTTGGCTTGAGCAGGATGGTCGTTTTGGTTGTTTGACTAGGTCATAGAGTTAGTGCGCTTTGGTGTAGGAGGGAGGAAAAAGAAGGCGTCTCAGGCTTTTTCTTTGTCTCTTGGGTCACTCGGCTGCAGCTGGGATTTTTCGGTGCGCTGGTGCTGAGCGAGAGCGGTGTGGAACTTTTGCGATCGTGAGGAGGAGGTGTTAATGGCAGTTTTGTGGGGCTCTTGGCACTTCAGATGGAGTGGGGACAGAAAGAGGACCACCCACACTAATTACCTCACGTACGTGGCGCTGTGGAGAGCGACTCTACGCCATTGTTGGCGCGTTTCCCACGCGAGCGGCTTCGGGCCACTTTGTACTGCAGACTTCATTCAACGATCTCCTTGAGCAAATTGAGTGATGGCCGACCAGAGAAAACAATTAATTTTATCATTCCCCTGTTGTGTATTTGTGTCTGAGTAGAGACGTCTCAAATTAGGATTTAGTTTTACCTCACCTTTCATTTTCACCACTTTCGTATTGCATTTATTTTCATTTAATTCTTGTGTTGCATTGTATTTGTTATGTCGTGTTTCTTTGTTCGTGGGTCCGAGAATAAACCTGTGTGGCTTCCGTCCAGGTAAGCACTTTGGTTCCCTCACCTGCGCGCGACGGACCAACCGCCAGTTTCGGCTACGTGCCTCGGAATTAAGGACCATTAGGGCTATTTGTCACCCAGTGGTTTTAACCACCGGGCAACACAACAATACTTTAGTTAAAGAGGATATTATAACCTGGGTGGGGATACCAGTTGGCAAATAATGTTAGTATGCAATTATTTTGAAGTACTCGAAGTTTCTAAGCTGTCTGTCACCATGGAAGTGAAGAGATTGCATTGAGACACCATATGGTTTATTCTATATGTTTCGAATCAACAATGAACCAACCATACACCGCTTCAATCCAGTAACTTTGCAGTCACAACAAAGGGATTGCAGTGTCATGATTATATTTATTATATTATTATTATTATTATTATTATGAACGTTATTATTATCATTATTACAAAGATGATGTTACTATATTAAGAAACCTGGGCTAATTTGTCCAAAGCACCCTGAAGGTGAAGCATGAAGGCATGAAGCCTGTGGCATCTACGTACCATAAAGTGGGGTGACTTTGAATGCTGAGGTGACTTTGAACACTGACTGGGTGACTTTGAACACTTGTTACAAGGTTAATTCGGATGATTTTTTTACGGTACAAAAATCATCCGAATGAACCTCGTAGAAAAATGTTCAAAGTCATCCCGGCATTCAATATCACCCCACTTTACGGTACTGTGTGTTGGAAGACCCGTAACGCCTATGCTTTCGATATATGATGGTCATTTTAACAATCGTTTTGTTTGTTTCACACTGAATGAAAAACGTCAAGGTAGAGCATGGCGATTGTGATATACGACAGGTTTGACGACATGTTCTGCCTGCACGGCATATAAATCAAAATGGTGGTGTGTGGAGTGAGCCGTCGTATGCCATAATGACATCACAGACGTAATCACATCAAATCACACCTGTCACGTCACCAAATCCTCAGCTCCGATTGGTGTACGTTTGAGGGGGCATACATACATACATACATACATACCTACATACATACATACATAAGGACAGACAAACACTGTTCTAGATGGGCTACACCATTAAAAAAAAAAAACCATGACAAAGTCAACAACAGGAGAGAGCAAAATCACATCATACTAAAATACGCCATTTGTGTCTGTCTGATGAATTTTTGATGCCAATACATTCTGTCATTACTTATCCAATCTCAACCAAACTTGACAGGATGACAAAGGGTTACACAATGAAGGCTGTAGCACATTAATTTGCCCCCCCATCCTCAAGGCGGTTTTCTCCCCCCTGAGCGAGTTTGCCCACCATTGCCGTCAAAGGGGTTGCACGTTGAGGTGTATATAATTATAAATATTAAATTAGCTTTATCGTGGTGTTGTTCCAAAGACACTTTTAATAACAAAATTAATGATAATCGCATATTGTTAATGTTATTACAATTACAAAACAATAGTAATACTAATAATGTCCCACTTCCCCAAGGCGTTTTTCCTGCAGCGATAACGTGTATAAATAGCTTATAGTTACGAGTGAAGTACCCGTGCTATGCACGGGTGGGAGGCCAGAAGCAAACAGGCAATGCAGATATGGCGAATGCTAAAGCATGAAACCAATAAATTCCACATTCCTGTAGCACCTTCAGTCGCACGTCAGACATGAACAGCAAGTTCGTGAAGGACTTCCATGAAAAACGTACCCGTTCGCAAACAAATGGGTACGTTCACGTATGGAAACATCGATAGTGGGACCGTGGCGAATCTGCATATGGCGATCCGCGAAGTTCACGTTTAGAAAGTACAGACTTGGCATTTAATATGGAATTTTTTTTCTTCTTGACTTGGGTTTACTTTCTGAACTCAGTATATCAATCTGGTGAGTTTATTTTACCCTTTGGTGATGCCTTTGTTGAAAGAACCATGTCACTGATTGTCTTTCGCAGCAAGAAGTCAACAACAGGATTATATCACAGGTGGCGTGACAAAATGTAAGGACAGGTACATTTGACGATTGGCTTCACAATCGGGTATATAAGAGTTGTTGCGTTCTGTATAAGTGGAAAACAACTGCTGCACATCTACAAAAGTTATTGCCGCTTCCTCTGGAGATGGTCTGTCAACTTGACAATGCTGTTTGTCATAGAGTGGTGGCTTTACGAAATTCTGGCATGAAACAGCGTGCTATTGCTCGGCAGTATGGCATCACTCAAGGTCAGGTGTCAAAGATCCTGAAACGAAATGCTCAGAGGGGTGTCCCTACTCCAATACCGAGGCCAGGACGTCCATGCAGAACCACAAGGAGAGATGATCGCCAGCTGCACCGGTTAGTCCGCAATAGCCATGCCAAGTCAGCTAATCGGCGTAGGGCTGAGTGGCAGCAATTCACAAATGTGCCTGTATCCAGAAGGCTAGTCAACCAACGACTGGTTCAAGCAGGCTATCGTGCCAGGCGTCCCCTGAGAAAGCCACGCCTGACAAGACAACACCGCCAGCACCGATTGCAGTGGGCCAGAGAGCACCGTCAATGGCAGCCAGGACACTGGAATCACATGATCTTCAGTGACGAGTCTAGATTTCTGGTCTATCGTCAAGATGGCTGCATCCGAGTGCGCAGACAAGTGCATGAAGCCTACAACAAAGATTGTATAGTGCCAAGAGTCCAAGCCGGAGGTGGTGGGGTGACCGTTTGGGCTGCTTTTCATGCAGGGGGCAAAACTGACCTGGTTGTTCTGAATGGAAACCTGAACCAGTTCAAGTACAAGGCCATTCTGGAAGAAACATTGCTTCCATTTGCTCGTGCAGCATTTCAAAGAAACTTTGTCTTCCAAGATGACAATGCACGGCCTCATCGTGCTCGCATGATCCAACACTTTCTTGCTGACCATGGTGTAGAGCATATGGAGTGGCCTGCCATGTCCCCGGATATGAATCCGATAGAGAACGTGTGGGCAGAATTAATGCGTCAAATCGACAACTTGGACCAGCAGCCTACCTCTGTGCGTGAATTGCAGCAGACTATTGTCACTGCATGGCAAGCGATTCCTGTCCAAACCTTGGCAAATCTCGTGAACAGCATGCCTCGACGTTTACGTGCTCTCCTGAATGCTCGTGGGGGTTACACGAAGTACTGAACTGTAATTTTACTGTCCGTAATCCCAGTCATAATTTAGCTTTTGTTTTTGTTGAAAAATATTTTGGCTAATGTGCAAAATAAAGAGATACTTCTGGAAAACGTACAGAAGTTTAACACAGTACTGTCCGTGAATTGAGTTTGATATCAGTTTACATCACTTTCAAGGATCAATTTATTTGCTTCGAAATGTCAAATGTGGTTTTTGTTTCTTTTAAAGGTTACATTAACAAAATCTAGAATAATTTCAACATAATTCCAATGAACTTTTGGTTCTAAGTCATCTTGAAAAGTAAGTTCACCCCCACAAAAAAAATGTTCCATATTAAATGCCAAGTCTGTAGAAACCATCATGGCATGTCGTCATTCACTTGAACTTGATATCTCTTTTTTCATTCCAAACAACATAACTCCAATTAATCACAAAATAAACTTTTAACAACATTGTTAATGTTTCCTTCATTGTAAAAACTTCCAAATCAACAGTTATAAGGATTTTGAGCCGATAGGTGTTATGGCCTTGGCAAAATCGATGGAGACAGCGATCTGTTAGCGTATTCACCACCCAAATAGCTATGTGGAATTCTCTCATGTCGAGATTAAATGTCTTTGAACTTTGTCCAAGGTCATTATTTACTTTTAATGATGTTTATATACGAATGATGTTTAATGATGTTTATATTGGTTTTGAGTCGTCCTTTCCGCATATCTCGTGGGATTGTGAGTTCAAGGATTCGTTCAAGGTTCAAGGTTCAAGGTTCGTGGGATTGTAAGTATGTAAGATTGTTGTTGTCCGAGTTCGATCGGTGCAGCACCCGGGAAAGCAACATCGTCACAATGAGAACAATGAACGTTATGCGAATGTGAATGTTATGCGGTCGTCCAAACCTGAGAATGCTGGAGACTAAAGCTGAAATTGGGAAAACTAAATAGCCTATTTTACTCCTGGAGATCCCAGGATTATCCACCCAAAATATCTTTGCGATCAGTTCAGCAGTTTTTACGGTACCTTCGAACAGACAGACAGACAGACAGACAGACGGACATTTGGTGAATTATAGTAAGAAGATTATATATTACTAGCAACGGTACCCGCCCTTTGGGCGGGGCTTCAATTGGGAAGCCCAAATGAAAAGGCAAAATATCAGAAATGAAGGTTTAAAAAATATTTTAAACGATTCATATAAACATCCGTTGAATCATAGCACACGCAAGTCATCAAAATCTAAACAGTATCTTTAGAATTTCAATAAAAGCCACATCGCTGTTCATATCGGTAAATATTATTCCATCGTGTTTCAAATCGTGATCGATACACTATGATTGTGATGATCGTGATCGTGAATCGTGATCGATAATCGTGTTCACAATCGCTATGTCGTATGTACTCCCGATACGTGTCCCAAATTCCCGAAACATGTAACTGTACCAAATCAACAGTTAAAAGGATTTTGAGCCGATAGGTGTTACGGCCTTGGCAAGATCGATGGAGACAGCGAACTGTTAGCGATCGATGGAGACATGTTGCTTTCCCGGGTGCCGCACAAATGGCTGCACCGATCACGCGGCACCCGGGAAAGCAACATCGTCACAATGAGAACAATGAACGTTATGCGAACGCGAATGTTATGCGGGAGTCCAAACCTGAGAATGCTGGAGACTAAAGCTGAAATTGGGAAAACTAAATAGCCTATTTTACTCCTGGAGATCCCAGGATTATCCACCCAAAATATCTTTGCGATCGGTTCAGCAGTTTTTACGGTACCTTCGAACAGACAGAGAGACAGACGGACGGACATTTGGTGAATTATCGTAAGATAATGGCGTTTCCGTGGGAGCAACGGCCTCTACAGGAAGTAAAAATATTATAAACCACAAACACGTATTATTAGCTTTTCAAACAGTCGCTAATGCTGTTTATAACACTAATATAGAAATTTGGAGGAATCCCGACATCCATGAAGTAAGGTTTACTTACAGAACTGAGCGAAGATCTACTGTACTCTATATAACCCACAAATGTTGGGTTAATAACATGGCCCTTTCTGCCGTGACCGTGGCATTTTTCATAGCGAACTTTTGAAACTCGCTCCTGCTGTTTCATATGAAACTGAAAGAGAGAAGCTCGGGTTGTGCTCCTTTACCAAGCAGCTAGCTAGCGCTTGCCAAGCCAGCTGTTCCTGAATGGTTTTGAATGGAGTGCTTGCTCAAATGCTTGAACCACTTGGCAATCTCTTCACAAGAAACTTGGTAAATGAACACACACCCATTGTTCTTGAGACCTGATCATAGAGAGACTGTAATCTATATACCCCCAAAGAGGAATGACTCTTCCTGCCCGTCCCGGAGTCTGTGGGTGTACTAGTGTTTGAAAATAACCCAAAAAGATTATACCGTGAACTAGGGAGACAAAAGCAAAATGCATCAAATCTCCCTGTAAAATATAAACTTGAAGATTTCTGGAAAGGAACTTATGAAGACCCAAAATAACACAATGAGAAGTCAGAATGGATCCAACACTTGGAAAAGAAAAGACAACATCTAAGGGAAATTGCCCCAGTGACAATTGATGAAGATGAAAAAAGGAAACCCAAACTTTAAAAGCCCAGGCCCAGATGGCATTCCAAATTTCTGGCTAAAACAACTAGATGCTCTCCACAATCACTACGCTCGAGCATTCAACAAACTTATTCAAGAAGAAAAGTTAATGGATGAGTGGCTCACAGAAGGTAGCACTTCCACATCCCAAAATCTGAAGAAACCAAACTACTGTACCTCATAAATATAGGCCAAAAACATGTCTACCAACAACAAACAAACTTCAAATGGGAATCATCACAGAAATGATGTACCACCACCTAACATAACAAGGAGGCCTAGAGGCAGAACAGAAGACATGTAAAATAGGACGCTATGAAACAAGAGACCACCTACTACTGAAGTAGGCCATACATAAATTGTAAATGCAGAAGAACCAAATTGTCCACATCATGGATAAAATACTACGAAAAACATTTTGATAGTGTCCCACATTCATGGAGTGTCCCACATTCATGGATGATAAAATGCATGCAATTGCAAAAGATCAACCCCCTACTAATCAAACTGTTACAGGAAGCAACGGAGCTTTGGAATACCACATTGATATAAGAGCAATCGGAAGGAAAGATCAAAATACCAGGAGTGAAGTTACGCCACGGGATTTTCCATTTTCCAAGGGAGATAGCCTTTCGCCCCTCTGTTTCCCTGGCCCTGGACCCACTCAATAACCTCATTAATGAGCAAGGACATAGACACACCCCAATGTTCAATAAGAGAATGTCCAAAGAGGAGACAGGAAAGGTGACATCTACTGTACATGAATGATCTAAAACTCTACACACCAAACGATGAAGACTGGTAGATCTCTGGAACTGAAATATCCTGAAATATCCTGACTGATCAACTGAAATAGTGAAACGGTACTCTGACAAAATTAAAAGGTAATTTGACCATGATAAGTTTGTCAAGTACACATTGATAAAAGGCGAAGCAGAAAAATGGACAACATAAAAATCGACCTAGATTCAACAATACAGGAACTAGAAAACAAAGCATCATACAAATACCTCGGAGTGGAAGAACGCCACCAAATACGCCACAAACAGATGCGGAAAACAATCGTCAAAGGATACCTACATAGAATGAGGCTGATCCTGAAAACATACCTTTCTCCAAGGAACAAAATCAAAGGCATAAACCAACCGCAATACCAGTATTCTATTACAGCTGCAGAATAATAAACTGGCCACAATCAGAAATCAATAAACTGTATGTCAAATCAAGGAAACTCCTCACCATCCACAAAATGTTTTACAAAAATCAATGCATCCCAAGAATGTACTTGTCGAGATGGGAAGGAGGTAGAGGACTGATGGAGTTCAACTAAGTGCACAGAATGATGACTGTAGGATTGGCCGAATATGTAAAAAGTGCAACAGACTACTAAACACAATTTGTATGCAAACACGAGGACAGAAAACCAGGAAAAAAGTATCCCTAACCCACCGAGCAAAAAACTTCCAAAAACAGGTGCGAATATAAGATGTCACACACAAAACCAAAACAACAACAAATACAGCCCCAGTGATTGCAAAAAAAGACAATAATATCAATATGTATAAATGGACAACGAGGAAAACGATAAAAGAGTGGGGAGATGTGAAGAAAAAAAATGTTGGACACAATCGGCATAGACAAAGAAGGCTCAATGGAATTTGTCAGAAAAGGTCAGCTCAACTGGGATGGGGAACGAACCGTAATAAATGCCCAAGACCAAAGACACTAGTCGGATGGATTTAAGAAGATGGCGGGACTGAGTCAATCAAACAAGTGTAAACTCTGCTAGCCAGAAGCAGAAAGCACGAGTCACCTGCTATCAGGATGTAAAGAACTCATGCCAGAACAGCTGTATACACAAGGAGACGAGAGAGTTTGTAGAGTAATCAACTGGCACAACTGTAGAAACTTCAATATCCGAGTACCAGAAAACTCATAAACATGAACCAAAATAAATTACTGAAAAGAAGGACGTAATGCTCACGTACAACCTGATGATCCCATCAAGCGTGAACATAGAAAACAAAGAATTGCGACAGGATACCATACGTATTTTCAATAGCGTTCTCCCGTATGCGTAGATACACCCACACACCAGACTAGAAGTTAGTAGTTCGTTTATTTTTCAAGATATTTCGCTCACAAGGTTCAGACATATATATGGTGGTGGCCATCTTGGATTTTGACGTGGTGACGCAATTTTCAATAGTGTTCTTCCTTATGCGTAGATACACCCACTCACCAGATTAGAAGTTAGTAGTTCGTTTATTTTTCCAAGATATTTCGCTCACAATGTTCAGACATATATATGGTGGTGGCCATCTTGGATTTTGATGTGGCGACCCAATTTTCAATAGCGTTCTTCCTTATGCCTAGATACACCCAAACACCAGATTAGACGTTGGTACTTCCCTTATTTTTCAAGATATTCCGCTCACAAGGTTCAGACAAACATGGCGGCGGCCATCTTGGATTTTGACGTGGCGACCCAATTTTCAATAGCATTCTTCCTTATGCCTAGATACACCCACACACCAGATTAGAAGTTGGTACTTCGCTTATTTTTCAAGATATTCCGCTCACAAGGTTCAGACATACATGGCGTCAGACATACATGGCGGCGGCCATCTTTGATTTTGACGTGGGTTGCACCCACACACCAAATGAGATTTCGTTCCTTCGCTTACACACGCACGTTTGCACGCACGGACGCACGAACGGACGCACGCACACACGGACGTGACGGAAAAACCATTGTCCCCCTTTTGTTCCGCGGTGCGACGGGGGACAATAATAACAAGCGTTATGCCTAGGTCCCCCGTCGGTGAAGTGATGCGAGTTGACAAAGTCGAAGACGCAAGGCGGCCATCTTGGATTTTGACGTGGCGACCCAATTTTCAATAGCGTTCTCCCTTATGCGTAGATACACCCACACACCAGATTAGAAGTTGGTACTTCGCTTATTTTTCAAGATATTCCGCTCACAAGGTTCAGACATACATGGCGGCGGCCATCTTGGATTTTGACGTGGCGACCCAATTTTCAATAGGGTTCTTCCTTATGCCTAGATACACCCACACACCAGATTATAAGTTGGTACTTCGCTTATTTTTCAAGATATTTAGCTCACAATGTTCAGACATATATATGGTGGCAGCCATCTTGGATTTTGACGTGGAGACCCAATTTTCAATAGCTTTCTTCGTTGTGTCTAGATACACCCACATACCAGATTAGAAGTTGGTACTTCGCTTATTTTTCAAGATATTCAGCTCACAAGGTTCAGACAAACATGGCATTAGACATACATCGCGGCGGCCATCTTGGATTTTGACGTGGCGACCCAATTTTCAAGAGGGTTCTTCCTTATGCGTAGATACACCCACACACCAGATTATAAGTTGGTACTTCGCTTATTTTTCAAGATATTCCGCTCACAAGGTTCAGACATACATGGCGGCGGCCATCTTGGATTTTGACGTGGCGACCCAATTTTCAATGGCGTTCTTCGTTGTGCCTAGATACACCCACACACCAGTTTAGAAGTTGGTACGTTGCTTATTTTTCAAGATATTCAGCTCACAAGGTTCAGACAAACATGGCATCAGACATACATCGCGGCGGCCATCTTGGATTTTGACGTGGGTTGCACCACACACGCCAAATTTGAATGCGGTCCTTCGCAAACGCACGCCCGCACGCACACACACATGCACGCCCGCACACACGGACGGACACACGGACGGAGGGGAAAACCATAGTCCCCCTTTCGCTCCACGGTGCGACGGGGGACAAAAAGAGGCTGGCGTGGGCCATGAACTAATGGACTAATGAACTAACTAACATGAACTAACACCAGTGGACTAATGAAGACTGGAAGAAGGTCTTATGGACCGAGGAATCAAAATTTGAAATCTTTGGTTCATTACGCAGGGTTTTGTACGCCGTCGAGTAGGCGAAAAGATGGTTCCTCAGTGTGTGACATCAACTGTCAAACATGGAGGAGGAAGCGTGATGGTCTGGGGCTCTTTTGCTGGATCCAGAGTCGGCGACTTGCACAGAGTGACTGGCACCCTGAACCAAAAGGGCTACCACAGCATTTTGCAGCGTCGTGCAATACCCTCTGGTATACGCCAAGTTGGTCAGGGGTTCATCCGACAGCAAGATAATGACCCTAAACACACCTCCAGGCTATGTCAAAACTACCTTCGAGGAAAAGAACAAGACGGTAGGCTTCAAATCATGGAATGGCCAGCACAGTCTCCAGACTTAAACCCCATCGAGCTGGTTTGGGATGAACTGGACAGAAGGGTGAAAGCAAAGCAACCGACAAGTGCAACACATTTGTGGGAAATTCTGCAAGTGTTGGGAAGAACTTCCCAAACAATATTTGATTTCCATTGTAGAAAGAATGCCACGAGTGTGTTCGGCGGTTATATCTGCAAAAGGTGGTTACTTTGCAGAGTCAAAGGTTTAAATTAAATTTTGTTAAACAAAATGATTCGACAGACTTGGCATTTAATATGGAATATTTTTTTTGTGGGGGTGAACTTACTTTTCAAGATGTCTTAGAACCAAAAGTTCATTGGAATTATGTTGAAATTATTCTAGGTTTTGTTAATGTGACCTTTAAAAGAAACAAAAACCACATTTGACATTTCGAAACAAATAAATTGATCCTTGAACGTGATGAAAACTGATATCGAACTCAATTCATGGACAGTACTGTGTTAAACCTCTGTACGTTTTCCAGAAGTATCTCTTTATTTTGCACATTAGCCAAATTTTTTTTTAACAAAAACAAAAGTTAAATTACGACTGGGATTACGGACAGTAAAATTACAGTTCAGTACTTCGTGTAACCCCCACGAGCATTCAGGAGAGCATGTACACGTTGAGGCATGCTGTTCATGAGATTTGCCAAGGTTTGGACAGGAATCGCTTGCCATGCAGTGACAATAGCCTGCTGCAATTCACGCACAGAGGTCGGCTGCTGGTCCAAGTGGTCGATTTGACGCGTTAATTCTGCCTACAAGTTCTCTCTCGGATTCATATCCGGGGACATGGCAGGCCACTCCATATGCTCTACACCACGGTCAGCAAGAAAGTGTTGGATCATGCGAGCACGATGAGGCCGTGCATTGTCATCTTGGAAGACAAAGTTTCTTCGAAATGCTGCACGAGCAAATGGAAGCAATGTTTCTTCCAGAATGGCCCTGTACTTGAACTGGTTCAGGTTTCCATTCAGAACAACCAGGTCAGTTTTGCCCCCTGCATGAAAAGCAGCCCAAACGGTCACCCCACCACCTCCGGCTTGGACTCTTGGCACTATACAATCTTTGTTGTAGGCTTCATGCACTTGTCTGCGCACTCGGATGCAGCCATCTTGACGATAGACCAGAAATCTAGACTCGTCACTGAAGATCATGCGATTCCAGTGTCCTGGCTGCCATTGACGGTGCTCTCTGGCCCACTGCAATCGGCGCTGGCGGTGTTGTCTTGTCAGGCGTGGCTTTCTCAGGGGACGCCTGGCACGATAGCCTGCTTGAACCAGTCGTTGGTTGACTAGCCTTCTGGATACAGGCACATTTGTCAATTGCTGCCACTCAGCCCTACGCCGATTAGCTGACTTGATATGGCTATTGCGGACTAACCGGTGCAGCTGGCGATCATCCCTCCTTGTGGTTCTGCGGGGACGTCCTGGCCTCGGTATTGGAGTAGGGACACCCCTCTGAGCATTTCGTTTCAGGATCTTTGACACCTGACCTTGAGTGATGCCATACTGCCGAGCAATAGCACGCTGTTTCATGCCGTAATGTCGTAAAGCCACCACTCCATGACAAACAGCATTGTCGAGTTGACGGACCATCTCCAGAGGAAGCGGCAATAACTTTTGGAGACGTGCAGCAGTTGTTTTCCACTAATACAGAACGCAACAACCCTTGTATACCCGACTGTGAAGCCAATCATCAAATGCACCTGTCCGTACATTTTGCCACCGCCACCTGTGATATAATCCTGTTGTTGACATCTTGCTGCGACAGACAATCAGTGACATGGACCTTTTAACAAATAAATCACCAAAGTGTATAAGAAACTCACCAGATTGATATACTGAGTTAAGAAAGTAAACCCAAGTCAAGAAAAAATATATATTCCATATTAAATGCCAAGTCTGTATGATTTCTTTTTTATCTCCAATTGTTTATTTCTTCTATGCTTAATTTCAGAGTACAATGAGACATTAAACTGCGTAAATATCAATAAAACTGGAAAAATTGAGGTGTTCTAAGACTTTTGACCGGTAGTGTAGGTACAGAAAAGAAAAGAAAGCAATGCTAATTGAGATTTCAGCACCCAGTGATTTTGCCTAAACAATGTAGAAATCAAGAAAATTTCCAAATACCAGGATCTCAAAGATGAAATGAAAAGATCCTGGACGCGGAAGAACACCAAAATTGTACAAGTGATAATTGCAGCAACAGGAATGATAAAAAGAACCTCATGGAGATTTTAAAAACCATCCCTGGGAATGTTACTCCAAACGAACTACAGTTGGAAACTGTCAGGGGCTCAGTGACAACCCTGAAATCCCACAGCATCACATTCAACTTTCAGTTGCATCATTGAGAAGTGGATATTAAACGTTTCTTTCAGAAATCAAATGTTATATATTCTTCACAAAGGCAAACACATATTACAGCTTTAGAAGGAACAAACGTTTTGATTATTTTTTTAAAAGATCAACATTATTCAGCAAAATAGTGATTTGAGAAACAACTCACATGATTGTTTAAATAAATTGAAGATTAGCTACCAAATTTGTTAGCAAACAAGTTAGTAATATTACCAAGGCTCTGGGAACGACGCACACTCAAAGGGCAGCTTGTGCTTTCATTTTCAGAAATTCTCAGCGTGTCCAACTCCGCAACTCGCTGGGCTAGAGCATTTCCTGCATGGTTTTCTTTCTTCCTTCTCAATACATCATCTTCTTCCTTTTCCCCCTTAGCATCACTTTCATCCTTTCCTCCCACTGCATCGCCTTCGTCCTGCCTTCCTAAAGCATCGCATTCGTCCTTCACTCCCACATCACCTATCTCCTTCCCTCCATCACCAAAGTCTTTCCCTACCCCAAAATCGCCCTCTTCGTTTTCCAAACTTTGAGTCGCTTCAAACACAACTCCACAATTCAGCACCGGAATTGCACCTTCACTAATTTTCGCTCGATCTGTCCTCTTGTCTAATAACTGTTCCTTGGATAAAGGAGCCTGCGAGTGAGTTTCATCTTCAGAGGAATCCAAAATATCAGACTCATCACTGATCGCTGGATTCATCCTCAAATAAACCTGTGAGGTGAAACAAAGAAAAGAGCAATGTGATGCATCATCCTTCAACTGCAGAACCCATTTAATTACTTGTAAAATAGTCAAATGATGAGGCATTTACATAATCATTGGCGTTATTACATACAGTCACGTGAAAAAGTAAGTACGCCCCATGTAAAGTTTTGACTTTTTCAACATGTTTCAACATACAGCTATTTGATCTTCATCTATCTATAATTCCAGTAATCTCTGTGTGTCTGTGTGTCTGTGTGTCTGTGTGTTTGTCTGTGACCGCTGTTTCTCGACAACCACGGGTCCGATATACTTTAAACTTGCCAGGTATATTGCTGGGGACCCGAGGATGTGCCTTTTCAAGGTTTGAAATTAATCGGACAAGTACTTACCGAGCTATGGCGATTTAGCCGTTCGCCGTTCGCTTTGGCGTTGCGAATGGACCAAACCATTGCATGTAAATAGAGGGGGGGGGTTCTGTGGTCGTTGCGAATGGACCAAACCATTCATGTAAATAGAGGGGGGGGGGGGGTTCTGTGGTCGTTACTGCCACGTGGTTTCAAAGTTTTTTTTTGTTGTTGTTATTTGCACGCATGTTTTTTTGCACCCACGTACGGGCACGCCCTAGGATGTTTACACACACACACCCCCACACAAATTTTTTTTTTTTTTTTTTTTTGGCAAGGAACGGGCACCCACGTACGGGCACGTCCTAGCTTATATATAGTACGGGCATGCCCTAGTTTCAACAATATTGAGAGATAAAGGTGATATAATATAACAAATATCATGAAACATTTACATTTTGTAGTCCATTGTATAATTTAAATAAACATAAATGCAAATTTCGCATGTGGAAAAAGTAAGTACACCCTTGGCTCTAATAGGTGGTAACACCTATTAGACACCCCCTTTGTAAGTACACCCCCTTTGTAGTAAGTACACCCCCTTTGGCAGAAACAACCTCAAGTCGGCGTTTCTTATAACTGTCTACCAGTCTCTGACATCGACTGGGAGAAATTTTTGCCCACTCCTCCATGCAGAATTCTTTCAGCTGTGCGATGTTAGAAGGGTTTCTTGCATGCACAGCTCATTTCAAATCCCCCCACAACATCTCGATGGGATTTAGATCCGGGCTTTGACTTGGCCATTCCCGAACCCTCCATTTCTATCTTTTCAGCCATTCCTTGGTGGATTTACTGGTATGTTTAGGGTCATTGTCATGTTGCAAGTTCCACCTTCGGTTGAGCTTAAACTTTCTGACAGATGACCTCACATTATCCTCAAGCACCCTCTGGTACAACGAAGAATTCATAGTGGATTCTATGATGGTGAGCTGCCCAGGCCCTGATGCAGCAAAGCTGCCCCAAACCAAAATATTTCCAACACCATGCTTTACAGTTGGTATCAGGTTCTTGTGGTCAAATGCTGTCTTTGGTTTTCGTCAAACATGTCTTCTGGTACTGTGGCCAAATAGCTCTACCTTTGACTCATGTGTCCAGAGCACATTGTTCCAGAAGTGCTGGTCTTTGCCTAGGTGTTCATTGGCAAACTTTAGTCTTGCCCTGATGTTCTTTCTGGACAGCAAAGGTTTCCTCCTGGCACACCTCCCATGTAGATCAAATTTGTGCAGCCTCTTTCTAATGGTAGACTTGTGCACTTTGACATCAACATTGGCAAGAGCTACCTGTAGGTCCTGTGATGACATTCTGGGGTTCTTCGAGACTTCATTCAGCATCTTGCGGTCTGCTCTCGGGTTGAACTTACTGGTGCGGCCTGGCCTGAACAAGTTGGCAGCTGTTTGGAATCTTCTCCACTTGTAGATGATCCACAATGATGATAGTCGAATGATTGATTTCAAATTGTTTGGAGATCTTTTTAAATCCCTTCCCAGACTCATAGGCATCTATAACCTTCTTGCTGAACGCCTCAGAGAGCTCTTTTGATCTAGGCATGGTGATGCCACACACTTCAACAACAAAGAGCAAACCAAACTAAATGTCTGAGGTTTAAATAAGACAGGTTCATCCAAGATCCTCTCCAACGATGTTCTAATCATTTGCACCTGAGCTGGTGCACCTGATTCTAATTTTAGGTATTTGAAGTAGTGATAAATGTAGGGGTGTACTTACTTTTTCCACATGCGAAATTTGCATTTATGTTTATTTAAATTATACAATAGACCACAAAACGTAAATGTTTCATGATATTTGTTATATTATATCACCTTTATCTATCAATATTGATGAAATGAAGATCAAATAGCTGTATGTTGAAATATGTTGAAAAAGTCAAAACTTTGCATGGGGTGTACTTACTTTTTCACGTGACTATCTACTTTATACTCAACAGGATAGATGTTTTTTTTTAAACTCAAAAACAAGTTAGAAGAAAAATGCGAGGTTAAATAATCGTCTCCAACCAACTACACGTTCGGGGACGGTGTCATTATGTCGAAAGTATCCACGTCAAATTGGCAAAAGGCATGATTTCAACGTTCACGAGGTCAAAGTGCAAATGATGTTTAATTGTCAATATATTTGGATGTCATTGGGGATGTCATTCACATGGGTTCAAAAGGGTAATACTAAAGGGTTCTAAAGTGTAATTCTAATGGGTTCTAAAGAGTAATTCTAAAGGGTTCTAAAGGGTAATTACAATGGGTTACAAAGGGTAATTCTCTAAAGGGTAATTCTAAATGGTTCTAAAGGGTAATTCTAAAGGGTTTTTCTAAATTCTAAAGGGTTCTACAGGGTAAAGGGTTTTAATTCTAAAGGGTAATTCTAAAGGGTAATTCTAAATGGTTCTAAAGGGTAATTCTAAATGGTTCCAAAGGGTAATTCTAAATGGTTCTAAAGGGTAATTCTAAATGGTTCTAAAGGGTAATTCTAAATGGTCCTAAAGGGTAATTCTAAATGGTTCTGAAGGGTAATTCTAAATGGTTTGAAAGGGTAATTCAAAAGGGTTTTAAAGGGTAATTCTAAAGGGTTTTAAAGTGTAATTCTAAATGGTTCTAAAGGGTAATTCTAAATGGTTCTAAAGGGTAATTCAAAAGGGTTTTAAAGGGTAATTCAAAAGGGTTCTAAAGGGTAATTCTAAATGGTTCTAAAGGGTAATTCTAAATGGTTCTAAAGGGTAATTCTAAATGGTTCTAAAGGGTAATTCTAAATGGTTCTAAAGGGTAGTTCTAAATGCTTCTAAAGGGTAATTCTACATGGTTCTAAAGGGTAATTCTAAATGGTTCTAAAGGGTAATTCTAAATGGTTCTAAAGGGTAATTCTAAATGGTTCTAAAGGGTAGTTCTAAATGGTTCTAAAGGGTAATTCTAAATGGTTCCAAAGGGTAATTGTAAATGGTTCTAAAGGGTAATTCTAAACGGTTCTAAAGGGTAATTATAAAGGGTTTTAAAGTGTAATTCTAATGGGTTCTAAAGGGTAATTCTAAATGGTTCCAAAGGGTAATTCAAAAGGGTTTTAAAGGGTAATTCAAAAGGGTTTTAAAGTGTAATTCTAATGGGTTCAAAAGGGTAATTCAAAAGGGTTTTAAAGGGTAATTCAAAAGGGTTCTAAAGGGTAATTCTAAATGGTTCTAAAGGGTAATTCTAAATGGTTCTAAAGGGTAATTCTAAATGGTTCTAAAGGGTAGTTCTAAATGGTTCTAAAGGGTAATTCTACATGGTTCAAAAGGGTAATTCTAAATGGTTCTAAAGGGTAGTTCTAAATGGTTCTAAAGGGTAATTCTACATGGTTCTAAAGAGTAATTCTAAATGGTTCTAAAGGGTAATTCTAAATGGTTCTAAAGGGTAGTTCTAAATGGTTCTAAAGGGTAGTTCTAAATGGTTCTAAAGGGTAATTCTAAATGGTTCTAAAGGGTAATTCTAAATGGTTCTAAAGGGTAGTTCTAAATGGTTCTAAAGGGTAATTCTACATGGTTCTAAAGGGTAATTCTAAATGGTTCTAAAGGGTAATTCTAAATGGTTCTAAAGGGTAATTCTAAATGGTTCCAAAGGGTAATTCAAAAGGTATTAAAGGGTAATTCAAAAGGGTTTTAAAGTATAATTCTAATGGGTTCTAAAGGGTAATTCAAAAGGGTTTTAAAGGGTAATTCTAAGTGGTTCTAAAGGGTAATTCTAAATGGTTCTAAAGGGTAATTCTAAATGGTTCTAAAGGGTAATTCTAAATGGTTCTAAAGGGTAGTTCTAAATGCTTCTAAAGGGTAATTCTACATGGTTCTAAAGGGTAATTCTAAATGGTTCTAAAGGGTAATTCTAAATGGTTCTAAAGGGTAATTCTAAACGGTTGTAAAGGGTAATTATAAAGGGTTTTAAAGTGTAATTCTAATGGGTTCTAAAGGGTAATTCTAAATGGTTCCAAAGGGTAATTCAAAAGGGTTTTAAAGGGTAATTCAAAAGGGTTTTAAAGTGTAATTCTAATGGGTTCTAAAGGGTAATTCTAAATAGTTCTAAAGGGTAATTCTAAAGGGTTTTAAGGTGTAATTCTAATGGGTTCTAAAGGGTAATTCTAAATGGTTCTAAAGGGTAATTCAAAAGGGTTTCAAAGGGTAATTCAAAAGGGTTTTAAAGTGTAATTCCAATGGGTTCTAAAGGGTAATTCTAAAGGGTTTTAAAGTTTAATTCTATTGGTTTTCTAAAGTGTAATTATATTGGGTTCTAAAGGGTAATTCCAATGGGTTACAACGGGTAATTCCCTAAAGTGTAATTCTAATGGATTTTAAAGTGTAATTCTAATGGGTTCTGAAGTGTAATTCTATTGGGTTCTGAAGGGTAATTCTAAATGGTTCTAAAGGGTAATTCTAAAAGATTTTAAAGTGTAATTCTCATGAGTTCTAAAGGGTAATTATAATGGGTTCTAAAGGGTAATTCCAATGGGTTACAAAGGGCAATTCTCTAAAGGGTAATTCTAAATGGTTCTAAAGGGTCATTCTAAATGGTTTTAAAGTGTAATTCTAATGGGTTCTAAAGGGCAATTCTAAATGGTTCCAAAGGGTAATTCTAAATGGTTCCAAAGGGTAATTCTAAATGGTTCTAAAGGGTAATTCTAAAGGGTTTGAAAGTGTAATTTTAATGGGTTCCAAAGGGCAATTCTAAATGGTCCCAAAGGGTAATTCTAAATGGTTCTAAAGAGTTTTCCAGAGAGTTTTTTTTAAATTCAAAAGGGTTCCACAGGGTAAAGGGTTTTAATTCTAAAGGGTAATTCTAAATGGTTCTAAACGGTAATTCTAATGGGTTTTAAAGTGTAATTCTAATGGGTTCTGAAGTGTAATTCTAATGGGTTCTGAAGGGTAATTCCAATGGGTTCTAAAGGGTAATCCTCTAAAGGGTAATTCTAAATGGTTCTAAAGGGTAATTCTAAAAGGTTTTAAAATGTAATTCTAATGAATTTTAAAGTGTAATTCTAATGGGTTCTAAAGGGTAATTCCAATGGGTTACAAAGGGCAATTCTCTAAAGGTTAATTAGAAATGGTTCGAAAGGGTAATTCTAAAGGGTTTTAAAGTGTAATTTTAATGGGTTCTAAAGGGTAATTCTGAATGGTTCTAAAGGGTAATTCTAAATGGTTCTAAAGTGTAATTCCAAATGGTTCTAAAGGGTAATTCTAAATGGTTCTAAAGGGTAATTCTAAATGGTTCTAAAGGGTAATTCTAAAGGGTTTTAAAGTGTAATTCCAATGGGTTATAAAGTGTAATTCTAATGCATTTTTAAGTGTAATTAAAGAGGTTCTAAAGGGTAATTCTAAATGGTTCTAAAGGGTTTTAAAGTGTAATTCTAGTGGGTTCTAAAGGGTAATTCCAATGGGTTACAAAGGGTAATTCCCTAAAGGGTAATTCTAAATGGTTCTAAAGGGTAATGCTAAATGATTCTAAAGGGTAATTCTCAAAGGTTTTAAAGTGTAATTCTAATGGGTTTTAAAATGTAATTCTAATGGGTTCTAAAGGGTAATTCTAATGGGTTCTAAAGGGTAATTCCAATGGGTTACAAAGGGCAATTCTCTAAAGGGTAATTATAAATGGTTCTAAAGGGTAATGCTAAAAGGTTTTAAAGTGTAATTCTAATGGGTTTTAAAGTGTAATTCTAATGGATTCTAAAGGGTAATTCCAATGGGTTACAAAGGGCAATTCTCTAAAGGGTAATTCCAAATGGTTCTAAAGGGCAATTCTAAATGGTTCTAAAGGGTAATCCTAAATGGTTTTAAAGGGAAATTCGAAAGGCTTCTGAAGTGTAATTCTAATGGGTTCTAAAGTGTAATTCTAATGGGTTCTAAAGTGTAATTCTAATGGGTTCTAAAGTGTAATTCTAATGGGTTCTAAAGTGTAATTCTAATGGGTTCTAAAGTGTAATTCTAATGGGTTCTAAAGTGTAATTCTAATGGGTTCTAAAGTGTAATTCTAATGGGTTCTAAAGTGTAATTCTCATGGGTTCTAAAGTGTAATTCTAATGGGTTCTAAAGTGTCATTCTAATGGGTTTTAAAGTGTAATTCTATTGGGTTCTAAAGGGTAATTCCAAAGGGTTCTACATAGTAATTCCAATGGGTTACAAAGGCTAATTCTAAAGGGTAATTCTAAAGGGTAATTCTAAAGGATAATTCTAAAGGGTAATTCTAAAGAGTAATTCTGAAGGGTAATTCTAAAGGGTAATTCTAAAGGGTAATTCTAAAGAGAAATTCTAAAAGGTAATTCTAAAGGGTAATTTGAAAGGGTTCCAAAGAGTAATTCTAATGGGTTCTAAGGGGTTATAAAGGGTAATTCTAATGAGTTCTAAAGGGTAATTCTAATGGGTTTCATTCATTTATGGGCTTTGACTATTTAATATCAAAAATACCAAACTGAACTGCTTCCTTCAGACACGGATGCATTTTTATTTTTACTCTGTCTGCCTGTCAGTCACATAAAATTGAAAATCATTCCAAACAGGAAACTTTCCAAAAATCATTTTAAGGACGAGTGAGGTACCCGTGCTACACACGGGTGGGAGGCCAGAAGCAAACAGACAATGCAGAAATGGCAAATGCTAAAGCATGAAACCAATAAATTCCACATTCCTGTAGCACCTTCAATCGCATGTCAGACAGGGACAGCAAGTTCGTGAAGGACCTTCGTGAAAAACGTACCCGTTCGCCAACAAACAGGTGCATTTGTTCCATTCCTAGTCAATGGAGAATCTGCATATGGCAATCCGCGAATTCACGTTTAGAAAGTAGAAACCATCACGGCATTTCATCATTCACTTGAACTCGATATCTCTTTTTTCATTCCAAACAGCATAACTCCAATCACAAATTAAATAGCATTAATATAAAAAATAAACTTTTAACAACATTCGTGACATAAACAAATATTTAAATCCTGATGTGAAGTTCCGTACGGTTGAGTGAATACAATTACGAATTCAAAATCCTAATTGTATTCACTCAATTCCAATCATCAATTGATACTTTAACAAAATGATTAACACGATTAACGTTTAACGATTTAACATTACGATTGAATGACGGTTGTATTTGGACATTATCAAACCCGCGCATTTCCGTCATCTGTCCACTTCTGCATTCGCGGTAGGTTCATAATTGTCATCAAAATCTAAACAGTATTTGTAGAATTACAATAAAAGCCACATCACTGTTCATATCGGTAAATATTATTTCATCGTGTTTGGAAAAACTGGAAAATTGGAAAACTTGGAAAAACAATATAGCCTATTTTACTCCCAGGGGTCCCCAGGAATACCCACCCAAAATATCGTTGCGATCAGTTGAGCCGTTTTTGCGGTACCTTCGAACGGACAGACGGACATTTGGTGAATTATAGTAAGATGTCATAAAATTCACAGAAGTCAGGAATAACGAATGCAACATGTTAGATAAGGTGATGTAAAAGACGCTGCATCAACAGAGGTGAACTTCCTGATTTTTATGGCTCCGTTGACGAACCTTTGACCTCTTGAACGCAAAATCTAATCAGTTAATCTTTACATCATGATACATACCTGGACCAAGTTTGAATTATATCACTTCATCCATCCTGGAGTAATACACCTATTACAGATTTGACCTTTGACCCAAAAATCTAATAAGTTTATCTTTACAATATCATACATACCTGTACCAAGTTTGAATCGGATCACTTCAGCTGTTCTCAAGTTAGAGACCAATTACAGACTTTGAGCTTAGACCCCAAAATCAAATCAGTTAATCTTTACATCATTCTACATAAGTGTACCAAATTTGGTCACAATCCCATCACAGGTTCACAAGTTATCGCGGTAACAGGATTTTATACCTGACATGACCTCTGACCTTTGACCTCGTGATCCCAAAATCTAATCATTTCATCTTTACCTCATTATCCATACCTGCACCAAGTTTGACTAAGACCCCTTATAAGCCGTTCTCAAGTTATCGCAGAAATGAAAACCTATCACGGACGGACGGACGGATGGACAACCTGAAAAATGAAAACATGACTGAAAAAATGACTGTCGCCGGAGGAATAATAAAAAAGTTACGGCCCGGACGGATGGACACACACACACACACACACACACACACACACACACACACACACACACACACGGGGATGGACACACACACACACACACGGGAACGGACGCACCGACACACACGGGGACCGACACACACACACGGGGACCGACACACACACACACGGGGACCGACACACACACACACGGGGACCGACACACACACGGGGAAGGACACATACACACACGGGGACCGACACACACACACGGGGACCGACACACACACACGGGGACCGACACACACACACACGGGGACCTACACACACATACACGGGGACCGACACACACACGGGGACCGACACACGCACACACATGGACGGACACACGCACACACATGGACGGACACACACACACACATGGACGGACACACACACACACATGGACCGACACACACACACACACACACACGGACACGGACCGACACACACACACATGGACGGACACACACACACACGGACGGACGGACACACACACGGACGGACGGACACACACACACGGACTGACGTACACACACACACACACACGCGGACATGGACGGACGGACACACACACACGGGGACGGACACACACACACATGGGGACGGACACACACACACACATGGGGACGGACACACACACACACATGGGGACGGACACACACACACACATGGGGACGGACACACAAACACAAGGGGACGGACACACAAACACAAACACGGGGAAGGACACACAAACACACAGACACACACATAAGACACACACACACACGGGGACGGACACACAAACACACACGGGGACGGACACACACACACACGGGGACGGACACACAGACACACGGGGACGAACACACAAACACACACACAAACACAGGGATGGACACACAAACACACAGACACACACATGCCACACACACACACACACACACGGGGACCGACACACACGGGGACCGACACACACACACGGGGACCGACACACACACACGGGGACCGACACACACACACACGGGGACCGACACACACACACACGGGGACCGACACACACACACACACACACACACACACACACACACACACACACACACACACACACACACACGGGGACCGACACACGCACACGGGGACCGACACACACACGCACACGGGGACTGACACACACACGCACACGGGGACCGACACACACACACGGGGACCGACACACACACACGGGGACCGACACACACGGGGGGACCGACACACACACGGCGACCGACACACACACACGGCGACCGACACACACACACACACGGCGACCGACACACACACACACGGCGACCGACACACACACACACACGGCGACCGACACACACACACGGCGACCGACACACACACACACGGCGACCGACACACACACACACGGCGACCGACACACACACACACGGCGACCGACACACACACACGACGACCGACACACACACACGGCGACCGACACACACACACACACACACACACACACACACACACGGCGACCGACACACACACGGCGACCGACACACACACGGCGACCGACACACACACGGCGACCGACACACACACGGCGACCGACACACACACAGCGACCGACACACACACAGCGACCGACACACACACACGGCGACCGACACACACACACGGCGACCGACACACACACACGGCGACCGACACACACACACGGCGACCGACACACACACACGGCGACCGACACACACACACGGCGACCGACACACACACACACGGCGACCGACACACACACACGGCGACCGACACACACACACGGCGACCGACACACACACACGGCGACCGACACACACACACACACGGCGACCGACACACACACACACACGGCGACCGACACACACACACACGGCGACCGACACACACACACGGCGACCGACACACACACACACGGCGACCGACACACACACACACGGCGACCGACACACACACACGACGACCGACACACACACACGGCGACCGACACACACACACACACACACACACACACGGCGACCGACACACACACGGCGACCGACACACACACGGCGACCGACACACACACGGCGACCGACACACACACGGCGACCGACACACACACACGGCGACCGACACACACACACGGCGACCGACACACACACACGGCGACCGACACACACACACGGCGACCGACACACACACACGGCGACCGACACACACACACGGCGACCGACACACACACACGGCGACCGACACACACACACGGCGACCGACACACACATACGGCGACCGACACACACACACGGCGACCGACACACACACACGGCGACCGACACACACACACACACATGGACGGACACACACACACACATGGACGGACACACACAAACACATGGACGGACACACACACACACATGGACGGACACACACACACACACACACATGGACGGACACACACACACATGGACGGACACACACACACACACACACGGACGGACACACACACACATGGACGGACACACACACATGGACGGACACACACACATGGATGGACACACACACATGGATGGACACACACACATGGATGGACACACACACACACACACACACACACACACATACACACGGACGGACAGACACACACACACGGGGACGGACACACACACACACACGGGGACGGACACACACACACACACGGGGACGGACACACAAACGCGGGGATGGACACACACACACACACACACACACACACACACACACACACACACACACACACACACACACACACGAGGGGACACACTCACACGCACACAAGGGGGCACACTCACACGCACATAAGGGGACACACTCACACGCACATAAGGGGACACACTCACACGCACATAAGGGGACACACTCACACGCACATAAGGGGACACACTCACACACGCACATAAGGGGACACACACACACACACACACACACACACGGACACACACGGACACACACACACAAGGGGACACACATACAAGGGGACACACACACACAAGGGGACACACACACACACAAGGGGACACACACACACAAGGGGACACACACACACACAAGGGGACACACACACACAAGGGGACACACACACACAAGGGGACACACACACACAAGGGGACACACACACACAAGGGGACACACACACACACACACATAAGGGGACACACTCACACACACATAAGGGGACACACTCACACACATAAGGGGACACACTCACACACATAAGGGGACACACTCACACACATAAGGGGACACACTCACACACATAAGGGGACACACTCACACACATAAGGGGACACACTCACACACATAAGGGGACACACTCACACACATAAGGGGACACACTCACACACATAAGGGGACACACTCACACACATAAGGGGACACACTCACACACATAAGGGGACACACTCACACACACACACACACAAGGGGACACACACGCACACGAAAGGGGACACACACATACACACACACACGTAAGGGTACACACACATACACGTAAGGGGACACACACACGTAAGGGGACACACACACACACACACACACACACACATACGGGGACGGACACACACACACACACACACACACACACACACACACACACACACACACACACACACGGGGACACACTCACACACATAAGGGGACACACTCACACACATAAGGGGACACACTCACACGCATAAGGGGACACAGTCACACGCATAAGGGGACACACTCACACGCATAAGGGGACACACTCACACGCATAAGGGGACACACTCACACGCATAAGGGGACACACTCACACGCATAAGGGGACACACTCACACGCATAAGGGGACACACTCACACGCATAAGGGGACACACTCACACGCATAAGGGGACACACTCACACACATAAGGGGACACACTCACACGCATAAGGGGACACACTCACACGCATAAGGGGACACACTCACACGCATAAGGGGACACACACACGCATAAGGGGACACACACACGCATAAGGGGACACACACACGCATAAGGGGACACACACACGCATAAGGGGACACACACACGCATAAGGGGACACACACACGCATAAGGGGACACACACACGCATAAGGGGACACACACACGCATAAGGGGACACACACACGCATAAGGGGACACACACACGCATAAGGGGACACACACACGCATAAGGGGACACACACACGCATAAGGGGACACACACACGCATAAGGGGACACACACACGCATAAGGGGACACACACACGCATAAGGGGACACACACACGCATAAGGGGACACACACACGCATAAGGGGACACACACACGCATAAGGGGACACACACACGCATAAGGGGACACACACACGCATAAGGGGACACACACACGCATAAGGGGACACACACACGCATAAGGGGACACACACACGCATAAGGGGACACACACACGCATAAGGGGACACACACACGCATAAGGGGACACACACACACACATAAGGGGACACACACACACATAAGGGGACACACACACACATAAGGGGACACACACACACATAAGGGGACACACACACACATAAGGGGACACACACACACATAAGGGGACACACACACACATAAGGGGACACACACACACATAAGGGGACACACACACATAAGGGGACACACACACATAAGGGGACACACACACACATAAGGGGACACACACACACATAAGGGGACACACACACACATAAGGGGACACACACACACATAAGGGGACACACACACACATAAGGGGACACACACACACATAAGGGGACACACACACACACACACACGGGGACACAAACACACGGGGACACAAACACACGGGTACACAAACACACGGGTTCACAAACACATGGGGACACACACACGGACGGACACACACACGGACGGACGGACACACACACACACACACGGGGACGGACACACACACACACACGGGGACGGACACACACACACACACACACGGGGACGGACACAAACACACACGCACGCACCGACACGCACACGGGGACCGACACGCACACGGGGACCGACACGCACACGGGGCTGACACACACACACGGGGACCGACACACACACGGGGACCGACACACACACGGGGGGGGGGGGGGGGGGACCGACACACACACACACACACACACACACACACACACACACACACACACACAAACACACACACACACGGGGACGGACACACACACATGGGGACGGACACACACACACACACACACACACACACACGGGGACGGACACACACACACACACACACTGGGACGGACACACACACACACACTGGGACGGACACACACACACACACACACACACACACATGGGGATGGACACACACACACACGGGGATGGACACACACACACACGGGGATGGACACACACACACACACACACACGGGGACGGACACACACACACATGGGGACGGACACACACACACATGGACGGACACACACACATGGACGGACACACACACATGGACGGACACACACACATGGACGGACACACACACATGGATGGACGGACACACACACACGGACGGACACACACACACGGACGGACACACACACACACGGACGGACACACACACACACACACACACAAACACACACACACACACACAAACACGGGGATGGACACACAAACACACACACAAACACGGGGATGGACACACAAACACACTCACACATGAGGGGACACACTCACACACACATAAGGGGACACACTCACACGCACATAAAGGGACACACTCACACGCACATAAAGGGACACACTCACACGCACATAAGGGGACACACTCACACGCACACACATCACCCCCCCCCCCACACACATACACATATACACACCCACACCCCCTCCCCCCCCCACACACACACACTCACACCCCTCCCCCCCACACACACACACACACACACAAACATCCCCCCCCTCCCACCTCCCCCCCAACACACACACACACACACACGGCGACACACACACACACACACACACACACACACACACACACACACACACACACACACACACACACACACACACACGGCGACAAACACACACACACGGGGACAGGACACACACATACACACACACAGGGACGGGACACACACATACACGGGGACACACTCACACACAGGGACACACTCACACACGGGGACACACTCACATGGGGACACAAACACACGGACACACAAACACACACACGCACACACGGGGACACACACACACACACGGGGACACACGCACACACGGGGACACACGCACACACGGGGACACACGCACACACGGGACACACACACGGGGACACACACACACACACGGGGACACACACACACACGGGGACACACACACACACACACACGGGGACACACACACACGGGGACACACACACACACGGGGACACACACACACACGGGGACACACACACACACGGGGACACACACACACACGGGGAAACACACACACACGGGGACACACACACACGGAGACACACACACACGGGGACACACACACACGGGGACACACACACACGGGGACACACACACACACACGCACACACATGGGGACACACACACGGGGACACACACACACACGGGGACACACACACACACGGGGACACACACACACACACACGGGGACACACACACACACACACGGGGACACACACACACAAACACACACACGGGGACACACACACACGGGGACACACACACACACACGGAGACACACACATACGGGGAGACACACACACACGGGGAGACACACACACGGGGAGACACACACACACACACACACACACGGCGACCGACACACACACGGCGAGACCGACACACACACACGGCGACCGACACACACACACGGCGACCGACACACACACACGGCGACCGACACACACACACACACATGGACGGACACACACACACACATGGACGGACACACACACACACATGGACGGACACACACACACACACATGGACGGACACACACACACACACACATGGACGGACACACACACACACATGGACGGACGGACGGACGGACGGACGGACACACACACACACACACACACACACACACACACACACACACACACACACACACATGGAGGGACACACACACACATGGACGGACACACACACACACACATGGACGGACACACACACACATGGACGGACACACACACATGGACGGACACACACACACACACACACACACACACACACACACACACACACACACACACACACACACACACACACACACACACACACACACACACACACGGACGGACAGACACACACACACACGGGGACGGACACACACACACACACGGGGACGGACACACACACACACGGGGGGGGGGGGGGGAGGGGACACACACACACACACACACACACACACACACACGGGGACGGACACACACACACACGCACCGACACGCACACGGGGACCGATACGCACACAGGGACCGACACACACACGGGGCTGACACACACACATGGGGACCGACACACACACGGGGACCGACACACACACACGGGGGGGGGGGGGGGGACCGACACACACACACACACGGGGACGGACACACACACATGGGGACGGACACACACACACGGGGACGGACACACACACACACACGGGGATGGACACACACACACACACGGGGACGGACACACACACACATGGACGGACACACACACATGGACGGACACACACACATGGACGGACACACACACACACACACATCCCCCCCCCCCCACACACACACACATCCCCCCCCCCACACACACACACACACACATCCCCCCCCCCCCCACACACACACACATACACATATACACACCCACACCCCTCTCCCCCCCCCCCCCACACACACACACACACACGGCGACACACACACACACACACACACACACACACACACACACACACACGGGGACGGGACACACACATACACACACACGGGGACGGGACACACACACACGGGGATGGGACACACACATACACACACACGGGGACGGGACACACACATACACACACACGGGGACGGGACACACACATACACACACACGGGGACACACTCACACACGGGGACACACTCACACACGGGGACACACACACACGGGGACACAAACACACACACAAACACACACACACGGGGACACACGCACAACACGGGGACACACGCACACACGGGGACACACACACACGGGGACACACGCACACACGGGGACACACACACACACGGGGACACACACACACACACGGGGACACACACACACACGGGGACACACACACACACACGGGAACACACACACACACGGGGACACACACACACACGGGGACACACACACACGGGGACACACACACACGGGGGGACACACACACACACAGGGACACGGGGACACACACACACACGGGGACACACACACACGGACACACACACACAGGGGACACACACACACACGGGGACACACACACACACGGGGACACACACACACACGGGGACACACACACACACGGGGACACACACACACACGGGGACACACACACACACGGGGACACACACACACACGGGGACACACACACACACGGGGACACACACACACGGGGACACACACACACACACACACACACACGGGGACACACACACACACACACACGGGGACACACACACACACACACACACACACGGGGACACACACACACACGGGGACACACACACACGGGGGGACACACACACACGGGGGGACACACACACACGGGGGGACACACACACACGGGGGGACACACACACACGGGGACACACACACACACACACACACACACACACACACACGGGGAGACACACACACACGGGGGGACACACACACACGGGGGGACACACACACACGGGGGGACACACACACACGGGGGGACACACACACACGGGGACACACACACACACACACACACACACACACACACACACACACACACACACACACACACACACACACACACGGGGAGACACACACACACACGGGGAGACACACACACACACGGGGAGACACACACACACACGGGGAGACACACACACACACGGGGAGACACACACACACGGGGAGACACACACACACACACACACACACACACACACACACACACACACACACACACACACACGGGGAGACACACACACACGGGGAGACACACACACACGGGGAGACACACACACACGGGGAGACACACACACACGGGGAGACACACACACACACACACACACACACACACACACACACACACACACACACACACACACACACACACACACACACACACACACACACACACACAACCCCGTCTCCTGATGCGCAGACGTGGGAGTGCAACATAACAGTTTTTAAAGAAATGAATTTTGAAAATGAATCTCACCCCAGGCCCATGAGGGGACAACTATGACAAACTTTCTTTTCGAGCGGTCACTCAACAATATTTTACACAGAGCTTTATATTCAGAAATAGAACACGAGTAGACCTGCCTTGTTTTCTCTTTTGTGCTCTTAATGGAACGTCAAACCGAAATCAACGATTTCAGCAACAACAACACAGCCGTGAACGAACCACGTAGTGTGAAAAACACACATCCATCTTTACGTCATGTCGTAAACTGACTACCACCCACTGCCGTAAAGTGGAACGCAAAACCAATTTATTTTGCGAAACAGACACTAAATATCTGTATCGTAAAACCTAATAACGACAGCCACTCGCCATGGTGGATTAATCAGACTTCGGTGGCGTTAATAGGGTTTCGGACCATAGCTATAAGACTTCCTATGATATTTAAGAGGGATTGACGATTAATCCTACTTCCTGTCACTTTTGCAGATTTTCGTATAATATAATATAAAATTAAAATTACATTGTCTTCCTCGACGTCACTGCACTGCGAAAACAGTAATAACCAAATCGACTTAATAAGTTAATACAATACTTGTAATTGTGGATATCAATCCTTATCCGAAAATAGCAAACGATTATTTTATGTTTGTTAATATAACTGCGAACGGTACTATTTATGCCTCAGCTACTCTCTTGAGAATGTTATTTATTTTCAATTTACAGTTGGGCGGTGCGTACGTTTAGGAGCACTGCTCACAATATCTGGGGTTTAAAAAAAATCTCGTTTATAACTAATTCGATTAACAGCTTTTATCAATAAAAGTCAAAGTTTGTAACAGGCATTATGATGTTAAATAGTATTCTATTAGACACTAGAGACGGAGCTTTAGACTTAGAGCTTTGAGGTAAGGCATGTGGGGTTGTTTTGGGCGATCTCTCTGGTGTTTAATGGTTTAAAGAGGCTTGTCTCGGATGACTCATGACTGAGATGGTTTACGGACTCATACCTTGTAAATGCGGTTTACCTGAGAAGGAAAACGGGTTCGTGTGGACTCAGGATGGCACAGTGCGTTGCGGCCTAGTTTAATGAGGGACCCCACGCTGGAATACAGCTTGGTTAAGCTACCCGTGTGCGTTTCTGAGGTTCTTCCCTTCGTACGAAACGGCGTCGGCACTCGTGCTCAATTTTCTGAGCACACACTGGTTTGACCGCGCGGGACCTAACTACTGAGTCAGGGGTGGTGAACCCTGTTAGACCTTAATGTACCAATGAAAGCCAAAGGCCTGCTCTTTGCATAAAAAAAATAGAAAAGGCCGTCAGAGATTGCAGATGTCGCCAAGGCATGTTTGGTGTGCTGTTCGTATGTATTTTATGGACGTATGCACGTTCTCATAGTACGTACTTCATCGATGCACTCACGTTCTTAATACACGCACTTTATAGACATACGCAAATTCTTAATTGTACGTACTTTATAGACGTACACTCGATCTAATTGTACCTCCTCTATAGAGATACACAACTGCTGCTCGAAAAAAGATAACGTGTAATACTGGCTCCCACCAGGTGGCGTTTGTGGCCTAAGTCAGTCAGTACATTATGTGTGGGCAGACAAATGGACTCGAATGCAATACCCTACCTACGACGAGGGTAAAGAAAAAAAAAACCATGAGTATCTTGTGTCCGGATACTTTTGAAGGAGATGGACTGACATGATGGTGTATATTCCACCATGTAATCGGTATCTTCTGATAGGACTCCCTTTTGATGCCGTCAGTTGGTTCCAGCTCCCGGGGAATTGTTTTATTGCTGTGGCGCACATGCCAGGAATGGGATTTTTGAATGGAGTTAGGTTGGGCTGGAATTTCGTTAGAGTGCCGGCGATAACTTGTCTGGTCTTCGCGAAAGACACGGTGGGATCTTTATAGTCCGCCAACGACCTGTGTTGGCAGACAGATTTGCTGGCTTGGAGTACTTCCAACATATGACGCACTAATTGGTGAAACACCAGGATGACAGTTTATAGCTGGGTCGGTATTGGAACACAGACTTGGCAGCTCAAAGGTGAGTGTGCATACCTCTAAGCTATCCTCCCTGATGTTTTAGTATGATCTGAATAATGCAACCAATCAAGACCAGCGTGGGATTTGACATGTTTGAAGGTGACCATGTTGCTGCCGAGCTATCCTATCTCCGCACTGCCCCAAACTCGCAACATGTCTTTTGCTGGTCCTCGTGGTCACAGCTTGGTACTCGTCCACTCACGGTACTTGAAAACGGAAAGGAGTCTTGCATGCAGCAGGCAAACCTGCATTGTTGCTCTGTGTTTGTTTGTTGTCTGTAGGTATCACAACGTTTTTGTGAAGCTGTGTTGCTGATCTGAATATGGAGTTTCAAGCAGTACTCCTCGCTGGTGGACGAGGTTCTCGCCTTACAGAGCTCACCGCTAGCGTGCCGAAACCACTGCTGCCCGTGGGTAATCGACCCATGATCTGGTACCCACTGAATTTGCTTGAAAGGGCTGGGTTTGAAGGTACAGACTACAGAGTATTCTCCAAATCTGAATCGACTTTGTGGTCTGACTGATTTGCATCTCAACTTTCTCACTCCTTTGAGTCCTGTTTCAACATAACCATGGACAAGGCAATCTCTTCCACTGTTGATAGCCTCTCATGCAGTCACTCATAGCTTCACGTTTGTGACATTTCTAGAGCGTATTGCTAAACATGAATTCGATCACGTGTCTACATAGAGAAATGTCTTGATTGTTATCCTTGTTTAATTAATTATTTCCTGCCTATAAATCATCCATCTCCCTCAGTCCATTCACTGTTTAAAGGTGATCGTTCCCACCATCTCGCAGTGTTCCGTAACTATACCTGGGAGAGTTTCGTTATCTTGGGGAAAAGGTAATGGGGCATAATTGTCTGCATTTTATTTTCGTTCTGGTTGGTTCTATTGATAGTATTTCCCATAACACGTCTTTTCATGTTGTTGTTGTTGTTTTTCTTCTTCTTCTTTTTCTTTATAAAATCCAAATTAGACCGATGTTCATCAGGTCAAATTGTCTGTTGAACATACAAGGTCTTGAGGTGGTGGACAAAAAAAACCGGCAAAGCCTGGGTAATTGAGGGACCCCAAGTGTATTGAAAGCAACAGCCTCCACACAAGTGAGGCCCATGTCTTAATGAAGCAAATACCATCGCAGCATGTTTCAGGTCATGTATAGAAATGCTGCACAGGCCTGTTTACCTATAATTAAGGCTAGAATGGTTGTAAGAGGAGAGATCTCAGTCACTTTGAAAGAGAAGTGATTGGTGGGGTGCGTCATCAGCAAAGGGCAACAGCAGTGGGCGGAAGCACATACTCCAGGACTGTCATGTTCCATGCATCAATTTGAAGTGCAAGGCAAAGAGAGAAAAAAGGAAAACTACAAAAAATATATCGGCAGATATACTCTGCCAAATGGGAGAATGACACAAGAGCAGGAAGATTAAAAAAAAATAGCTTGATATAACAGGGATTGACAAGGAAGGCTCATTGGAATGGCTAAGAAGAGGTCAAATTATATGGGATGAAGAATGAGTCATCATAAATGCCCAAGACCAAGGATCCAGGGACCAGGGCTTTAAGATAATGGTGGGATTGAGCCAATCGGACAAATGCAGGTTTTGTGGAGTAGAAACAAAGTACCAGTCACCTCCTTTCAGGATGTAAAAAAGTCATGTCAGAACAGTTGTATACAGAAAGACATAACAGCATCTGTTGAGCAATCCACTGGCACATCTGTAAACATTTAAACATTCTGGTTCCAGAACAATCATGGCAACACAAACCAATCCGATCCTTGAAAATGAACATGTATAGCGCTCACGCATGAAAAGATGATCCCATCAATTGGACATTGCAAACAAAGCATTGCGACTGGACATAGTGCGCAAACACAAAAAAGAAAAGTCAGCATTGTTGATTGAGTTTTCATTTCCCAATGACTTTGGACTAAATGTTACAGAAACCCAGAAAATGATCAAATACGAGGAGCTGAAAAAGGAGGTCAAGAGGACTTGGAAATTGAAGAAAGCTGAAATTGTTCCAGTGAGAGTCAGAGCAACAGGGTTGACCAAGAAAACCCTTACTAAACACAAAATATATTTCGGGGAATATCACCACAAACAAGCTACAAGTGGAGGCTGTCAGAAGTTTAGTGAGGATTTTGAAAAGAGCCCTTCGAACAAAGATACGAGACGAAGTTTCACAATCTGGTTCAAGAATAATGTCATTTCCCCGGGGTCAAGACCACTGGGTGACGGATGAACAAAACGAGCTTTAACTCCGAGGCGTACTTCGAACCTTGGCGGGATTGTCTTTGACGCGCGTGGGAAAGGCCCAAAGCCTTATCTGATCGGACGGCTGACACTGGGTTAATCCAAACCCACAAACACAAATACGGGACAGCAAAATCCACAATACAAGAATGAAATGTAAAAATAAAGGATTTTATGAAAATTAATGCAAGAGACAAAAATGAAAGGTTGAGGTAAAAACTATAATTCCTAATTGAGACGTCTTCCCTCGGACTCCTATACAAACAAAGGGAAAGGTTAAATAAAAATAAATGATGTTCCTGCCGGCCGGCTCTTAACTCTGGTCTCAACGAGGGGGCTTGGCGTTCGTCGCCTCCAAACCATCGTGCGGGAAGCGCACCAACAAATGGCTCCAAAAACGCCCAGGCATGAACAAGCAGCCAACCTGCCCTTCCTCGCTTCCACCACCAAGCGAGACGTGGCTCTCTCCTCTCCTGAAAAGCACCACAGTCAACAACACCCCCTCCTCCGACGTTGCAAAAAGTTCCAAAGCCCCGACACGTCTCCTCACCAGTGCACCCAAAACAACAGCGCCCACTCAAGCCAAGAGCCAGAACGAGAGAAAATGCGACCACCTCCAACAAACGCCAGGACCAGAAGAGAGAGACCAAGATGGTGAGACTGCTCCTTTTTGCTCTCCTCGCTCTCGAATGTTCCACCCTGACGTCACACTCTGTCCAATGGGTCGAGGGTAGTAGTGGATAAGATTGAGGTGTGGGGCCCTCCTAATAAAATGCCCTGATGAATATGAAGAGAAAAAAAACGCGAGGTGACACCACCGGCTCCCACTGTGTTCAGGGAAGTTACTTAATCCCAAGATCGCTGGTTGTGTTCGACAGAAGTCATTGTGCTTTATATGGAGTTTGGTTTCTTACATTCTGAAAGCCCAACACTCAACTTCTTTTATTTTATTTTTTTTAAGTTTTGACTTTGACCACTAAATATTGGGGATGCAGCCACATGCAGGTTTGTAATGACATGTATCTGAAATGAAAGGCTGTGGCAGTAATGTGTTTTTTGAGCCGTGAAAGTAAATTTCAGATGTATTAAGTTATTGAAGTCATTGAACATGTACTGCCTGGTGATAAAATGAATTTTGTCTTGGATTTTGTTTACAGAGGTGATTATTATTACAACGAAGGAAGTGCGGAACCAGCTAAATACATTTCCGGCACTGAGCACTAAGATACATCTGGACTACCAGATAATTCCAGAGGATTCCGACAGCAGCACGGCTGATTCACTGCGCCTTGTCCGCAAACGGATCAAGGTGAGTATTCCAGTTTTGATTGATTTTGATCGTCAAGTAAACTGACATTAAAACGCTGTTGATATAAATTCTTGCTGCAGAGTTTTATTTCCAAACGAACAACAAATTGCTGAATATCTAATGGGTTTGTTATATATTGTTGTGGATATGAGAATGTTTTTTTGTTGTTGTTGTTGTGGTAAAATGTTGTTGTAAAAGGTTGTTGTAAAATATCGCCCCTCCTCCCTCCGTTTGTGGTTGTATAAAGGTCAAAGGGCGTTCCCGTAGTTAGTCCATAAAACATACATGCAGGACACGATATATCTTTGTTGACAGTTATATCCTTATTATGTGTATTAGTGTAAGGCTGTGTCTTCCATTAATTGAAATACTCCATTGCACCAAGTGAAATAGATAGATCCCCTTTCATTCCCCATTCCCACTCCCAAAACTTCTACTGCCAACTACATTTGCCGCCATCACCCGAGGTAATCTCGGAGAAGAAAGGCGTGTCTCCACCTCGTCATAGAGGGGAGGAGTGAGCCAGCCCCGAAGAACCAACCAAGTACAAGGGGGTTTGGCTTGAGAGGGCGGAGAGAGAACGCTCGGGGAGGTTCGCGAAGGTTCGAGGGTGTGGCCTATATAACCAGCGGGCCCCGACGCCCCCAGAAGAGTTGAGTTGAGAGAAGAGTTGAGTAAGGGATCCCTGAAAGAGCAGCTTCAGCCACAGCAGCTTCAGCCACAGCAGTTTCAGCCACCGCAGCTTCAGCCGCAGCAGCTTCAGCCGCAGCAGCTTCGGGGCCTTGACGGCAGTTTCGAGCAGGGCCGCGAAGGAACGGCGGCTGCTAAACGCGCCGATCGAGAGAGGGCGGCGGCTGCTCATCCCCGACCTGACCGTGCTGCGGTTCCAGCTGGACCTTCCTCCCCCTCCAGCCATCCACCTCCTGCCATTCCTGTCATCATTCCCCGCGTGAGTCTGTCTTTTGTTTGTTCTGTCCCAGGGTATTAATTAAGACTGTAGGTAAGCTAGCATTGCACTGTGTCTCTGATTTCTTCTGTATATTATTTTATTATCTTTCCTTCTCCTTGGTTTTTTTGGGCCTGTAAATAGTAAATAAATTATATTTGTATTCCTTACCCTTTGTCTTTCTTCTTCTTCACATCCTTCGCTTTAGTCTTTTCCCCATTGAATATCTGTGGCGCGATTCGGCCAACGTTCAGGAATCGGGTTAGTCGGGGTAACTGTTAGGGCCACGGTGCCATCCGCTCGGCAAAACAACATCTTATCCGCGGTCCGTAACAATATATATATCTGTGCAGTGTCTGTTTTGTCTTGTCTTGTGTTGTGTTGTGTTGTCTTTTCTTGTGTTGTCACTGATAGTAGGGTGGCTTAGCAAAATTACCGTTACACGGTGGACAAAATCACCAAATTTGGCATGAACACTCCTAATGACCTATTAATCAATATTAGCCGAGGAGCCCTCGCGAATTTTTACGCGTATTCGTGTAAAACCAAAAAATCCAAAATGGCCGCCATCCAGTAATTAAAAACACATTTCCCGGGTTATATAAGTCATGGATAGCAAAAATTGGTATCAAAATATAAATTTTTAGGACACTGAATGTGTATTTTGATATTACAATATCACCAGTAAATTTAAAGGGACATTCAGTGATTTCATATGAAGGGCGCCCTCAATGTTAGGGGGGGGGAAAGCTTTTGGCTTGAATACATTGCTTATAACTCCAGGTCATCAATTATTGCGAATGATAAGCTGTAAACATTGTACCCTGGAAATACAACATTATCATTAGGAGTGCAAAATATCGAGCCCAAGAATTGGGCGTGTCGCTTATTGGATGTCACGCCTACCATTACAATCAGTATCCACTATAAACCAATGAGAGGTTTAGATTAAGACTTAATCTAAACCTCTCATTGGTTTATAGTGGATACTGATTGTAATGGTAGGCGTGACATCCAATAAGCGACACGCCCAATTCTTGGGCTCGATATTTTGCACTCCTAATGGTTATCCTTTCTGGTCGGATCCAGCTTGGACTAGACTATTAAGTACATATGTACACCTGATATAGGCTGCACATTAATCAAAACAAAACACTGAAACAAAAAAAAGCCGACTTGGAGGTACATGTAAGCAAAGTATGTCATTTGTTTTTGAAAAAATGAGGATGCCCCCAAAAGTCTCTGGTACTGCATATTGATATAGCTTTATATTTAAGGGTCCAAGTCCGTCTCCGGGACGTGGTGTCAGACGTGGTGTGTCAGACGTGGTCCCACCGAGATTCTTACAATACTCCTGGTCTAAAAAAAACCTCCCAGTCCCACTTGGGATGAGGGGAATTTGTAGCCACACAATCATGAAACTTGTAACCACTACATGATATAATTGACCTCAGTCATCAACTTTTAAAGAAAATAATTTAAAAAAATTGAGTGTACAAGTACTTTGGTCATTCAGTATGAGCATGGGGGATTTCTGTTGAACAAAAGTATATTATAATGTTCAGTGTGCAATGTGCAAATCCTTACTTTCTCAGTAATCTAGACATCTGCAATGTTCTTATTTACTTGTCTATTTAATACATGGGCAAACACAACGTTTTGAGCAGACAAGATTGGCATTGCCACATTTGCATGTGGTACAGTCTCCTTTGCAACCACATTTGATTAGTTCTCTGCATGCTCTGGAAACCTCTGGCATTGATATCCAAACTGGTACCCATACATCTGACACCTTGGTCCATGCAAATGTCTGTGGAGAAGGAACCACTTGCTGTGTCTGTGTGCTGGTTGTCCAGATTCCGGCTTGGTACAATGCCCGCCGGGCATGTTGAAGAAGAGCATCCTGTGTGGGTGGTATTCTGTCCATTGATCGATTCTTCTGGCAGAAGAGTTCCTGTCTTGCTTCATTGATGGAGCTCAAGGGACTTGTTCTATCATACAAGATGATGATTAGTCTCTCGATCTTCTGGAAGTGATCAGCGTCTGTATAAAGAAGCTCAAAGGGGTGACGAGCCAGATACACAAATGTTTCTGTGATGTCTTCATAGGCTTGCCAAGCCTGCCAGGCTGACTTCTTGCCCTTACCTTGGAAGGCTGATGTGGTATCACATCCAGAAAGGGCATGAAATACTGGTAGAGCTTGTGATCTTGTTTCCCCAAGTCTGTCACATATGGCATTGATACTGTAAAATCTGTAATTCTTACCCATTCCAAAGGCAACCCAGATGTCTACCAATGGCTGAGTGACCATGAGATCATAAAATGTACCAATAAGTATGACTACAACGTCTGTGTCAACAGTGCGCACTTTAATAGTCTTCATATCTTGCTCTAGTGCATGCACGATGTGCACTATGACCCTCGTATCTGCTTCCTCATGGTTGCAGTTCAGCATGGCGTTGATGGTGCCTGTGGATACTACAGATTCACCTGATGTGATGTACACGGATTTGCCTGATGGAAAGGTAAACTCGGCAACCTTGGACGTCAGAAAGGCAAATAGCTCCTGTTTGTTTTTTGGATCACGGAGGAAGTCCATCCAATTGCCTGGAAGCTTGGTTTGGCCGGACACTTTTCTGCGCACACCCTTTCCTCTCTTTTCCCGGGTTGATTCCTTCAAACTGTCTGGAATGTATGTGTCCCACACAACATCCAACCTTGTGGCATTCTGTAGCTGCTTCACCAGGTAGGGGATGAACACCTTGTCTGCATACTCAATGAACGTGCTGACTGCAGTAGTCGGCAGACAGTGCACAATGACAGCACCATCCAGTACAATGCAGTCATAGGTTGAAGGTGGCTCAGGCTGCTCGGGCTGCTCAATACATTTCAGTAGATCGGACTTTGTGTTTGGTAAATGCAGCTTACCCAAAGTCTGAGAGAGAAGGTGGAAAGGGTTGTATCTCATGGGCAAAGAATTCCTTCAGGTCACCCTCGCGACTTTGCATGGCAATGTACAACTGGCCAAAAAGTGCCACATTGTTCTGGAGCACTTTGATCTTCTTCCCCTGCTTTGTCGGGGCCTTGGGTTTAGGTCTCTTGAAGAGAGCCAGTGAGTTCTTCTTGATTGGGTCATGTATAGAGCAGCTGCGATCTTCAAGTACACTCTTGACATACTCCTGATACTGCTTTATGCCTGTGTCTTCCAATGTGCGTAGTGCGGATACTACAGACTCATCCATGCAATTGCGACTGTCGAGTGTCACTAGCTCTTCAAAATCATCAAGGAAGGGGTTTCCCATTCTGTTGAAGGTTTCAGAAAGATTGTTTACTTCCTTCTGAAATGTTTTTTGTGATGCAAGGCCCTGTTCATGGTTCCGAAAATCTGGGTCATCATTGGGAAAGTATTCTTCCTCAAACTGTGTTTGCAATCTGGCCAACTCGGGACCTGTTAACATCCAGCGTCTAAATGCGACAGGGTTTCCTGTGAGTCCAATACAACCACCAGAGCCTTTGACTTTCGCGTTCTCCTGTTCATGAGCTTGGTCAAATGGGATAGTAGAGAATATTTTGCTGGTTTTAGAAAGGACCCAGTGGCATTGTTTCTCAAACTCTTCCTTGATAGGGTCAGGCAGAGACTTCATATCTCTTATGTGAACAGGCATCCATCTTGAATAGTTCACATGGTCCAGGGCAAAAAACAAAGGTGTCAGCTGCTCCAAGACATCTACATACAAAGGAAAGTTCTTTTCTCTGTGAGCCCTGATGAAGATGAGAATAAGGGTTTCGTATCTCAGGATAAGGTCCCAGTACATAAAGGTGTGACTCTTCTTCAGCATGTCATTCCTCCAAGCTTCTGCAGATTGATTGTCTTTAGGTCTCTCGGAGAGCAGGAAAGCCTTTCTTTGAAGGTTATGGAGAGTAAGGAGGGTGATTTGATGGGCATGCCTGGTTCGTGTGAGATGTGACACCTTCAGAAATGAGTCGGCTATGCCAGTGAAAGCCACATCTGCCTCTGTAAGGGCGGTAGTCCAGCCAGAACTTTCCAGAATATCTCCAAGTGTGTTCCACAGTGCCATTTCTGTGTGTAAACCACCTAACATAACAACATGCACTTTTCCCCCATGAGTATCAGGCCATTTCCACTGTACAAACTTTGCCAGGGCAAATAGAGGCTGATCAAAGGTAGTGACTGGAATTTGTCCTGGGTTGAGATACTCAATCGCTTGTCTCTGGACATCCATGCCGTGCTTTATCATTGCGGCGGTGGAAGACTTTTCGTAGAACATAGGCAGTAGTGAACACACAGCTGGAGGGTCTTCTATGGGAGGTTGCTGCGAAGCATGATAGGCAGCCCAGACGATGGCATCTTCATTGGTGACATCCTCCTCTAACAGTGCTAGTGCATGTTCGACCCAACTATTTTCCTGGATAAGTGCCTCATTTAAGCAGGTCTTGGTTGGCTCTGTGTTACTCTCAGGTACTTCAATTGCAGCGGTTGTTAAAGCTACAGCAGGGACAAAAGCATAACTGACCGGGAGAGACTGCTGTGTTGCACCAGAAGGGGGTATCATAGTAGGTGGTCTGCTCTCACCAGGATCAGTTTGTGTTGGAAACTGAAAGAGACTAATTCCAGTCCCATGAAAGGAGTCATGTGAAGTGGTTGAGCTAGGGTTATGGTCCAGGTTGTCTAGGGTACCAACAGTAAACAACCCTTTCCGGAGAAAAGCAGGGCATACAACGCCGTCTTCTTCAAATTGCTCACATACAGATGTGGCAATACAGTCCTCAAGGTCCATAACCCTGTCATATGAAATGCTGATACCCATCTGATACAATTGCTGGATGAGTTTCTTGCTTCTTGTCAGTCCATGAATATTGAGACCAATGTAAATGGGGAGAGGTGGCTCACGCTCCAGAGTATGTCTTGTTTCAACAGCTGATTCAGATGGAGTTTTCTTCTTTGTGTTGTAGAGAATGGTCTGTCCTATAGTGAGGCAAGCCTGTGATTCATATCTGTCTTGATCTTTCAAGTTAAGGCCATTAAGTATAAAGGAGACAAGTGATTTGAGGCTTGGGGGCATTGAATTTTCTTGACATTGTGTTGGGAAACAGCCAGTGAATTTGAAGCATTGATGGTTGAAAATGTCTTTGCGGATTATCGTTGCAGCTTTTGCTAGAATCTCAGCGTCTTCTGAGAAATCCCGTTTTTTCAAAGCTTCCTTCAACATATTTCGCATTCCTTCTTTGAAAACAATAACCGTGTTTCTACCATCGTTCTGTTCCTGTGCCTCTGGGAAGTGTTCCAGCAGTTGACGCTTCAGCCTAGTCTTGTTGACTTCTTTGTGGATACCCATGTCCTGAAGACGATTCACATAGAGTGAATGAATCTCTGAAAGCTTAGAGGAAAGTCCCAGAGTCTACAGCTATCTCAATGTAGCTTGTCAGCTCTACAAACACTCTAGACTCATTCACTTTTTCATTTACATTTGGTGATTCCCGACTCAACTTTCTGACGAGACTGCGGTAACGATTTCGCAGATGGGTCAGGCATTTTAAATGATACTTTGCTTCCATCGCAATCAAATCTCCTCCAACAATTCGAGCAAGAAGCTGTGTGTCATGTAGCTCTGTGATCATACATCGTATATTGGTATCAGCATCATATGTTAAAACTTGAGAGAGCTCACCGTCCTCATGTCCTTTGTCACAGAAGATGCACTTTGCTGTGTTTATCGTTTGGCGCTTACTTGATCTCCTTTGAGACTCGACAGTGTTGGGGACACCCCTTTTCTTTGCTTGCGTCCTTGTCAACTTGGAATTGTTATATTTCAAATGGCAAGATTTATGCCAAGATGCATGGTGGGTTACAAAATCTGCAGCAGTAACATCACTGCCAAAGTAGATGTTAGTTGGAAGTGCATCAATGTCTCTGAACTGTTCTACATTTGTCAAAAATGATGTATAAGCATCTGTCATGTCACGACTTGCTATAGGATTCTGCAAAGGGCATTTCAAAGGTTCAGATGTGTGTTGCTGACAAATGATACAACAATTCCAATCTAGATCCATCTTGTATACGGGCTCGTCTCTCTTGGCACGATGTCTGAATCCAATCCGTACCAGCAGTTTCCTTGGCTTTCAATCGGTGCTCTGAAATTGAGCAAAAAGTATATATTATTCACATTAAAATAATATCAATATAAATAACTTAAGTTGAGTTTGGCAAAAATATAAATTTTACTCACAAGTAATATTAATCCAGCTTTAATTTAGCATTCACAATGGATGTCCTATAATACTTTCCATATGGAAAATTTATTGTGATAACAAAGAGAAAAAAACACATAATCGATCACATTTATTTTCAAGTCAAGATAGGACATCTGATTTTTTGTTTTCACTAATGATGTCCTATAATGTCTTCCGTAGTTTTAAAAATGGCCTGGGCAACAGCATTGTTTAACAGTTGCTTTTTATTATATTTGATTTATACGTATTAATCATTATCATGGGTAAAGTTAATAAGTGCTATATAATGCAGTATAAAAATATCTAATTAGCCAGAATTTTCTAAATTCCTGATATAGTGCACATTGTGTTGATTATTTTGCATAGGCCATTATTTATAGGAGTGTTTAAGCTTGTCTAATTATGCTGATTGTTACCAAATGTACATAAACACATACTTCTGTTTAGCTAAAAAAAACCTGACTTGATCACTGAAGTTCTGTAATTAAAGATAATAACTTGAAAAGTTGCTTACTTACCATAAAATATGTAGATTGTTAACAAAGGAGGCCAGAAAACTTTCCACCAATACATGTGCTTAGCAGTATAGTAAAGACAGCCTGTAGTCACAATGTCGCCCTCTAAATTAGGTATATAACTACGGATACCCACAAGGGTCACATTAAGGTTAGGATAAAAGCATAATTAAAACATTCACATTATTTCCATGTTCAAACCCTTGTCTCAAGAACGCACTATCTTGAGAAAAAATAGTTTAGATCACTTTTAAATTCAATTAGTTTGGATGTTGCAGTCAATATTATGTAGTTTGATTTCTTTGATCTTTAGACCTACGGGAAATAAACAACCATGTTGTCCATATGTGGTAGGTTATTTGTGTATCTTTTTTAAAAATAGGGCTTCAATAAAAATATTCTGGTATAATATAATCATACTTTGGTACAATTTAGCCATCGTATGACCGCTAAAAACCAAGGAAATTGCTATTTCAGCATAAATGGCGGCCATTTTGGATTTTTATGTTTTACTTTAATATTTCAGGAGGGTGACCGAACATGTTGAGGACATGGTTCTGATATTTAAGTAATATTTTGATACAATTTGGCTTTCCTCTAACAACTACAACCCAAGAAAATTGGTATTTTATCATGAACGGCAGCCATCTTGGATTTGTTTGTGTTACCATGGTTACGTACATATTTCGAGAGGGCTCCTCGGCTAAAATCAACTGATATACCCTAAGGAAGCCTCACACCAAAAATGGCGCTTTTGTCCGCCCGGTAACGGTAATCTTGAAAATTGACCCCAAGCCACCCCGCTATGAACTACTCCCTCAAACTTTTGTGAAATCGTACCAAACTTCTGTTATGCACCTATGTCTCCCGTCGGTATGTCCTGAGGGTATTTTATTTGAAAAATTTTGCAATTATTATTTTATTTTTTTGGGGGGAAATTTTTTTTTTTTAACTTCAATTGTTTATAAAATGTAATATCACGTATATTACAAATACATTTGTGCAAAATAATTGTTTGAATTATGATTGCTGAAAACCATGACAAAACAGCAACTCAAGTACAGTCATTTATCTATACATCTCCGTATCTGGGCAGTGTCTGTTGTCACTGAACTACTCCCTGAAACTTTTGTTTCTGTGGTTGTGAAGTGTTTTTATTAACGTGGTGGTGGTTTTGAATCACGTGGTGGTGAGGTATTTTGTATTATGTGGTGGTGAGGTGTTTTTAAATGACATGGTGGTGAGGTGTTTTTAATTTCGTGGCTGTGAGGTGTTTTTAATTTCGTGTTTCGTGGCTGTGAGGTGTTTTTTATATCGTGTTTCGTGGCTGTGAGGTGTGTTTAGTTTCGTGGCTGTGAGGTGTTTTTTATTTCGTGTTTGGTGGCTGTGAGGTGTTTTTAGTTTCGTGGCTGTGAGGTGTTTTTAATTTCGTGTTTGGTGGCTGTGAGGTGTTTTTAGTTTCGTGGCTGTGAGGTGTTTTTAATTTCGTGTTTCGTGGCTGTGAGGTGTTTTTAGTTTCGTGGCTGTGAGGTGTTTTTAATCTTGTGTTTCGTGGCTGTGAGGTGTTTTTAATTTCGTGTTTCGTGGCTGTGAGGTGTTTTTTATATCGTGTTTCGTGGCTGTGAGGTGTGTTTAGTTTCGTGGCTGTGAGGTGTTTTTTATTTCGTGTTTGGTGGCTGTGAGGTGTTTTTAGTTTCGTGGCTGTGAGGTGTTTTTAATTTCGTGTTTGGTGGCTGTGAGGTGTTTTTAGTTTCGTGGCTGTGAGGTGTTTTTAATTTCGTGTTTCGTGGCTGTGAGGTGTTTTTAGTTTCGTGGCTGTGAGGTGTTTTTAATCTTGTGTTTCGTGGCTGTGAGGTGTTTTTAATTATGTGTTTCGTGGCTGTGAGGAGTTTTTAATTTTGTGTTTTGTGGATGTGAGGTGTTTTTAATTTTGTGTTTCGTGGCTGTGAGGTGTTTTTAATATCGTGTTTCGTGGCTGTGCGGTGTTTTTAATCTTGTTTCGTGGCTGTGAGATGTTTTTAATTTCGTGGCTGTGAGGTGTTTTTGTCCCCCGTCGCTCAGCGGAGCGAAAGGTGGACTATGGCTTTCCCCTCCGTCCTTGTGTCCGTCCGTCCGTCCGTCTGTGCGTGCGTCTGTGCGTGCGTGTGTGCGTGCGTGCGTGTGCGTGCGTGCGTAAGCGAAGGACCGCATTCGAATTTGGTGTGTGGGTGCAACCCAAGTCAAAATCCAAGATGGCCGCCGCCATGTATGTCTGATGCCATGTATGTCTGAACCTTGTAACCTGCATATCTTGAAAAATAAGCGAAGTACCAACTTCTAATTTGGTGTGTGGGTGAATCTCGCCATAAGGAAGAACGCTATTGAAAATTGGGTCGCCACGTCAAAATCCAAGATGGCCACCGCCATGTATGTCTGATCCTTGTGAGATGAATATCTTGAAAAATAAGCGAAGTACCAACTTCTAATTTGGTGTGTGGTTGTATCTCGGCATAAGGACAAACGCTATTGAAAATTGGGTCGCCACGTCAAAGTCCAAGATGGCCACCACCATATATATGTCTGAAACTTGAGCGAAATATCTCGAAAAATAAGCGAAGTACCGACATCTAATCTGGTGTGTGGGTGTATCGAGGCACAAGCAAGAACGCTGTTTAAAATTGGGTCGCCACGTCAAAATCCAAGAGGGCCACCGCCATGTATGTCTGATGCCATGTATGTCTGAACCTTGTAACCTGCATATCTTGAAAAATAAGCGAAGTACCAACTTCTAATTTGGTGTGTGGGTGAGGTGAGGTGAGGTGTTTCGTGCTGGTGAGGTGTTTTTAATTCTGTGGTGCTGAGGTGTTTTTAATTTTGTGGCTGTGAGGTGTTTTTAATTTTGTGGCTGTGAGGTGTTTTTAATTTTGTTGTGCTGAGGTGTTTTTAATTTTGTGGTGGTGTGGTGTTTTCAATTTTGTGGTGGTGAGGTGTTTTTAATTTCGTGGCTTTGACGTGTTTTTAATTTTGTGTTTCGTGGCTGTGAGGTGTTTTTAATTTTGTGGCTGTGAGGTATTTTTAATTTCATGTTTTGTGGCTGTGAGGTGTTTTTAATTATGTGTTTCGTGGCTGTGAGGTGTTTTTAATTACGTGTTTCGTGGCTGTGATTTTAATTTTGTGTTTCGTGGCTGTGAGGTGTTTTTAATTTTGTGTTTCGTGGCTGTGAGGTGTTTTTAATTTTGTTTTGTGGCTGTGAGGTGTTTTTAATTTCGTGTTTCTTGGCTGTGAGGTGTTTTTAATTTTGTTTCGTGGCTGAGGTGTTTTTAATTTCGTGTTTCATGGCTGTGAGGTGTTTTTGATTTCATGTTTCGTGGCTGTGAGGTGTTTTTAATTTCGTGTTTCGTGGCTGTGAGGTGTTTTTAATTTTGTGTTTCGTGGATGTGAGGTGCTTTTAATTTTGTGTTTCGTGGCTGTGAGGTGTTTTTAATTTCGTGTTTCGTGGCTGTGAGGTGTTTTTAATTTCGTGGCTGTGAGGTGTTTTTAATTTCGTGGCTGTGAGGTGTTTTTAATTTCGTGGTGGTGACGTGTTTTTAATTTCATGGCTGTGATGTGTTTATAATTTCGTAGCTGTGAGGTGTTTTTAAGTTTGTGGCTGTGAGGTGTTTTTAATTTAGTGGTGAGGTGTTTTTAATTTTATGGTGGTGAGGTGTTTTTAATTTTGTGACTGGGGGGTGTTTTTATTACGTGTTTTATGGCTGTAAGGTGTTTTCAATTTCGTGGTGGTGAGGTGTTTTTAATTTCGTGGAGGTGAGGTGTAATCGTCCCAAACTTCCAGTCTGCACCTGCTCCGATGTATGTGCTGAGGGGTTCTTTTTTGAATTTTTTTTTTTTCAACTTAAATCTTCAACCTAAATTGCTTATAAAAATGTAATATCACAAACACTACAAATAAATTTGTGTAAAATAATTGTTTGTATTATGATTGGTTTAAACCATGACAACCCAGCAACTCAGGTACAGTCATTTATCGATATATACATATCTGGGCAGTGTCTGTTGTCACTGAACTACTCCCTAAAAGTTTTGTTTCCGTGGTTGTGAAGTGTTTTTCACAACGTGGTGGTGAGGTATTTTGAATTATGTGGTGGTGAGGTGTTTTTAAATCATGTGGTGGTGAGGTGTTTTGAATTGGTTGGTGATGAGGTGTTTTGAATTACTTGGTGGTGAGGTGTTTTGAATAACATAGGGGTGAGGTGTTTTAAATTATGTGGGGGTGAGGTATTTTAAATTACTTGTTGATTAGGCTATGTGTTTTAAATTGGGTGGGGTGAGGTGTTTTAAATTGGGTGGGGTGAGGTGTTTTAAATTGGGTGAGGTGAGGTGTTTTAAATTGGGTGAGGTGAGGTGTTTTAAATTTGTGTGGGTGAGGTGTTTTAAATTGGGTGGGGTGAGGTCTTTTAAATTACGTGGGGGTGAGGTGTTTTAAATTACTTGGTGATTATGTGTTTTAAATTACGTGGGGGTGAGGTGTTTTAAATTACGTGGGGGTGAGGTGTTTTAAATTACGTGGGGGTGAGGTGTTTTAAATTACGTGGGGGTGAGGTGTTTTAAATTACGTGGGGGTGAGGTGTTTTAAATTACGTGGGGGTGAGGTGTTTTAAATTACGTGGGGGTGAGGTGTTTTAAATTACGTGGGGGTGAGGTGTTTTAAATTACGTGGGGGTGAGGTGTTTTAAATTACGTGGGGGTGAGGTGTTTTAAATTACGTGGTGGTGAGGTGTTTTAAATTACGTGGGGGTGAGGTGTTTTTAATTACTTGGTGATAATGTGTTTTAAATTACGTGGGGTGAGGTGTTTTAAATTACTTGGGGGTGAGGTGTTTTTAATTACTTGGTGATTATGTGTTTTAAATTACGTGGGGGTGAGGTGTTTTAAATTACTTGGGGGTGAGGTGTTTTAAATTACTTGGGGGTGAGGTGTTTTAAATTACTTGGTGATTATGTGTTTTAAATTACGTGGGGGTGAGGTGTTTTAAATTACGTGGGGGTGAGGTGTTTTAAATTACGTGGGGGTGAGGTGTTTTTAATTACTTGGTGATTATGTGTTTTAAATTACGTGGGGGTGAGGTGTTTTAAATTACTTGGGGGTGAGGTGTTTTAAATTACTTGGTGATTATGTGTTTTAAATTGGGTGGGGTGAGGTGTTTTAAATTGGGTGGGGTGAGGTGTTTTAAATTGGGTGGGGTGTGGTGTTTTAAATTGGGTGGGGTGAGGTGTTTTAAATTGGGTGGGGTGAGGTGTTTTAAATTGGGTGGGGTGAGGTGTTTTAAATTGGGTGGGGTGAGGTGTTTTAAATTGGGTGGGGTGAGGTGTTTTAAATTGGGTGGGGTGAGGTGTTTTAAATTGGGTGGGGTGAGGTGTTTTAAATTGGGTGGGGTGAGGTGTTTTAAATTGGGTGGGGTGAGGTGTTTTAAATTGGGTGGGGTGAGGTGTTTTAAATTGGGTGGGGTGAGGTGTTTTAAATTGGGTGGGGTGAGGTGTTTTAAATTACGTGGGGGTGAGGTGTTTTCGATTACTTGGAAATTATGTTTTAAATTGGGTGGGGTGTTTTGAATTAGGTGGGGTGAGGTGTTTTAAATTACTTGGTGGTGAGGTGTTTTGAATTACGTGGTGGTGAGGTGTAATTGTCCCAAACTTCCAGTCTGCACCTTCCCCTCCCGTATGTTTGTGCTGAGGGGTTCTTTTTTGAATGTTATATATTTTTTCAACCTAAATCTTCAACATAAATTACTTATAAAAATGTAATATCACAAACACTACAAATACATTTGTGCAAAAAAAATTGTTTGTGTTATAATTGGTGTAAATCATGACAACACAGCAACTCAGGTGCAGTCATTATCCTCAGCTAAAATAAGCCCGTTCCTCGCGGCAAGCTAATATATATATATATATATATATATATATATATATATATATATATATATATATATATATATATATATATATATATATATATATATATATATATATATATATATATATATATTGTTACAGACGCGGTTTAGATGTTACTTTGGGCCGAGCGGATGGTCCACCGCGACCGTTACAGGATCCCCGATTGGCCCGACTCCCCCAACGTTGACCAGATCGCACCACAGATATTCAATTTGGAAACCTCTAAAGCGACCGACCGAGAAGGAAGAGAGAAAAAAACAGAGTACGGAGGAATAACAGGATTTATTATACACACAAGCAAAAAGAAGGAGCGATCAAAATTATTTACAAGCAATGGATGGAAGAAGCCGTCACACAGTGCATCGTTAGCTTATACTAGTCTATTTACTTAACCCCAGGACAACGATTAGGACAGACGACGTTCACACTTACACGGGGGATATTGCAGGCAGGTATGGCTTGAGGATGGATGGTTGTTTTTGGGAGGCAATGGAGGGTCCAGCGTCGATTGCTGCCTGGCGCGTCCTTTTCGTGGCCTGCGGCCCCTTAGCTGCCCCCTTAGCTGCAGCGCAGCTGGTCGCACGATGGCTCGCACACACCTGCTCGTTCAGGCGTCTTCCTTCTCCCCAGCAACAACGAGGGACAGCAAGCAAGAGGACGGGGTCAAAGCAAGAGCTTGGAGGACGCAAGAGCAAGAGGAGCAAGAGGGTGGAGTGCGTCCCGCGGCGACTTATATTGGTTTTCTCCCCGAACCTTCGCGCACTTTCTCGGGGGTTCCCGCTCCGCCCTCTCTTAGCCAAACCCCTTGTTCTGGGTTGGATGAGCGGGGCCGCCTTACTCCTCCCCCCTATGACGAGGGGGGCGACCCGTCTTCTCTAGCCACTCCCCTTGTTCGTAATGGCCGCAAATGGCGAAAACCGGTCAGCAGTTGCAGGTACTGCGCCGTCACGTTGCACAGCAGTTCAGTACTGCAATAACCGGTTGCTGTGAAAGCTCAAGTGGGGGAATCCCTGGCACTTGAGCTGCCATGGATCATCGGAGGGGCCTACGCTTATTTCGTTTGATGCAATGCAGTCAATCTAGTGGGAAACACATATTTAGCCTACATAGAATAAGGAAATAAACTATTTAAAAAGATATATCGTGGCCTGTGTGTAAGTTTCATGGAATTAACGAGGAGGACGGCTGCGACCATTATTTACATTACGAGGGTGTTACACACAACAAAACCATACTTTTCACATTAGTTACACTTCCTCCAAAATTGTTACACTTTTCAAAACCGTTACACTTCTCAAATTCGTTACACTGCACCCTCCTTTCTTCAGGCCCGTGCTCGGGCCTACAAAACTTTAACTTAGTGTGACACGTAGGTGTAATTCCCTCTACAATTAACCTGACCCTGAGTGTGACAATCTTAAAACACAAATAAGTATGTCCCCCTATTGCATTGCACCCTGTCTAACAGACTGAAGCCCACAGCTAACCGAATTACGGAATTGTTCTCAAACTATACATTTACGGTGGGGAGCATTATTTACAGTGACTTTATTTCTTATTTACAACGCAACCCAGGACCTGTGTTTTTTTCTTTTCTTTTTAGGGAACAAGAAAAAGAAATTCCTGTTGGGAGGGAGGAGACAGCACGCATTGCATCGATGCACCAGTACCAATACCACCAAAGCACCCAAAAGCACCACAAAGACCACAAAAGCACCACTTGTGTTCATTTTTATTTAGGGCCTCAGGGCCAACTAAGGGTGGTCCACCTGTTTGGCATAGGTGCCGCCTTACCGAGGTCCGCAAGCAAGATTCCCTGGCCACTATCGCCGGTCTCCAGCAGAGGTGCCCTGCCCCAGAACCTGGGGTCCATCAAGTGGTACTTGGCCGCAGAACAGCGGTCCATAAAGTGGTACATCAACGCAATGCATGCTGGTTCTGAGAATCTCGTGCGCACAATGGCCATCTCACGCACGCTCCCCTCGGCACCCAATGGCGCACAGGTCCTCAAGTGGGAGACAAAAGGGGGGAAGACAAATGAGCGAGGGGTAAGGTCACAAGGGTACACGTCCATAAAGGCAATGCAGGGTGAAGTGCGTACGGAGAGCGAAGTGAGAAAAACTCGTCCCTACCGTACGTCACCCCCCCTGTAACCTACACTACCCTTGCCCTCACCCCATATTTACAAGAATTTACACCTTTACAAATTCGTCACTACGTCTTGTCTTCCCCATCTTTCCCTTCTACACCAAATTCGTCTCCAATCCCTCTACTTCAAAATTTGCCATCACCAATTCATCATCAATCCTCATAAGGAGGGAGAGATGGAATTACGCACAATGTCACACCCACGTCATGATGCGTCTCACAATCCAAACATTTGCATCATAAAAAATACTCAAAACATGGCATGGTGTGGAGTTACCTCATCTCAGGTGAGTGGATGCAGATGGTGCGAGGAGACTCCAATCCTAACTATCCTCTAAATGACCTTAACACTCTTTACACTACCCGGGGTCTTTCCCTGCCAATCCATTGGCCACTTACACTATGGGTTCTAAAAACCAAATTCCCATTGACCAAACTGTGGTGCTTCTCAATTTGGGGTCTCACTCCCCCGATTCATCTCCCGGTGCCCTTGCACAATTTCTGGGCTGTGACGTGTAGCTCTCCCAGCAGGTCTACCCACCTGCACACCTCCACCACTGTAGTTGCCACCCAAGCTTACCTAGCTCCTCACCCTAACCTAACTAACTGGGGAAGACCCCTCCTGGCTCTGTCACCCCACTCGGTGCCCTCTGGCACTGGGCTACCTGGGTCCGTCCTCCGGATCCTCGGGCCCCATCCACAACAACTACTACCGGCTCCCAGAGCCCACCTGTGGCCTCACCTGGCCGACATCCTCACAGTGGTGGAGTGCCCAAACCAACTACACACACTAACAGGCTACACGCTCAGCCATTTCCACAACACTAATGCACCCATCCAAACATCATTCTTCCACTCGCACCACAGATGCCAATATCCAACCACAATTTACCTATACCCTCTACCTAACGCTTACACTACCCGCCCCGGGTATTCGTGATGGGGGTCCATCCTTCCCCCATTCACACCTTCGCACCATCCACTCCACTCCATAGTTTCCACCATACTCACTACACGACCATCCATCCCAATACGCCATATATCCCATACCATTTATTCCACACAACCATTCTCCATACCTGTTGTTGCACACCTGTGCACTCATACCTGGTGCCACCTGCACCCTCCTTTCTTCCTGGACCATTTGGTCAACACAACACGCAATCACCACAACTCCCTCATACACTGCTCCATACACCTGTTCAGTTGCACACCTGTGCAATCACACCTGTTCAATCCTCAAACACACGGCATCATCTGAACTACCTGTTGCCCTGCTAACTTAGTGCTCCCCGTCTTCCCTTTAAACTAAGCACATACCACGTCATTATCATCCACACTAATCTACCTGCGTCCCCACTACAGGTATCATTGTCACTAACTAATCTTAACGTTACCTAATGTCATCTTCTAGGGCCCTACACACAATATCCTAACCCACCCGGGCTAGTTTTCACTGCCATCAACCCCATAAACCTAGTGCTCCTTTGCCCCCCTCCGTGAGGGATGACAGAGTTGCCATCCCACCACATCGGGGAGGTCCTACTATCAATTTGGCACACCAAATTTCAGCCAATCAAAAATTTTGCCAATCATCTGCCAATCACCGTACCAATCATCAAATTTTGCCTTTTTCTAATTTTGGGTCCAAAACACTAACCTCATCACCCGTCTACTTATTAGATCCTCTCGGTGTGCCAATTCACGTCTACAGCCCGGCTTCGTACAGCCGAGCAATGAACGCGGGTTCTTTGGTGCCGGCGGCTGGATGCGTCCGGCACTCGGTGCAGGGACGGCGGCTTACCCGTGCCGAGATCCCACGCACCACCTCGGCGCGGAGCCATCCAATTGCCCGATCTTGACCTGCCGGAACGTCTCAATAAAAAGTGGTCGCCATGACGACCCTTCCTATCGGGCTGCCCACTCCGCCTAGTGGAGCCCGGACGCGGCCGTTCCAAGCGAGGCACAGCGTGGATCGCGTACGGCGGTCCTTTCGAACCCGCCGTGGCTCGGATCCCCGCTGGTTCTCGCGGCACGCGAAGCCCGGCACGCACCGAGGGCCCGATTCGGCTAAAAGTCGCTCTAACCGCTAACCCGGTTACCGTCGATGCCTCACCTGCATGCTTACACGCATACGCTACCCTTTTCTTGCTCATACCTCCAGCTGTTCCCATGCTCCTCGTACCTTTCCTTACACACCTCGGTACACTCATTCCGCTCACAGACTTGGTCACACACCTGACCACCGAACACTTTGGCACACATTCGTTGTTCGCACACCTCACCAACACACCTCTTCGCGCCCCTTCCTCGGTCACCTCCTCTGTGACAATCACAGGTGTGCTTTCACTCGCACACCCAACCACGTGCCTCACGACCAACTCAAGTGTGCATTCCCACACATGCTCTACCATACCAGGTGTGCATCCTT
>NC_136261.1:72886190-73246190 GCF_964187855.1 Myxine glutinosa | reverse complement strand
AGGTGGATGAGCCCACTGAGCCGATACCGGGCCAGAAGGGCAAGCGTCCACATGGTGAGGCTCTTGTACACCTGCACACTGTTAGGGTGCTTGCAAGCATCCCTGTATGTTGATGTGGAGTCGAAAGGCACAAATGGGAAATTACTTTTCGCCGTGCCCTATTACTGAGACATCGTCTGATCACTAGGTTCCAATCTCACTATATTCAATGAATAATTATTCACTGATTCACCATCACTGAGCAAGGAGACCACAGGAAATAGAACGGGGCTGTGACCCATAAACGTTCAACTTTGTGTTAAGCTCAAGTGTAGAGTCTGTTACGGATTCGTCACTTCCGTCGTTGTGGTTTTCATCCACTGGAAGCCTTTTTAGTTCCATGTACTATTATTGTTATAGTTTGATTGAAATGGAGATAACTGTCTTCAAATGGAAAAATTAGTGTTTTAAAAGAAAAACGAAATGGATCGAGAGAAACCGGAAGAGGAAGAGGAGGAGAAAAGAAGCGGGGCAAGTGAGGTCGGGAGAAAGGCCGAGCTGCTTTGAGGTATCGAGCGGACGCGGGTGAACGTTGGTCACGAGCGAATATTGGTTTTCCCTGGAAAGGGATTCCTGTGACAGAGTCGTTATCGCTGTGACAGATAAACCTGCGTGACTGGTTTTGTGGTTCCGAAGTGAATCATTGTTGGAAAGCAGGTACGCCTCCATTACGGGCCCGTCTGCCATTTCACCTCGCTCCAGCCATTTTCACCGTGCCCAGCCGTTAGCCTGATTCGCGTGTGTAACTTGGATTTCGATTGGGAATTCGCGGTTCTCCGTTTGGGAGCCGCTGAACGTTCATACCAGCGTCATTGTCTGGTGAACCAAAGGTGTGAATTCCCAGTCGCCTTTTGGGTGCACCTTTGCCTGACCGACTTCGGCCCAACACCCACCCATCGGCTCTTAGGCAGCATCGACTGTCAGCCGACTGGGGTTCTGGTCTCGATACGACCTTTTTCTTGTGATCACCGGAGCGTGGATCGACTTTGGGCCTGGTGCTGGGACAGTGACTTTGGGGGTGTTACATTTCGCTCACGTGGAGCACCGTGAGTTATCGAGTTAAGAAACTGGTGGTACCATCATAGATTATATGATATTTTGTTGTGCAATTGAATTTATATTGTACTTGTGCAAGTTGTTATTCTTGTGCGATACTACTACAGTACTTGGTTTTTGGTAACAACTGATTGGTGTGGTTTCACCATCGGTCATTGGCACACATAATAGCACTTCTTTCTGCCGTGACTCCTTTCGGGGCTCGGAGGTACGGAGGAGGGCTCGGAGGTACGGAGGGCTTGGAGGACCGGGGTTTGGGGAGGAGCATGTAACAAGTCTTGGAAACTAACTCGAGATTGTGCCATATGCAAACAGCCATGAAGTTGAAATGTCATAAGATGTTTCATATGCTGAAAACATTTTACAATTAACTTCCTCCCATGAGGCCTCCAGAAAGCCCTTGACTTTGACATCGCCCCGAAGCCAAGTTGCAGAAAATAAATTTGCAAATCTGCCACCCTCCTCCCCACATGATCTAAGGTTTGGTGCATTTGATAATTTCAGCTGGTAATTGGCTATGATGTCACCGAGCTGGTGATGATGGCAGATGATGGCACACCTGAGCTCCTCACCACATACAAGGCTTTCATCCGCAGCTCTATGGAATACTGCTCTCCCCTCTGGTCTGGTGCTCCTGCCTCACACCTAGCTCGTCTTCACGCTGTTGAAACCAAAGCGTTCAGAATCATTGGAATCTCCCGCGATGAAGCTAACTCCAAGGGCTTTTCACTCACTCACCGCAGGCAGGTTGGTGGTCTTTCCGTCTTCTACCGACTCCTCTCTGGCCTTGCCCCCCCCCCAGCTCTCTCTGGGCTCTGTCCCCCAAATATTCCTACAGGTCGCACAAGATCTGCCTGCAACCCTCTTATGGTTAAACTGCCAAAATCAAGACTTTCTGCTCACCTTCACTCCTTCATTCCTCTTTTCTCCCGCCTCTGGAACAAACTCCCTCACTCTCTTCAATCCCACTCCACCCTCCAGGTCTTTAAAACAGCTGTTCACCACCATCTCTTATCCTCCCCCATCCAAAACCTTGATCTTTTCTACCCCCGCTAATTTCGGTCCCCTTGTGTTTTATACCTCTCCCCCCCCTCCCCCCCCCCCCCCTTCCCATGCCTCATCCCCCCAAGCCCTCTCCCTCCCACACTTCTCCCTGCTCTCAAATGTTGTGGTTGTGTGCTTCCCCTTCTCTCCCCATCTTGTCTTCCACTCCCTCTTTTTATATATTTTGTTTGTCTGGTTGATTTGTTTGTGAAATAAATGTTAGCTCTTTCACGAGCCTCGATTCAGTATACAAAAAAAAACAAACAAAAAAAAAACCCCGAGACTTGAGCCCAAACCCTATTGTTTCGTACTTTGCGATTTTAAAGATTAGTTTGAGATGTTTATGATGGTTTTGTGGGGATGTGTGTCATACAGAGCAGCGAGACTTTGTGGGCTTGGATGAGTCAGGGACACGTCTTCTGTCCCTGGCTAGTGAGGCTGACCTGGATGATGATCTTTCCCTCAAGAAGTCTCTGTTGTGTAGGTGAGGCCTTCATCTATGAAGTGATGGTTTCGGAAGGATATACGACTCGTAAGAAATGAAGATGAATAAAACTGTTGTTACGGTTAAATTTTTAAAGTTGTAAAGTTGCACTCTAATGGCGTTGTGTCAACTTGTGATTCTCAAGGTTTTCTCGTATTCACATCAAAACCAACCTGATGGATGCTCACCTTTACTGCTTGAAGAAATGGGTTCTAGACCTCCTGGCTGAAGAAAAGTAAGGCAATAATTTATTTTCACTCGGCGCTTCGAGGACATTTGAATAATTATCTGTGCATTTTGCGTTCATGATGGAGTAGTAGTGGTGGTTGAGGGTGATTGTGATGGGTGTGTGTTGAGGACATTTGAAACAATGGAATTGACATAATTTAATGTCTGCCTCCCACAGGTCTATCTCGTCAGTCAAAGGAGAATTGGTACCTTTTCTTGTAAAGAAGCAGTTTTCAGCACCTCTTGGGCAGAAAGGTCAATATTGGTTCACGAGTTATCAAGTGACGTGTGTGTGTGTGTGTGTGTGTGTGTGTGTGTGTGTGTGTGTGTGTGTGTGTGTGTGTGTGTGTGTGTGTGTGTGTGTGTGTGTGTGTGTGTGTGTGTGTGTGTGTGTCCGTGTCCGTCCGTCCGTCCGTCCGCAGCATAACTGCCCGCTGATATCATCCGATCTTAATGAAACTTGGGTGGGAGGTTGATATCATGATCTAGTTGTGTCCTGCCTAGAGTGGGCGTATGGCGCCCATTGGGGGCGGAGCCACGCCCGAAAAAGTTGTCTTTTTAGGGGGTAATCGAGTTCAAGCTACATCTTCTCCGAGGGGTTTCGTGGAATCTGACAGGGGTTTCAGTATTTGGTTAGGCCAATGTCATGTGTCTAGCCCCACGGAGCTCGATTTTTCATTTTTGTGTCAAGGTCACGAAATTTAGAAAAGTCGATTTTTGATGGTTTTATTACATTATTCGCTTCCTAATAGGGTGAAATGTCGTACATGATGAAATACAAGTTTTCCAACAAATTTCAGAATATTCGACCTTTGACCTTTGAAGGTCACAGAGGTCAAATTTTCAAAGTTGTCGGAATCGAACCGAATTTTTGGTATCGTGTAGCTAACTAACCTCATAACGGATTATACATTATTTTCTATCTCATTTCAAGGTCAGTAACCTTTGTTTTGACATTTCAAGGTCACAAAGGTCAAATTTTCAAAGTTGTCAATCGAACCGAATTTTCGAAATCGAACCAAAGAATACCGCTCGCTCGTGAACAATCGTCTCCTGACTTGTCAGCATTTACTTCCGTCAACAAGTGTGGCAAGCAGGCATTGTCCTTACATTTCTCTTTTGGCTTGCTCCTTTTCTCCCTTTTGGACACAAAAACCAAAAAAATTAAACATGCATCTAAGACTCATGGGGGAGCTCGCACTTGTCTCGCATGCCGGTTAGTCAGGCAGATAGGTGTATCCATCATAAGAATTGTGGGTTTAGACGTACAAGCATGAAATTTGGCACAGTCATAGATAATAATCTAATGAATAATTCCAGATATGGACCCACCGCGAAAACGTCCAATGGTAGCCATGGCGGCCATTTTACAAAATGGCCGTTTTGACCGCGATTATTTTTTACTGGACGACACAAATGCTTCTTTATGTTCTAATGAAATGACTCTAGATACACATATATGCCATAATTGTATTCTCCAAATGACCACAATTTGCATTTGTGTTGCCAGCAATGTCAATTAACCCACCAAGCACTGTAACGGTAACTTATATTACTCGATAGTTTCAGTTTGATCTTGTTTATACGTCACAATTTTCTCCACCACACTGGCACAAAGCGGTACATTTCAAACTAGCTTGTTTGCACTTGCATCGTCCCTTGCAACCCTTTTTGCATTTACAACAAATCAGCTCCCTTGATGAAATGCTGGCTTCACGAAGCATGGACCACAGGGGTTTCCAGTTGTGGGGATCGATCCATCCCCAATCCCCAGGTGAGGGCAGATCCATAACAACCTTGAGCATGTTTCCCCAGCAGTGGCCACCCGTGTACACAGCCCTCTTGATTTGTTGTACCAGGGCTCCTCTGGTAGGGGGAATAGCTTGCATGGCTCGTCCTTTCTTCGTGAAGAGTGCCTGTCGAGCTTCGTCTATGTTGACGAGATTGCTGGTGCGATCGTAGAGAAGAATGGTGAACCGCTCGAGCACTGCCACAACGTCATCAGAGATGTCTGCTGTCCCCGTGGAGAGATGAACTAACGCTGGCGTCAATTCGTCAAATACTTTCCAGGTATCCCAGGCTGTATTCTTGCCCCGTGTATTAAATGACGAGACTGTGTCACACCCTGTGTATGCATGGAACATCGGGAGGGCCTGTGACTTATCTGGTCCGAGGAATGCTGCAATTTCATGTGCTGGAATATACCTGAAGTGCTGGCCTGTCCCAAAGGCCACCCAAAGCTCCTGGATTTTGAGTTTGGTTGTTGCTGCCACAGCCAATACCACTTTATCTGTATCCACCGTACGCAGAAGAATTTTCTGAAATCCATCACGGACTGCATCCGCGAGATGTATCATCATTCGTGTATCAGCCTCCTCATGGTCACATGGGGCAAGATGACTGGTGTCGCGTGCGGGAATGCACGTCACGTCTGAACCATCCGTGGTGACTATCTGCTTATCTGATACAAGATGTGTGATGTGTTTTGTCAAGAAGGCAAACAGTTCTGTTTTGTTTGCATCAATTCTCAGGAACTGCTGCCAATTTCCTGGAAGAACAGTGGATCCGTCAACTCTCCTTCGAATGCCTTTCCCACGTTTGTCCCTGGCTTGAGATTTCAGGCTGTTGTCACGGTACTGGTCCCAGACTATATCCACACGACAGGCTCTTTGCAAGTGACCTTGTATGTGTGGCAAGAATACTTTCAGCGCATAATCATCAAAGGTTTTGGCAGCAACTGGTTTCAGAACGTTCACCAACACTGCCCCGTCAAGGATAGTGACGTCAGTATCTGGTTTTGGAGCATCACCTCTGACCTCTGCGCAACTCTCTAGACACACCAATAGATCTGATTTGGTTCCCAGTCGTAACTTCCCAAGCTGAGATAAAGACGGGGGACATGCTTGGTTTTCATGGCGGAAAAATTCTGCAAGATCACCATCTCGTGTTTGAGACGCAATGTAGAGTCTTGAGAATAAAGAGCAGTCACTCTTTAGCGAAGTTACTTGCAAACTTGTCTTGGATTTCTCTCTTGGAGACGATCGACTAAACAATGGGAGTTTATTCTTCTTTATTGGCTCAGTAAGAGGTACGGTTCGCTCCAGTAGACGGTCTGCTACGAATGTCTTGTACTGTTGCTTACCTATCTCCTCAGCCTGTTGAACAGTAGAAACAACAGTTGGGTCAGCAATGTCTCTTGTGTCCAGCCGCAGCAAGTCTGTACTCTCTTCAAGGAAGGGGTTTCCCATTTCCTCTATTACTTCAACCAGACGTTTGACATGTTGAGTAAAGATTACCTGTGAACTATATGTTTGCTCATGGTGGCGTGTGTCTTGATTAATCCTTATTTTCCTTCCCTCCATGGATGCTTCAAACTCGGTAGTCATTCTAACCAGTTCCGGCCCAGCCACCATCCATCTTCTAAGAGCATTTGGATTTTGAGTGAGTCTAACAGCACCACCGTCACTCTTCACAGCAGCATTATTTTGCTCATGAGCCTGGTCAATGGCCGCCATTTGTAAAATGGCCGCCACGGCTACCATAGGACGTTTTCGCGGTGGGTCCATATCTGGAATTATTCATTAGACTATTATCTATGACTGTGCCAAATTTCATGCTTGTACGTATAAACCCACAATTGTTACACCTATCTGCTTGACTAGGTCAAGGACGTAAGGAGTCATATTTGCACCTTTACACATATTACCAAGGGTCTTATGGAGACGACGGACAAATCAACCCAGAAATTCATGGAACTTGTGCCGAGCATCCTGGATTCAATGAGCTAAGTGCTCAGATGGAAATGCTAAACAGGCCCGTTCAATCTCTCTCATGTTTCATTCCTCGAACAATCGTTGGTGATGATCCTATATTTTTTGCTGATCGTTCATCTAAGTATTTCGGCAAAAATATGAGTACTTTCTGGAAGGGTAACCTTTTGCGCGTGCGTGTACACACACACACACACACACACACACACACACACACACACACACACACACACACACACACACACACACACACACACACTGATCTGAGTGGAAGCTTCCTTATGCCTTTCCTGTATAATTATTTAGGATGTCCACGTTGTCATCACGGGACGTAAATACTTGGCTCGGTTTTTTTTCAATGCATGGGCTAAGGCTCATAATGCAGCTGACACACACACAAACACACACACACACACACACACACACACACACACACACACACACACCAAAAACACACCAAACACACACCAAACACACACGCGCACACACACCAAACACACACGCACACCAAACACACACACACACACACACCAAACACACTCACATACCACATACACACTCACATACCAAACACACACACACACACCAAACACACACACACACACCAAACGCACACACCAAACACACACACCAAACACACACACACACACCAAACACACACACACACACACCAAACACACACACACACACACCAAACACACACACACACACCAAACACACACACAGCAAACACACACACACACACACACACACACACACACAGCAAACACACACACACAGCAAACACACACACACAGCAAACACACACACACAGCAAACACACACACACAGCAAACACACACACACCAAACACACACACACACACCAAACACGTAACAGTCACTGAGCTTGGGGGAGGTGCCATCACTTCCCGGGATACTCTGGGTACCAGCGACGTCATAATAATGGCACCACATTTCTCGCCGTACTCGATGGGGCATTTCCTCAAGAGTAATTTTCTCCTCCCGATGGATGCCAACCGATGGGATTGTGTCCATGCTCTATCCTTTCCAAGCAAGGAAGCAGCACATACCATTTTAAGTCTTTGGTTTGACTCAAACTGGTCCAAACCCGATGAGTGTTTTTTAGGAGACACCATCTCCTTACTGGCTATTGACTCTCTATTGGAGCTCATCCACCCTTTGCCAGGTGTTGTTTTTGGTCTCAGTAGGATGTCACAGTTACTCTCCCCACAAGCAAAGCCTGTGAGGAGTGCGTCATTGGTCGCCACCAACCCGACCTTGCGGTGGGTAGCCCTGGGTTACATGTCACCAGTGGCAGTCCCAAAAGACTGACCTCACTGTGACTTTATCACAAACTTCTCTTTCTTGAGGTACTTTTTAATATAGATGTCCTGGACAGCCAACCATCACCACACTCTGCATCAATCATCTGTAAATTTCAACATGCTTCATGTTTTTTGTTGAGCAGAAACTTCATAATTGCTGTTCCACCTTTTCGTGATCTCACTTGGCGCCATCTTGATTTCCAGCATGTGCATTAAAGCGGGAAACGTGTGGTTGTACGTACTGGTTTCCAACATGATAGAGGCGCTTTCAAAAATTGTTACTCGACATCCATTACTCTTCACTTAATAAACAAAAATTGAAGTCAAACTTGAACCATCCTCGCACTTCCTCGTTTTGAAATTGCCTCTTTTATGGACCCGTTGCCAGAAGCCTCCCCCTGAATTCAGCTTCCACACCCATGCATGCTCATTTTTCTCCACAATATTGCGAAACCGCATGATTATTGCAGTAATGAGGATCTGTTGCAGTAAATATTGCAGTAAATAGGGAATGGAGCATCCGACTCCTCTTCGCCATGTCACATCTGCATTCCAACCTCCTTCAGGATGAACGAGTATGTCTTTGGACTAACATAAGGCAGCATGCTCCATAGTGTAATGGCCCTTGCTGACAAGCATCGTACCTACATTTTGCAGTCACATATGAATTTACGAGGAATTGCAGTTTGGAAATAAGCGTGTTACCAAATGGGCTGTCGTTAAGAAATGTGTTTGAGCAAACGATAAAGGATTGTAACGCTCTTTTGTTTTTGCCCGTGTGTGTGTCTGTCATTATTGCTGCTGTGTACAGACCTACATGCATTTATCCCAGCCGATGGTTTGGCCGGGCTGGCTCAGGAACGTTCGGCGTGGGACGAGACTGAGGCGGCGGGACGGCATGGTGGTGCCATCCGATGTTACGTACACCAATTGCGCGGCGGTCTCTGCCTTCGTGCCAACACTCTTGCGTCATACGTCGAGGCTAATAAGCAGGCATGGCCGAGCAACACATCTTCAGCCAATTCATTGATTCCAATTGTTTCAATTGCACAGCATTTCCCACAAATTGGTAGCAGATGTTGAAACGGCTGAGGTACGTTTTGGTTGAGGTTTCTTCTTCTGCTATTCCTCAGAGTTTTGGAGTTTCCTCGATGTAGAGACTTGTGTAATAGCAAAAGCCAACCATTACGCTGGATTATCTTTTATATGTCCGCTGAATGTCGAATATGTGTCCTGCATACATAATCCAATAACACACACCATATTAAGTTGTGGTCTCAACTTCAAAGGCTTTTGAGATCTCATATTTTCACTTTTAACACTACATGGCCTCAACATTGGCCCGGTCAGTAATTAAACACCTTGAGCCAACCCATGACATTTCGGGGAAACTCGTGGCCTGACTTTCAGGTGAATATGTAGCATGATAAGCCCATTGAATTTGTACTTAGCATCCTGGATGTGGAGTACATTGCACATCCAATATTATCCCCAGCTAGTGTCTATAAATTACATACGCTACCTCTTCAGCATCATATAAAACACTTGTCTGACTATGCTTATGCTCTCTTGGGTTTTGCCCTCACAGGTTGCTCGGGTCTTGCCCTCTCTCATGGTTGCCGAAGAGTGTCTAATCCATCCGTCTGCTTCCATCAGTGAAAAGTCTCAGGTGAACTTATTTTGCAGAGATGAATGCGATAGCAGATTGAGGAATTGAATTGAGAAATGCAACAGCCACAGAAATGCGTTATTGATTGCAGAGAGTCATTGTGACCATCTACAAGGGATTGGCAAGAAGACAACCTATATGCATGACAGATGTATTTTATAATCAGATCATATGTGGCTGGATGTTATTGGTGGGCTGCCTTCCAATTTGGATAAAACATCATGCAATTCTTCAAATTAGGCACACACACTGTCCAACTTTTGCTCGATTAGTTGTCAGTTTTTACTTGTGAAATAGAAGATTTGTAAGTATATTTGTTTTGTGAGTATGTGTGTCTGTTTCTTTGTTTGTCTGTCAGTTGCCTGTAGGTCGCAATTCTAAACCGATTTCGGGATGTGTACGAGGCAAAGCTGGGGTTGGTGGTTGATTCAGGTGGCAAAGCGGGGGTCGATGGTGGTTGTTGTTGTTGCCCCAGTCAATTCTGGTTGAACAGACTAGCGGCACGGAGATAGCCGATCAATCTCACAGGAGCGACCCAGAGATCCCTCACATCCAAGATGTTATGCTCTTGCCCACGTGAAGCCAGGACCACGCAGTCTTCCATGATATGTATTATTGTTTGTAGAGCGCCTGGCAGTGGTTGCAGGTGTCATCATTGGTGTTGTCGAGTCTATGTTTGTAGTGTAAAACTTGTGGGTGGTGTCCACAGCGAAGGCATGAAAGGTGAACACGATGGTTGATTTAGGTGGTGCAGCTTAACAAGCAGGGCTCAGTGCAATTGTGCGAAGGGACGAGAGGTGTTTAAAGTGTCAAAATAATAGGCAAGAGAACGAGTGAACAGGACATGTATTCACTATGGTCTAATTTTGAGGAGAAAAAAAAACTCAAAGAACATTTTCCATCAGAGTTAAGTAAGTACAGTGCATTCAGAAAGTATTCAGACCCCTTCACTTTTTTCACATTTTGTTATGTTGTAGCCTGATGCTGAAATCGTTTAAATTCATTTTTTCCCTCATCAATCTATACTCAATACCCCATAATGACAAATAGAAAACAGGATTTTAGAAAATTTTGCAAATTTATTAAAAAGAAAAAACTGAAATATCACATTGACATATAAGTATTCAGACCCTTTGCTATGACACTTGAAATTTAGCTCAGGTGCCTCCCATTTCTCTTGATCATCTTTGAGATGTTTCTACACCTTGATTGGAGTCAACCTGTGGTAAATTCAATTGATTGGACATGATTTGGAAAGGCACACACCTGCCTATATAAGGTCTCACAGCTGACAATGCATATCAGAGCAAAAACCAAGCCATGAGGTCGAAGGAATTGCCTGCAGAGCTCAGAGACAGGATTGTGTCGAGGCACAGATCTGGGGAAGCCTACAAAAAATTTTCTGTTGCGTTGAAGGTGCCCAAGAGCACAGTTGCCTCCATAATTCTTAAATGGAAGAAGTTTGGAACAACCAGGACTCTTCCGAAAGCTGGCCACCCGGCCAAACTGAGCAATCGGGGGAGAAGGGCCTTGGTAAGAGAGGTGACCAAGAACTCGATGGTCACTCTGGCTGAGCTCCAGAGATCCTGTGTGGAGATGGGAGAAACTTCCAGAAGGACAACCATCACTGCAACACTCTACTGGTCTGGATTTTATGTCAGAGTGGCCAGATGGAAGCCTCTCCTCGGTGAAACACATGAAAGCCCGCTTGGAGTTTGCAAAAAAGCACCTAAAAGACTCTCAGACTGTGAGAAACAAGATTCTGTGGTCTGATGAAACCAAGATTGAACTGTTTGGCCTCAATTCTAAGCATCATGTCTGGAGAAAACCAGGCACCGCTCATCACCTGCCCAATACCATCCCAACGGTGAAGCATGCCCAATACCCATCATGCTGTGGGGGTGTTTTTCAGCAGCAGGGACTGGGTGACTGGTCAGGGTTGAGGGAACAATGAACGGAGCAAAGTACAGAGATATCATTAATGAAAACCTGAAACAGAGCGCTCAGGACCTCAGACTGGGCCGAAGGTTCACCTTCCAACAGGACAATGACCCTAAGCACACAGCCAAGACAACGCAGGAGTGGTTTAGGGACAACTTTGTGAAGGTGCTTGAGTGGCCCAGCCAGAGCCCTGACTTGAACCCAATCGAACATCTCTGGAGAGACCTGAAAATGGCTGTCCACCAACGGTCCCCATCCAACCTGACAGGGCTTGAGAGGATCTGCAGAGAAGAATGGCAGAAAATCCCCAAATCCAGGTGTGCAAAGCTTGTCGCGTCATACCCAAGAAGACTCAAGGCTGTAATCGCTGCCAAAGGTGCTTCAACTAAGTACTGAGTTAAGGGTCTAATACTTGTCGATGTGATATTTCAGTTTTTTCTTTTTAATAAATTTGCAAAACTTTCGAAAATCCTATTTTCTCTTTCTCATTATGGGGTATTGAATGTAGATTGATTGAGAGAAAAAATGAATTTAAACGATTTCGGCATAAGGCTGCAACATAAAATGTGGAAAAAGTGAAGGGGTCTGAATACTTTCAGTAGCTTATAACAAGGCAAACCAAGCCTTAAGGTCGGTGTACAGAAGCATTTTAAAAATAACTATGAATACAAGGCGTAGGGAGTTGAAATTCAATCCCCGTGATGTGTTATGCCCGCAGAGTAAAACAAATGTTCATTTACGTTTGTAGGATGTCGAATAAAAATTCAATCACACCTAATACGAGGAGGCTGTACCACTCATCACTTTTGATGGGGTTTCATATATATATATCTATATATATATATATATATATATATATATATATATATATATATATATATATATATATATATATACACATATATATATATATATATATATATATATATATATATATATATATATATATATATATATATATATATATATATATATATTGTTACGGCCCGCGGATAAGATGTTGTGTTGGCCGAGCGGATGGCCCCGCGGTCGTACAGTTACCCCGACTAACCCGATTCCCGAACGTTGGCCAGATCGCGCCACAGATATTCAATAGGGAAAAGACTAAGGCGACACGGATGTGAAGAAGAAGAAAACCAAAAGGTTGGAAATACTACTAAATTTATTTCTACTATTTACATGCTCAAAATAACCAAGGAAGAAGGAAAGATAAGAAAATAATTTACAGAAGATATTAGAGACACAGTGAAAATACTAGCTTATCTAACAGGCTTAACTTATTCCCAGGGACAAGACAAAAGACAGACTACGAACACACTGACACGGGGGATGATGATAGGAATGGCAGGAGGTGGATGGCTGGAGGGAGAGGGAGGTCCAACGGGTCCTGCAGCACGATCGGCGCGTTGGGCAGCCGCCGTTCCTTCACGGCCCTGCTCCAAAACGTCCGTCCAGGCCCCAAGCTGCTGTGGCTGCAGTTTCGGTGGCTCAAGCTGCTGTTGATGCAGCCGCGGTGGCTCAAGCTGCTCTCTTCAGGGATCCCTTACTCAACTCTCTTCTCGGTGATCTCTTCGCCACAACTCTTGTCATGGACCTCTCTTGTCATGGACCTCCTTACGCAACTCCTGTCATGGACCTCCTTACGCAAAAACTCACCACTCTTGCGCGCGCGCTTTTATAACGCCTCCGGCGATCAAGCCGCCGGCCTTCAGGACACGCCCATCGGTGTGCTCACCTCGGCCCTGGTTGGTCGCGCGACCCTCTGGCTCCGCCCTTGATGACGACGGGCGGGCACGCCTTTCTTCCCCAACCTTGCCTCGTGGCCAATGGTGGTTGAAGAAAACCGCCCAAAATGCAGTTGGCCATTGAAATGAAATGAAAGGGGATCTATTCTTATTTCACTTGGTGCAATGGAGTATTTAAATTAATGGGAGACACAGCCTTACCCTAACACACATAATAAGGATATAAGCTACTGAACAAGGGTATTATAGTGTCCTTCAATGTATGCTTTATGGAATTAACTACCAGAACGCCCTTTGACCTTTATACAACAGACTGGAGGCAGGAAGGCGATATTCAAGCAATATTACACAACAATTGGTATACAATACAACACAATCAAAAAAAACTCAATCCTCATATCCGCAACAATATATAGATAGCCACTAGCTTGGCTCGGCTCGCTGTGGCTCGCCTCACCGCGCGTCGCTGCAGATGAGCAGGCTTGTTTTAGCTGAGGATAATCACTGTACTTGAGTTGCTGTGTTGTCATGATTTACACCAATCATAATACAAGCAATTATTTTGCACAAATGTATTTGTAGTGTTTGTGATATTACATTTTTATAAGCATTTTAGATTGAAAAAATAAAAATTTTTGAAAAGGAACCCTTTAGCAAATACACACAGGAGGGGTAGGTGCAGACTGGAAATTTGTGACTATTTCACAAGAGTTCGAGGGAGTAGTTCAATGACAAGACAACACAGACACTGCACATATATATACATATATATATTGTTGCGGTTTTCCGAAGCCCGTTCCCTTACAAAGGGGAGATTAAGCCCCTTTTTCTCCTTGGGTCTTTGAACCGCGAGACTGAGTCGCCACTTCCAGGCAGACGTGGAAAAGGGTCTCGGGACAATTTTGCACGTACCTTGAGTACCCACGCCACAGCGGAAGGGGGATCGAGTCTCGCACGAACCACGCGTAATCGAGTACACCCGAGCGGATGGCGTACCATGTGACCCGTGCTGTTACCTTTCTTATAGAACCCGATCAGAGCGATCTAATTCGTACCATGCTAAGCCAATGACTGAGAGACAAAAGCGGTCGAATTAAAAGGAAGAACAGATTTATTTACTATTTACAATGGTTTGGAAGAAGAAGAGACACAGGGCAGTCTTAATCAGTCTTACTTATTCCCCAGACAACACTTACACAGGGAGATGGAGGAAGAATGTTCGCGCGCCGAACGTGCCTGCTTCGGTCGCTCCAGGAACAGCTCACCCGGCGTAGCCCTCTGGCGGTCACAGCACGTATCCCGGCGAAGGCAGGCAGGCGGGAAAATCTTCGCGGCACGTATATCGGCAAAGGCAGGCAGAAGGAAATACGCGCGTCTGTGGCCTGGCGCTGGTCGTCCTTTACAGCGCGATTAATACTGCGCAGAGCGCGGGGAGCAGGGCAAAGTTCGTATACACGGAGTTATTCAGTTCCTTCGATCTGACTCGACACAACGCAATCTCACGCGCGTCTTCTCACAACTCCGATTCGTAACTCTTCTCATGGGCTGCGCAACTCATCTGACTCCTCGGGGATCTCACGTATTCTTAACTCAACACCCCGCACTCTCATAACTCAACAGAGGACCCCGACTCGTAACTCATAACTCAGCGCTTTCACTCTCATAACTCAACGGAGGACCCCGACTCATAACTCAACGGAGGACCCCGACTCATAACTGAGGTGGGGGGCTCTGGGCACAGGGTTATATGGCCCCGCCCTAGCCCGACTCGAACGTTCCAAACCCCGCCTTTTGCCGCAGTGGTAATTCACTCCCTTCGAGCCCTGATTGGCAGCTCGCGCTTACCGACGGCTCCTCCTCCGCCTTCCTTCGGCTTTGGTCGACTTGTTCAGGCCTGCCTCGTGGTATTTCGCGCCAAAACCAAAAGCATGGAGGCATCGTAAGGGGACCTAATTCTCATTATCCTAGTCAACACAAAACTAAACACAGGAACGGTCTACGCTTACATTTACTAAGAAATAACTGAGCTTTAAACGAGGCTACATGTTGTAGTGTAACTAACTAGGAGGGGAAATTAACCTTTATTATAAAACCACAAAACCGCAACAATATATATATATATATATGAATGAATGAAATATATATATATATATATATATAAAGATATTGCTCTCCATAAGTATTGGAACAGTGAAGTCAAATTTGTTATTATTGCTACATACTCAAGAAATATGGATTTGAGATCAAAAGATGAATACGAGGCAAGAATACAGAAAGTCCGTTTTTATTTCTTGGTATTTCTATGCATAGGCCTTTATGCTTTACCATTGTTTAACAATTACTAGAGTAGCTCATGGTGGTGTTGTATGCAATTGTATGTCCAGAGCTAAACTCTAAAGGAATCCACTAATTGAAGGTCCAGGAACAATATTTGGTTGGTAACACATTTCCCATTGCGGGCGAAATGGGTGAAATGACCACGCCCTTTTTGCACGAAGTACTACCATCCGCCGTGACTGTATCTCCAGAACCGTTGGACATAGGAGGTTGCCTGACCACTCAAAATGTGCGGAATGGCCACATTATGGGGGGTCAGTAATACATTGTCATATCCAAAAGTCAATGGTTTTTAAGAAAATTACCAAAAACCGATTTCAGCATGTTACGCACCACAATTATACAATACCACCAAGGCCACAACATATGTATGACACTTTATCATATTGTCCCTGTTGTACCTTTTGCATATTGTTCCTATTTTGGAATTTAATTATTTGGATTTCTACACTTTTTGGCTTTACTACAGCCACAAAACGTCACACAATTTATGTTCTTTTCTCTGCAAGTGCACGTTTTGGTACTCATACATGATGTTGGGCATTTGCATGGAGGGGGCAGGTCATCGGGCCTGCACGATACTGGCAGTATCACTGGTGTTATGCCAACATCCGTTGCTTCATACCCATACTGGAGTGGATCTGGTTTGGTGACTGCAGGAGTTGGGGCTTGCAACCACATCTTACACTGCAGATATGCTCGCTTTATGTGTTCTTGTATCGTTGATGAACAGCACACAAGCTGGTTGAAGTCAAGTTCTTTCTTGGAGTTGTGGTACTGCTCCCATCGATATTCATCGAAAGTGGAACAGTCGGTCTTCTTTAACCCAGACACAAGGAACTTTTCAGCATTGCTTGTCATCTGTGGTGACAGTTCTTCTACACCAAACCCTTCCAGTAGGGAGAGATCCATGGATGCTTTCAGGCCAGACAGCTTTGGACCCACCTTGCTGGTACTGTCGCAACCGCTGAGAGCATGAATGGCTGGGAGACACGACACCAAACCGTTGTCCAGTTGATCAACCAACAGGTGGACTGGTACAGTTTTCTTTGTTTTCCGGTTACCAAGCTTCACGTACAGCTTTTGTAGTTGCAAGGTGTGACTGACTTCTCAATGACCTGGCATGGCAGCACATCAGCAAACTTTCTCTTTCCTAGTGGTGTTGAGCAGCTTGTCATCTGAATGTCCTCAGAATAACTATCTCTCAGTTGGTTCTGAAATATGACTAGAACAGTGTCATGACTGGAATCTTTTCCTGAAACTGTGTTCTCTGTATGGTCAAAATTGTCCATTGCGCCTTGGACAACATGCCATTCAGAGATCATTGACGACACAGGACATCTGTTGGGTAGGGTATCCTCCACCATCTTTTGGGCCACCGAAGTGTTGATCCTCTTCATTGAATCATAGCTGATGGCTAAGTTCAACCTATTCATGATGTCAATCAGCTGTCTTGATCTTGACAGGTTGTGGACACTTTGTGTCAAGCTACAGTGAAATGAAGTTTTACTTCTTCCAGAACTTAACCAATAATGCATAAACTGAAACAGCGTGTCAAAGTTCAGGAGCCATTCATCTGTGTTGGTGTTGCTGGTGTTTGGGAACATGTACTTCATGAACTGCATCCACTGTTGGGGGCGGTGTGATCTGTAGCGGTCCATTGAAAGTTTAACATCCTCACTTGTGCAGTACGTTGCATCCAGACCAAACTCGTAATTCTTGCATTCATGGAGTAGCTCCAGTGCACACTTCTGTGGGCCTGACTTCTCAGATAATCGCAAGGTCTCTATGACGTTACCCTGCAGGAGAGATCTAGAATAAACCATCTGTGATTTTTGTCTGTCATCAGGATAAGTGAAGCAGATTGTGTCCTGGAAGTACTTGATCCGAAGAACCTTGGTCCATCTGTTATCTATTTGCTGATCTGTCTCCAAGTTAGCATTGACGAGATCACGAATGTGGGTAACACTGTAGCTGCTAGTTTTGAAATCGAGACTATCAAACACACGTTTGCCGTTTAAGTCAATTGTGGCTGCCTGGTTTGATCGCTCGATATTTTCAAACAATGCATCAACTTGTCTTTTATACTTCAGCAAGTACTGTCGCAAGCAGTTCCCATGATAGAAGATATCTGCAGCAAACACATCACCAGCTGTATCCAGAAAAACACTGTCTTAACTTCATCCTTATAAAAGTTTAAAGCATCTACGAACAATGCTGCTCGGTCAGACTCCGAGATGCGATACAACACCCGATTCCTATCACCACTACTCTCTCTTGCTCTGTCACAGATTACACACTTCCTTTCTACGGCTTTGCTACTGGAACTAGTACTCTTCTTCCGTCTTTTGGGGACCTCATATCTGTCACTGCTTTCTCCCTCTTCAACCTCCATTTGAACAAGTTCTGGCTCACTATTAGTTTTCATTGATCTCTTCGACTTCAGAATGTAAGTGGAATAACAGGCTTTCGGCTTTTGATGGTACTTGAATGTGTTACTGCACATGTTTATTCTTGAGATGACGAAAGAATCATCCAATTGTTCTGCTGCCATCCGGATTTTGGCACGACCATCATCAGTTCCTGAAAAAAAGTTTCAGCATGAGTAAAATCTATATGGCCAACTGCTCTTGTAGCAGTTCATGTTATACATACAATTCACATAAAACTTGTAACGATATAGTAAAAATGGAGATTATGGTAAAATTTACCTGTTAACGTTTTCCCTGATGCAGTGTTGCATATAACGCATGCAGTCCCATCATAAACTCCTTCGGCTGCTGACCTTGAGAACACTACAGTTTCCTGTAAAAAAGATTTTTTGCATAATTTCTGATGATAAACACTACAGTTTCCTGTAAAAAAGATTTTTTGCATAATTTCTGATGATAGAACAAATATTGTTTCAGATGGATTGTGAAGCAATGTGCACAATACAACTATTTCTTAAAAACTTACCATGTTTTAGTCACAGCAAGCAGGGATCGAAAGTAGAATTACTTGCCATCAGAGAACACTTTAACGCCTACTGAAACAAAAAATAAACATCTAAATTAGGGTTCATTGTAGTTTTTTATGCAGATTGTTGCGAGACTTTTCTATTCAGGAATCAAGTAATTGAACAATAGGAACAGGAACAATAGGAATAATTGTGGTGCGTAACATGCTGAAATCGGTTTTTGGTAATTATCTTAAAAACCATTGACTTTTGGATATGACAATGTATTACTGACCCCCCATAATGTGGCCATTCCGCACATTTTGAGTGGTCAGGCAACCTCCTATGTCCAACGGTTCTGGAGATAGTCGCGGCGGATGGTAGTACTTCGTGCAAAAAGGGCGTGGTCATTTCACCAATTTCGCCCACAATGGGAAATGTGTTACCAACCAAATATTGTTCCTGGACCTCAATTAGTGGATTCCTGAAGAGTTTAGCTCTGGACATACAATATTGCATACAACACCACCATGAGCTACTAGAGGAAATAGCACTTTTTATGTTCAGTCCTCCCATGTTAGCTAAGTATTAACAATAGTATCCTCACCTGGCCCTGCCACTAAAAGGAAGTTTTTTACACATACAATCTTATCCTTTTAACACATACAAACGTTTAACAAGATGTCTTACTCTGACCTTTTCCCTGTTTACCAGAGTAAATCTCCATGACACGAAGTACATGAGCCATACTATAAATTTTACTACATTCTAATTATGGACATCTCCCTCACCCCTTTGCATGTAACAGTATTATTACACCATGACTACATCTATTTTATTACTCACTATTGGAACGTGGGCTTTGTACCTGCATTTTAAACCCCTCTACAACCCTATGGACCTTTTTTGCCCTTGGACCTTTGTTCGACTCTGTGTACCTTTGTTAGACCCTGTGGACCTTTGTTAGACAATGTGGACCTTTGTTAGACAATGTGGACCTTTGTTAGACAATGTGGACCTTTGTTAGACAATGTGGACCTTTGTTAGACAATGTGGACCTTTGTTAGACAATGTGGACCTTTGTTAGACAATGTGGACCTTTGTTAGACAATGTGGACCTTTGTTAGACAATGTGGACCTTTGTTAGACAATGTGGACCTTTGTTAGACAATGTGGACCTTTGTTAGACAATGTGGACCTTTGTTAGACAATGTGGACCTTTGTTAGACAATGTGGACCTTTGTTAGACAATGTGGACCTTTGTTAGACAATGTGGACCTTTGTTTAGACCTTTTTGGACCTTGTTTAGACCTTTTGTGGACCTTGTTTAGACCTTTTGTGGATCCTTGTTTAGACCTTTTGTGGACCTTGTTTAGACCTTTTGTGGACCCTTTTTTAAACATTTTGTATAACCTTTTGGAGACCCTACGGACCTTTTTTAGGCCCTTTGGACCCTTTTCTCTTACCCTTTGGGCCTTGCTATACCCTTTGGACCGTTTTAGTCGTAACAGACCCCTTAAGTCTTAGTCTGCTCAAACTCCTTCCATCTGTTCAGACCCTTCCATCCGCTCGGACCCTTCCGTCCGCTCGGACCCTTCCGTCCGCTCGGACCCTTCCGTCCGCTCGGACCCTTCCGTCCGCTCGGACCCTTCCGTCTGCTCAGACCCCTTCAGCCCGCTAAGATCTATTTCATCCGCTTATAATCCCTGTATACCCCTTTATACCCTTTTCTACTAGTTAGACACCAACTGTAGACTCAAACTACGATTGGAACATACTCTTTTGACCCCTTTGAACTATTTATACCTCCTTAAACCATAACTAATTTGGGAACATACCCCATTGACCCCCTTATTGACACGACCTTTGACTCATTAGACCGCGTTTAGACGCATACCACACAAACATCTACAGTCTTCTTGCAATATACAGACTACAGTATACTTTTTTCAGCAAGTCATAATCATCATCATTCACCATCCTATGACAGGATAAGGCCATCTTTTTTCCAGTAGGTAATGTGCAAATTCGACCCACCAGCCAGAGGGTGGGTTCTCTGCTAGTTTGAACACAATTTGCATATTGGGTCACTGAATTGGTTCACCTATAGCAGTGAGCATCAATGTTCACATATCTAGAATCAAAGGCTTTAGCAGTTGAGGTTAAAGGTCAAATCATGTAAAATCGGCAAATTCCCATCCTATTGGCTTGCAATGTGAACAGAATTTGCATATTGTCACTGAATTGGTTCACCAATCAAAAACTAGAAGCTTTACTTTTGACGTCTAAAGGTCAAGGTCGAATAAAATCGTGAATTTTCAGCTGATTGACTTGAAATTTAAACAGTCTTTGCGTATTGGTTCACTGAATTGGTTCACCAAAAATCAGAACGATCATTGTAGCCATTTTGACATGTGAATGGTTTCCATGACAACAATTTTATCCCATTGTAATCAAATGGGATTTTTTGTGATTTTATTATTGCCAAACCTCAGGATTTTTTGAAGATATGAGATTGAAACTTACATAGCTTATTTGTATTTATTGTTAGTGTATGTGTGTAAAATTTCGTCAAATTAGTCAAAGGTACTGATGACGGCCATCTGATGCGTGTAAAACACCAATTATGCCACAGTTATAAAATGTATCAGCCAAATTTGTTTTGCACAACATTCAATCATGCAAAACACTTAATAGGTGAAATTTTAGAAATTGCAAATTGCTGTTTCCATGACAACTATTCTTTATTTGCATTTTACAAGTATCATGCTAAGTACGACATCTTTCTTGTTACCTTGTTACCGCCTCTATTTGCGATGGACAGTTATTATGTTTTCACCTGTCTGTTTGATACTTGCGAAAAATCAAAGATTTTTCAAGTATGTATATTGGTTGGTCTTGTGTGTTATTTCTTTCTTTCTTTCTGTCTGTCTGTCTGTTTGCCTCTGTCTGTCTGTTTGTCTGTCTGTCAGTCGCCTACAGGTCACAAATGTCAACCGATCTTCACCAAATTGTAGAGTTGGTCATAAGCAAGAATCCTATTGTTCTTGGGGTCAAAAGATCAACGTATGCCAAAGGTCACCAACTTTGTCATATTTCTAAAATCTTCAATTTTCATCCGATTGACTTGAAATTTTAAGAGGATTTGCATATATGGTCACTGAATTCAACCACCAACTATTTTTGAGGTCAACATAGGCCAAAAGGTCAACATAGGCCAAAAGGTCAACATAAGCCAAATTTCTAAAATCCTCAATTTTTATCCGATTAACTTGAAATTTGAAGAGGACTTGCATATCTGGACACTAAATTCAACCAAGTATTTTTTGAGATCAACATGGGCCAAAAGGTCAACATAGGCCAAATTTCTAAAATCCTCAATTTACATAGGCTGATTGACTTGAAATTTTAAGAGGATTTGCATACCAGGTCACTGAATTCAACCACCAATTATTTTTGAAGTCATAGGTCAACAACTTATTTTATGGATTTTGCAAGTATCGTGCTATGTACGACATATTTCCTGTTTGTTTGTTTGTGTGCAGGATCTCCAAAAGTTGTGGACATATTTGGATGAAATTTGGTGGGCAGTTTGGGTGTGTGACAATCACGAATTGATTAGATTTTAGTGAAGATCCGGATCCGAGAATGCTATTTTTGGTGAAGATCCAAACCCAGATCCGGATCTGAGAACTTATTTACACCGAAAAAATCTCTACCAAACTTGGCACAAGTATGGACTGTAGTGCAAAGATGAACCGATTCAATTTTGGGTTAAACAGGTCAAAGGTCATCTGCCCTTTGAAAAACAATTTTGCAGATCATAACTCAAATTGGAAGCATCTGATGTTGTCCTATCTTGTACTTATCTTTCTTTTCTCTCTCACGCTCTCTCATGTGACCTTTAGTTGAGGTCAAACATAACAATGGGTTCACATTTAATGTGGGTGGAGGCATATCCATCGGTAGATGTGTCTATTTCTATATTCTAGTTTTCTTTGTGTCATGTAGGACATAGTTCGTAAGTGTATAACCCCTCCCCGCACCCCAACATGTCATGTACCGTATAATGCACATCATTAAATAATTAGACATGCCTTTGACAGTTGAGTGAAGGTTGGAAACGCTGTTATCCAATGGTGAATATACAGGCCATGGAGCTCAACTCTGTCGGAGTTAAGGAAGTTGATAAGTCAAAGGTTTCCCATTGTATGCAGGCTATCTTGTATAGAACAAAGGTTGTCTCGACATGTTATCTAGACATCCAGGAGACATTTTGACCACAATGCTTTCCCACCTTTTAAAGAAGCAGGTCTGCAAATTGCTTCTTTTTTGTCGTATTTTTTTCTACACTGTCTAAGGCTTATGGAGGAACAATCACACGCACAGGAGACAGCAATGGAATTAGCTTCAGAAAAAAAAGTCACTGAGCTTGATGTAACTTCCACGTCATGCATTCTGGGTACCAGCGATGCTATCTATCTTTGTTAGGTGGTTTTCACCCCTCAGCCCAAATTGGGCTAAGGGGTATTGTCGTCGGGGGCGTCCGTCAACTTTTGGTTTCCGTCAATTTCAAGGAGGACGGCTTGTCCGATTAAATTCATTTTTGCAGTGTGTGTTGGGGTTGGGTAGAGGAAGGGTCCTTTCGAAAATGGGCGCGCTGCGATTTTCAATATGGCCGCCACGGTAGCCATCTTGAAATTGGTTTCCGTCAATTTCGAGCAGAATGGCTTGTCCGATTAAATTCATTTTTGCAGTGTGTGTTGGGGTTGGGTAGAGGAAGGTTCCTTTCGAAAATGGGTGCGCTGCGATTTTCAATATGGCCGCCACGGCAGCCATCTTGAAATTGGTTTCTGTCAATTTCAAGCAGAACGGCTTGTCCGATTAAATCCATTTTTGCAGTGTGTGTTGGGGTTGAGTAGAGGAAGTTTCCTTTCGAAAATGGGCGCGCTGCGATTTTCAATATGGCCGCCACGGCAGCCATCTTGAAATTGTTTTCCACCATGCATGAGGGTTGAGCTGAGCATGAGGGCTGAGTTGAGCATGAGGGCTGAGGGGTTACGCCCACTTTGCGGTGCTATTTATTCTCTCTGCCATCAGAGGGTTAATTGAGAACAATTCCCCCATCCCCATGGGATACCAACCCGTGAGCTTTGTCCATGCTCTGTCCTTTAAATGTTGAGCATCAAGTGTATAATTTATAATGTCTTTGGTATGACTTGGTCTGAGTCGGAATTGAAGCGTCGACCTACCAGACTTGGAATGGATGTGCTAGCGATTATGCCACAATGTCTCATCTGAAGAGGGAAATACAAAAATGTGTATAATTGGGGAAAATATTGATGACAAGGTTCCTCGATTTATTTTTATTAATTACTTGTGCTTTTACTATCCCCTCCAAAGGTGGGTGCGGATAGCATGGTTGGGCGAGAGACGCAGGTGGAGGAGCGCACATCTGTTAAGCGCAGCGTGGTGGGTGACTACTGTGTCGTCCGGCTGCGGAGCAAGATTACGAGCTCTATCGTCATGCATCGTGTCACTATTGGAGAGGGGTCAGGCCTGGGGCCGTGCGGCCCTCACTATTAGAACTTGGCCCCTACCTGAAAACCATTCCACAATGAAAGTCTCCATTGTCAAAGTTGTCGGGCCGCTTAACCAGGAAGGTGAGTTGCAAGCTGTCCATTGCATTGTTCCCTGCAGCTGCAACATACAAGGAAGTGTGCTTTGTGAAGGTGCAGTACTGGGTGCTGGTGTGGAGCTTAAAGATTGCCTGGTTGGCAGCCACATCGAGGTCGAGCCTCGTGGTAAGTCTTATCTACTGTGTATCTAATTGGATGTTTCCTTTCAATTGATCAATAGTTTACCTGTATATCAGCTTAAAATGGCTGGTAAATTCTGACTCGCTCCTTCTGGAGATAGATACTGGTGTTTGTTTTCAATCGGTGAAATTTTCTCAGCGGGCAAGCCATCTGTGGCACCGTTTTGCTCTGTTAAGAGTTCATCAGCCCGAGATGGGCATATTTTACCTGTGCCTGTTTATTTCCTCCGCCACCAAAGGTGGATGGAGGTTATGTTTTCATCCCTGTCTATCTGTCTGTTTGTTTGTCCGTTGTTTGTGAACATAATATCTCAAAAGGTTGTGGACGGATTCGGACGAAATTTGGCAGAGATGTCGCGTATGTGACAAGGACAAAATTATTCGATTTTGGTGAAGATTCGGATTCGGATCCGGCTACTAGAAGTTTTTAAGTGATTCTTCACCATTGGGAGATAGGGCTAAAACGATACATAGCAGGATATTTCAAAAAGTTGTGGACGGTTTTGGACGAAACTTGGTGGATAGGTTTGGTGTCTAACAAGGACGATTTGATTAGATTTTGGTGAAGATCTGAATATGGATAGGGATATGAGAATTATTTAATTTGTTAAGTGATTCTTCACCTTTGGGAGATAGGGCCAAAAACGATACATAGCAGGATATCTCAAAAAGTTATGGATGAATTTGGACGAAACTTGTTGGACAGGTTGTTTGTGTTACAAGGAAGAATCGATTCAATTTTGGTGAAGATCTGGATCCGGATCCAGCTAGTAAAAATTTTAAGTGATGATGGGAGCGATATGGCCAACCAGGTGGAGGTATGCTCTCTACTGAGTGCCATTCCTGTTGATTTTGGATTTATAAGATTTTAAGTACTTCGACTTTCGTGGTATACACACTGAAATCCATTTCCTGTTATTGATGCTTGGTGTTCAACACTAGAGGGCGTCTGCTGCATGCCTCTGCTTGCTTGGGTCCATTCAGAAGTCAATGGTGTTACATCTGAGAATGTATTGATTAATTTGTCAGTTTTCCTTTATTTTCTCTGCCTTCTTGATCTCTGTGTTGTGATTTTTCTTTGTGTATCATGATATTTTGAGCAGAAAGTTGTGTTGTGGATGTTTGATTAATCATACACTTGTTTAAGAAACTTGAGGGTTAAAACAAATACAGGAGAATGTCATTTGCCCGATTGATAATACCTGTGCTTTATACATACTATTGTAACTTGTTTTCTTCGTACTAACTCCATTCTTACCATCAGCCTAATATTATGGAACTCAACAAGTTTCTCTAAGATTCACAGGCAGATAATTTTGCCAGGTTATTGGCTCATAATGGAATACTCTTTTAGAGAAAATCTTCTTCTTTGAGATGCAGCACAAGGTTGCGGAGCAGCGTCATGGCTGAGGGCACGGCTGTGCCGCTGATGCAATGCCCTCTGTAGGTCAGGGCCGGAATTTGGAATTTGTTCATGGTGCCAGCGATAGCTTTCCCACAGCTCATGAAGGACACCGTGGGATCTTTGACAACCACCAATTAATGCCAGCAGATGTGACACCAAGTTTAACGTCCATTCAAAGGGACATTGATGAATCGCTTTACCTGTAAAACACCAGGGTGACCTAGTTTATAGCTAGGTCGGGATTCAAACTCGAGCTAGACAGCTTGGAGGCAAGTGCGCGTACCTCTGGGCCATCCTGCAGGGTACACTAAGCTACAGGGTGTATTGCATCAGTGGCACAGCTGCACCCCCAGCAAATGATGTTGCGGGTGCAGCTGCATAGGGAAGATGTGCTGCATACGAAAGAAGAAGCCACCTTAGCAACCCAAAGGTCAGACGTACGGCGTCTGATGACTTTAGAGTTGTGATTTATGTGGACCTGTATTTAAATTGAGTCAAAATTGGTGCCACACTCTCTCAATCCTCATCATCTTTTCATGAAGGTTTAAATGGAAGCCAAACTTGCAGTCGGGGTTGTAAATTGAAGTATACTGCAGCGATATGAAGTGCTTCTACTCGTGTGGCAAGTAGCATGCAAATCCTTGTTCACTTCCTCCTTTCATTTCAGTAAAACGGACCAATGAAATCATCGAGCGCATGATTATGATATGACGAGCTGTACTACTGCATGAGAAAATGGGAAGGTCAATCTGATGAACATCGTATACACTGGTGCATAGCAGGCTCACCACATGCTCGCTGTGATGCTAGCAAGGACTTCAATGGGGATGATTTTACCCCCACCCACCACCTCTTTAGCTGTGGGATCGACGCATCTTTCCACCTCTCATCCTCAGGGTCGCCCTGTTTGTTTCTATCTCCTCCACAGCCCTCAGTGCCAGTGCCAATAATAGTTATCATTGGAAGTAAGCATACATCTTGTGGGGTTTCATGGCATTGCTTGAAATGTTCCAAAACTAGTATGTTAGAGGAAAATGTGCTATTTTTGAGTTTCCAGGAAAAAGAAATCCCGCCATCGGTCTCGCCGAATGAGTCTAGTTTCCAAGTTTGTCTCAATGCGAGTGCCACCTCACTTGGATTGAACCATCTCTGCCTTGCTCATCCCACTGCTCCGATTGCCTTTATAATGACATTTATTAAGGAGAATTGTTGATGGACTCGAAATGGGGTGGCATCGGGAGGCATCAACCTTTGGCTGCACTTCAGTTGGGACCACTGGGGCCAGTGCTTACGTTTACAAGTTTGCAACTTCCAAAAACAACTTCTCTGTTATGGATATTTCATTTGTTTTGCTTCTGCCTTGACTGAACTCTTACTTCTTTACCCCCTCATGATTTGGTTTTAATGCATTCTCCAGGAAGAGCCAATAAAATGTTAATTATGTATTTTCGTTTGTTGTGACACAATGTGCAAAAATTTGAGATAAATGTGATTGTAAATGTTTCTCAGCATGTTATTGGACCCTTTACCACTAACCTTTGCAATCGAAGCAAGTCAGCCTGCTAAGGAGGAACGGATTGTCTGCGACCCCCCCCCCCACCCCCCCTCCCCTCCACCCCCCCCTCCCCTCCACCCCCCCTCCCCCTCCACCCCAACTCCCTCACCACAGAAAATTTTGGAAATGACTTCAAATGTACAGCAATCTGGACACTTGAGGTCTCGTTCATTGGTACTTGTATCATTATCTGTTCTTTTGTTCTTTACAAGATCAAGGCTAATGGATGGGCAACGTGATGTGGGGCAACAGTTAGACATGGTAGGCAACGGAAAGAATGAACAAGGGGAGAGAGAGAGAGAGAGAGAGAGAGAGAGAGAGAGAGAGAGAGAGAGAGAGAAGAGAGAGAGAGAGAGAGAGAGAGAGAGAGAGAGAGAGAGAGAGAGAGAGAGAGAGAGAGAGTGAGTGAGTGTGTGTGTGTGTGTGTGTGTGTGTGTGTGTGTGAGGAAATACAGCGCCCTGCAAGTAAGAAGATTGGATTAGGGAGGGACAATTTTTTTTGACTCCCTCTCTCTTTTTTGCATTCTGCCCAAGCGTACTCTTTGCTTGCCAATACATCAAATAAGGTTACAAAATGTAAAGTATCCAAAATCAATATCCTGGAAATACAACATACCATTTTGGGGATTTATTTTATTATTATTATTTTTTAAACAGGATGCCAGACTGACAGAGGAGCTTGCTACACAAAACAAGCACACGCATGCAGACAGAGATTGTGGACAATGCTGGCCCTGACTTCAGATGCACACAGCCCAGTGACCTTGCAGGGAGTGATGTAACTTCCTGGTATCAGTGATGCCATCTTGCAACGTCACTCATCTATCCACAGTCAGCGGGACAAAATCTCTTTTTTAACTGCCACTTATACACATGCAACCCAGTGCTATCTGCCACATGGTCAGGTAGTCTGCGACTACACCAACTACCCTCACCAGTGGGGAGGGTGTCAGACACCCTGCAGGACTAAAAACAATACCTGTTAAAGGGTGGATGAGCTTCCTTCGTGAGCCAACGCCGGCCATCCGTAAGGAGATGGAGTCTACTAAAAAAAACACCCATCTGGTTGGACCGGTTTTTTAGGAAGTTGCCTGAAGACGGCAACTGCCCAGGGTAGTACTACCGCTCTGACTTAGGAGCGTTGAAGTGGTGCCCGGAACCATCTTACACACTCCGTGTCAGGATTGCTGGTCTTACTTTCTGTCTCACTGAAACTATAGCTACCGGGCCAGCTTCAATCCCTTTCTCGCAAGCAAACATCATACACTTTTCTTACTCATTTTCACTCCTCACCTTTACATTCTGTCTCTGTCTCTCTCTCTCTCTCTCTCTCTCTCTCTCTCTCTCTCTCTCTCTCTCTCTCTCTCTCTCTCTCTCTCTCTCTCTCTTATATCTCTTTATGCAGTTATTTTATTTAAGGCCTGGCCTCGATGAGGATTATATAGTCCGAGAGTGGAGCCTTCAATATTAAAAAAAAAACTAGAGAGAGCAATCGGAGATTGCAGACCCTCGCCAGTACGTTTTCAGTGGTTTTTAAGGCTTTTGTGTTAAAACAAATATGGCTTGTTGAATGATGACGTCATAATCGAGGCACCTATGACATCATGAACATATTTTATTCCCCATGGAGAGTTCTTTACAATGAGCCTGTCTCAATTTTTTTTCTATGCAGTGCTTTCGGAGATATAAAGGTACAAAGTTTTTCTGTTTTTCCAAGATGACGCCCATACCACGTGACCTATGACGTTATAATTATCATTAAATAATTATACAGCTGCAGTTGCACCGATGGTGAAAATTTCCTGTCAATCGGACCAACGGTTGCAGAGAAAATCGTATTTATTCTGTGTGGACAAACAAACAAACTCAACGTTCAATACTCTCTCCTCAGGCGAAGGTAAAAGAAGAAGTTGAAAGTCAGCAGGGCAGTTTTGTCACGTATGACTTACTATGGAATATCTCCCAGGCGACATGATGATGTCAGAAGCATAGCTCTCACTGTCATTGAACACTCGATCTGACCGGGACATTCTGAAGATTATTTTCATTGTATGGATTTGTTGCAAACATTTTCCCATTTTGTGAATGAATGAAGAAGAAAAATGGAGATGATATGATGGAGCTATTGTTTCTCCGCGCACGAAGCACAAAACGGGGTTAAGCAATTGGGTTAGTCTGTGTGTCTGTCTGTCTACAGATGTCATTCTGTGATCGAGGAGTCACTTGATTCAATTGAATGTTATATTGTAGAACACTAATCGGAACAAATTGGAACACAAGCTTGCAGTTTAGTAGGACATTGGCTCTGAAGTTTGCAAATTGTATGGAGACTTGTCCCAAACTCACATGCACACAGAGGAATAAGATAATTGTTTTTGTCTGTCTGCATGTTTGGCAGTCCAACAGAATTGAAAATCATTCATAACAGGAAAACCTACTGTTTTTAGGGATATCATAAATGAGACAAACAACAGGCATGGATGATAATGGAACACGTTAAATAAAGTGGTTTGAAAGACAGTGCATAAAGGGCGGTTAATTTCCGGAATTATTTTTACAACCTTTAATATCTTTATTTCATTTCAATTGAATTATTTATGAAAACACTGTGGAACAAATATCACCTTCTTGACACTTCCCATTAACTCCAGTTTAGCAGTACTGTACTTGACCAAAATTTATGCCATCTTAACCAATCAAATTTGCCGTTCGCATTCTCAACATTGACGAACATCGAAATTTAGAGAAAATTTCACTTTCTCAACAATCCTCTCCAAGAATTTCTGTCACTCATGCTTTTGGGTCTCACTATCTGCCATGATCTTTCCTGGGAAAACCACATTTCCAAGCTGGCCTCCAAAGCCAGTCGCCGACTGGGCATCCTCCGTCGTGCGAAGCTCCTCACCTCACCACATACAAGGCTTCACCACACCACATACAAGGCTTTCATCCGCAGCTCAATGGAATACTGTTTCCCCCATCTGGGCCGGTGCTCCTGCCTCACACCTAGCTCGGCTTCACGCTGTTGAAACCAAAGCTTTCAGAATCATTGGAATCTCCCGCGATGAAGTTAACTCTGAGGGCCTTTCACTCACTCACCGCAGGCAGGTAGGTGGTCTTTCTGTCTTTTACCGACTCCTCTCCCACCTTGCTCCCCCAGCTTTGTCTGTGCTCTGTCCCCCAAATATTCCTGCAGGAAGCACAACAAAATGAAGAAGAGGAACCTTTCTAACCCACTGTAGCGGCTACCGCTGGGTATACACAATCGCCTTGCACCTACCGAGGACGCGGAGCGATCACCATGCCAGGCTCGTCCAGGACGCCCGGGCATGCCCGCTCTCGACTTACCGGGCCTCGTCCGGGACGCCTGGGCATGTCCGGGCGTGCCCGGGCGTGCCCGCTCTCGACTTGCCAGGCCTCGTCTGGGACGCCCGGGCATGCCCGCTCTCGACTTGCCAGGCCTCGTCCAGGACGCCCGGGCACGCCCCCTCTCGCTTTTCCCGGGCAAACGCTCCGGGATAATGTGTATATATATATTGCTGCCCGATAAACGGGCTTTTCAGAGTACCCGAGTTGATTTGACACAATAAAGAAACACGGACGAATTCCAGCTTTGTCGCGTCCATTCTTCCGATTTACGTTGGAGCATAGCTCCTACACCACCACGTTTAATTCTAAGGAGTAATTCTAATGGTTTTCGTTCGTTTCTAGGCCCTACCTATTTCATATTAAACATGCCAAACTGAACCGCTTCCTTCAGACACAGGAGTGATTTTTTACTTGGCAAAAAATATATATATTTTTTGCAAGTATGTTGATCACTCCAGTTTGTGTGTTTGTCTGTCCACTTACTTATACTTGCCTACAGGTTACAGGTTTTAACCAATCTTCATGAAACTTCACCAAATGGTAGAGTTCGTGGTCCGGCAAAATCCTATCTATTTTTGAGGTCAAAAGGTCAACCACTTTTTTTTGAATTTCTAAAATCCTCGATTTTCATCCGATTGACTTGAAATTTGAATAGGATTTACATATCGGCTTACTGAATTCAACCACTAACTATTTTTGAGATCAGCTTAGGCCAAAAGGTCAACATAGGCCAAATTTCTAAAACTGTCAATTTTCATCCGATTGACTTAAACTTTGAAGGCGATTTGCATATCAGGTGACTGAATTCAACCACCAATTATTTTTGAGGTTAAAAGGATGCCCTACTGAGTGCCAATCTACTTTGTCCTGTTTTTCCAAGTGTCCGCTCCATGAGTGATTTTTCATTTGTTTGTTTATGACCACCTTACACTGGCGAACATTCTTTTTTTTCTTTTCTTCTTCAAGGGCAAGGCTGATACGGTGGAAAACAGAGACCACCTACCTGTCTGCAATGTGAAAGCAACAGACCTTGTGCTTTGGCTTCATCATGGGAGATTCCATTAATGTTAAGAGCCTTAGAATTCAGCAACACATTACCTTCTTCCACAGAATCCAGGAGAGACAGGTGTGATGCAGAGACGCCAGCCCATAGCGGGAGCAGTACTCCATTGAGCTGGGGAGAAAAAAAGCTTTATAGACCGAGTACATGTGATGCTTCTAAGGACAGACTTTGATTGACATAGGAAGGATTTGGAGGCCATCTTTGCTATGTGGTCAGCTCAGGAAAGATCATGACTGACAATGAGGCCTAGATGTTCAAGAGATTGAATCACGTCCACACTGACTTTAGAAATAGATGTATACAGGGCTTAAGGTAGCATAATCTACTGAGGATGTGACTGTGCAATTGATGCCGTGCCCCATATCGGTTGGAGAAGAAATTTGGAATTTGGTCATTGACCCAATATATCTGTGCCATCTCCACTTCCCAGCATTGCCACTTCTTCCTGGCATGCTGGTACCGATTACACAGGTAATTGTGAGCAGGGACTTTACCCTCCAAGGCTACCAGCACCCAATGGCCTACTCTTCAAGAGACGCTATAACCCCCTTTATTCTCCCCAACTTCGGGTGAGCACACCTTGTCAAACCTACGTTCCTGATATGCTTCCCGAGGACGGCGATCCGTAAAGTGCATGGAATTGGCGCAATTCTCCCCAAAGCCTCTGGTTCAGGTAGTGGGGAATTTGGCCAAGGGCGTGGACCACAATGGCCTGCTCTTTTCGAGACATCATTGTGGAGCGTATCCCCCCAACCCCCCTTACAAGGATAGTGGGCTCGTTGATGCAACGCCATGTCCGGGAAGCACCAAGACACCAGGAAGAGCCAAATAAGCGGAGCAGAGATCGCAAAGGAAGATCATATTCTCAGCGAGTCTCAGCATCCGCGTTACTGTGAATTTCTTACGATTTCGCGTTACCCGCAACATTCCGGGGGTGAATGGCTCGGTGTTTGGACGCGTCGCTCTTTCAGTGCCTCGTTATCGTTGGCGAATTGTAATGGGGAAGGCCCTTTGTGTGCGTTTGAGCCTTGACAGGATAAAGGGCGCCATTTGAGGTTTCGCAGAATGGCCGCGGTGGGGCTGGCGCTTTGCACGTGGAGGGGTAGCAATGGAGCTCGCTGGCAGATTAGCAGAGTGTTTGCATCCCGCTCGTTCCGTTTGTGTAATTAGCTGGCCTCCTTTGAACGCATCACAAAGGAGCGTGGTTGGTGGGGCTGGGGTGAGAAAATCTGGTGGTTGGGGAGGTGGAGTGTGCGGATGAACGATGCGTCCTGGGTGGACAAGATGGGAGACCGACATGACTCGTTCCAGGTATATTCGCACCTACGTCGACTTAGGCACGACCTCACTTGGTGGGTACCAGTCATGCGATTTTCACTTGACTATCCACCTGAGTGAAGTGGTATACCGATTATACAGCTAACTGTGAGCAGGGACTTTACCCGCCAAAGGTACCAGCACCCAATGGCCTACTCTTGAAGAGACGCTATGACCCCAAGCTGTTGAGGACCAAAAGACAATGCTGAACACCCAAAAGTAGATGCTAAGGAACCATAAGTAGATGCCGAGGACCCAAAAGTAGATGCCGAAGACCAAAAAGTAGATGCCGAGGACCCAAAAGTAGATGCCGAGGACCCAAAAGTAGATGCCGATGGCCCAAAAGTAGATGCCGAGGACCCAAAAGTAGATGCCGAGGATCCAAAAGTAGATGCCGAGGACCAAAAAGGAGATGCCGGGGACCCAAACGTAGATGCCTGGGACCCAAAAGTAGATGCCGGGGACGCAAAAGTAGATGCCGGGGACCCAAAAGTAGATGCCGGGGACCCAAAAGTAGATGCCGGGGACCCAAAAGTAGATGCCGGGGACCCAAAAGTAGATGCCGGGGACCCAAAAGTAGATGCCGGGGACCCAAAAGTAGATGCCGGGGACCCAAAAGGAGATGCCGAGGACCCAAAAGTAGATGCCGGGCACCCAAAAGTAGATGCCTGGGACCCAAAAGTAGATGCCGGGGACCAAAAAGTAGATGCCGAGGACCCAAAAGTAGATGCCGAGGACCCAAAAGTAGATGCCGGGGACCCAAAAGTAGATGCCGGGGACCCAAAAGTAGATGCGGAGGACCAATAAGGAGATGCCGAGGACCCAAAAGTAGATGCCAAAGACCCAAAAGTAGATGGTGAGGACCCAAAAGAAGACGCTGAAGTCGTCCATGTTAATTGTCTTGTCAAATCAAGCTCATGTGAGGGTTCAAGGTTCAAATCCCATATATACCATATATGGCTTTGTCCTTTGTCCACTAATGGCCTTGAATTTCATGGTGTCGACTAACGTCTAATTTACAACTTCCATGACAATTAGACAATTGTAAACACACACCTGAATGAGATAGCTTACTGTTGCAATGGAGACGAAGACCAGCAGGACCATGGGTGGTAATTGCACCCAAAGCTGAATCGAAATGTCTTTAACCTTCACCAATGTTATGTTTAACTTTCAGAGTTGTCTTTGTGCTGGTTTAAAACACTAAGATGTGCCTCGGGCGTCGTTTATTTATCGAAAGTCATTGCCGAGCGGCGAGTTAGTACTCGAACCCCATAGAGTGCGGTGTTTGCTTTCTTGGTTTGAGTGTTCAACAAAAGTTCATTCCCTGGACGAGCACAGACAGGCGTGAAGAGCACGTTCTAAACAGAACCCCGTCCGTACGTCCCGGACCACACGCACGAACCACCTGTTTGTTTATAAAAGCCCCTTTCCGAAGGAATGTGGTTTCTGAAGGGGCGAGAGGTGCTTTGGGGGGGGGGGGGGGGGGTTGCGTGAGAGTACAACAAGTACAAGGGTCCTGGGTTGGAGACCTTGTGTAGATCTTACAGACAGGTTTGATTATATAAATAAATCGATGAATACCAGTTGGGTTGATTTGTTTGGTCGGAATTGACCTGTTGGGAAATTTGGGGGGCTCGGGGTTACAGGATGTAGTGTACGGGTAGGGGGGGGCATGGGAGCGTGGGGATTTGGGGATGTGATGGAAGGAGTGCACGTTGGGGTGGTGGTCGATGGAGCGGGGGGGGGGAGGGAGAATAAAAGCTGCCAAGGCGCTGGACATCGCATATGGGGAATGACATCACCCAGGCAGGATTCCTGTTCGGACCTCCCACGATGTTGGCTTTGCCTTTCCTTTCTCTCGTTCCCGTTGCGTTCCCTCCCAGAGCCCCCTCTGTTTACCCGCGCTCAGCCGAGGCGCGGCGCCTCTAAATTCCACGTCCAGCCAACATTTCCATGCGCTCCGCGTCCCCCGCTCCCCCAGATTCGCGGGAAACGTATTCGATCCTCGAGCTCAGCTGCACACCTCTTAAAAACACCTCCGGGAAATGTTATACCGGTGAGCGAAGCGTCTGCGGGGCCCGTGCAGCACGTACCTGCACTTTTACCTTTCAACTTCCAATGTTTCCACTTTGATGAACCCCCATTAGCGAGGCGAAGAACTGTCTTGAATAACTGTTAATGTTTGCATTGTCTGTTAGTATTCTCATGATACAGGTAACGCAGGTGACTAGGTTCAAATACCATGTACGCGTTTCACTATTGTCTATTATTAAAAGTCTTAAATACCATACCATAAATACAATCTTAAATACCATCGATATCTTCAATAACACGTCATAAATACCATACCATAAATACAATCTTAAATACCATCACACGTCTTAAATACCATACCATAAATACAATCTTAAATACCATCGATATCTTCAATACCACCACACGTCTTAAATACCATACCATAAATACAATCTTAAATACCATCGATATCTTCAATACCATCACACCTCTTAAATACCATACCATGAATACAATCTTAAATACCATCGATATCTTCAATACCATCACATGTCTTAAATACCATACCATGAATACAATCTTAAATACCATCGATATCTTCAATACCATCACACGTCTTAAATACCATACCATAAATACAATCTTAAATACCATACCATTAATACAATCTTAAATACCATCGATATCTTCAATACCATCACACGTCTTAAATACCATACCATGAATACAATCTTAAATACCATCGATATCTTCAATACCATCACACGTCTTAAATACCACACCATGAATACAATCTTAAATACCATCGATATCTTCAATACCATCACACGTCTTAAATACCATACCATTAATACAATCTTAAATACCATACCATTAATACAATCTTAAATACCATCGATATCTTCAATACCATCACACGTCTTAAATACCATACCATGAATACAATCTTAAATACCATCGATATCTTCAATACCATCACACGTCTTAAATACCATACCATAAATACAATCTTAAATACCATATCATTAATACAATCTTAAATACCATCGATATCTTCAATACCATCACACATCTTAAATACCATACCATGAATTCAATCTTAAATACCATCGATATCTTCAATACCATCACATGTCTTAAATACCATTCCATAAATACAATCTTAAATACCATCGATATCTTCAATACCATCACACGTCTTAAATACCATACCATAAATACAATCTTAAATACCATCGATATCTTCAATACCATCACACGTCTTAAATACCAGACCACAAATACAATCTTAAATACCATACCATTAATACAATCTTAAAAACCATCGATATCTTCAATACCATCACACATCTTAAATACCATACCATAAATACAATCTTAAATACCATCGATATCTTCAATACCATCACACGTCTTAAATACCATACCATAAATACAATCTTAAATACCATACCATTAATACAATCTTAAATACCATCGATATCTTCAATACCATCACACGTCTTAAATACCATACCATCAATACAATCTTAAATACCATCGATATCTTCAATACCATCACACGTCTTAAATACCATACCATAAATACAATCTTAAATACCATACTATTAATACAATCTTAAATACCATCGATATCTTCAATACCATCACACGTCTTAAATACCATACCATAAATACAATCTTAAATACCATCGATATCTTCAATACCATCACACGTCTTAAATACCATACCATAAATACAATCTTAAATACCATCGATATCTTCAAAACCATCACACGTCTTAAATACCATCCCATAAATACAATCTTAAATACCATACCATTAATACAATCTTAAATACCATCGATATCTTCAATACCATCACACGTCTCAAATACCATACCACAAATACAATCTTAAATACCATACCATTAATACAATCTTAAATACCATCGATATTTTCAATACCATCAGACGTCTTAAAGACCATACCATTAATACAATCTTAAATACCATCGATATCTTCAATACCATCACACGTCTTAAATACCATACTGTTACGTGCTCCTCCCCAACCCCCGGTCACGGTGTACCTCCGAGCCCCGAGAGGAGTCACGGCAGAAAAATGTGTTATTCTGTATGTCAAAGATCAATGGTGAAGCCACACCAATTGTTACCAATAAAACAAATATTGTATCATAAAATATCACACAAGAATAACAGTACAACAACAATAGTAATCAATTGTACAACCAATATATATTTCCTATGATGGTACCATCAGGTTCGTACAATATAACTCACTGTGCTCCAAGTGAGCGAAAAGAAGAAGAATCCCAATGTCTCTAATCCCGGCTTCAAGCCAAAGTTGCTTCCGGCTTCAAGCCAAAGTCGATCCGCCTCAGCGATCGTCAGAACAATGTCCAATCGAGATCAGAATCCCGTTCGGATGACAGTCACAGTCACGTGGCCAAAGCTGCGCAAAGGCGCCCTCAAGGCGACCGGGAAATCACACCCTCGGGTATGGACGTTTCACGGCTCACAGTCGGCGAACCGAAAATTAACCTTCAAAAGCCACGTTGCACACACACACACCAGATTAACGTCTGAATGCGGTGAAAATGGTTGAAGCGAGATGAAACCTTGAGCGAAGCGCAAGTCCTGCGTGAGTCAAAATGGCCGACGGCCCATTCTCATGGCGTAACGGCACTCTGATGATTCTCTCCGGAATCAGCCACACAACCTGTCACGCAGGTTGATCTGTCACAGCGATAACACCTCTGTCGCAGGAATCCCTTTCCTGGGAAACCCAAAGTTCACTCGTGACTCTCGTTCGTCAACGTTCGCTCAGACCTCAATGCAGCTCGGCTTTCTTGTCGAACTCACTCGCTCCGCCTTCTTTTCTCTCCTCTTCCTCTTCGTCGTCCGGTTCCCGATCCGGTTTCCGGTTTCTTTTAACTCCAACTTTTTCACCTTTTGAAAACAGTTCATAAACAATAAACCTTTTGAAAACAATAATAGTACATGGAATCAAAAATGTTTACAGTGGATGAAAACCACCACAACGGAAGTGACGAATCCGTAACAATACCATTAATACAATCTTAAAAACCATCAATATCTTCAATACCATCACACGTCTTAAATACCATACCATTAATACAATCCTAAATACCATCGATATCTTCAATACCATCACACGTCTTAAATACCATACCATTAATACAATCTTAAATACCATCGATATCTTCAATACCATCACACGTCTTAAATACCATACCATTAATACAATCTTAAATACCATCGATATCTTCAATACCATCACACGTCTTAAATACCATACCATGAATACAATTTTAAATACCATCGATATCTTCAATACCATCACACGTCTAAAATACCATACCATTAATACAGTCTTAAATACCATCCATATCTTCAATACCATCACACGTCTTAAATATCATACCATTAATGCAATCTTATATACCATCCATATCTTCAATACCATCACACGTCTTAAATACCATACCATTAATACAATCTTAAATACCATCGATATCTTCAAAACCATCACACGTCTTAAATACCATACCAATAATGCAATCCTAAATACCATTTATATCTTCAATACCATCACATGTCTTAAATACCATACCATAAATACAATCTTAAATACCATCGATATCTTCAATACCATCACACGTCTTAAATACCATACCATTAATACAATCTTAAATACCATCGATATCTTCAATACCATCACACGTCTGAAATACCATACCATTAATACAATCTTAAATACCATCGATATCTTCAATACATCACATGTCTTAAATACCATACCATAAATACAATCTTAAATACCATCGATATCTTCAATACCATCACACAACTTAAATACCATAGCATTAATACAATCTTAAATACCATCGATATCTTCAATACCATCACACGTCTTAAATACCAGACCACAAATACAATCTTAAATACCATACCATTAATACAATCTTAAAAACCATCGATATCTTCAATACCATCACACATCTTAAATACCATACCATAAATACAATCTTAAATACCATCGATATCTTCAATACCATCACACGTCTTAAATACCATACCATAAATACAATCTTAAATACCATACCATTAATACAATCTTAAATACCATCGATATCTTCAATACCATCACACGTCTTAAATACCATACCATCAATACAATCTTAAATACCATCGATATCTTCAATACCATCACACGTCTTAAATACCATACCAGAAATACAATCTTAAATACCATACTATTAATACAATCTTAAATACCATCGATATCTTCAATACCATCACACGTCTTAAATACCATACCATAAATACAATCTTAAATACCATCGATATCTTCAATACCATCACACGTCTTAAATACCATACCATAAATACAATCTTAAATACCATCGATATCTTCAAAACCATCACACGTCTTAAATACCATCCCATAAATACAATCTTAAATACCATACCATTAATACAATCTTAAATACCATCGATATCTTCAATACCATCACACGTCTTAAATACCATACCATGAATACAATTTTAAATACCATCGATATCTTCAATACCATCACACGTCTAAAATACCATACCATTAATACAGTCTTAAATACCATCCATATCTTCAATACCATCACACGTCTTAAATATCATACCATTAATGCAATCTTAAATACCATCCATATCTTCAATACCATCACACGTCTTAAATACCATACCATTAATACAATCTTAAATACCATCGATATCTTCAAAACCATCACACGTCTTAAATACCATACCAATAATGCAATCCTAAATACCATTTATATCTTCAATACCATCACATGTCTTAAATACCATACCATAAATACAATCTTAAATACCATCGATATCTTCAATACCATCACACGTCTTAAATACCATACCATTAATACAATCTTAAATACCATCGATATCTTCAATACCATCACACGTCTGAAATACCATACCATTAATACAATCTTAAATACCATCGATATCTTCAATACCATCACACAACTTAAATACCATAGCATTAATACAATCTTAAATACCATCGATATCTTCAATACCATCACACGTCTTAAATACCAGACCACAAATACAATCTTAAATACCATACCATTAATACAATCTTAAAAACCATCGATATCTTCAATACCATCACACATCTTAAATACCATACCATCAATACAATCTTAAATACCATCGATATCTTCAATACCATCACACGTCTTAAATACCATACCATAAATACAATCTTAAATACCATACCATTAATACAATCTTAAATACCATCGATATCTTCAATACCATCACACGTCTGAAATACCATACCATTAATACAATCTTAAATACCATCGATATCTTCAATACATCACATGTCTTAAATACCATACCATAAATACAATCTTAAATACCATCGATATCTTCAATACATCACATGTCTTAAATACCATAGCATTAATACAATATTAAATACCATCGATATCTTCAATACCATCACACGTCTTAAATACCAGACCACAAATACAATCTTAAATACCATACCATTAATACAATCTTAAAAACCATCGATATCTTCAATACCATCACACATCTTAAATACCATACCATAAATACAATCTTAAATACCATCGATATCTTCAATACCATCACACGTCTTAAATACCATACCATAAATACAATCTTAAATACCATACCATTAATACAATCTTAAATACCATCGATATCTTCAATACCATCACACGTCTTAAATACCATACCATCAATACAATCTTAAATACCATCGATATCTTCAATACCATCACACGTCTTAAATACCATACCATAAATACAATCTTAAATACCATACTATTAATACAATCTTAAATACCATCGATATCTTCAATACCATCACACGTCTTAAATACCATACCATAAATACAATCTTAAATACCATCGATATCTTCAATACCATCACACGTCTTAAATACCATACCATAAATACAATCTTAAATACCATCGATATCTTCAAAACCATCACACGTCTTAAATACCATCCCATAAATACAATCTTAAATACCATACCATTAATACAATCTTAAATACCATCGATATCTTCAATACCATCACACGTCTCAAATACCATACCACAAATACAATCTTAAATACCATACCATTAATACAATCTTAAATACCATCGATATCTTCAATACCATCACACGTCTTAAATACCATACCATCAATACAATCTTAAATACCATCGATATCTTCAATACCATCACACGTCTTAAATACCGTACCATAAATACAATCTTAAATACCATACTATTAATACAATCTTAAATACCATCGATATCTTCAATACCATCACACGTCTTAAATACCATACCATAAATACAATCTTAAATACCATCGATATCTTCAATACCATCACACGTCTTAAATACCATACCATAAATACAATCTTAAATACCATCGATATCTTCAAAACCATCACACGTCTTAAATACCATCCCATAAATACAATTTTAAATACCATACCATTAATACAATCTTAAATACCATCGATATCTTCAATACCATCACACGTCTTAAATACCATACCATGAATACAATTTTAAATACCATCGATATCTTCAATACCATCACACGTCTAAAATACCATACCATTAATACAGTCTTAAATACCATCCATATCTTCAATACCATCACACGTCTTAAATATCATACCATTAATGCAATCTTAAATACCATCCATATCTTCAATACCATCACACGTCTTAAATACCATACCATTAATACAATCTTAAATACCATCGATATCTTCAAAACCATCACACGTCTTAAATACCATACCAATAATGCAATCCTAAATACCATTTATATCTTCAATACCATCACATGTCTTAAATACCATACCATAAATACAATCTTAAATACCATCGATATCTTCAATACCATCACACGTCTTAAATACCATACCATTAATACAATCTTAAATACCATCGATATCTTCAATACCATCACACGTCTGAAATACCATACCATTAATACAATCTTAAATACCATCGATATCTTCAATACATCACATGTCTTAAATACCATACCATAAATACAATCTTAAATACCATCGATATCTTCAATACCATCACACAACTTAAATACCATAGCATTAATACAATCTTAAATACCATCGATATCTTCAATACCATCACACGTCTTAAATACCAGACCACAAATACAATCTTAAATACCATACCATTAATACAATCTTAAAAACCATCGATATCTTCAATACCATCACACATCTTAAATACCATACCATAAATACAATCTTAAATACCATCGATATCTTCAATACCATCACACGTCTTAAATACCATACCATAAATACAATCTTAAATACCATACCATTAATACAATCTTAAATACCATCGATATCTTCAATACCATCACACGTCTTAAATACCATACCATCAATACAATCTTAAATACCATCGATATCTTCAATACCATCACACGTCTTAAATACCATACCATAAATACAATCTTAAATACCATACTATTAATACAATCTTAAATACCATCGATATCTTCAATACCATCACACGTCTTAAATACCATACCATAAATACAATCTTAAATACCATCGATATCTTCAATACCATCACACGTCTTAAATACCATACCATAAATACAATCTTAAATACCATCGATATCTTCAAAACCATCACACGTCTTAAATACCATCCCATAAATACAATCTTAAATACCATACCATTAATACAATCTTAAATACCATCGATATCTTCAATACCATCACACGTCTCAAATACCATACCACAAATACAATCTTAAATACCATACCATTAATACAATCTTAAATACCATCGATATTTTCAATACCATCAGACGTCTTAAAGACCATACCATTAATACAATCTTAAATACCATCGATATCTTCAATACCATCACACGTCTTAAATACCATACTGTTACGTGCTCCTCCCCAACCCCCGGTCACGGTGTACCTCCGAGCCCCGAGAGGAGTCACGGCAGAAAAATGTGTTATTCTGTATGTCAAAGATCAATGGTGAAGCCACACCAATTGTTACCAATAAAACAAATATTGTATCATAAAATATCACACAAGAATAACAGTACAACAACAATAGTAATCAATTGTACAACCAATATATATTTCCTATGATGGTACCATCAGGTTCGTACAATATAACTCACTGTGCTCCAAGTGAGCGAAAAGAAGAAGAATCCCAATGTCTCTAATCCCGGCTTCAAGCCAAAGTTGCTTCTGGCTTCAAGCCAAAGTCGATCCGCCTCAGCGATCGTCATAACAATGTCCAATCGAGATCAGAATCCCTTTCGGATGACAGTCACAGTCACGTGGCCAAAGCTGCGCAAAGGCGCCCTCAAGGCGACCGGGAAATCACACCCTCGGGTATGGACGTTTCACGGCTCACAGTCGGCGAACCGAAAATTAACCTTCAAAAGCCACGTTGCACACACACACACCAGATTAACGTCTGAATGCGGTGAAAATGGTTGAAGCGAGATGAAACCTTGAGCGAAGCGCAAGTCCTGCGTGAGTCAAAATGGCCGACGGCCCGTTCTCATGGCGTAACGGCACTCTGATGATTCTCTCCGGAATCAGCCACACAACCTGTCACGCAGGTTGATCTGTCACAGCGATAACACCTCTGTCGCAGGAATCCCTTTCCTGGGAAACCCAAAGTTCACTCGTGACTCTCGTTCGTCAACGTTCGCTCAGACCTCAATGCAGCTCGGCTTTCTTGTCGAACTCACTCGCTCCGCCTTCTTTTCTCTCCTCTTCCTCTTCGTCGTCCGGTTCCCGATCCGGTTTCCGGTTTTTTTAAACTCCAACTTTTTCACCTTTTGAAAACAGTTCATAAACAATAAACCTTTTGAAAACAATAATAGTACATGGAATCAAAAATGTTTACAGTGGATGAAAACCACCACAACGGAAGTGACGAATCCGTAACAATACCATTAATACAATCTTAAAAACCATCAATATCTTCAATACCATCACACGTCTTAAATACCATACCATTAATACAATCCTAAATACCATCGATATCTTCAATACCATCACACGTCTTAAATACCATACAATTAATACAATCTTAAATACCATCGATATCTTCAATACCATCACACGTCTTAAATACCATACCATTAATACAATCTTAAATACCATCGATATCTTCAATACCATCACACGTCTTAAATACCATACCATGAATACAATTTTAAATACCATCGATATCTTCAATACCATCACACGTCTAAAATACCATACCATTAATACAGTCTTAAATACCATCCATATCTTCAATACCATCACACGTCTTAAATATCATACCATTAATGCAATCTTAAATACCATCCATATCTTCAATACCATCACACGTCTTAAATACCATACCATTAATGCAATCTTAAATACCATCGATATCTTCAAAACCATCACACGTCTTAAATACCATAACAATAATGCAATCCTAAATACCATTTATATCTTCAATACCATCACATGTCTTAAATACCATACCATAAATACAATCTTAAATACCATCGATATCTTCAATACCATCACACGTCTTAAATACCATACCATTAATACAATCTTAAATACCATCGATATCTTCAATACCATCACACGTCTGAAATACCATACCATTAATACAATCTTAAATACCATTGATATCTTCAATACATCACATGTCTTAAATACCATACCATAAATACAATCTTAAATACCATCGATATCTTCAATACCATCACACAACTTAAATACCATAGCATTAATACAATCTTAAATACCATCGATATCTTCAATACCATCACACGTCTTAAAGACCATACCATTAATACAATCTTAAATACCATCGATATCTTCAATACCATCACACGTCTTAAATACAATACCATCAATACAATCTTAAATACCATCGATATCTTAAATACCATCACACGTCTAAAATACCATACCATTAATACAATCTTAAATACCATCTATAGCTTCAATACCATCACACATCTTAAATACCATACCATTATTGCAATCTTAAATACCATCCATATCTTCAATACCATCACACGTCTTAAATACCATACCATTAATGCAATCCTAAATACCATTTATATCTTCAATACCATCACATGTCTTAAATACCATACCATTAATACAATCTTAAATACCATCGATATCTTTAATACCATCACACATCTTAAATACCATACCATTAATGCAATCCTAAATACCATTTATATCTTCAATACCATCACACGTCTTAAATACCATACCATTAATACAATCTTAAATACCATCGATATCTTCAATACCAATCCTAAATACCATTTATATCTTCAATACCATCACACGTCTTAAATACCATACCATTAATACAATCTTAAATACCATTTATATCTTCAATACCATCACACGTCTTAAATACCATACCATTAATACAATCTTAAATACCATTGATATCTTAAATACCATCACACGTCTTAAATAACATATTGTTGCGGAACCCGACGTCGGCCTCGGTTCCAGTTATCGAGGGGGGATTAAGCCCCTCGTCTGTTACTGACCGACGTGGTCCCGGGGGTATGACGCCACGCCCGGTCGGTGCTGGGTAGGGTTTTAGGCCCACAAGTCCTATGACCTAAATACCAGCGCTTCCCGGTACGCGAAGGAACACCCCCCGCTCACGGCCGCAGCGTAATGGATGGTGCGCCAGGCGAAGCGAACTGCGGCGTGAGCCGTTTACCAAGACTAGACCCGATTCCTTAAACGTTGGCCAAAAAGTGCCACAGGTATTCAATGGGGAAAAGACAAAGACGACGGATGTGAAGAAGAAGAAGACAAAAAGGGTTTGAAATATGACTATAATTTATTGCTACTATTTACAAGACCAAAGAAACCAAGGAGAAGGAAGGATATGAAAATAAAGACAGAAAGAGGGACGGACCAGAAGGACACAGTGAAACTCTAGCTTAACTAAACAGGCTTAACTTATACCCCAGGACAAGACACACAGAACAAACTCACGTACACAGAAGGATGGAATGGCAGGAATGAATGCTGGAGGGAGAGGAAGGGTCAGGTCCGTGCAAACGGCAGGCCTGGAGGTGACAGCTCCGGCTCCTCGCACTCTGGTTCACAGAACGGGTGACAGGGAGATCCGAGGACCGCAGGACGTCGAGGTTTGCATGCTCGCACTTGCTGTTCCTTCGAGTGCTGGTTGGTACCGCGAGCAGGGCGTGCCGATTCTCATTCGCCTTGTGCTCCTTGGCTATGTTCTTTCCTTTCCAGAACTCCCTCTCTCCTCCTCTGAACTGAACTCCGGTGGACTGCTCTTGTCACGCATCTGCCACATCCGCCGCCTCTCTTGCTTATCTCAGGACGCGTCTCCCATCTCTCTCTGAAGCTCGTCTTCTTTGCATAACTCAGAACTCATCTGAGGTGGGGGCGTCTCCCGTGGGTTATATATAGCCCCACCATTGAACCTTTTCGAACCTCCCCGATCGCTCTTCCTCCGCCCTCTCAAGCCAAACCCCTCGTGCTTGGTTGGTTGTTCGGGGCTGGCTCACTCCTCCCCTCTATGATGAGGTGGAGACACGCCTTTCTTCTCCGAGCCGGAGCACATGGCAATGGCGGCGAATGCAGTTGGTAGTAAAGGCTTTAGGAATGGGAATGAAAGGGAATGGAAATGAAAGCGAATCTACTCTATTTGAATTCGGTGCAATGGAGTATTAATTAATGGAAGACAAAGCCTTAACCTAATACACAGAATAAGGAAATAACTACTAACAAGGAGGAACTCTATGATTGGCTAACGTGATTGTATATGACCTAACTAAGGGACGCCCTTTGACCTTTATACACAACTGGAGGAAGGAGGGTGATATTTTTACAACAATAAAAAAACACAATTCTCATTTCCACAACAATATCAATGTCTTCAATACCATCATATGTGTCTATTGTCTATTAGCGGCTTAAATACCATACATCATACATGTTTGTCTATTGTTTGTAAACGTCTTAAATACCACACAACATACATCATACATGTTTCTTTATTGTCGATTAACGGCTTAAATACTTTTCGTCACACATGTTTATCTATTGTTTATCAATGGCTTCATACATGTTCATCTATTCTTTGTTAACGTCTTACATACCATACAGCATACATCATACATGTTCGTTTATTAACGTCTTACATACCATGTGTTTGTTTATTCACGTCTTACATACCATGTGTTTGTTTATTAACATCTTAAATACCACGTGTCTGTCTATTAACATCTGAAATACCATGTGTTTGTCTATTAATGTCTGAAATACAATGTGTTTGTTTATTAACGTCTTGAATACCATACATCATACATTGTGGATGATAATCAAATTGGAGTTTAACCGTCGCCCGATAATATCATTCCATTTCCTCTCCCACAATATCATTCCATTTCATTGAAGCACTGACACTCAAAGATTCTCGTATACCGAAGGAAATCTCAGTTCCTTTCACAAAGCTCAGAACAAGTGTGTGTCTACCCTCAGGAGAGCCAGGAAACAATATCTCTCTACTCTCAAGACTGAACTCTCAAACCTGTCTCCCTCCTCCAAATCCTGGTGGTGTCTGTTCAAATCTGTTTCTGGTGTTTGTTCCCCTTCCATCCCCTCCCTTACCTCAAACGGCGACACAGCTGACCTTCACACCACCTGAAAAAGCTGAATGCCTCAACTGTGTTTGTCTCAAAATCTTGTGTCTCAAACCCGTCCATCTCTGTACCCACCTTATCCAGTCGAGCCCAACTGCTCCTGGATTCTGTGTCCTTCTCTCCTGACAAGGTGGAGGAGTTTTTGTCAAACCTTGACTCTGATTCTGCAACTGGACCAGACGGCATCAGCCCACGGGTCCTAAAATCCTGCTCTGCCACTCTATCTCACCCTCTCTCTGTTCTCTTCACCCTCTCTTTTGCTCAAGGTCATCTACCATCAGCTTGGAAATCAGCCAACATTACCGCTTTACACAAAAAATGTGCAAAAACAGATCCTTGCAACTACAAACCAATCAGCCTTCTCCCAATTATCAGCAAAGTCATGGAATCCATCATTGCTTCGGATATCAAATCCTTCCTCTTCTCCAATGGCTTGATCTCCGATCATCAATTTGGTTTCAGACCAGGTCTCTACTCTGGACATGCTGCTTCTGCTGTCTCAACAATGGATGGAGGTCCTCAATGCCAAACAGGAAATTAGAGCTGTCTCCCTTGACATATCACGTGCCTTCGATACGGTCTGGCACCCCGCTCTGCTCACCAAACTCTTCTCCTATGGAATCCATGGAAATCTCTACGCATGGCTTGCAGACTTCCTCTCTGGTTGTCGTCAACGTTTGGCCCTGAATGGGTTTTCTCATCTCCCCTTCCTGTTCAGGCTGGAGTTCCTCAAACCAGTGTTCTGGGCCTGTGCTTTTTCTGGTCTTCATCAATGATCTCTCTGACTCTCTTGAAAATCCTCTCTACCTCTTTGCTGATGACTCCACACTCTTCCACTCCATTCCTCATATCTCAGATCGGTAGTCTGCAGCCTCCTCACTCTCTGCAGACCTGGACAAAATCACAGACTGGTCTAAGAAGTTGAACATGTCTTTCAATCCTGACAAATCTCACACCCTTACTATGTCTCTTTGAAAAGACCGACTGGAAAACCCTCCGATCTACTTTCTCAACAATCCTCTCCAAGAAGTTCTGTCACTCAATCTTTTGGATCTCACTATATGCCATGACCTTTCCTGGGAAAATCACATTTCCAAGCTGGCCTCCAAAGCCAGTCGCCAATTGGGCATCCTTGGTCGTGCGAGGTCCTTCCTTGGCACACCTGAGCTCCTCCCGACATACAAGGCTTTCATCCACAGCTCAATGGAATACTGTTCTCCCCTCTGGGCTGGTGCTCCTGCCTCACACCTAGCTCGTCTTCACGCTGTTGAAACCAAAGCTTTCAGAATCATTGGAATCTCCTGCGATGAAGCAAACTCCGAGGGCCTTTCACTCACTCACCGCAGGCAGGTAGGTGGTCTTTCTGCCTTCTACCAACTCCAATCCGACCTAGCTCCCCCAGCTCTATCTGTGCTCTGTCCCCCAAATATTCCTACAGGTCGCACAATATCTGCCAGTAACCCTCTTCCGGTGAAATTACCAAAATCAAGACTCTCTGCTCACCTTCACTCCTTCATTCCTCTTTTCTCCCGCCTCTGGAACAAACTCCCTCACTCTCTTCAATCCCACTCCTCCCTCCAGGTCTTTAAAACAGCTGTTCACCACCATCTCTTATCTCTTATCTCTTATCTTCCCCCAATCCAAAACCTTGATCTCTTCTACCCCCGGTAATTCACCGCAAATCCTTTTTTTTTTTGAAATACCGACTTTTTTCTTTCCTGGAAGTTCCAGCAGTGTCCATGCGTTTTATACTTCCCCCCCCCCCGCCCCCCACCTTCCCATGCCTCCTCCCCCCAAGCCCTCTCCTTCCCACAGATCTTCCGTTGTCCCTGTTGTCTGCTGCTGTACTTGTGTGCTTCCCTCTCTCTCCCCATCTTGTCTCCCGCTCCCTTTTTGTATGTTTTGTGTGTCCGTTCGTTGTTGTTTTTTGTGATTGATGTTAGCTCTTACACGAGCCTCGATCTTGTATAGAAAAATACAAACTCAACTTGACAGCTCTAACTTATTAAAATCAGACTCTCAGTTTCGAGTCTATTACAAGGCTTCTCAATCTATTATAAGGCTTCTCAATCTATTATAAGGCTTCTCAATCTATTATAAGGCTTCTCCATCTATTATAAGGCTTCTCAATCTATTATAAGGCTTCTCCATCTATTATATGGCTTCTCAATCTATTATAAGGCTTCTCAATCTATTATAAGGCTTCTCAATCTATTATAAGGCTTCTCAATCTATTATAAGGCTTCTCCATCTATTATAAGGCTTCTCAATCTATTATAAGGCATCTCAATCTATTATAAGGCTTCTCAATCTATTATAAGGCTTCTCAATCTATTATAAGGCTTCTCAATCTATTATAAGGCTTCTCAATCTATTATAAGGCTTCTCAATCTATTATAAGGCTTCTCAATCTATTATAAGGCTTCTCAATCTATTATAAGGCTTCTCCATCTATTATAAGGCTTCTCAATCTATTATAAGGCTTCTCCATCTATTATAAGGCTTCTCAATCTATTATAAGGCTTCTCCATCTATTATAAGGCTTCTCAATCTATTATAAGGCTTCTCCATCTATTATAAGGCTTCTCAATCTATTATAAGGCTTCTCAATCTATTATAAGGCTTCTCAATCTATTATAAGGCTTCTCCATCTATTATAAGGCTTCTCAATCTATTATAAGGCATCTCAATCTATTATAAGGCTTCTCAATCTATTATAAGGCTTCTCAATCTATTATAAGGCTTCTCAATCTATTATAAGGCTTCTCAATCTATTATAAGGCTTCTCCATCTATTATAAGGCTTCTCAATCTATTATAAGGCTTCTCCATATATTATAAGGCTTCTCAATCTATTATAAGGCATCTCAATCTATTATAAGGCTTCTCAATCTATTATAAGGCTTCTCAATCTATTATAAGACTTCTCAATCTATTATAAGGCTTCTCAATCTAGTATAAGGCTTCTCATTCTATTATAAGGCTTCTCAATCTAGTATAAGGCTTCTCAATCTATTATAAGGCTTCTCAATCTATTATAAGGCTTCTCAATCTATTATAAGGCTTCTCAATCTATTATAAGGCTTCTCCATCTATTATAAGGCTTCTCCATCTATTATAAGGCTTCTCAATCTAGTATAAGGCTTCTCATTCTATTATAAGGCTTCTCCATCTATTATAAGGCTTCTCGATCTATTACAAGGCTTCTCCATCTATTATAAGGCTTCTCAATCTATTATAAGGCTTCTCAATCTATTATAAGGCTTCTCAATCTATTATAAGGCTTCTCAATCTATTATAAGGCTTCTCAATCTATTATAAGGCTTCTCCATCTATTATAAGGCTTCTCAATCTAGTATAAGGCTTCTCATTCTATTATAAGGCTTCTCCATCTATTATAAGGCTTCTCGATCTATTACAAGGCTTCTCAATCTATTATAAGGCTTCTCAATCTATTATAAGGCTTCTCAATCTATTATAAGGCTTCTCAATCTATTATAAGGCTTCTCCATCTATTATAAGGCTTCTCAATCTAGTATAAGGTTTCTCAATCTATTATAAGGCTTCTCAATCTATTATAAGGCTTCACAATCTATTATAAGGCTTCTCAATCTATTATAAGGCTTCTCAATCTATTATAAGGCTTCTCCATCTATTATAAGGCTTCTCAATCTAGTATAAGGCTTCTCATTCTATTATAAGGCTTCTCCATCTATTATAAGGCTTCTCGATCTATTACAAGGCTTCTCAATCTATTATAAGGCTTCTCAATCTATTATAAGGCTTCTCAATCTATTATAAGGCTTCTCAATCTATTATAAGGCTTCTCCATCTATTATAAGGCTTCTCAATCTAGTATAAGGCTTCGCAATCTATTATAAGGCTTCTCAATCTATTATAAGGCTTCTCAATCTATTATAAGGCTTCGCAATCTATTATAAGGCTTCTCAATCTATTATAAGGCTTCTCAATCTATTATAAGGCTTCTCAAACTATTATATAAAGCAGGGTCGGCATCATGGGGGGGCATTCGCGGGCCATGCCCCCCCAAATGAGTTATTGTGCCCTCCCCCCCCCCCCCCCCCCCCACCGGCAGGCCAAGCCTTTGGCGCCAAACTTTGCGTTTTATTAATTAATTTATATTTATCATATTAAAAGTGAAAATCTTTTCGCGAAATGAAATGAAATAAAAACAAAAATAAGAAAAGAAATAAACACACCCTGTTGGTCATATTTGCATATGGTCACATTTGAGGAAGTAGTATGCTCATTGGTCTTGTGCTTGACCTATGATCTACTGATTTGATTTTTTTGTTATTACGTCAAGATAAGCGCGCGCATCACGTACAGTTAGCATTAGCAAGTCAGACGGCGCTTGGTGCCAAAATGTTTCAGTGAGAGCAAGCAACTATCAGACTGCACTACGAACAGAAATGGATATAAGAAAATGGCTATACGGTGCTGCTTCTTCAAGGCCTCCTCCAGCTTCACCAACGGAAGAGGGAGCAAATGCGCCCAGCACGGCCACCTCTGAAGAGCAAGAGCCTCATTCTGCGAGCAGCCATGATGCACCTGCTAGCATAAGCGCCAGCTGTGGAAGACAACCCATAGTCATAGATGACCTCGGGACTGACCGGCCCAACCAAATCGTCTTACAACAGTACCCTGCCAGCATTTTCAGTGGTAGGAAGCGTTCATTTGTCTCCGCTTGGTATCACAACCGAGACTGGCTTGAGTACAGTGTCAAGGCCGATGCAGCATTTTGTTTTTGCTGTCGGCTGTCTCGCGCCACTAGGAGGTCTCGGACTCTGGATGCCTTTGTGAGTGTGAGCTTTCGTAACTGGAAAAATGCTTTGAAGAGAGATCGGGGATTTCATAAACACGAATCTTCAAAGGAGCATATCTCTTGCTGTACGCTGTGGAAGGAGCGGGAGAGGCATGTCAATACTGGAAAGGAGATTTCAACACTTGTCAACGCAGACCAACTACGAAAGAACAGGTATTATGTTTCCTCTCTCATCGATGTTGTCGGATTTTTGGCGGAAAACCAGTTGCCTTTACGAGGGAAGATAGAGGCTTTTGATAACATGTCGGAGGGGGGGAGTGGACCTTTCCTCTCCTTACTGGACTATACGATTAAAAAGGACCCTGAATTGGCTGATGTTGTGAAAACGATCCCTCGCAACGCCACGTACACCTGTCACGACATGCAAAATGAACTCATAAGTACACTCAGCACTGTGGTGACAGAGACAGAGGCTATAGTGGAGGAAGTAGGCGACTCCTATTACACTTTGATAGTAGATGGAACCCGTGACCCCACTGGGTGTGAAAATATATCGATTGTCATTCGATTTGTAAATGAGTCATGAGGTCACAGAGCGCCCGCTAACCATAGCAAAAGCTGGCAAAGGTGACGCACAGACATTAACAGACACCATTTTGGCAGAGCTAAATGAAGTTGGACTGGACACATCAAAGATTCTAAGCCAGGTATTTGATGGGGCTGCCCTGATGTCTGGGAAGCATGGTGGCGTCCAGAAGCTACTGCAAGAGAAACTAGGTCGTGAGATACCTTATGTACACTGTCTTAACCACCAGCTACACTTAGTGGTAGTACACGCAATGTCAGCAGAGGCAGCTGGAGTGGACTTTTTTCATGTGTGTAATGCCCTCTACAATTTCTGCAAGAAGCCCACAATTGCTGTGCACTATAAGGGTGTGCATCTTAAACGCCTTCTAGAACAGAGATGGACGGGACATCTTTCCACTGTGTCAGTCATTCTAAAATCCTTCAATGACATAACATCTCTTTTGACTGAGATTGACTCTGTGCTGGCCTATGGCACAGAGATAAGAATGGAGGCTGTGGGCCTGCTGCGCGAGATGACCGAGCCCAGTTTCTCATTCATTGCCAAGTTAGTGCACACAGTTCTTGCCCTGTTGGACCCACAAAACAAGCTTCTACAGAGAGAGGACACTGACTTGATGACAGGTTTAAATATCGTGGCTAGTGCAACAGCTTGTGTACGGAAACTCCGTTGTGACGAGGAGTTTAATGAGGTGTGGGACATGGCCACGGCTGCCAGCGCATCACTGAGACCCGCAATCCCCAAACGGAGACGCAAAGCGAACACAAATATGGATGAGTATGTCGTTATGGGAACTACAGGACACAGGGATGATGACGAAAAAACAGAACTTCAGAGACTGCACTACAACACTATTGATTCAGTGCTTGGAGAGATGGATCAGATTCAGTGAGCGCAATTCACACTTGGCGAGTGCACTTGTTGCACTGAATCCAGAAAGTGATACATTTCTTGATGTAAAGGCTGTGAAGCATATTATGGACCTGTCACGATCGCCTATAATTGAGACAGAGTACGAAGTTGCTAAACAGTTTTTCAGCTCACAAAAACAATCACAGCCAATCGAGGGGGATTGGACTACACAGCACATCCTCTCAAAGTACCACACACATCTGATCGGAATGCCTAGTGCACTGACTGCTTTCAAACATTCAGGGGCGGATCCAGGGGGGGGGGGTGGTGCACAACCCCCCTTCGATCCAGGAGGAGGGTGCAGGGGTGCGCACCCCCCCCCACCCCCACTGCAACGCAACGGCATGGATGTCCTGGAGGCATACTCTTTGATTGACGACAAGAAGGACGCGCTCACTCAACTACGGTCAAATGCTGAAACTGAATTCTCTCTTTGGTTCGATTACACGAAAGCCATGATAGAATCTGTAGGAGGTGATGTCTCAATTGCCGAGAGTTGTAAAATGACAAATCCATCGTCCAAACACTGCCGCCAATACTCCCTTGCTCTTCTACCTCAGAAACATGTCCATTCCATTTCTCGACCACCTCAGCCAGGAAATGGACACCCGATTCTGTGCTGAAAATCGAGAAGGTAGTGATCTGTTTCTGCTGATGCCATCTGTAATAATCGCTGATACCTGCGACATTCCAGCCCTACATCAGAAGCTATTGCGTTGGAAAAACGACATGGAACATCCCGCAGGACTGATAAATGAGCTTAGAGACTGGCAGATGTTTTGGAGAAGGAAGCCCAACAACACGCTTCCAAGCACATTCATGGATTGTTTCTGCGCAGAAGATGGAGACGAATTTCCATCCATCAAAGTCCTACTCCATATTGGATGCACCCTCCCTGTAGGCTCCTGTGAGGCCGAACGCTCATTTTATTGCCTGCGTCGTCTGAAGACCTACCTAAGAAATTCCATGGGAGAAAGTCGGATGGCATCTCTGGCCCTCATGAACATGCAACATGACTTCACCATATCCCCACATGATGTGTGTGACATTTTCATTCAGAAACACAAGCGCCGTCTATTCCAAAATAGCATAATTTACGATTAATAAAATAATTCACATTCCGCTGTCCTATCTGATCTCTTTTGTGGGGAGAACCCCCTGCTTTGAGCTTCACAACCTAGGCGCATGGCGTTGCCGGGCTTTGACCAGCACCTATTAAACTACTCTATACACCTTAACATGGTGTGCGTTTAGAAACTTGGGAATTCTTCTGGATTATTTGTAGTTAATTAGCCTAATTAACTCAGGAGATCATAACAATCATTTCGCGAGAACCACACAAATCAGAAATTCCATATCAGAAAGCTCCAGTAGAACTACACAAAAAACATGCCGCACGCATGCACACCACACACACACACACACACACACACACACACACACACACCTACAAAATTCATCAATTTATAGCAGAAGGAACAGCTGGGCAAGTCGTTTCACCAGTTCCTCCATCTGACCATTAGTCATCGCGAATCTGTTGAACTGTTGGACTAGGGAAGAACGCAAGGAACTGCAGAAACTTCCAAGAACGCACGAAATGCCGTTTCTGACGATCACATTTTTAATAATTTCCTGGGGGAGGACCCCCAGACCTCCCTGTGCCCCCCCAACGCTATAATTTCATGCACCCCCCCCCCCCCCGCCATGAAATTCCTGGATACGCCCCTGACATGCCTCAACATTTGGCGCCTCCACAGCAATGTACGACAATTCATTCTCTACTCTGAGAAACGTATTGTTACGGTTTTCCGCCGCCCTTCTTACCCTTACCAAGGGGAATTAAGCCCCTTGTTCTTTCTGGGCCTGGCGTAACCGAGAGACTTGAAACGCCTCTTCCGGGCAAACGCAAGGTAGGGTTTTGGGACCAAGTCTCGCTCGTACCTAAATACCTGCGCCGCCACGGAAGCGGGGAACCAAGCCTCGCACGAGCCACGTGTAATTTGAGTACACCGAGTGGATTGCGTACCACGTGGGCAGAACCCCCTGCCTTGAGCTGCCACCGTTAAAGTTGGACCCCGATTGGAGCGGTTTTATTCGTACCACGCTTAGTCAATGATGGAAAACACAAGAACAATCGAATGGAAGGAAGAACACAGGTTTAATTATTATTCCCAATAGTATGTACAATGATCGGTAGAAGAAGAGACACAGAGCAGCCTTAAGCTGTCTTATTATAATACCCAGACACTGGCCCGTTCGCACTCACACAGGGAAATTGCAGGCAGGATGATGTTCAGGCCAAATGCGCCGACTTGGTCATCCAGGAACGGCCCCGTCCGGCTCTCCTCGGTCACAGCACGTCCCGCGATGATGGCAAACAGGCGGTGGAAGAATCCTCATAGCGCATCTCTCGAACAAAAGGCAGCAGATCAGGCAGGAAAGAGATGTACGTGTCTCTCAGCGCGGCTGGGCGGTTCCACAGCGCATTTAGCAACCAGCGCGCTATCACTCGCATAACCCAATGCAATATAGCAGCTCGACTTCAAGCTCAACCGAGCATCACTTTAATATGAGCGCGTATCTTGGTTCATGCGCATCTTTCTCCGATCTCATGTCTCTCAAACTCTACTGCTGACCGCGCTCCTTCAACTCCTCTTCTCTTCTCTGCAGTCCTCCTGGGGGCTTTGTGCGACGGGTTATATTTGCCACACCCTGGAGCCTTCTCGAACGTTCCAACCACGCCCTGTGACGCAGTGCTGCAGCCACTCCCTGGGAGCCCTGACTGGCGGCTCGCGCTTACCGTCAGCTTCTTCGCCGCCCTCATTCGGTCCCGACCCGACCTGCTAGGCCTGCCTCGTGTTAATTCGCGCCAAAAAGCCAAAAGCAGCACAAAGAGGCGAAAGGTGGCATAAGGCAATGGAGGCGGGATAAGGCAATGGAAGTATGAGAAGGACCTACTCTCATTATTCTACTCAACGCAAAACTAACACAGGAAAAGGACTATTCTTACACATACTATGAAATAACTGAACTATCGCGAGGCTACGTGTTGTTTGTGTGACTATACTATGAGGGGGAAATTTAACCTTCATTGTACAAAACTCAAAACCGCAACAGTATTTTCGGACCACAGACACGCAATGCTCCACAAAAGAAAGGCCCAGTTGGTTCAGCTAGCGTTTGAGAGGGACTTAACCCGAAAATGCACAACTGAGTGGAAGGACACCATTCTTAGGATGTTCAGCACCAACACTCGCAGCCTGCAACTCTTCTGAAGGTAAGCCATGCATTTCATTCACTTTACGATGCCAGCCTTGGCTTTCATGATTACTACACAAAATGTTGAATGATTTTTGGGTCTGTCTACATTTATTCGGTAAGAGTGGAGAGAAATAGTCTATTTCAAATGATGGTCCAATGACGCGCACAGTGCAGTGAGTGAAAGAGTGAAAGTGTGAAAGAGTGAAAGAGTGAAAGAGAGAAAGAGTGAAAGAGTGAAAGCATGAAAGAGTGAAAGAGTGAGAGACAGAGACGTGGCTTGCACGTAGGCTATATTTTCTGCAGTGTGGGGGCACAGTGCAGTGTGTGTGTGTGTGTGTGTGTGTGTGTGTGTGTGTGTGTGTGTGTGTGTGTGTGTGTGTGTGTGTGTGTGTGTGTGTGTAAGACAGAGACTTTGCAGCATGTTTTTAAATATTGTAACTGGGTTGGTGCTTGAGTGACAGAACTTCTTGGAGAGGATTGTTCAGAAAGTAGATGGGAGGGTTGTCCAGTCGATCTTTTCGGAGAGACAAAGTAAGAGTGTGAGATTTGTCAGGATTGAAAGACATGTTCCACTTGTTTGAACAGTCTGTGATTTTGTCCAGGTCTGCAGATAGTGAGGAGGTTGCAGACTGCCGATCTTAGGGATGAGGAATGGAGCGGCAGAGAGTAGAGTCATCAGCAAAGAGGTAGAGAGGATTTTCAAGAGAGTCTGAGAGATCATTGATGAAGACCAGAAAAAGCACAGGGCCCAGAACACTGCCTTGGAGAACTCCAGCCTGAACAGGAAGGGGAAATGAGAGAAACCCATTCAGGGCCACACGTTGACTACGACTAGAGAGGAAGTCTGCAAGCCATGCGTGGAGATTTCCATGGATACCATAGGAGGAGAGTTTGTTGAGCAGAGCGGGTGCCAGACCGTATCGAAGGCACGTGATATGTCAAGGGAGACAGCTCTAATTTCCTGTTTGACATTGAGGACCTCCATCCATTATTGAGACAGCAGAAGCAGCACGTCCACAGTAGAGTGACCTGGTCTGAATCCAAATTGATGATCGGAGATCAAGCCATTGGAGAAGAGGAAAGATTTGATATCCGAAGCAATGATGGATTCCATGACTTTGCTGATAATTGGGAGCAGGCTGATTGGTCTGTAGTTACAATGATCTGTTTTTGCACATTTTTTGTGTAAAGCGGTAATGTTGGCCGATTTCCAAGCTGATGGCAGATGACCTTGAGCAAAAGAGAGGGTGAAGAGAACAGAGAGAGAGGGAGTGAAAGAGTGGCAGAGCAGGATTTTAGGACCCGTGGGCTGATGCCGTCTGGTCCAGTTGCAGAATCAGAGTCGAGGTTTGACAAAAAACCTCTGATCCTTGTCAGGAGAGAAGGACACAGAGTCCTGGAGCAGCTGGGTTCGATTGGGTAAGGTGGGTACAGAGAGGGATGGGTTTGGGACACAAGATTTAGAGGCAAACACAGAGTTGAGGCATTCAGCTTTTTCACGTGCGGAGTCAGCCGTTAAGCCGTTTGAGGTGAGGAAGGGGATGGAGGGGGAACAAACACCAGAAACTGATTTGACCAGATGCCACCAGGATTTGGAGGAAGGAGACAGGTTTGAGAGTTCAGTCTTGAGAGTAGAGAGATATTGTTTCCTGGCTCTCCTGAGGGTGGACACACACTTGGTCTGAGCTTGGTGGAAGTAACTGAGATTTCCTTCAGTTGGATTAGCTTGGTTGGAGGCTCGGAGTGGGTTCATTGCTTCATGTGTGAAAAATACAATATATATATATAAAATGAAACTTGAACCGCTCTCTGTATATTCACGAATATACACAGTATGAAGGAGAACTGTTTCCGATTGCTGCATGGGTTCGACGACTCATGAATATTCATAAACAATCTCTCCTCGAAGTTCCTGAAGGAATTCAGATAAGTACGTACTAAGATTTCATTGCTGCAATAAACAGGTTTTGTTTCGGAGTAAGTTACAAAAGGATTGTGAGTAAGTGTTGTCACTTTAATCAAAAGTGATGTCAGCCGGACCCCACCCCTTCATGGCTTCGCGTTTGCAGCATCTACAGTACGTGAGTATGCACTCTGTTCCCTTCATTTCTTGGTCTTCCCTCCCCCACCCCCACCTCTTAAAAAAAATCCCCGATCCATCCCTGGAGTAGGTGTTGCATATATATACACTTGCGCCATTATATGGATTCGTCGGGCGTCGTTGGCGGGTGGGCGGGAGTAAAAAAATATAAAAAAATGACCTTACTCCACCAACCGGTAACTCTCCCTCCATAATGGGTGAAACGTCACACACATGTCCCACAAACCTTAGGGATGCCAGGGTGTTCATGAATAAATTGTAGGTCTCATGGTCTGGTCGCCATGTTGGATCAAATAAAAATAAAGAAATAATTATGTCTCTGAAACCGCCAAACATATTGAAGTCAAACTTTACAAATATGATCTAGTCGTCAAAGGGAATACATGTTTAAAATTTCAACGTGATCGGTCACAGTCTGGCTGCCAGAATTAAATATATATATTTGAAGAAGAAGAAACCTCACAATTTTATCTTCTCCAGCCATGTGACAATTTGTCTTAATTACGTACTGTTTCAACTCGGTGGCATCCTGTATTAATTACGTACGTCTATTAATTACATACTATTGTAATGCACCTTTTGACACTTTTTAGAGTGCTGAGGCCCCTTAGACCTTTTTATATTTTATTTTTATTGTATACTTAATAGTATAGGCTTGTATAAGAGCTAACACATATATCATATAATAAAGGGAGTGGGAGACAAGAGGTGGAGAGGGAGGGAAGCACAACAGGAGAGAACAGGGACATCAGTGGAAGAGAGAGAGAGGGCTGGGGCGGGGTGCATGGGATAAACAAGATGGACACTACAGGGGCTTTCAGGAAAGAAAACAGGGAATTTGAAGGAGGTGGATTTGGAGTGGCTTAACGGGGAAGAAAAGATCAAGGTTTTGGATGGGGGAAGATAATAGATGTTGATGAACAGCTGTTTTAAAGACCTGGAGGGAGGAGTGGGATTGAAGGGAGTGGGGGAGTTTGTTCCAGAGGTGGGAGAAAAGAGGAATGAAGGAGTGAAGGTGAGCAGAGAGTGTTGATTTTGGTAATTTCACCGGAAGAGGGATTATGGTAGTCCTTGTGCGTCCTGCAGGAATATTCGGGGGACAGAACACAGAGTAGGGAGAACAAGGCCGGAGAGGAGTTGGTAGAAGACAGAAAGACCACCTACCTGCCTACGGAGAGAGAGAAAGGCCCTCAGAATCAGCTTCATCGCGGGAGATTCCAATGATTCTGAAAGCTTTGGTTTCAACAGCGTGAAGCCGAGCTAGGTGTGAGGCAGGAGCACCAGCCCATAGGGGAGAACAGTATTCCATTGAGCTGCGGATGAAATCCTTGTATGTGGTGAGGAGCTCAGGTGTGTCAAGGAAGGACTTCGCACGACGGAGGATGCCCAGACGGCGACTGGCTTTGGAGGCCAACTTGGCAATATGACTTTCCCAGGAAAGATCATGGCAGATAGTGAGACCCAAAATGTTGAGTGACAGAACCTTGAAGACTTTTTAAGACACCTAAGATCACCAAGATCCCTGAAGACCTCTAAGACCCTTCAGACCTAACATTCCCTGAGGACCCAAAAGACTGAAATGACTTCGAAGACCAAAAAGACTCAGAGGACCCAAAAGACCCAGAGGAATTTTTTAATTTTTTTTTTAAAATCCAATTTTGAATTCAGTTTTACAAAAAGGACGTCATGGATCAGGTGTCCGATGAAAGCGGGGTTATATCAAAGCGGGGCAGGTTGGATCCAGTTCATATGTGCCCGCAGTTATAAAGTGGCCCGCCATAGGTGGCCGTCTAATTTAAATTTATCTCATACTTCGCTGCCCTTTATTACTCGTTTATATTTTGAGCCCATCTATCGATACATACGCGTGGTCTTTGTTTTTGGAAAAGAGGGAATTGAATGAATTGTTATTACTGGCGGGAGTACCTTTCTCGGAGCACCTACGGTGGGCAATGTGCTGTGGCATGCTTGAAATGCACATTATAATTTTTGTCATTTTTGAAAGACATTTTATTGATCATAACATATCGTGCATGATATCATGATCATATCCACATCATGATAGAAAGATGATTTATAATACCGGGTACCATCAAAGGTGGCACCATGTCTACCACATGTAAATTTTTGAGTTCAGGTGACATCCAGATCCAACATCCACGTGTACTCCATAATAGCAAAGGCTTGCGGCAACCGGAGGTTTCAAATGATGGTTAAACAAAAAGAATGGATATGAGACATCTTCTTTTTTATATTTAATTTTGTATACAAGATCGAGGCTCGTGAAAGAGCTAACATTAATCACACAAAAAGTCAAACCGACATATAAAACACAAAATAAGGGGAGCGGTAGACAAGATGGGGAGAGAGGGGGAAGGAACAAACACAACATTTGAGACCAGGGACATCGAGAGAAATGTGGGAGGGGGAGGGCTTGGGGGGAGGTGGGAGCGGTATAAAACATATGGACACTGCAAGGACTTCCAGGAAAGAAGTTGGAATTTCAAAAACGTGGATCTGGGGTGAATTAGCGGGGGTAGAAAAGATCAAGACTTTGGATGGGGGAAGATAAGAGATGGTGGTGAACAGCTATTTTAAAGACCTGGAGGGAGGAGTGGGATTGAAGGGAGTGTGGGAGATTGTTCCAGAGGCGGGAGAAAAGAGGAATGAAAGAGTGAAGGTGAGCAGAAAGCCTAGATTTTGGCCGTTTAACCATAAGAGGGTTGCTGGCAGATCTTGTGCGATCTGTAGGAATATTTGGGGGACAGAGCACAGAGAAAGCTGGGGGAGCAAGGCCGGAGAGGAGTCCGTAGAAGACAGAAAGACCACCAACCTGCCTGCGGTGAGTGAGTGAAATCTACATGAAACGGGACTACAAAGAAAAAGACATTCGCTAGAAACAAACAAAGGTACCGCACCGGTATCAACATTATAAAGGTGTGTTGCTTAAACATGAGATATTTCTCCTGTTCTATAAACGATATGTTTGTGTCCACAGCTGGAGGAGACTGTTATGATGGTTCGGTCCACCTCATGGTCCAAACATGAGTCTAATCATCACCAAACTCAGTACAACAAGTGCAGCGTGTCTTGGTGATACTGCCGAGCCCCGGGACGTGTCGACAGGTGGAGCTAGTGGTCTAAATAAACCATGGATGGCACAAGGAGCCTGCTTGCTGGTTGTCTGCATCTCCGATGAGACAAGGAGCCTCCTTGCTGGTTTTCTGCATCTCCGATGGGACAAGGAGCCTCCTCGCTGGTTTTCAGAATCTTTCATGGGACAAGGAGCCTCCTCACTGGTTTTCTGCATCTCCGATGGGACAAGGAGCCTCCTCGCTGGTTTTCAGAATCTTTCATGGGACAAGGAGCCTCCTCACTGGTTTTCTGCATCTCCGATGGGACAAGGAGCCTCCTCGCTGGTTTTCAGAATCTTTTATGGGACAAGGAGCCTCCTCGCTGGTTTTCTGCATCTCCGATGGGACAAGGACCCTCCTCACTGGTTTTCAGAATCTCCGATGGGACAAGGAGCCTCCTCGCTGGTTTTCTGACTTTCTGATGGGACAAGGAGCCCCCTCGCTGGTTATCTGCATCTCCGATGGGACAAGGAGCCTCCTCGCTGGTTTTCAGAATCTCTGGTGGGACAAGGAGCCTCCTCGCTGGTTTTCTGCATCTCCGATGGGACAAGGAGCCTGCTCGCTGGTTTTCACAATCTCCGGTGGGACAAGGAGCCTCCTCGCTGGTTTTCTGACTCTCCGATGAGACAAGGAGCCTCCTCGCTGGTTTTTGGCATATCTGATGGGACAAGGAGCCTCCTCACTGGTTTTCGGCATATCCGATGGGACAAGGAGCCTCCTCGCTGGTTTTCGGCATATCCGATGGGACAAGGAGCCTCCTCTCTGGTTTTCTGCATCTCCGATGGGACAAGGAGCCTCCTCGCTGGTTTTCGGCATCTCTGGAGAACGAAAAGTCACCAACACTTTCCCATCCCTTCAAATAATCAATTTTCACGCCTTTAAAATATAGTTAATTTAAACACGAGAGGAATGAGTATTTGTGACCAATGAGGAGAGGAAATAACCCCAAATAATCCTTTTCATAAAACATTTTGTTTTTATAGGATTTTAAAGACACTTTTTTGGATTCTAAATGTCGCAACAGGGTTGTCGATATTTAAGAAAGCTTATAGATTTGACTATCATAAACATAGTAATTATCCACAATAATAACATCAGCCCTCGTCATAATCAATGATCCATAAGCTATAGAGAGAGTTCGTGCTATATCGAAGTAGTCTTTGGGTAAAGTCTTCCCCAGGTTATGTTGGGTGTGGCTAGGTTATATTGGATGATGAGGTTATGCTGGGTGGTTATAGGTTATGCTGGGTGGTTAGGTTATTCTGAGTGGCTAGGTTATGCAGAGTGGTTGTAGGTTATATTGGGTGGTGAGGTTATGCTGGGTGGTTATAGGTTATGCTGAGTGGATAGGTTATGATGGGTGGTTATCGGTTATGCTGAGTGGGTAGGTTATGATGGGTGGTTATAGGTTATGCTGAGTGGATAGGTTATGCTGGGTGGTTATAGGTTATTCTGAGTGGATATAGGTTATACTGGGTGGTTAGGTTATGCTGAGTGGATAGGTTATTCTGAGTAGATAGGTTATTCTGAGTGAATGGGTTATGATGGGTGGTTAGGTTATGCTGGGTGGTTAGGTTATGCTGGGTGGTTTGTTATGCTGGGTGGTTTGTTATGCTGGGTGGTTTGTTATGCTGGGTGGTTTGTTATGCTGGGTGGTTAGGTTATGCTGGGTGGTTTGGTTGCGCCAGTTGGTTTGGTTGTGCTGGGTGGTTTGGTTGCACTCGGTGGTTTGGTTGCACCGGGTGGTTTGGTTGCGCTGGCTGGTTTGGTTGTGCCGGATGGTTCGGTTGTGCCGGGTGGTTTGGTTGCGCTTGGTGGTTTGGTTGCACCGGGTGGTTTGGTTGCGCCAAGTGGTGTTATTGCACCAGTTGGTTTGGTTGTGCCGGCTGGTATGGTTGCACCATTTGGTTTGGTTGTGCCGGGTGGTTTGGTTGTGCCGGGTGGTTTAGTTGCGCCAGGTGGTGGTGTTGCACCAGTTGGTTTCGTTGCGCCGGCTGGTTTGGTTGCACCAGTTGGTTTGGTTGTGCTGGGTGGTTTGGTTGTGCCGGATGGCTTGGTTGTGCCAGTTGGTTTGATTGCGCTGGGTGGTTAGGTTATGCTGGGTGGTTTGTTTTGCTGGGTGGTTTGTTATGCTGGGTGGTTTGTTATGCTGGGTGGTTAGGTTATGCTGGGTGGTTTGGTTGTGCTGGTTGGTTTGGTTGCGCCAGTTGGTTTGGTTGTGCTGGGTGGTTTGGTTGCACTCGGTGGTTTGGTTGCGCTGGCTGGTTTGGTTGTGCCGGATGGTTTGGTTGTGCCGGGTGGTTTGGTTGCGCTTGGTGGTTTGGTTGCACCAGGTGGTTTGGTTGTGCCAAGTGGTGTTGTTGCACCAGTTGGTTTCGTTGCGCCAGCTGGTTTGGTTGCCCCAGTTGGCTTGGTTGTGCCGGGTGGTTTGGTTGTGCCGGGTGGTTTGGTTGCGCCAGGTGGTGTTGTTGCACCAGTTGGTTTCGTTGCCCCGGCTGGTTTGGTTGCACCAGTTGGTTTGGTTGTGCCGGGTGGTTTGGTTGCGCTGGGTGGTTTGGTTACGCCGGGTGGTTTGGTTGCACCAGGTGGTTTGGTTGTGCCAGGTGGTGTTGTTGCGCTGGCTGGTTTGGTTGTTCTGGGTGGTTTGGTTGTGCCGGGTGGTTTGGTTGTGCCAGGTGGTTTGGTTGTGCCTGGTGGTTTGGTTGTGCCAGGTGGTTTGGTTGTGTCAGGTGGTTTGGTTGTGCCAGGTGGTTTGGTTGTGCTGGGTGGTTTGGTTGTGCTGGGTGGTTTGGTTGCGCCAGGTGGTTTGGTTGCGCCGGGTGGTTTGGTTGTGCCGGGTGGTTTTGTTGCGCCAGGTGGTTTGGTTATGCCAGGTGGTGTTGTTGCACCAGTTGGTTTGGTTGTGCTGGGTGGTTTGGTTTTGCCAGGTGGTTTGGTTGTGCCAGGTGGTTTGGTTGCGCTGGGTGGTTTTGTTGCACCGGGTGGTTTGGTTGCGCCAGTTGGTTTGGTTGTGCCGGGTGGTTTGGTTGCGCCAGGTGGTTTTTGGTTGTGCCGGGTGGTTTTGGTTGCGCCAGGTGGTGTTGTTGCACCAGTTGGTTTGGTTGCACCAGATGCTTTGGTTTGGTCGAGCCCGTTGGTTTGGTTGCTCAGGTTGGTTTGGTTGAGCCCGTTGGTTTGGTTGCACTGGGTGGTTTGGGTGCACGGCTTGCCGTTGCTGTCCCAGCAGTTAGTCAGGAGAGGAATTTGGAATTTATTTAAGGCTGCCATTGATAACTAACTTACTCTTCAAGAAAGAGACCATAGTGAGGAGCTGTGCTCCTATGCGAGTCGAAAGGATTGACGCGACAAAAGACGGGAATTCGTCCGAGCTCCTTTATTGGTAAAACGAAAACTTGGGTACTCTGAAAAGCCCGTTTATCGGGTAGCAATATATACTGAAACGCAAAAGAAACTTACCACCTTTGAAACCTTTAAATATCAACAATAACACTGCGTGTAGTGAATGTGTGAACTTATTTGTGGACAATAGTGTCCTCACTGTCAGACAAAACGGTCACGGATGGTCACTTGAACCTTCAATGGTCACTTCATAGCACAGCTGTTGAACAGCCGTTTTGACTGTCAGTGATTAGCCAAGGGGTACGGGATGATTTTAATGAGCTGCACGTGATGTCTTGATATTGGCTTTAAAAAGGCCAGTGCAAAATGGGCATTTCAATCAACATGCCGCAATTGTCAAGGGATCAACGGCAGCGTGCCCTGGGCATGCTGCAAGGCGGATTGAGCTACCGTGAGGTGGCACGTCGCCTTGGCTGTTCACACCAGACGATATCGGCCCTGGTGGACAGAGACACCCTCCACAACTCTGCAGATGACAGACCTCGATCAGGGAGGCCAAGAGTCACCACTGCAAGGCAGGACAGGCAGATGGTCCGAAGTCACCTGCGGGATCGATTCCGTCCAGCATCCCGCACTGCGGCAGAAACTCCGGGGCGTGCAAACCCACGGATCTCCAATGATACTGCACGAAGACGACTGCATGACTATGGTCTGACTGCCAGAAGACCATACAGAGCCCCCGTGATGACGGCTGCCCATCGCCGCAACCGACAGAGATGGTGCCAGCAGCATCAGAGGTGGACCTTGGCGCAGTGGAACGAGGTCGCTTTCAGCGATGAGTCAAGGTTCTGTGTGGACAGTCCTGATGGGCGTGAGCGTTGCTGGAGAAGAACTGGCGAGCGATATGCCGATTGTTGCGTGCGTCAAGCCAACAGGTGGGGTGGCCCAAGTGTGATGGTGTGGGCCGCCATATCAGGCCGGTACAGGACGCCACTGGTGGTTGTGGATGGGAATCTTAACGCCCAGCGGTATGTGGATAACATCCTGCGACCTCATCTGCTGGCATTCCTGCTAGACCACCCAGAACTGAGAACCTTTCAGCATGACAACGCTCGTCCCCATGCTGCTCGCTTTACCACTGCATTTCTCCAAGGCGAGAACATCAACACCATGCAGTGGCCTGTGCTCTCCCCTGATCTGAATCCCATAGAGCACCTGTGGGATGAGCTTGGGAGATGCGTAGTTGGCAGGGCCAGGACACGGGCAGAGCTGCTTCAGACATTGAGGACTGAGTGGGACAGAATCCAGCAGCAATCCATCCAAAGACTGGTAGGCAGTATACGCCGACGATGCACTGCCTGTATCCAAAACAATGGTGGCCACACACGCTATTGAAAGGGGACTGACATTGCACCCTGTGCTGTTCTGTACTGTAGAACAAACTGATGAGATGGTGTATCTTGGTCAAAAACTTGACATGTCATCAATAAAATGCCAATGTTTCAATTAGCAATTGTTGGTTTGTTTTATTTTGAACTGTTACAATTTTATTACATTTCAAACAAGTGGTAAGTTTCTTTTGCGCCCAGGGCACGCTGCCGTTGATCCCTTGACAATCGTGGCATGTTGATTGAAATGCCCATTTTGCACTGGCCTTTTTAAAGCCAATATCAAGACATCACGTGCAGCTCATTAAAATCATCCCGTACCCCTTGGCTAATCACTGACAGTCAAAACGGCTGTTCAACAGCTGTGCTATGAAGTGACCATTGAAGGTTCAAGTGACCATCCGTGACCGTTTTGTCTGACAGTGAGGACACTATTGTCCACAAATAAGTTCACACATTTACCACACGCAGTGTTATTGTTGATATTTAAAGGTTTCAAAGGTGGTAAGTTTCTTTTGCGTTTCAGTATATATAAGCACAATCAAACACGTCATGCCGGAAGCCACGCCTCCCAAGCCGGGCGCGGCATGCCGATCGGAGCGTTTGCCCGGGAAAGGCGAGGCTGGGCATGCCCGGGCGGCCTGGGCGAGCCCGGGAAAGGCGAGTATGGGCATGCCAGGGCGGCCTGGGTGAGCCCGGTACAGTGATCGCTCCCTGGTTGCGTCATCGGCAGGGGTAAGGCGATTGTGTATGCTCAGCGGCAACCGCTACACGCGCCCCCCAGAATCGACTTGCACCGGCAGGGTCAATTTAAGGGGGGTCCTGATGACCCGGTCGAAGCGACCCCTGGAGGGTCGTGGGGGGGGGGGGTCCGGTGTGGTGGTGGGTGGTCGAGCGGGGGGAACCGTGGACGGGGGGCGGCCTCGCCGCGGAGGAAGGGCCAACCATAGTGGTTGGTCGACGTCCAAGTGCGCCGGCTTGAGGCGGTCCACCGAAATCCGGTCCGACCTGCCGCCGACGTCGACGACGAAGGACTTGTCGTCCTGTCGCAGGACCCGGAAGGGCCCGTCGTACGGCGGCCGGAGTGGCCCCCGGTGTGCGTCATGACGCACAAAAACGTACTCCGCTGTGCGAAGCGCTGGGGCGACGTAGGACTGGGGGCCACCGTGGCGGGACGTTGGCACGGGGGCAAACCGTCGGGCGGCCTCCTGGAGGTCCGAGCGCTGGCGAGCCGCGGACCAGGGACTGGTAGCGTCGGGCATGAACTCGCCCGGGACGCGTAGCGGCTGGCCGTAGACGAGCTCAGCGGTGGACGCCTGGAGGTCCTCCTTGGGGACCGTGCGGAGGCCCAAAAGGACCCACGGCAGCCGGTCGGCCCAACCGCCATCCTGAAGGCCGGCCATGAGCACGGCCTTCATGGAGCGGTGAAAACGCTCGCACAACCCGTTGGCTTGGGGGTGGTAGGCCGTGGTACAGTGGAGCTTGACCCCCAGGTTGCGGGCGACCGCACCCCAAAGCTCGGAGGTGAACTGCGGACCGCGGTCCGAAGAGATGTCTGCCGGTGCGCCGAAACGGGCGACCCAGGTGGCGATGAAAGCCTGCGCCACGTCGGCGGTTGTGGTGGAAGCGAGGGGAACGGCATCCGGCCACCTGGTGGTCCTGTCCACCATGGTGAGCAGGTGTGTGAAACCTCGTGATGGGGGAAGGGGGCCCACCAGGTCCACGTTGACGTGGTCGAAACGCCGTTCAGGCACGGTGAAAGGTGCCAGCGGGGCCTGGGTGTGGCGGTGGACCTTGACCAACTGGCAGGCCGTGCAGGCGTTGGCCCAGTCGCGGACATCCCGTCGAAGTCCATGCCAGACGAAACGCGCCGACACCAGCTTCTGGGAAGCTTTCCGGCCCGGGTGAGAAAGGCCGTGGAGGGAGGCGAAAATGCGGCGCTGCCAGGTAACGGGCACGACGGGGCGAGGCTGGCCTTGGGAGACGTCGCAGAGCAGGACAGTGTCCGCGAAGGGGACGTCGGCCAGGCGGAGGCCCATGTCCGCCGCCCGGAGGGCTTGCACCATGGTGTCGGCAGTTTGGTCGCCCACCATAAGCGCGAAGTCCATGCCCAGGTGGACTGCGTTCGCGCTGGCCCGAGAAAGACAGTCGGCCACGGCGTTGTTTTTTCCGGCGACGTGCAGGATGTCCGTGGTAAACTCCGACACGGCGGAGAGGTGGCGCTGCTGGCGGGCCGACCACGGCTCCGTGACTTTGGCCATCGCGTAAACCAATGGCTTGTGGTTGACGAAAGCCGTGAACGGGCGGCGCTCCAGGAGGTGGCGGAAGTGGCGAACGGCCAGGTATCGACCGAGGAGCTCGCGGTCAAATGTGCTATATTTTAGCTCGTTCGGCCGGAGTTGCCGGCTAAAAAAAGCGAGTGGCTGCCAAACTCTGTTCACCCATTGTTCATGTACGGCGCCCACCGCGTAGTCGGAGGCATCCGTAGTGAGGGCGATGGGAGCGTTGAGCACCGGGTGAGCAAGCAGCGTTGCGTCGGCGAGGGCCAGCTTTGCGCCTGTGAATGCCGTGTCCATGTTTGCGGACCAGACGACGTCATGCTTGGCCGGCTTGCCCCGGAGGGCTTCATAAAGGGGCCGCATGAGCTGAGCAGCACGGGGCATGAAACGGTGATAAAAATTCACCATGCCGAGGAACTCCTGCAGGGCCTTGATGGAGCAGGGACGCGGGAACTTGTTGATGGCCTCGACCTTGGTTGGCAGTGGCACGGCCCCGTTCTTGGTGATGTGGTGGCCCAAAAAGTCAACGGCCGTCGTGCCGAAGTGGCATTTGGCCGGGTTGACGATTAGGCCGTGCTCGCTGAGGCGTCCGAACAGTGTTCGGAGGTGGAGGAGGTGCTCGGCCCGGGACGTGCTGGCGACGAGGATGTTGTCCAGGTAGACGAAGAGGAACGGCAGGTCGCTCAGCACGCCGTCCATCAAGCGCTGGAACGCCTGGGCCGCGTTGAGGCCAAACGGCATCCTCAGGAATTCGAACAGGCCGAGAGGTGTGATGACGGCCATTTTTGGGACGTCGGCCGGCCTGACAGGTACCTGGTGGTATCCCCGTAGCAAGTCAATTTTCGAGAAAATGACCCGCCCCGCCAAACGGGCGGAAAAGTCCTGGATATGCGGGACAGGATACCTGTCGGGGGTGGTAACGTCGTTGAGGCAGCGGGAGTCACCACATGGGTGCCAGCCGCCCCCCGGCTTCGGCACGATGTGCAGAGGTGAGGCCCACGTGCTATCGGAGCGCCGCACGATGCCGAGGTGCTCCAACGCGTCGAACTCGGCCTTTGCCATGGCGAGCTTGGCCGGGTCGAGGCGGCGGGCTCTGGCGTAGACCGACGGGCCCGTAGTTGGTATGTGGTGCTCGATACCATGTCTCACTGCGACGGCCAAAAACGTCGGCCGCGTGAGGGCCGGGAACTCTGCGAGCAGGCGAGCGAACTCGTTCGCCGCCGGGAGGGCGCATGATAGTTCGGTTGGTGAGGAGCTGCTCATTGTGCATGCCAGGGAGCTGAAAGTCTCGGCGTTGACGAGGCGACGCCGTTTTACGTCGACTAGCAGCCCGTGCGCGCAGAGGAAATCGGTGCCTAGCAAAGCCATGGGCACGCTTGCCGTCACAAAGGTCCAATTAAAGCGCTGGCTGCCGAAGCAGAGGGTGACGTTGCGCGGGCCGAAGGTGCGGATGGCCAATCCGTTTGCAGTGACCAAGGAGGGGCCGCAAACGGCAGTCTGCCTGTCCTGCTCGGAGGCGGGTATGACGCTCAGTTGGGCACCGGTGTAACAAAGAAAACGCCGCCCGGACGCTTTGTCCTTGATGAAAAGCAAGTTGCCCAAGTGGTCGGTGCTCATGGCTGGTAATGAACGCCGGCCCGGCCGTTTCCCGACTCGCCGAAAGTGCACGGGGGTCGGCATGTCCGAGCCTTTTGTCCGAACCTAGCATGGTAATAACACCATTCCTGGTCAGGTGGAGGCCGCGGCCGTCGTGTTGGAATCGGTCGGCGCAGCGTGGCGGCCACCAGTCGCACTGGCAGTTCGGCCTCCAACCGCACCGGGCGCTCGGGTGCCATGGGCGTCACCTCGGACGGCGGCGGGCTCCAGGTAGCTGCCCCGATGTGCTGGCCTGCCGAGGAGATCTTGTCGGCTTCCCTGGCGAGGGCGCGGGGAGCCGTGTTCTGCGTGCCTGCCAGGGCTAAGCGTACCTGGCTAGGTAGCTGGCGGAGGAACAGCTCCCGGAAAAGAAAATCCGAGGAGTGCTCACCTCGCAGCGAGAGCATGTAGTCCATCCGCTCGGACGGGTGCGTGTCGCCGAGCTCGGGCAGGTCGAGCAGGCGTCGTGCGCGTTCTGCCGGTGAGAGGGCGAATGCGACGAGGAGGAGCATCTTGATCGCACCATATTTGTCAGTGGCTGGCGGGTGCTGGAGGAGGCTCAGGGCGCGGGCCGCGATGGCGGAGCTGAGTGCCGCTACCACATGGTGGAAGTGGGTGTCATCTGCGGTAATGCCTCGCAGGGCAAACTGGGAGTCTGCCTGGGTGAACCAAACCGCCGCATGAGCCTCCCAGAAGGTAGGCAGTTTAAGGGTAACTGCCGTGTCCATGTCCAGGTCACCAGTGAGGAGCTGTTCTCCTACGCGAGTCGAAAGGATTGACGCGACAAAAGACGGGAATTTGTCCGAGCTCCTTTATTGGTAAAACGAAAACTCGGGTACTCTGAAAAGCCCGTTTATCGGGTAGCAATATATATAAGCACAATCAAACACGTCATGCCGGAAGCCACGCCTCCCAAGCCGGGCGCGGCATGCCGATCGGAGCGTTTGCCCGGGAAAGGCGAGTCTGGGCATGCCCGGGCGGCCTGGGCGAGCCCGGTACAGTGATCGCTCCCTGGTTGCGTCATCGGCAGGTGTAAGGCGATTGTGTATGCTCAGCGGCAACCGCTACAATAGGATGTTTATTGTCCAGCAACGATTATTGCAGGCAGGCAGGTTTTCCTGCTCAACTTCCTTCTGATGGATACCTCTCTATATATAGATGGAAATATTGGAGGTTGTGGATTGTTAATGCAATGTTTTGAATTTACATTAAATGCTCCAAAAATAAGGAAAGCAAACTCCTGATCAAACCTGACCAAGATCCTCCTTGCCCGGTTGCCCAGTTTATCCGGGCGGTCAGCTCCAGGAAAATTTTGGGTCGTTCCATATTATTTCCTTTTCTTAGTGATGGAGCTCACTGTGCCCTTGGGAAATTTCAACAATCCAGAAATTGTTTTCTACCCTTCCCCCAAATATATGCGTCATCACAATGCTATCTCAGAGTTCTACAGACAGTTCCTTGACCTCATGGTAGAGTTTCTGCTCTGACATGCACTGTCAACTGTGGGACCTTATATAAAAAGGTGTGTTTCTTTGTAAATCATGTCCATTCAATAATTGAATTTACCACAGGTGGACTCCAATAAAATGGTAGATACATCGAAAGGATGATCAAAGGAAATTGGATGCAACTGAGCTCAATTTGGAGTGTTATAGCAAAGGGATTGAATACTTATTGACACAAAACATTTCAGTATATATATATATATATATATATATATATATATATATATATATATATATATTGTTATAGATCGCGGCTAGATGTTATAGACCGAGCGGTTGGTGACCGCGACCTAACAAACTTACCCGATTCCACCCGAACGTTGACTAATCGCGCTACGCTAGATCAATTGAGGAAAGGACACACGGCTGGGTTTAAAATGACACGACACCAGGGATACGGTTCTCAAGACCTCCGGAGGAGGTTATATTATGGCGGAAGGTCAGATTACAACGACAAGAGGGACAGCATAGGAAGATAGGCACTTAAACACGGTCTTATAATAGCCCCGACAGACGACAGATAAACAGGACAAAACTGACTCACACGGGGATTGATGGCAAGGAAGGGCAGAATCGATGGCCAGCACAAGGTGCACCTTGTGCTCAGGGACAGGATAGCGCGGCCCAAAAGATGCAGGAGGTCTCTCAGCGCTCGGAGGTAGTGACTTGTGACTTGTCTTCTCAAGCTGGGGGCGCATCTGACGTCACGTCCGGTAAGTCGCTGCGTATATCCGGCGGGGAGTGACACGCCCTCGGCTCGTTAGCTCCGCCCCAGATGGAATCAGTCCGTTGCTTGTCATTGGGTGCGGGGGTTACCGGCTCCGCCCTTGACGAGGGGCCGACAGGCAGCCCCTTCGTGGTAACCCCGTCGGCGCACATGGGTAATGGCGGCTAACCGAGCCGGAGTGAGGACGCACACTCCCCGCGCCGTCGCCGCGCCGCCCCCCTCTGCTGTTGTAGTTGTTGTTGTTGTAGCATTGTAGTTTCTTCATGGGGAAGAGATGCGGGGAGGTATGGGGAGGTCCTAAACTCACTACTGGTGCCATATAATCACATTCTGGTGCAACGAAGAGTCAGAATTAATGGAAACGAGTCCTTAACTGACATAGACTAAGAATAACTAGCAAGATGTCCGAAAGTTGTCTACATGAGATGCGGTGGACCTGGGCACGACATTGAATGGGGGAAAAGGGGGAAGGTCGGTTCTACAGAGTGTTGTTTACAGACAATGGGACTAGGGAATGGGGGATTGGGGATAGTTGGGGAGTATTGGGGAAATAGGGGAATATTTACAAGCGGATATGGAGGCCAAATTCCATATCCGCAACAATATATATATATACACAATTTTATAAACAGGAATCAAATTCCTGCGAGGGGCTAAGTGTGAAAAAATTCTGACAATGCGGGGCTCGAACGATGGACCTCAGTTGATTACGCGTCAACAGCCCACTGCGATATTGAGCCAGCCGCAATCTCCTCAGAACTTTTCGACACTCAACACTGCGAGCTTTATAATGGCCGATGTCTTACGTGCCTGCTGGGCAGACCCAAAATGTTAGCGTGAGTATATGGATGCAAGTAGAAATGCATTGAAGATTAATTCATCCACAATTTATGAACAGGAGTCAAATACATACATATACATATATACATACATACATACATACATATACAATATACATATATATTATATATACATACATACATACATGCATATACATATATACATACATACATATACAATATACATATATATTATATATACATACATACATATACATATATATACATACATATACATATACATAGATATACATACATATACATATATACATACATACATATATATATACATACATACATACATACATATACATATATATACATACATATACATACATATACATATATACATACATATACATATATATACATACATATACATATATATACATATATATATATATATACACATACATACATATATATTGTTGCGGTTTTGAAATAAAGGTTAATTTCCCCTCTTAGTTACACCACAACATGTAGCCTTGCGATAGCTCAGTTATTTCTTAGTGAATGTAAGCGTAGTCCTTTCCTGTGTTTAGTTTTGCGTTGAGTAGGCCAGTGAGATTAAGTGTTCTTTTGGCGCTTTAGTTTTGGTTTAGCGCTGAAATACCACACAGCAGGCCTGAACAAGTCGACCGAGGCCAAAGGAAGGCGGGGCAGGAGGAGCCATCGGTAAGCATGAGCCGCCAATCAGGGCTCGGGGGGAGTGGCTAACCATGACGACCAGAGGCGAGGTTTGGAACATTCGAGTCGGGCCGGGGCGGAGCCATATAACCCTGCTCCGAGCCCCCCCCCCCACCTCAGATGAGTTGCGCAGCCCATGAGATGAGTTTTAGATGAGGAGAGATCGCACGAGAACGGACGGCACGAGAACGCAGAAGGAATTGAATTGTCGTTGTACACGAACTTTGTCCTGTTCCCCGCGCTCTGCGCAGTATTAATCGCACACTGTAAAGAACGACCGGGCCACAGACGCGCGATTTCCTCCTGCCTGCCTTCGCCTGGATACGTGCCGTGACCGCCACAGGGCTACACCACGAGTGAGCTGTTCTCGGAGCGACCGAAGCGGGCGTGCTTGGCACGCGAACTTCTCTTCCTCCATCTCCCCGTGTATGTGCGTGGGCCCATTTGTCTGGGAATAAGTAAGACTGACTAAGCTCTGCTCTGTGTCCCTTTCCTTTCCTTTCATTCTGATCATTGTGCACAGTGTAAATAAATTCTGTTCTTCCTTCTGATTTGACCATCATGTCTCTTCCATCATTGGCTTCGCATGGTACGAATAAAACCGCTCTAATCGGGTTCCAATAGAAAAGTAACAGCACGAGTGACGTGATACGCATTCCGCTCGGGCGTACTCGATTAAGCGTGGCTCATGCGAGGCTCGATCCCCGCTTTCGTTGCGGCGTGGGTACCAAAGGTACGTGCGAATTTGTCCCGAAACCCTTTTCCACGTTTGCCCGGAAGTGGCGACTCGGTCTCGCGGACCCGAAGACCCAGGGGGGAAAAAGGGGTTTAATCTCCCCTTTGTAACGGGAACGGGCTTCAGGGGACCGCAACAATTTGGTGTCAGTGGAGTGGGATTTGAACCCTAAAAAATGTTTTGCACGAATTGGCCACAGCAAATTGGTGTTTGGGAGTGTGAGATAATTGGACTTAGAGTGCGCTTCACGCACTCGAAATTAAGAGTGGACGAAATTTAGTTGTAAAACCAAATTAAATTCGTACCATGGCTGGCCAAGGCGGTCAAATGCCGGTGTGAGTAGAAGAAGAGGAATTGATGACCCAGGACCCACAGCAGGAGTTGGTAGACGAAGGGAATTGATGAGGGTGCGGCAGCTGGCGAAGAAAATGGCGGCGCCTCGCACGTGGCGGCGAGAGCCGAGCCCGCAGGGCCAGGGGACTGGGGTCTTTTTATGATTCAAATAGCGGCGAGCTTCGATAGAGTGAATGAAAACATGAAAGAAATGGGGAGGGTATTGGAAAACAAAATGGACACCCAAGAGAATAAATTGAAAGAAATGTGGGACAAATACACCCGGGAATTGAAATAAATGGGGGACAAATCCACCCGTGTAAGGAAAAAAATGATGGAAGAGTCAAAGAGGGACATAAAAAAGGTGGGGGAGGACATTGGGCGCAGGTTGAGCCTTGAGCGGGAAGGTCGCGGTGGTACGCGACGAGGTGACACGGTGTGAGGAACGCGTGGGGAGCGAGCTTGAGCGAAGCACAGCCAAGTTGACTGGGGCAATGAGAGTCGCGACATGAAGTGTAGAAGAGCCGGCGATCGTCGCATTGGAAAATAAAATTTTGGGGGCGCCGGTGAGGGTTGAGTTGGAAAAGAAAATTTCATGGGTGCTGGTGGTCGTCGAAGAAAAATAAATAATTGGGGCCGAAGAGACGGTAGAATCGGAGAATAAATCGCAGGAGAAACAAATGGAATATGCAGAAAGTCTGCATTTGCACCATGATGCCGTGCTTACTAACGAAATTAAAAGTTTGCAGGTGCTGGCGAAAAAGCCGGGGAAGGAGGTCCCCAATGTGAGTTGCGAAAATGGCGCGAATGTGTTTGGCGCGAACGGGTTTTCGGCACGCTTGGGAGAAAGGCGAGACCCGGGCGTTCACGGTTGGGCCATTGTGTGGTGTACGAGTGAGGGTGGCACAATTTGCGAAGGGCCCATTGTGCGGTGTACAAGGGCGACTGGCACGGAGTATGAGAGGGCGTGCGTGGAGCGCGAGTGTGTGAGAGGAAAGTGTGCGCCGGAGTGTGCAGGAGATGAGTGTGTTACAGAGTGTGTAACGGGAGAGTGCGCACCTGGGGGTGTGGAAAAAGAGTGTGTGATGGCCGAGGAGTGTGAGCGAGAATGCACAACAAAGTGTGTGGGGGGCGCGTGTGCACCTGGTTGTGCGGTAAAGGAGTGTGGAGGAAAAGTGCACACCTGCGTGTGTAAAAAAAGAGTGTGCGATAACGGAGTGTGTGGGAGGCACGGGGTCACCTGAGTGTGTGAGTGTGGAGTGGGTCGCGAGTGGTGAGGATGCGGCTCAAGCATTGACACCGACCGGGGTAGTGCCTAGCGGGACGGATAACAGACGCGAGCACCCGGTGAGTTGTGTGCAGCAGGGACCAGAGGGAATCCGTGCCGCATCGGTCTCCCAAGGACCGGCGTCCACGATCCGTGCCGGCCCCCCCACTGTATGGTTGGTGCCGTGCCGTGGCGGCAAAGGCAGTTCAAGGGGAGGGAGGAGTTTTCGGAGCCGCGCACCCTTTCGGGTGCGGTGCTCCGACCATAGCCGGCTGGGTCACCGTGCGTGGGACCGTGAGGCCCCGCGCCGGGATGGAGCCCTGCACCTCGGCCCATCCATACCTCCCCCCTTGGATCGAAAATGCTGGACGGACACCCCATACAGGAGACCAACCACCCACATGGATCGCTCGGCCCTTCGAGGCCGAGCCATGACAACGTATTTCCACACGAAGAGGCTCAAGTGTAGCGGACTGATGAGAGTAGTGTACCCCACATGGGGGAATGGTAGTGTAACCATTCCTCACAAACGGGGCCCATGAGCATTAGTTTATAGGGATGGCAGTGATAGGCTCATGGGGGTGCCAGCAATGGTTGCCTCCATGGGGCACCGAAGCTAGCCGAGGGAGGGCTAGGATAATGTTAGGGATCTAGCAGACTGTAGGGACCAGAATTAAGTAGTGACACCTGTACTATAGAGGGGACGTAGGTAGCTTAGATGGTTGTTAAAGAAAAGGGAGTGCATAGCGTAAAGGGACGACGGAGAAGCACGAGAGTAGGGGAAGTAGTCAGCTAGATGATGATGTATGTTTGAGGAATTGTGTGTAGAAAATAAATGGAATTGTGTTGCAGGTGTGTGAGCACAAAAGGTGTGCGAGATAAATGGTTTGTGAGAAAAATGGTGTGCGAGATAAGTGGTGTGGAATGCTTGGTGTGGGAATAAAAGGTGTGGAATGCATGGTGCAATGGAGTGAATGGGGGGAGGTGGAACCCATTCGCGAAAGCCCGGGGTGGGTAGTGTAAAGCCAGGTAGAGGGCATCGGCAAAATTTGTATGGATATTGACACCTGTGGTGCGGGTTGTGGAAAGAAGTTTTTTGTAGGGTGCATGAGACTATGGAATGGCTGGGTGTGTGGCTTAATTGGTGCGTGTGGTTATTGGGGCACTCCACCACTTGTATTTTGTCGGCCAGGTGAGGCCGCAGGTAGGCTCTGGGAGCCGGTTAGGGTAGTCGTTGAGTGGGGCCCGAGGATCCAAGGGAAGGGCCCGTGCCCAAGGGATCCAAGGTTGCCCAATGCCAAGGTGGGCATCAGGGAGTAAGAGCCAGGGAGGGCCTTCCCCAGTTAGGTAGTCGCGGGAGCAGGTAAGCTCGGGTGGCGACTTCAGTGGCGGAGGTGCGCAGGTAGGTAGACCTGCTAGTGGAGCCACACGACCCAGCCCCGAAATTGTGCAAAGGCACAGTGTGAAAATTCGTTGGGAGTGAGACCCAAATTCGGAGGACACCACAGAGTGGGCAATGGGAATTGGGGTTCTCAGAACCACATAGTTTAAAGAGGCCGATTGGCAGGGTATGACCCCGGGTAGTTTAAATGAGTAACGTATTAGAATAGTTAGGATGTGAGAAATCCCTTCGCACCATCCACAGCCAGTCACTGAGGAGGACGAGCTCCACACCAGGGCTCTGTAAGCCATTTGAGAAGTGAGACGCATCATGACGTAATGAGACATTGTGTTGTTCCATCCCTTCCTTCCTGGGAGGGATTGGGAGACGAATTTGGAATTAGAGGGGGATATGGGAGACAAGACGTAGAGACGGATTGTGAATGCAAGGGGGGCTAGGGTCGTGTAGCGGACGGTGGGGGGTACGGATGGTTAGGGACGAGCCTGCTCTGCTCGCTCTTCCGCGTCCCTCGTGCCACGTTACCATGTTTTTTTCTATGTGCCACTGTGTGCTTTTCCAATTGCTTGTGGAAGGTTGGTTACCTGACAGGAGTAAAGGCTTGTCAGTGGACTCACTCCTTTTGAGAGGAGTGGTCCAATTGTATGACCATGCATTGTGGCCCTTCGGGGTCAGAATGCATGTGTTTGAATGACCATGTGCTTCAGCCTTGGGGTTGAGGTGCATGTGTAATGTTATTGTCTCTCCCCCCGCTCCAGGACCATTTTGGAGGCCGAACTGTGCAGCACCATCGACCTGTGCAGCATCCCTTCTACACCTTGTTACATCTGTGCAGCCGAACTGTGCAGCACCTTGCACCTTCGGAACACTTGTTTGAGTGGCGTTAATGCCATGCAGTTGGACCACATGAGAACGGCCCTGCAGGCCAAATAAAAGCATTTTTGTGCATTTTATTATTGTGTGCTAGGCATAAGAAGATGTGCAAGTTTAGATGGCCTTGAAGTTTCAAATGGCCTGTATGCCGGTCAAGGGGCCAGCTGGTTTGATATATGCACACAGAAGAAGCAAGAAGCAAGTAGCAAGTGCCATTTTTTAGTGTGTTTTTGCTGTGTTTTCTCTCCCCTCCAATCTTCTCTTCCAAAAAGAACAGGTCCTGGGTCATAGAATTGTAAATATACATGCTTGTAAATATAAGAATGCTGCCCACCGGCTATGTGTTTAGTTTGAAATTTCCGGAAATACTCGGGTAGTTGTGGGCGTGAAACTGTTAGGAAGCTGCTCAACGCAATAGGAGGGACATATCTAGTACTAAACCTGTCGCACACATGGGTCAGAGTAAATGGTAGGGGGAACCACACCTATGTGTCACATTTAAAAGTAAGGTTAATTTTGCATGTCACTCTCTACCGATCGTTCCATTGGGTGGTTTTGACTCGGGGACGAGTCTGACGAGGGAGGGGTGTAGTGTTGCGGTTTTGAAATAAAGGTTAATTTCCCCTCTTAGTTAGTTACACCACAACATGTAGCCTCGCGATAGTTCAATTATTTCTTAGTGAATGTAAGCTTAGTCCTTTCCTGTGTTTAGTTTTGCGTTGAGTAGGCCAGTGAGATTAGGTGTTCTTTTGGCGCTTTGGTTTTGGTTTAGCGCTGAAATACCACGCGGCAGGCCTGAACAAGTCGACCGAGGCCGAAGGAAGGCGGGGCAGGAGGAGCCATCGGTAAGCACGAGCCGCCAATCAGGGCTCGAGGGGAGTGGCTAACCACGACGACCAGAGGCGGGGTTTGGAACATTCTAGTCGGGCCGGGGCGGAGCCATATAACCCTGTTCTGAGCCCCCCCCCCCCCCACCTCAGATGAGTTGCGCAGCCCATGAGATGAGTTTTAGATGAGGAGAGATCGCACGAGAACGGACGGCACGAGAACGCAGAAGGAATTGAATTGTCGTTGTACACGAACTTTGCCCTGTTCGCCGCGCTCTGCGCAGTATTAATCGCGCGCTGTAAAGAACGACCGGTGCCAGGCCACAGACGCGCGACTTCCTCCTGCCTGCCTTTGCCTGGATACATGCCGTGACCGCCAGAGGGCTACACCACGAGTGAGCTGTTACTGGAGCAACCGAAGCGGGCCCGCTTTGCGCGTGAACTTCTCTTCCTCCATCTCCCCGTGTATGTGCGTGGGCCCATTTGTCTGGGAATAAGTAAGACTGACTAAGCTCTGCTCTGTGTCCCTTTCCTTTCCTTTCATTCTGATCATTGTGCATAGTGTAAATAAATGCTGTTCTTCCTTCTGATTTGACCGTCCTGTCTCTTCCATCATTGGCTTCGCATGGTACGAATAAAACCGCTCTAATCGGGTTCCAATAGAAAAGTAACAGCATGAGTCACGTGATACGCATTCCGCTCGGGCATACTCGATTAAGCGTGGCTCGATCCCCGCTTCCGTTGCGGCGTGGGTACCAAAGGTACGTGCGAATTTGTCCCGAAACCCTTTTCCACGTTTGCCCGGAAGTGGCGACTCGGTCTCTCGGACCCAAAGACCCAGGGGGAAAAAGGGGGTTTAATCTCCTTTTTGTAACAGGAACGGGCTTCGGGGGATCCGCAACAATATATATATATATACAGATGTTTGGTACCGGTACTACAGAACTTTAATATGCAAGAAAGCAAACACGACATAATAACCATAACAACGAAGCTTTTCGTGCTGTACTCCTCAAGGCAATTCACATCAAAATACCAGAAGAGGTGAGAACTTGTGCATTTATAGCATGTCTCTGTAACAGCGACACCGATTGGTTCATCAGTCATGACGTCATTGGTGTTCTGAACGCCCATTGGTTGACTCAGTCACCACTATCCCCGAATCAGATTAGCTGGGGCGGAGTTAATAGCGATGACTCACCATTTGTATCGGTGCCTTGGAGGGAGGGGGATGGGGTTCCCCCACAGCGGGGGACTCCACATTTGCAGAAATATCATGGACAACGGTCAGACAACATCTTTAATCTTTCCATATTGGAAGAGAATGAGAGAACATTCAAAAAGAACATGTACATTCTCTTTCAACATGGAAAGATTAACAAAATCGTATTAACAAAAGATTAACAAAGCCTGATTAACAAAAGATTAACAAAACCTGATTAACAAAAGATTAACAAAACCTGATTAACAAAACGGATTAACAAAAGAGTAACAAAATCTGATTAACAAAAGATTAACAAAATCTGGTTAACAAAAGATTAACAAAACCTGATTAACAAAACGGATTAACAAAATCTGATTAACAAAATCTGATTAACAAAAGATTATCAAAATCTGATTAACAAAATCTGATTAACAAAATCTGATTAACAAAAGATTAACAAAATCTGATTAACAAAATCTGATTAACAAAATCTGATTAACAAAACTGATTAGCGTCACATAAAATCACCAATATTCATCCAATTGACCTGAAATTTCAATTTACGATTTGAGTTTTGTCATCAAATTTCGACAAAGCTTTATTATGATAATATGGATTTGGTCAAAATTTAAAGGTCAGCGTCACCTAAAATCATCAATTTTCATTCAATTTACCTGAAATCGAAATTTACCATTTGAGTTTTGTCATCAAATTTTCAACAAAGCTATATTATGAGAATATGGAGAAGCCAAATTAATAATTTGCTTAAAAGGTCAAAGGTCAATATCACATAAAATCGTCATTTTTCATCCAATTGACCTGAAATTTTAAGAATTTGCATCTTGGGCCACTGGATTGGTTCACCAATCAAAAGCTAGAAGCTGATTGTTTTGTTTTTTTCAGATCAAAAGGTCAAAGGTCATGGTGGTATAAAATCGCCAATTTTCACCCAATGATCCCCCTCATGGCCGTATCCACAGTAAAATCGCCAATTTTCACCCAATTGACCTGAAATTTTAAGAATTTGCATATTGGGTCACTGAATTGGTTCACCAATCAAAAGCTAGAAGCCGATTGTTGTTTTTAGATCAAAAGGTCAAGGTTGCATAAAATCGCCAATTATCACCGAATTGACCTGAAATTTTAAGAATTTGCATATTGGGTCACTGAATTGGTTCACTAATCAAAATCTAGAAGTTGATTTTTTTTTTAGATCTAAAGCTCAAAGTTCAAAGCTGCATTAAATCATTAATTTTCATTTTGTATTTTTTTCAAACTGTTTTCGTTAATTTGAGCATATGGAAGAAGAATAAGACGACGTCCGAATACAAACGGACGCATGGACGGGCTTTGCATTTTCAGATGCTTTCTAGTTGTGTTTGTTTTCATATAAAAGTCCCTTCAAGGTGAATACTTGTTCATTTGAGCAGTGAGCAGAATGAATGCATTCGTCTTAATGGGATTCATAATTGTTTTTGTGATACATGAAATGAAGTAGGGGTGTCAGGGAAAGGGTTTGGGGTCTTTGCTGCATTGCATTGTCCATCTTGCTTTGTGCATTTCCTAAAGCATGTTCCGCTGCCTTTGGATTCATTGCAGGCCACGGGTTCGGACTGAGAATAATAAACACAAAATGCCCCATGCAGGCCTACATGCCGAGTTGTGGATTTATCCAGAGCATGTGTGCTGTGGCAGCCAATATATACAGGGCCATGGCCGTATCCACAGTCAAGTGATGACATGTATTTATATTACACTCTGCGCAAGGAATTAAGCGGCAAAAGTTTTGAGGCTTATATGTATATTTTTTAATATTATGGTCAAAGTTGGTCAGAGTGTGGTTGTAGAGGGAGGGATCTGTACAGTTCATAAAAACAAATTTGTCAGTTGAAGCCAAAGATCAGTTGTTATGAGAAAACAACATGGCTGTCTGACGTGAGTATGCAAATTGGCAATCACACCAGTCACAGGCAAGTTTACATTGGCAGAGATGGATTTAATAACATGTGTGGCCACCACTGACCCTGATACAAGCTTCTACACATCTGTCATCGAGCATATCAGACCATTGAGTTCTCTCTCTCTCTCTTTGTGTGGGATGTTGCGCCACTCTTCGACCAAGGCCACAATCGCTTGATCAACAGACTGCATGGAGTTGGCGACCCACAAACTCTCCTCCCGAGAGTGTCGTAAACATCCAACATGTTCAGTCTGATTTAAGTTCAGAGATCATGCCAGTGATGTTGTGTTCCTAAAGTGCAGATGTTGACAACATTTGTATAATGTGGACGAGCATTGTCATTCAGGCCAAAAAGACAAGTGTCAACCTTGCTGATGGACTAGATGAATGACAATATGCAAAAATTATGTAATTCCTGTATCCGACACAAGTCATACCTCTCCTCCGAATGATGACAAGTTCAGTTCTTTGGCTAACTCGAATGCCAGCCTCGACCATTATGCTGCCCACACCCAACCGACCACGCTGCCCAGTGACACAACTAGAAAAAAAATTCTCCGCCATGTCTCCAGACTCTAGCATGCCCGTACATGAATTATCGACAGAATCTACAAGGTGAGTCACAACTCCCAGGACACGGTTTTAGCTGCTTATACAAGATTCGTTTATACCTTCTACCAGGGTGAGGCATAAGCCCCAGGAATAATAACATATTACAGCAATAACAGTAATACACAATAACAGGCATAATAATAATAACATATTACAGTAATACAACAATTACAATACCTCCTTAGACATTGAGTGCATCCGTACGACATCCATCGTTGTCACGGCACAAGATAATTTTTCTCCACGTGTGGTGTGATAACCGACGCAAAATACGATGTGTTATGGTGCTAAAATACCACGTGTTATGGTGCTAAAATACCATGTGTTATGATGCTAAAATACCATGTGTAATGGTTTTAAAATACCATGTGTTATGGTGCCAAAATACCATGTGTTATGGTGCTAAAATACCATGTGTTATGGTGCCAAAATACCATGTGTTATGGTGCCAAAATACCATGTTTTATGGTGCCAAAATACCATGTGTTATGGTGCCAAAATACCATGTGTTATGGTGCTAAAATACCATGTGTTATGGTGCTAAAATACCATGTGTTATGGTGCTAAAATACCATGTGTTATTTGGTGCTAAAATACCATGTGTTATGGTGCTAAAATACCATGTGTTATGGTGCTAAAATATCATGTGTTATGGTGCTAAAATACCATGTGTTATGGTGCTAAAATACCATGTGTTATGGTGCTAAAATACCATGTGTTATGGTGCTAATATACCATGTGTTATAGTGCTAAAATACCATGTGTTATGGTGCTAAAATACCACGTGTTATGGTGCTAAAATACCACGTGTTATGGTGCTAAAATACCATGTGTTATGGTGCTAAAATACCATGTGTTATGGTGCTAAAATACCATGTGTTATGGTGCTAAAATACCATGTGTTATGGTGCCAAAATACCATGTGTTATGGTGCTAAAATACCATGTGTTATGGTGCAAAAATACCATGTGTTATTGTGCTAAAATACCATGTGTTATGGTGCTAAAATACCATGTGTTATGGTGCTAAAATACCATGTGTTATGGTGCTAATATACCATGTGTTATAGTGCTAAAATACCATGTGTTATGGTGCTAAAATACCACGTGTTATGGTGCTAAAATACCACGTGTTATGGTGCTAAAATACCATGTGTTATGGTGCTAAAATACCATGTGTTATGGTGCTAAAATACCATGTGTTATGGTGCTAAAATACCATGTGTTATGGTGCTAAAATACCATGTGTTATGGTGCCAAAATACCATGTGTTATGGTGCTAAAATACCATGTGTTATGGTGCAAAAATACCATGTGTTATTGTGCTAAAATACCATGTGTTATGGTGCTAAAATACCATGTGTTATGGTGCTAAAATACCATGTGTTATGGTGCTAAAATACCATGTGTTATGGTGCCAAAATACCATGTGTTATGGTGCCAAAATACCATGTGTTATGGTGCAAAAATACGATGTGTTATGGTGCCAAAATACGATGTGTTGTGGTGCTAAAATACCATGTATTGTGGTGCTAAAATACGATGTTATGTTGCCAAAATACGATGTGTTATGGTGCCAAAATACCATGTGCTATGGTGCCAAAATACCATGTGTTATGGTGCTAAAATACGATGTTATGGTGCCAAAATACCATGTGTTGTGGTGCTAAAATACCATGTGTTATGGTGCTAAAATACCAAGTGTTATGGTGCTAAAATACCATGTGTTATGGTGCTAAAATACCATGTGTTATGGTGCTAAAATACCATGTGTTATGGTGCTAAAATACCACGTGTTATGGTGCTAAAATACCATGTGTTATGGTGCTAAAATACCATGTGTTATGGTGCTAAAATACCATGTGTTATTGTGCTAAAATACCATGTGTTATGGTGCTAAAATACCATGTGTTATGGTGCTAAAATACCACGTGTTATGGTGCTAAAATACCATGTTTTATGGTGCCAAAATACCATGTGTTATGGTGCCAAAATACCATGTGTTATGGTGCTAAAATACCATGTGTTATGGTGCTAAAATACCATGTGTTATGGTGCTAAAATACCATGTGTTATGGTGCCAAAATACCATGTGTTATGGTGCCAAAATACCATGTTTTATGGTGCCAAAATACCATGTGTTATGGTGCCAAAATACCATGTGTTATGGTGCTAAAATACCATGTGTTATGCTGCTAAAATACCATGTGTTATTTGGTGCTAAAATACCATGTGTTATGGTGCTAAAATACCATGTGTTGTGGTGCTAAAATATGTGTTATGGTGCTAAAATACCATGTGTTATGGTGCTAAAATACCATGTGTTATGGTGCTAAAATACCATGTGTTATGGTGCTAAAATACCATGTGTTATGGTGCTAAAATACCATGTGTTATGGTGCTAAAATACCACGTGTTATGGTGCTAAAATACCATGTGTTATGGTGCTAAAATACCATGTGTTATGGTGCTAAAATACCATGTGTTATGGTGCTAAAATACCATGTGTTATGGTGCTAAAATACCATGTGTTATGGTGCTAAAATACCATGTGTTATGGTGCTAAAATACCATGTGTTATGGTGCTAAAATACCATGTGTTATGGTGCTAAAATACCATGTGTTATGGTGCCAAAATACCATGTGTTATGGTGCAAAAATACCATGTGTTATGGTGCCAAAATACGATGTGTTATGGTGCTAAAATAGCATGTATTGTGGTGCTAAAATACCATGTGTTATGGTGCTAAAATACGATGTGTTATGGTGCCAAAATACCATGTGTTATGGTGCCAAAATACCATGTGTTATGGTGCCAAAATACCATGTGTTATGGTGCCAAAATACTATGTGTGATGGTGCCAAAATACGATGTGTTGTGGTGCTAAAATACCATGTGTTATGGTGCTAAAATACGATGTTATGTTGCCAAAATACTATGTGTTATGGTGCCAAAATACCATGTGTTGTGGTGCTAAAATACCATCTGTTATGGTGCTAAAATACGATGTTATGGTGCCAAAATACCATGTGTTATGGTGCCAAAATACCATGTGTTATGGTGCTAAAATACCATGTGTTATGGTGCTAAAATACCATGCGTTATGGTGCTAAAATACCATGTGTTATGGTGCTAAAATACCATGTGTTATGGTGCCAAAATACGATGTGTTGTGGTGCTAAAATACCATGTGTTATGGTGCTAAAATACGATGTGTTATGGTGCTAAAATACGATGTGTTATGTTGCTATAATACCATGTGTTATGCTGCTAAAATACCATGTGTTATGGTGCTAAAATACCACGTGTTATGGTGCTAAAATACCATGTGTTATGGTGCTAAAATACCACGTGTTATGGTGCTAAAATACTATGTTATGGTGCTAAAATACCATGTGTTATGGTGCCAAAATACCATGTTATGGTGCCAAAATACCATGTGTTATGGTGCCAAAATACCATGTGTTATGGTGCCAAAATACCATGTGTTATGGTGCCAAAATACCATGTTTTATGGTGCCAATATACCATGTTATGGTGCCAAAATACCATGTGTTATGGTGCTAAAATACCATGTGTTATGGTGCTAATATACCATGTGTTATCGTGCTAAAATACCATGTGTTATTTGGTGCTAAAATACCATGTGTTATGGTGCTAAAATACCATGTGTTATGGTGCTAAAATATCCTGTGTTATGGTGCTAAAATACCATGTGTTATGGTGCTAAAATACCATGTGTTATGGTGCTAAAATACCATGTGTTATGGTGCTAAAATACCATGTGTTATGGTGCTAAAATACCACGTGTTATGGTGCTAAAATACCATGTGTTATGGTGCTAAAATACCATGTGTTATGGTGCTAAAATACCATGTGTTATGGTGCTAAAATACCATGTGTTATGGTGCTAAAATACCATGTATTATGGTGCTAAAATACCATGTGTTATGGTGCTAAAATACCATGTGTTATGGTGCTAAAATACCATGTGTTATGGTGCTAAAATACCATGTGTTATGGTGCTAAAATACCATGTGTTATGGTGCCAAAATACCATGTGTTATGGTGCAAAAATACCATGTGTTATGGTGCAAAAATACCATGCGTTATGGTGCCAAAATACGATGTGTTATGGTGCTAAAATAGCATGTATTGTGGTGCTAAAATACCATGTGTTATGGTGCTAAAATACGATGTGTTATGGTGCCAAAATACCATGTGTTATGGTGCCAAAATACCATGTGTTATGGTGCCAAAATACTATGTGTTATGGTGCCAAAATACGATGTGTTGTGGTGCTAAAATACCATGTGTTATGGTGCTAAAATACGATTTTATGTTGCCAAAATACTATGTGTTATGGTGCCAAAATACCATGTGTTGTGGTGCTAAAATACCATATGTTATGGTGCTAAAATACGATGTTATGGTGCCAAAATACCATGTGTTATGGTGCCAAAATACCATGTGTTATGGTGCTAAAATACCATGTGTTATGGTGCTAAAATACCATGTGTTATGGTGCTAAAATACCATGTGTTATGGTGCTAAAATACCATGTGTTATGGCGCCAAAATACGATGTGTTGTGGTGCTAAAATACCATGTGTTATGGTGCGAAAATACGATGTGTTATGGTGCTAAAATACGATGTGTTATGTTGCTAAAATACCATGTGTTATGGTGCTAAAATACCATGTGTTATGGTGCTAAAATACCATGTTATGGTGCTAAAATACCATGTGTTATGGTGCCAAAATACCATGTTATGGTGCCAAAATACCATGTGTTATGGTGCCAAAATACCATGTGTTATGGTGCCAAAATACCATGTGTTGTGGTGCTAAAATACCATGTGTTATGGTGCTAAAATACCATGTGTTATGGTGCTAAAATACCATGTGTTATGGTGCTAAAATACCATATGTTATGGTGCTAAAATATCATGTGTTATGGTGCTAAAATACCATGTGTTATGGTGCTAAAATACCATGTGTTATGGTGCTAAAATACCATGTGTTATGGTGCTAAAATACCATGTGTTATGGTGCTAAAATACCATGTGTTATGGTGCTAAAATACCATGTGTTATGGTGCTAAAATACCATGTGTTATGGTGCTAAAATACCACGTGTTATGGTGCTAAAATACCACGTGTTATGGTGCTAAAATACCACGTGTTATGGTGCTAAAATACCATGTGTTATGGTGCTAAAATACCATGTGTTATGGTGCTAAAATACCATGTGTTATGGTGCTAAAATACCTTGTGTTATGGTGCTCAAATACCATGTGTTATGGTGCTAAAATACCATGTATTATGGTGCTCAAATACCATGTGTTATGGTGCCAAAATACCATGTGTTATGGTGCTAAAATACCATGTGTTATGGTGCCAAAATACCATGTGTTATGGTGCCAAAATACCATGTGTTATGGTGCCAAAATACCATGCGTCATGGGGCCAAAATACCCTGTGTTGTGGTGCCAATATACGATGTGTTATTGTGCCAAAATACCATGTGTTATGGTGCCAAAATACCATGTGTTATGCTGCCAAATGTTTCCTGAATGCGTTGTTTCAGTTCATCAACAGATGCCATAGGATGTTCTGCAACCTTAGCTTTGACGTTCTCACACCGATCATTGTCATGGTTGGTCAGGTTAGGACTGCGTGGTGGCCACAGAAACTGTCAACCTGTTTTAATGATCTGCATCTGACAATTCACAAATTACATTTGGTTCATATGGTTTCATGTAAAGTTCTTATTTCATTCTGCGACATAATGATGAATACGAAACATCCAACTCTGCAGAACGCTTCCGTAATGATTTTTTTCGGAGATCTGAGAACAGATGTTTAAATCTTTTGAATTCTCAAATCACGATTTTTTGGTCGTCCGTTGCCCTTGCTGTCGGGTACACTTCCAGTCTGAAATACCTTTTCTCCCAGAGATGAAGATTTGATTTTGACGATGCTGCCTTTCCATAACGCTCCTTGAAGTTTTCTTGCACCTGTTTAATCGTCCTGTTTGTGTTTCTCCTCTCATGGCACCACACCTCTGCTACCAACTTCTCTTCCACTGTAAATGGACTGGTGTCTGCCATCTTGGTTTAATGTAGTATTTGTATTATCTGAAAAAAAGCAAACAGTATAAATACATGATATAAGCAAATGTTGAATAAGAAGCTAAAATGTGTTTTGGGACTTATGACTCACCCTGTAGTGCAGATGGATTGGTGAAAAGAACATTGCACAATCACTTAATTTACCCTCCAGTTGCGATGTTGTGTTGCCCGTTGTATCCATTGCTCTCATGTGACTGTCACGGAGCCTGTTTCACACTGTCCGGAGTGAAATGAGATGGTTGAATGTTATTTGCAGGTCATTCTGGAGAGATTGTGCTGTTGATCAATCTGGTCCAATATCTCCTGGGCGACGAAATAACAATCTTGACTACGAAGGCTTGTAACCTATGGATGGTCTGAATGAGGCCTGTCTAGTCTAGCGCTCCCTTGTTAGTGATCTATGAATGGTGATCTGACGAAAATTGTCCTGGGATGTAACGCAAGTCACCCTTCCCCTTGATCCACTCCAAAACTGACTTTTGGAGCCTGTGGATGGCCAATTTATAAGGGGTATTGACATTGTTTTGTGCAAGAATGAAAGATATTAGTTCTCAGAATGAGATGCAGTTCTCCAAGACATGCCACCTTGTTATCTTTCTCCATGCATTAATGAATAAATAAATAATAGGAGATCTCTTGAAGGGACTTCAACACAGGAGAAGGCCATTAAGCCCATCAAGGCCTACACAATTATTACTAACATATGGCTGTTTCTTCATGCTCTAACTTTTTGAAATTCTGACCGTCAAGCAAGGAAGCAGCACCTACCATTTTTTCAAAGTTTTTGGCACGACTCGGCCAGGTTTGAACAACTGACTTCCCAGACTCAGAGCAGACACTCAAACCATTATGCCACCGAGGTTCTTGGTATTTCCTTTATTCAAAGCATGTTATCCATTTGTCCTCCAAACTATCTATGCAGTAAAATTGAGGTTTTCAGATTCCTCCGTCAATGATCACTTTGCTACAGTCAGTTCCTTGTTGTTGGCCGATTGGCAGCCATGCAGTTGAGATTTCAAATATCAAAACAGATCATTGTCACTGGGTACCATGTCTGGGCTTTATGTGGTGTTTGTGGAGTTATGGGGGCAGGAGCTAGGACGTTGAACCTCATCCAGCTGCTCAAAGTCACAGTCATGAATGGCGATCTGCGCAGCGCAGATCAGACTTTGTGCACAGGTGCAATGACTAGAAGGAGCACACTTTGGTGTTTGTCCTTGATGACCTCCTGCAATGCCTAAGGCTGGCAAATTATTCTCCTGTGATAGTGTAGTTTCCTGAGGCATTTAGTCAATCAATTTTAGTCAATGAACTGTTCAAGAACCTCGTGAGATTATGTCGGACATTTGTGCAGCTCGAGTGCTGAGGTTTTGGGCGACCCATCTTGCTGAGACCTTGGGCAAACGCAAGTGTTTATGGACGATGGCGAAAATGCGATCTTGAGAAATTCCAAGTTGTGTGACTACCTCGGCCACCTTGATGCGCTGATCCTCCATGATTGACCTGGGCAATACTTAGTGCGTCGGTCACATCTACCAGCCATCCCGACCCAGATCATCTTCAAGGGACTCGCATCCACACTTAAAGTTCATTCACCCTTTGGGTTACTGTCGACTATGAGGACACATATTTCCCATACACAGCCACCATGTACTCAGAGACTTCTTTGCAGCCGGAACCTTATTTTGCATTATGACATGCACCTCGATTCTCAGTTGTTGGTAGAAAGATTATTGTGTGACACACAGTATTTCTGAATTTTAATCTCAACAACGACTATCATGTTGTTGTTGTTGTTGTTGTTGTTGTTGTATAGCTCCGGACAGTTCTCTCGAACAAGCCTGTGGCACTGAGATAGCCAATCGCTCTCACAGGAGCGACCCAGGGATCCCCTCCATCCAGGATGGTGTATCCCCGCCTTCACAAAGTCAGGACCACGACAGAGTTGGAGAAACTTGACTTTTATGTCCTTTTATTACAAAAGCATAAAATAAAGATTGCTTACAGTCAAAACAAAAGAAACAAACTAGTTACAGACAATTTTACCATCGGGGAAATCAAAACCAACAAAACGTTAAGCTACCACATTTTACCATTTCACCCATAGACAACAAAACGTTAAGCTACCAAAAAAAGCACAAAGGATATTTAGTAAAGACGCGAGAGAAAGCACCAAGCGGCCATCAGATATTTTCCAAAAATCATCATTTATACACCACATTCTTTCAAAGAGTTCAAGTTGGCTGGAAAGGGAGTAACAGTGAAAATCAAGTTTTATCCGGCTTTCACAAAATGCTCTGAACATTGCTACAGCATCTGTGCTGTACAAATCATTCTTTATCTTTGTTTTTCTAGTTTTGTAAATTGCCAATTTTGCTTGGGAAATGAAAAGGTTTGCAAGAATTGTTGCTTGGATGTTAAAAGGGCTACTTGGACCAAAAATTAAAATTTGAAAACAGAAACCAAGAGAAAGACGTGCAAATAGCACTCTCAAGAAAATAAAAAGAGGAGTTAAACGATTACATCGAATATATGCATGGGACAAGGTTTCACTCTGTCCACAAAAGGGACACTGATCACTTATCGCTTGTGAAAAGTGGTGAATAAGATAATTTGTAGGTATTATCCAATGTGTGATTCTCCATGGGAGATCACCAGCACGTTTTGGCACAGGATTTTTATAATACCATCCCCAGTTTGGGGAGAAAGGAGGAGTGTGTGGCAGGACTGCAGACCACTTACAAGGCGCTGGGGTAGACAAGGGGGGAAAAAGAGCTTTTAAACATTGGAGATACAACGTTTTACGGTTATCACTGGAAGAGGAAAAGGAGCAGCCAAAATTTATTGGCTCCAAGTTTTCAGAGGCAGACAAAAGAAGGTTGGAGAAAGGAGAGAGGCTCGGCTGAGAGGGAGGGAGGTACAGGACGAACCAACCAAGGTTGGGAGGTACCATAGCCACGAAGCACCACCCTTAAACATCTGTCTATTTGGCGAGGTGACCTAACGCCAGTCGCTGAGGCAATAGCAGCAACACTTAGCCACTTATCATTGGCATTGTTTTTAAGGTGGCACACTTTAGTTATTGATGCAGCCACAAACTTTTGAATGAAGGCCCTGTTGTTATCAAAACCTTCAAAAAGTGAGTTGTAAAACAGTTGTCATGAAAATCAACCACAGACACGACTTGTCCCTTGGGTAAGTTTAATATCATTTAGATCTGTGGTAACATCCTGCAAAATACATTCATGCAATAGACATCAGAATCGGAGTATTATATGGGCAATGTCCGATATCAATAGGCAAAGCAAAACACGTGCAGCATATAGGGGCGTACATACCATTCAAACCACAGGACCATATGTCACAGTAAGTGTCGCTGGAGTGGCCTTGCGCCGCGGTTGTCCCGGGTCTTATAGACGCCCCTTTAGTGGGATAAGCGAGCACTCCTGGGTTCACCTTCAGTATAATTTCACTACATTCTCCCCGCCGTTAAAACTAGACTGCCGCTAGGCAGGTCGCAAGCAAGCGTCAGCAATAATCGAATGGGGTACGTCAATCCACGTCAGTCGGTCCACCCGTAGCGGTCGGGGCGGCGAACTACCCTGCCAGTTCGGGTGCGGAGACCACCGGGTACGGCGTCCCCAAGCCCGGAGTCCCCCGCGTCGGAATAGCCGCCGGAGGTGGGTGTCGGAGGGGGCACCCCAGAGCCATCAGGCAAGGGAGTAGGCGACGACGGAAGTGACAGCAGTAGTTCCATAGAGGAAGTTTCGGTAGAGTCCATAGACTCGTAGATCGGTTCGTCAATATCCCTGTCGGCGACCCCACAAGGGGCGAGATGGCGTACTGAGACAGTAGACTCGCGTCTGTCAGCCGTTAGCACACGGGCATGCTCGGGATTAGCCTGGAGTACCCGCACCTTATCAACGAGGGGGTCGTACTTGCTAGCGCGAACCGCTCGTTTGAGATAGGCCGGCCCCGGCTCAGCGAGCCAGCTGGGTAAAGATTGGATACTACCCGAGCTTCTAGGGTGGTGGAACAGTCTTTCATGAGGAGTCTGGTTGGTGGCGGTACATAGGAGAGCCCGGATCGAGTTTAGAGCTGCAGGTAGCGACCACGCCCTTTTATCGAGGCCCCGGCCGAGGGTCCTGAGGCTTAGCATGACGGCCCTCCATATAATCCTATTAAAGCGTTCGATCTGCCCATTCACCTGGGGCCGGTACGGGGTGGTGTAGCTCGAAGCAACATTATTCTGGAGCAAGTAGCCCCTCACCTCCTGAGACAGGAACACTGCACCCCGATCGGTATGGACGTAGGCCGGATACCCAAACATAGAAAACAAATTCTGTAGGCACCGTATAACCGTGGCAGCCGGCATATCTCCGCACGTATAAGCAAAGGGGAATCGCGAATACTCATCAACGATAGTGAGCAGATAACGAGAGTTACTCGACACCGGCAGCGGCCCCTTGAAGTCCACCGCCAAACGCTCCCACGGTCTAGTAGCCCTAACCAGCGCCCCCATAGGAGGGTTGTAAAAACGCAGGTTGAGCTCCGCGCAGATAGTGCAATCACGGCAGATCCGGCGGATGTCCTCAATTGAGTACGGCAGATTCCCCTCACGCACAAAATGCGCGAAATGCGCTACCCCGGGATGACACATAGTGCCGTGCAAAGCGTGCAGCCCCTCCAAAGTGACAACCCCCACGCAAGTGGCCAGCCTCGATAAGGCGTCGGCGACCAGGTTATCCTTCCCCAGGCGGTATTTGATGGTGTAGCAGAAGTCGGCGAGTTCAATACGCCAGCGAGTGATTTTCTCATTCTTAATGCGTTGAGCATGTAAGGTCTCGTACATGAATGCAACGCTTTGTTGGTCCGTGACGATTTGGAAACACCGCCCGAGCAGGTACGGCCGCCATCGCCGAATCGATTCGACGATCACGTATGCTTCCTTCTCAACAGACGAATGCCTCCGCTCAGCGGAGGTGAGAGTCCGCGAAAAGAAAGCCACAGGGCATCCCCCTTGGGAGAGAGTCGCCGCTATCGCATGATCCGAGGCATCACTTTCCAAAACGAAAGATGCACTCTCGTCAATTGTCGCGACAGCGGCGCAAGCGATGTTGGCTTTAAGACCCTCGAAGGCTGCCAAGGCGGCCGGGCCCATGGGGAACGTGTCGCAGGCCATGAGGGGGCGGAGCTTCGCGGAGAAATTTTGCACCCACTTCGAATAGTGGGCGGACAGCCCAAGAGCGCGTTTCAGCGAAGCCCAATCGCTAGGCGGAGCCATATTGAGCAAAGGTCACAGACGCTCCTTATCCGGAGAGACAGAGCCATGGGTCACGGTGTACCCCAGAAGATCTACCATGCGTAGAGAGTAACGACACTTAGCCGCATTCATGGTTAGGCGATATTTCTGCGCGACCTCGAGGAAGCGTTTCAGATTAGCGTCGTGATGCCCCTGGTCATACCCACAAACCGTAAGATTGTCCAGATAGACAAATACATCGGTCAAGTTCTCCTTCGTAACGAGGTCATCCATAGCCCTCTCAAAACAAGAACCCCATTAGTTACCCCAAAGGGGAGTCGAGTGAACTGGTACAACCGTTGACCCGATTCAAAGGCCGTATAGACGCGATCAGCCCTAGAGATGGGGACCTGATGATACGCACTACGCAGATCGAGAGTGCTGTAAACGGAGTACTGGGCCACCTGGCGTACCAGTGCATCCATCCCCGGTAAGGGGTAGGCATCCAGCTGTGTAAAACGATTAATCGTCTGTGAGTAGTCGATTACCATGCGCCGGCGATGGGCCTCACTTCGCACTACTAAGACTTGGGCCCGCCACGGCGACCGGCTGGGTTCTATAATACCGTCCTTTAAGAGCTGGGCCATTTCTTCCGCAATGAATTGCGTGTCTGCGTGAGAGTAGCGGCGCGATTTTACGGCTACAGGGGTACAATCAGTGGTCAGGTTGGGGAACAGCAAGAGAGGCTCCACGTCCATCTGAGCGAGGGCGCACACAGCAAGCGTGTCCGGCCCACCGAAGTCAATTTCCAAACGTCCATGTCGCTTAAGGAAATCGTGTCCTAACAGAACGTCGGCACATAACGCAGGTAATACCATGAGATACACGTCGGGGAACGTGCGTCCCTTTATCACAAGTTTCAATCGACATGCCCCTTTTGTGCTCAGCCGAAGGCCTTGGGAGGCCATGAAGATCCGTCGTGTAGTCCCGAGAACCGGCCACCCATGTTGATGCACTAGTCGTTGATCGATAAAACTATCCGTAGACCCCGTGTCGATTAAGGCTTGTGACAAAACGCCTTTGACCTGGAGCGGAATGATGGCCTGCGCAAAGCCGGAAGACCCAGCAGGTATTGTGCCGTCCGGGCGAGAAGATCGCGCCTCGCGAGTGGATCCCACTGCAGCTGCAGTTTTCCGGTCGTTCGGGCAGCCCGTGGAGGATTCCCGTGACAAGCGCATAGTTGGCCGCGCTGGAGCAGGAGCATGTAAATCGTAAAAGCCACTGTCAGAGGACGTTCCCACACCGGCTGCAGTTTGCCGGTCGTTCGGGCAGCCCGTGGAGGATTCCCGTGACAAGCGCATAGTTGGCCAAGCTGGAGCAGGAGCATGTAAATCGTAAAAGCCACTGTCAGAGGACGTTCCCATGCCGGCTGCAGTTTGCCGGTCATTCGGGCAGCCCGTGGAGGATTCCCGTGACAAGCGCACAGTTGGCAGTTCTGGAGCAAGTGCGTGTAATTCGTAAGAGCCGCCGTCAGATGGCGCTCGAGTCACGCGTAGAGGATCATTGCCATCCACCGTTCCATGAGCTGGTGCGATAGCGTGTAATTCGTAAAAGCCGCCGTCAGATGGCGCTCGAGTCCCGTGCAGCGTTCGCTGCGAATCCAGAGGAGGTGGCAAAGCAGTACTTCGTTGCTTGTTCGAGGTGGGCGTCCGGACGCCAGCCAAGGCCGATCGCGCCGCGGCCGGTCATGGTCGCGCCGGTTGTTTAGGCTGCCCGATGTCCCCCATCAAGGTCGAGCGTGCAGCCAGGGGCCCGCGAGGAGGGGATACTCTCATCAAGGCCGGGCGGGGCGCTCCGCTCGGTGCGCAGTCCGGCTCAGCGATAAGCCCATTCAAGGCCGCGCCAGCGCGCGTACCTCACACGGACTTTTTGCAGACCTTCGCAAAATGACCCTTGGTGGAGCACAGATGGCATATCGCCTCCCGAGCCGGGCATTCTATTCGGGGGTGCTGCCGATTCCCACAAAAATAACACTTCGCGTACCGTTCAGGCCGTGGCCGGGCAGCGGTAGCAGCAGTCAGGCCGGATGCGTACGCTTCAAGAGCACCCAGAGACTCGGCCGTGGTCGAGTCCTCCCCCATATCCTCGGCGGTAACCCTCTCCGGTCGCGCGAGTAGAGAAGTCCCCGCCACGACTCGTGAGTGGTCATAAGCGGTAGATTGTTCACGGGCATCTGTAAAGACGTGAGCCAGCCCTAGTGCCTCCGTAAATGTCAGCTCCGGGCTCCAAAATGTCTCCAAAAGTCGGAGCCTCAAGGCTCCAGAGCTAATTCCAGAGACGAAAGAATCTCGGAGAAGGTCGCCCTGCACTTGCTCGTGGGTCCGTACCTCCTGCACGCAGTCCGCTAGAAGGTGTCGCAGCTCCTGCGCGTAGCGATCGATCGATTCCGAAGGTTGTTGTCGCCGCTGAGAGAGCTGATGCCGGTCGTGCACGGCGCTCCGTTTCTTTATGTATAGTCGCTTTAGCTCGGCCAGAGCCGTGGCGTACGACTCAAAGCGAGCAATGCACCGGTAAACGCAGTGATGGACCTTCGAATGTAACACGGACAGCTTAGCCGCAGCGGTGGGCTCCGGTTCATGCGCGGCGAAGTAGTTCTCCAGCGTTTTGAGCCAGTGAGTGAACTCCGATCCCGACTCCTCGGCTTGTGCGTCAGCATCGAGAGTCGGTACCGTGATCATCTTGGGTTCAGCCATTTTGTAGATTTAAATGATATTAAATGTCGTGAAAATCAACCACAGACACGACTTGTCCCTTGGGAAGGTTTAATATCATTTAGATCTGTGGTAACATCCTGCAAAATACATTCATGCAATAGACATCAGAATCGGAGTATTATATGGGCAATGTCCGATATAAATAGGCAAAGCAAAACACGTGCAGCATATAGGGGCGTACATACCATTCAAACTACAGGACCATATGTCACAGTAAGTGTCGCTGGAGTGGCCTTGCGCCGCGGTTGTCCCGGGTCTTATAGACGCCCCTTTAGTGGGATAAGCGAGCACTCCTGGGTTCACCTTCAGTATAATTTCACTACAACAGTGGCTCGTTAAAAAAACATGGATCTCTCATACGTAGTATGATCGTGATGGCTTGTGAAAGCTTGTCATGCATTTAACAATCTTCGATAGAAAGAAGGAAGTGAAGAGAAATCAAACTTGGTCAAGTCCATTAGGAAGAACTCCTTAGCATGACTGAAATTCTCAACTTGACCCAAAATTTAGCATGCAAGTTGCCTCCCAGGCACAACAGGCTCATGCAAAAAAAGACCATATCGTGCGAAGACGAAAAGCCATGATTTGGCATTTTACGTTGACAAGTCCTTGTCCACCCTCAGATATCGGCAAATTCAATCTCTCCGGTCGAAGCCAATGCTCACCAGACCAGAAGAAATGAGTGACACTCTTCTGTATTCTGTCGACTAACCCAGCAGGTGGTTGCAGACCCCAACGTATGCCACAGAATGGAAGTAACCAGGTTGTGTATGACCAATACTCTGCCACAGTAAGACAATTGGCAGAGTAGGCCTGTCCATTTTATTAAAGCAGTTCAATGCGTTCAGGCAAACCTTCCCAGTTATGCCTGATGAAATCTCCAGGACTAAGAAAAACTCCCAAAAACTTGATCCCATCTCTTCTCCAAGCGATATTTGCGGGGAGAGACGGGGGAGAGGGGGGAGGTGGGGAGAGGGAGGGGTGGGTAAGGGATTCAAGCCACAGTGCCTCAGTCTTTTTCCAGTTGATTTTTACTGACGAGGCTCTGCTAAAAAGTGCGAAAGCATGCATCATCTTAGCAATGTCATCAGAGTTTTTGATACAAACACATATATCATCAGCGTAGGCAATGGTCTTTATAGTGTGGTTTAAACCTCTAACAGTGAAACCAGACAAAGACTTACGAAAAATGTTTCAGAGGGGTTCAAGGGATAGGGTGTATAAAGCATCTGAAAGTGGGCAGCTCTGCCTAACACCTCTTTTAATACAAAAAGGGGGCACAAGCTTATTATTTATGTTTAGTAGGGCAGATACAGTCATGTGAAAAAGTAAGTACACCCCATGTAAAGTTTTGACTTTTTCAAAATATTTCAACATACAGCTATTTGATCTTCATTTCAACAATATTGACAGATAAAGGTGATATAATATAACAAATATCATGAAACATTTACATTTTGTAGTCCATTGTATAATTTAAATAAACATAAATGCAAATTTCGCATGTGGAAAAAGTAAGTACACCCTTGGCTCTAATAGGTGGTATTGCCCCCTTTGGCAGAAACAACCTCAAGTAGGCGTTTTTTATAACTGTCTACCAGTCTCTGACATCGACTGGGAGAAATTTTGGCCCATTCCTCCATGCAGAATTCTTTCTGCTGTGCAATGTTTGAGGGGTTTCTTGCATGTGCAGCTCGTTTCAAATCCCACCACAACATCTCGATGGGATTTAGATCCAGGCTTTGACTTGGCCATTCCAGAACCCTCCATTTCTTTATTTTCAGCCATTCCTTGGTGGATTTACTGGTATGTTTAGGGTCAATGTCATGTTGCAAGGTCCACCTCCGGTTGAGCTTCAACTTTCCGACAGATGGCCTCACATTATCCTCAAGCACCCTCTGGTACAATGAATAATTCATAGTGGATTCTATGATGGTGAGCTGCCCAGGCCCTGATGCAGCAAAGCTGCCCCAAACCATAATATTTCCACCACCATGCTGTACAGTTGGTATCAGGTTCTTGTGGTCAAATGCTGTCTTTGGTTTTCGCCAAACATGTCTTCTGGTACTGTGGCCAAATAGCTCTACATTTGACTCATCTGTCCAGAGCACATTGTTCCAGAAGTGCTGGTCTTTGCCTAGGTGTTCATTGGCAAACTTTAGTCTTGCCCTGATGCTCTTTCTGGACAGCAAAGGTTTCCTCCTGGCACACCTCCCATGTAGATCAAATTTGTGCAGCCTCTTTCTAATGGTAGACTCGTGCACTTTGACATCAACAGTGGCAAGAGCTACTTGTAGGTCCCGTGATGACATTCTGGGGTTCTTAGAGACTTCTTTCAGCATCTTGCGGTCTGCTCTCGGGTTGAACTTGCTGGGGCGGCCTGGCCTGAACAAGTTGGCAGTTGTTTGGAATCTTCTCCACTTGTAGATGATCTTCCAGACAGTCGAATGATTGATTTCAAATTGTTTGAAGATCTTTTTAAATCCCTTCCCAGACTCCTAGGCATCTATAACCTTCTTTCTGAAGGCCTCAGAGAGCTCTTTTGATCTGGGCATGGTGACGCCGCACACTTCAACAACAAAAAGAGCAAACCAAACGAAATGTCTGAGGTTTAAATAAGACAGGTTCCTCCAAGATCCTTTCTAACGATGTTCTAATCATTTGCACCTGAGCTGGTGCACCTTATTCTAATTTTAGGTATTTGAAGTAGTGATAAATGTAGGGGTGTACTTACTTTTCCACATGCGAAATTTGCATTTATGTTTATTTAAATTATACAATGGACTACAAAATGTAAATGTTTCATGATATTTGTTATATTATATCACCTTTATCTATCAATATTGTTGAAATGAAGATCAAATAGCTGTATGTTGAAATATGTTGAAAAAGTCAAAACTTTACATGGGGTGTACTTACTTTTTCATGTGACTGTATGTTTGAATAACACATTTGTATACATGTTAAAGAAAAGGTCCAAAACCATATCGATTTTAGACTTCGGACGGACAAGTATTCATGAGAAACATAATCAAAAGCCTTCTCCTGATCTAGGAAAACAAGGCCAACACTTTCAAGATGGATATCACAAACATCAATGAGATCACAAATAACAGAAATATTGTCATGGATATTATGACCAGGGACACAATAAGTTTGGTCCATGTTTACGATGTCCTTTAGGAAGGGTGAAAAACGCAAGGCAATAGCTTTGGAAAAGATCTTGTAATCAGTACATAGTAATGATACTGGCCTCCACTGCGAAATGAGTAAAGGGTCACCTTTCTTGGGAAGCAAGGTAAGTAATGCTCTTCTGAAGCTCAACGGGAGTTCATTCTTTTCAAGGATTTCCTGGAAGACTGAGAGCAGTTCCGGACTAATTAGGTCCCAGAAAGATTCAAAAAATTCTGTCGGTAAACCATCAATGCCAGGTGATTTTCCTTTGCCAAGGCTCTTGAATGCGATGGATAGTTCCTTAAGAGTGAGTGGTTTCTCCTAGCTCTGCGTTTGCTCTGGAGTTAAGGTGGAAACACCATCAAACAAGTGAGAGACACCATTTAAATCAACTTCCTTTGTTTTGTAAAGGTTGAAGAAAAAGAGTCTAGTTTCCCTCTTGATTCCTTCAAGGTGATGACAGAATTGTCGGGGCATTTTAGAGCAATAATTTGGAGGTGAGGAACCTTATGGTGCTTTTCCACCGCAGTACTGTACAGTACCGTACTGTAACCAAAATCCGTTTTTTCATTGCCAAGCAAACCATACCGTACCTAATAGACAGGTCCATGCCAGGCAGAAATGGCGCCGTTTTCCAGTCAAGGTTTTCTCAGTGGATTTATATACTTTTGATCATACTCTGTCGAATAAGCTTGTGGGCCACCCTGAAATTTGCCTCAAATCCAAGATGGCCACCAGAATAGCTAAAATAGTATTTCTGAGAGTTGCTTTTACCCATAGATGATTTTTTTTCAACTGATTGTGGCCTATTATGATAAAGAAAGATAACTCAGTCATAACTCAGCCATAAAAATTAACAATCGGTACTTTATTAACAAAATGGCCGCCGGGCAACTTCCGTATTACGGAAACTGCTATAACTTCAGTTCCGAGTGTGATATGATTATAATTTTGGTGTCCAGTCATATGTTTTTGGGGTCAAGGAATCCATATTTGTACTTTTTATTTCAGTGAAATATATATTACAATACATTTTGATTCAATTTCTTGGTTTCCATTTCAGATTCCTTGAATCCGGATGCAAAGAAATGATTCCATGAATGCGGACGCAAAGAAATGATTCCATGAATCCTGGCTTAGCAGATACAGTGAATCCTCATAAAATTACTACATAAAGACAAAACTTTTTTGGCACAGGAGAAAAGGGTTGCACAATGGCATCCACGCCGATTTTGAGTTTAGCAAGGGGCGACAAACCGTTGTGCTGCCTCTGTAATGAAACTATTAAGGACGTTGAGTCAGCTTATAATATGACTGAGGAGGGATTGCAGTCTATTCAAGAATTAGCGGGAAGATGGGTTAAAGTTGACAAGAGTCTGTGTACTCAGGCACCATATGCTGAATTTCAATCAGCCGCTGTGAGACTATCTAGTGCAGGCCATGATGTCAAGATTCATGAGAACTGTAGAATCACATTTCGGAACAGAATTGCCCGAAAGGAAGCCCAGTCTCGCAAACTTCCCGTTTCCAGTTCAGAGAATATTCATGAGTCGAATGAACCAGTTGCTGCTCCCGCGTATAGGATACGCAGGGGGTCACTTGAGAAAAAGCAAATCTGTTTCGTGTGCAACGTGGATACGAAAGATGACAGTAAACCGTACAATAGTGGTGGTCTTGGTAGATGCTCCGAGAAGAATGCTGTCAGTAAAGTAGAACGTTCAAAGGACATGAAAATCAAAGATGAAGGAGATAAGTTCCATGATGCAGCGAAGCGACTCGATGTTATTCTGAGTGGAGCATCATATGACATGTTTGCAGTTGATGTGTACTATCATAAAAGTTGTTATGACAATTTTACCTATGCATATGATAGAAAGTTGCTGTCAGCGGATGCAGCAGAGAAGGATAGATTAGCTACCGAGGTTATGGACAGCTTTTTCAAACTGTTTCACCGCATGGTAGTCAAGGATCAAAAGGCGTATTTCCTGAGAGAATTGATTGAGGACATAAAGGAGATCAGTGAAGACAATGAACTTGAGGACACTCCGATTTCAAAAACCTGCATGTTGAAAAAACGACTGACTGAGAAATTTGGTGACGCCATCGACTTCCACTTGTTTGGGAATCGACACATCGACACATGTCGACACATCGACACACCTGGCAGCAGAGAGAACGCTTCTTCCAAAGTGCTTTGCTTTCGGGCACATCAACTATGCTAGGTACCTGACATTCCAACACGTCAATCTCCAAAATCTGAAGGTGAATCACAAAGATGCCTGGGATGATCTGTTGCAAAATGGATTCGGAGGGTCGATGACTGGCGAGCCCTTTTCTACGATCCATGGGGACTTGATCACTGAGACCACAATCAACAGAGAGGTTAAAGTCCGGGGTGGTCCAATGCAAGGCGGTTACAGTACCAGCAAGCAGACAACAGATGCGTTCATAAAAACGAGTCACTTAATGGCAAAGCTCAGAGGAAGATTGAAGGAAAGGTTGCATATCCTGACCTCTTCAACTCACAAGGAAACAACAATAGGGGCACGGAGGCAGCATGACAACATGGTTCGCAACCTAGTCATCCAATTGGATAAGTACTTTGACCCTTTTCTGATTGGTTCTGCGCGTCACATGAAAACTGGAGTGGAAATTAACCAAGGTATTGTCAGTGGATTGTTGTCATCAACCGAAGCAGGAGAGAAACAATTCCAAGACTTTGTTAACCTTAGACTCAAGGCTACTGGAGAAGGCAGAATGAACATTTTTGACAGGATTGTGAATCTCAAGATCAAAACGGGCATGGAGAAGGTCAAGAAAAATCCAAAATCAAGCCATTGAAGAAGATGTTGAAACAAGAGAAATCCCATCTACTCTCTCAGCTGGGCAGATCAAATCAATCTTTTCAAGATGCTACCAGTGCTAAATGCTTCTTCAGAACCTGCATGTATTCTGGAAGTGAACAAGAAAGCTTTGTTGAAACAAGGATCCGAACGTACAACACTCAAAAGGTGAAATCTAGTTCCAGCATCCTTCCAGACGAGAGTAGCACCAATGAACACCTCAAGAGGAGTGACCTTCAGGCATGGGTGTGGTACCAGTGTCTCAAGCAAAACATTGAGTATCCTTCTATCACTGACAGAGGATGGGAAAATACAGATGATGGTATCAGGCCAATATGGTTTACCTGCCCGCAACTCCCTCCAAGCCTCTCCAAGAAAAAGAGCAAGAAAAGACAAATTCAAAGTAAGTATACTAAAAATATATCATTACTTTGATCATTGCTTTTCGTTCCTGTCATAAAGTTCCTCCAATGTATTCCCACTGGCAGTGCATTCATCCAGATTAAATATGTGTAACCTTCCACTTACAGGTCTCGCGGAGTATGATGCAGATTTAGAAGATGCAGTAGAAGAGAGAAGCCAGCCTTCAAGGAAGAAGAGACACAGGAATACAAGCAGAAAACATGTACAAGACAGTGAAGTTCACTGTAGAGAAAGAGAAAAGCAAGGTAGATAAGTCCAAAATGCAATCGTAATTTTGTTATTTTTATATGATTTACTGTTTTGAATCCCGACTATATCCATTCACATTTTTTATAGGTATCGGTGGGGCAGAAGAAAGAGCAGAAGAATCTGAAGTTGATGAAGAGTACCAAGGAGATGGGGAAAATTCGGAGAGCACCATGGAACAACTTTCTTCGGATACCTGTGGACTTTATTCAGACTTTCAGAGTGAAGAGAGTGATCTTGATCTTGATCTTAGTAACTGAGGATTATGTGCCTTTTGAACAACATATTTTTCCCAAAGCATAACCAAAGCCGGGGATCATATTGAATGGGAATTCAGATACATTTTATAAACCTGTGTAGTTTGGTAGACGAAGCAAAACTGACTAGGAGCCGTTCAGCGGCAGCCATCTTGGATTTATTGTTCATCCATGATTTAGGGGATGATCTATTGAGCTAGTGTCATGATAAACCAACTAAATGGATAACCAGACTTTGGAAACCAAGAAATTGAATCAAAATGTATTGTATGGAGCACAAGACATGACTGAATCTGCCACATCGGTGGCCAGTATTGGCAGCCATCTTAGATTTCTTTATGAACCAATGATTTCACTGAAATAAAAAGTACAAATATGGATTCCTTGACCCCAAAAACATATGACTGGACACCAAAATTATAATCATATCACACTCGGAACTGAAGTTATAGCAGTTTCCGTAATATGGAAGTTGCCCGGCGGCCATTTTGTTAATAAAGTACCGATTGTTAATTTTTATGGCTGAGTTATGACTGAGTTATCTTTCTTTATCATAATAGGCCACAATCAGTTGAAAAAAAATCATCTATGGGTAAAAGCAACTCTCAGAAATACTATTTTAGCTATTCTGGTGGCCATCTTGGATTTGAGGCAAATTTCAGGGTGGCCCACAAGCTTATTCGACAGAGTATGATCAAAAGTATATAAATCCACTGAGAAAACCTTGACTGGAAAACGGCGCCATTTCTGCCTGGCATGGACCTGTCTATAAGTACCCGTGCTAAATTTGGTTCCTGCTATGGGTAGGTACCAAGCGAGCCGAACCCGGACCTATGGGTGGAGCTAGCAATACTGCAGACCGTTGATTGGTCAATCACAATCGTAACAGAACCGTCACGCTATGTTCAGACCCAACTGCCATTTTGTAATACCACAATTCCAGAGAGAAGATAGCTAAAGCATAAGTGATAAAAATCAGGAAAAAAATACATGGAAACCTGGAGAGTTCAGTTTGGTCTGCTGCTGATGTGCAAGCCCTCATCAGTGTTTGGTCGGAAGACCAAATCAAACGACATCTGGAGTCCAGCATATGAAATGAGAAGATCTACCAAAGCATATCTCAGCAAAAGTTTCTTTCTCTTTTTAGCTGTCCGCTTTCTGGCATCTTTCAGCTTTTTCTCAAACACTTCCTTCTCAAACACGTCCTCTTTCTCTTTTTGCATTTCGTTAAAAAACTCATGTTCAGATAAAACCAAAACCCGACGAAGAAGTAAAACACACCTTCAAGTTCCTCCATAGTTGCGGAGATGTTTAGAGTTTAGTGTCGCATGAGAAATGACGTCACCACAGCGGTCGCAGTTTTTTTTCGTCACTTCAGATAACTCCGCCTATTTTCATGGTTCTGTTGTGCGATGGAAAAACGACACAGGGATTACCGTACCATACCAAACCATACAGTACAGTGCCGTACCGAACCGTACTGTGCAATGGAAAAGCGCCATTAGATTCAAAATCAAAGAAGTATCGGGTTGGCGTGTCCAAAAGGTTGAGCTGTTGAAAACGTAATCTTGTTAATGCCCCTTGGGATTGATTCTCAATTATTGTATTAAGGAAAGCTTTCTTTTCCTTCAGTTTCAGTTCTTGTTGGGGGGGAAGAGTGAGTTTTTTTTATGTGTTTGAATTTGTAGAATTTGCCTTTCTAAACTAGCCTTTATTCTACGCTCCACTTGTGTTGTTAAGAAACAAAATTGTTGGCAAAAACCTCTACTTTGGGCCTTTATATTGTCCCACCACAAACGCTGATCTGTAAACTGGTGTTTTTGATCCATGTTTTCTGTGTCTTCCACTTTGTCAACTCACATCACTTCACCGACGGGGGACCTAGGCGTAACGCTTGTTGATTTAATAAAACAGACCATACGTCTTCAAAAGCAGCCCAAAAGGAGGGGTTTTCTAATATGGTGACTAAGTTTCCAGAAAGAATGGCGATTCAAAGACAGATGTGAGTGGTAATTCACGGTAATTAAATGATGATCTGAAAAACCAGAGGGTGAAATTCCAGTGGTAGGAGGAGAGATTGAAAAATGGTGAATTTATACAGATCCGGTCGAGCCTAGCTAGGGATACCTGGTTGTTTGTGATCTTGCTCCAGGTAAATTGATGCGTCGTGGGATTTTGTTGCCACCAAAGATCCTGAAGCTTAAAATCCCTTATTATCTCTGCTAATAATTTAGCTGATCTGGGATGGGGTTCCGCACCGTTCCTATCTAGGTTTGGTTGCAGAGTGCAGTTAAAATCACCTGCCATTATAATACACCTGTGCAGGTCTATTTGCCTCATATAAGGCCCTAATCTAGCATAGAAGCGTTGCCGCTCCTTGCTATTTGAAGGGGCATAAACGATCAACAAAGTAACATTTATGTTATTAATAACAAATTCCAGGGAGGCTAGGTGCCCTGGGATCATGTTTTTAAAGGAAAGTTTTGATGGATGGAAATGGGGATTCAAAAGAAAAGCCACTCCTGCAGTTCGGGAATTGGAATTCACTAAGAAAATTGGTCGTTTTCATCATCCGGTTCCATTCTGCATGGGATGCTGGCATAGTGTGGGTTTCCTGTAAGAAAAGAACATCTATTTTTTTCTGTAGTGCAAGGTTCACCACTTGGAGTTTGCGCAACTGACTCGTGCCACCATTTATATTTAAGCTTCCAAAACTCATTTTTTTAGTTCATCTTTTGCTCTCACAATGTACTTTTTCAGCCTGCTCCATTGGGCTTCTGTGAAATGGTCGCTAGGCCATCGGATGATGTTCCTTGCCGTGTCGATAAACCGGTGCAGGTCAGAAAAGTGATCTTTATTGTCCATGTGTCTCTTTCTAAAAGTGTGATTGAGGAATTTCAATATTTGGGCTGGTGAGACATTGCATTCACTTGTTGTTTGGGAACTCCTCAATTTCGTAAGATTCCTACTCGGACATGTCGGAACCAGTGTCCGGGAAACTTTCAATTACTGGTTCTTGGGGCTCTGAGGTAACTAGAGGTGTGCAGGTGCCATCCTGCTCCATATTAATATGAGCAGGAGGGGGTAGTGCAATTAAAGGAACCTCATGTAGTGGGGGTGGGGGGAGGGGGGGAGTTCTTCGATTGGATGTCCCCCTATTTTTACGGTCGGGTCTTGATGCACTTCGTCATCATTCACAGGAGGACACGGAACAGTTTTACATTTCCCTTGAGGAGGGATATAATTTTCCTCCATTGCATTGTGGGGGAAAGTCTCGGGTGAGGGCTGGGGATCTACATTCTCATGCACGACCATCGTACCGGTTGCTGGTAGTAGTTTGGTCGGACAGAGGCATTTCCGAAGTGTCTGATTCGAGAACTACCACTTTTTCTTTATGAGGTGTAAATGAATTCTGAGGCGTTTTCCTCTTCTATTTATATAAAGCAGTAAAGTATGTTTGTTTGTTTGTTTGTCCTCTTATAACTCGAGAACTACTCATCGCAGCGCAAAACCAAAGGCATATTCGGAATCAGTACGTCTCAGAGCAACTACAGCACACCTTAAAATTAAAAGAAACTTCGCGTTTTAAAATCATGACGTCATCAGCGTATTTCGGAACGTTAATTTTTCAACTTCATATTCGGAATCAGTACGTCCCAGAGAAACTTTGTAACGTTAATTTTTCAACTTCATCCGATTGACATGGGACCAACGGCATGTGACAGAGTGAAACATTTATTTGATGACAATGACGTCCGACTTCCGGGTTCGGAATGCGGGACCAATGCCATTTGACAGGGAATAAAAAATAAATGCGACATTCAATTGATGACAATGACTTCCGACTTGACTCCCCCCACCCACTCCCCTCCACCCTACCCCCTCCCTTTCTCCCCTCCCCCTCCCCTCCCCATCCCCCTCCCCCATTCCCCTCCCCTCCCCCTCCCCCCTCTCCCCTCTCCCTCCCCACTCCCCCCTCTCCCTCCCCCTCCCCCCTCTCCCCTCTCCCTCCCCACTCCCCCCTCTCCCTCCCCCTCCCCCTCCCCCCTCTCCCTCTCCCTCTCCCCCTCCCCCCTCTCCCTCCCCACTCCCCCTCCCCCCTCTCCCTCCCCCCTCTCCCCTCTCCCCCTCCCCCTCCCATCCCTCCCCTTCCCCTTCCCCCCCACTTCTCCCCTCTCCTCCTCCCCACTCTTCTCCCCTCCCCCCTCTTCTCCCCTCCCCCCCTCTTCTCCCCTTCTCCCCCCCCCTCTTCTCCCCTTCTCCCCTCCCCCCCTCTTCTCCCCTCCCCCCCTCTTCTCCCCTCCCCACCCTCTCCTCCCCTCCCCCCCCCATTCCCCTCCCCTCCGCTTCCCCTCCCCTCCCCTCCCTTCCCCCGCCCGGCAATGCCGGGGACTTCTGCTAGTCCTTAATGAAGAACACAAGTGTAAACCCATCCGAGATGTTCGTATCATCAGCATTGAAATTGGTATGATGTCATCTGAAACAGTAGTTGGGGTAGTTTGTTCGTCAGTGTTGTGAGGGAGAGGGGGTCTGAGACAGTAGTTGGGGTAGTTTGTTCGTCAGAGTTGAGGGGTAGTGGGGAATCTGGGACAGTAGTAGGGATAGTTTGTACGTCAGAGTTGAGAGGGAAGCGGGGGATCTGGGACAGTAGTTGGGGTAGTTTGTTCGTCAGAGTTGAGAGGTAGCGGGGGATCTGGGACAGTAGTTGGGGTAGTTTGTTCATCAGTGTTGAGAGGTAGAAGGGGATCTCAGACAGTAGTTGGGGTAGTTTGTTTGTCAGTGTTGAGAGGGAGAGGGGGATCTGAGACTGCAGTACGGGTAGTTTGTTCGTCAGTGTTCATCAGTGTAGCGGGGGATCTGAGACAGTAGTTGGGGTTGTTTGTTCGTCAGAGTTGAGAGGAGGTAGGGTGGGGTCTGAGACAGTATTGGGGTAGTTTGTTCATCAATGTTGAGAGGGAGGGGGGATCTGGGACAGTAGTTGGGGTAGTTTGTTCATCAGAGTTGAGAAGTAGAGGGGGATCTGGGACAGCAGTTGGGATAGTTTGTTCGTCAGAGTTGAGAGGTAGCGGGGGATCTGGGGCAGTAGTTGGGATAGTTTGTTCATCAGTGTTGAGAGGTGGAGGGGGTCTGGGACAGTAGTTGGGGTAGTTTGTTCGTCAGTGTTGAGAGGTAGTGGGGGATCTGAGACAGTAGTTGGGATAGTTTGTTCGTCAGAGTTGAGATGTGGAGGGGGATCTGGGACAGTAGTTGGGGTAGTTTGTTTGTCAGTGTTGGGAGGTGGAGGGGGATCTGGGACAGTAGTTGTGGTAGTTTGTTCATCAGAGTTGAGAGGTAGCGGGGGGTCTGGGACAGTAGTTGGGATAGTTTGTTCGTCAGAGTTGAGAGGTGGAGGGGAATCTGAGACAGTAGTTGGGGTAGTTTGTTTGTCAGTGTTGAGAGGTGGAGGGGGATCTGGGACAGTATTTGGGGTAGTTTGTTCATCAGAGTTGAGAGGTGGAGGGGGGTCTGGGACAGTAGTTGGGATAGTTTGTTCGTCAGTGTTGAGAGGTAGAGGGGATCTGGGACAGTAGTTGGGGTAGTTTGTTCGTCAGTGTTGAGAGGTAGCGGGGGATCTGGGACAGTAGTTGGGGTAGTTTGTTCGTCAGTGTTGAGAGGTAGTGGGGGATCTGGGACAGTAGTTGGGATAGTTTGTTCGTCAGTGTTGAGAGGGTAGAGGGGGATCTGGGACAGTAGTTGGGGTAGTTTGTTCATCAGTGTTGAGAGGTAGAGGGGGATCTGGGACAGTAGTTTGGGTAGTTTGTTCGTCAGTGTTGAGAGGTAGGGTGGGGTCTGAGACAATAGTGGGGTTGTTTGTTCGTCAATGTTGAGAGGTAGAGGGGATCTGGGACAGTAGTTGGGGTAGTTTGTTCATCAGTGTTGAGAGGTAGCGGGGATCTGGGACAGTAGTTGGGGTAGTTTGTTCGTCAGTGTTGAGAGGGAGAGGGGGATCTGAGACTGTAGTGGGGGTAGTTTGTTCGTCAGTGTTCAGAGGTAAAGGGGGATCTGAGACAGTAGTTGGGGTAGTTTGTTCGTCAGTGTTGAGAGGGAGAGGGGGATCTGAGACTGTAGTTGGGGTAGTTTGTTCGTCAGTGTTGAGGAGCAGGGGTCTGAGACAGTAGTTGGGGTAGTTTGTTCGTCAGTGTTGAGAGGTAGAGGGGGATCTGAGACAGTAGTTGGGGTAGTTTGTTCATCAGTGTTGAGAGGTCGAGGGGAATCTGGGACAGTAGTTGGGATAGTTTGTTCATCAGAGTTGAGAGGTAGAAGGGGATCTGGGACAGTCATTGGGATTGTTTGTTCGTCAGTGTTGAGAGGTAGAGGGGGATCTGGGACAGTAGTTGGGGTAGTTTGTTCGTCAGAGTTGAGAGGTAGTGGGGGATCTGGGACAGTAGTTGGGATAGTTTGTTTGTCAGAGTTGAGAGGTAGAGGGGGATCTGAGACAATAGTTGGGGTAGTTTGTTTGTCAGTGTTGAGAGGTGGAGGGGGATCTGGGACAGTAGATGGGGTAGTTTGTACATCAGTGTTGAGAGGTAGAGGGGGATCTGAGACAATAGTTGGGGTAGTTTGTTTGTCAGTGTTGAGAGGTGGAGGGGGATCTGGGACAGTAGTTGGGATAGTTTGTTCATCAGTGTTGGGAGGTAGAGGGGGATCTGAGACAGTAGTTGGGGTGGTTTGTTCGTCAGAGTTGAGAGGTAGAGGGGGATCTGGGACAGTAGTTGGGGTAGTTTGTTCGTCAGAGTTGAGAGGTAGAGGGGGATCTGAGACAGTAGTTGGGGTACTTTGTTCGTCAGAGTTGAGAGGTAGAGGGGGATCTGGGACAGTAGTTGGGGTAGTTTGTTCGTCAGTGTTGAGAGGTAGAGGGGGCACAGTATTGTCCGGAGAGCCTGTCTGCTCGGTCACAGAGGGTGCAGTTTGGGGACAGAAGCGTTTTAAATGTCCGAACTTTCCACATGTGAAGCATTTTAATGTTTCGGGTGACGCATATACTTGGTCGTCGTGTTCTTTGATTTGGGATTTTAAAACCACATTTAATACTTTATCGACGTTGGATGTGGGAAGTTCGATGAATTCTGCCGTCGGAAAGATCCTGGGACGATACCTGGGACCTGGGACATGACGGTGCCATACCGCGATAGTTCCACTAACAGCGACTCATTCTTTAGAAAGGGGGGACATTAGATAGTAGTTTAACAATAACAGCTGGGGTAGCGAGTGGGGAAACCAAAATGAAGTGTCCATTGTCCGTGGATAGACCAGCCGGACAACCTCATGTACCGGTACGAGGCTTTCCTCGGCTAAAAAAAACCACGATACGTTTATTCATTCGTGACGCTGCACGGATCTTTTCCATACCAATGATCTATCTATAATTCCACTAATCTCTGTGTGTATGTATGTATGTATGTATGTATGTATGTTTGTCTGTGACCGCTGTTTCTCGACAACTACCGGTCCGATATACTTGAAACTTGCCAGGTATATTGCTGGGGACCCGAGGATGTGCCTTTTCAAGGTTTCATATTAATCGGAGAAGTAGTTACCGAGCTATGTCCAAAAAACGATTCAACCAATCAGAGAGCAGCGAGCTATCACGTGTGCCGAACGTGGCGAACAGACTCTGCCTCGGACGGCACATTTGAGAGCGTATTCATTTATTTCACGTTGGCAAACTATGTTGGCGTTCAACTATGTTTTAAAACTAATTACGTGCACGCTATGGCGATTTCTTTACCAAACTCCGCAAGCCGTTCGCTTTGGACCAAACCATTTCATGTAAATAGAGGGGGGGGATTGTCACCGTACTCGCAAGCCGTTCGCTTTGGACCAAACCATTTCATGTAAATAGAGGGGGGGGGGGATTGTCACCGTACTCGCAAGCCGTTCGCTTTGGACCAAACCATTTCATGTAAATAGAGGGGGGGGATATAATTTTAGATATATATATAGTACGGGCATGCCCTAGTATTACCAATAGCAACAAGCATTCTGAGTATTGCGCTGCAATACATGTCCCCTACCGGCAGTCTGTCGTCCGGATTAGCATTAAGCGTTCAGAAAAAAAGTCCGGAAAATTGTTCTTTGCGTGACGGACTGATAGACGGAGGGACGGCGTGCAAACCTATAGTCCCTTCCGGTGTACTCCGGTAGGGGACTAATAACAATGTGTTCCACACTAACTTCATCGGGAGGAGTGAGAGCTTCGAAAGCTGCATACGGCCCGTATGATACGGGGAACGTGTCGACATTTTACCAATTTTAAAATTACCCGGACTAAGCCGAGTTGGAGCCGGGGGGAAAGGGAGGGGTACAGCTTTCAGGGGGAAAAGGAGGGGGAATAAATCGCAAACAAAAACGGCAATCGGCATGTACCAGCACGAGAAAACGAACGCAGAAAAACACACCTCTCAATGAGGAAAAGGGCGACAAACCACAGAAACTCGTCAGAGTGCCGATGGAATACCACTCACCCCTCAATCTCACCGAAAGGTGTGGGCGCTCTCTCTATTTCTGTATCTCAGAGGAAATATAGAAGAAAATGGGAAAAGATTCGAATAGAGACAGCCACACAAGCGAGGAGCGAAATGGGGGGGGGGGGGGGGGGAGGAGAACGGATGGGGATGAGGAGAACGGATGGCGATGAGGAGAACGGGCTGGGATGAGGAGAACGGGCGGGGATGAGGAGAACGGGCGGGGATGAGGAGAACGGGCGGGGGATGAGGGGAACGGGCTGGGATGAGGATAACGGGCTGGGATGAGGATAACGGGCGGGGATGAGGAGAACGGCTGGGATGAGGAGAACGGGTGGGTATTGAGGAGAACGGGTGGGTATTGAGGAGAACGGGTGGGTATTGAGGAGAACGGGCGGGTTATGAGGGGAAACGTGCAGAGGAAGGGGAGAACGGGTGGGGAGGAAATGGGTGGGGATGATGAGGGTTGAGGTATCGGGTTTAATGAAAGGGAGTGGTGGGGGCAGGCGGAGAAGTGAAGATAAACAAAAAAATGGGAAAGAAAAAGTGAAAACGATGAGGAAAAAAAACAACAAGATCGAAAGTCAGAACAGCTTGCACCTCACCACACATGCACAGCCGCCATCTTGCCATGCCCAAACACACCGACAGCCAGCAGAGGGCGCTTGAGAGAGAACGAGAGAGAGCACCAAGAAGGAAAGGGCCAGTCCACCGAGACCGATCGGCACTTTTCACTGCACGGTTCCCAACACTTTAAATCTGCCGAGTTCCCCACGTTCTTTACCTGCTTGTGTTCGGGACTGCTGTTTGCCGGCCAGGTGCTTGTTGGTGAGGTCGAGACAAAAGATGTCGTGAGGAGAAGCACCTTGTAACATCGTGGCCATTTTGATAACAGGTTGCCAACGTTCGTTTCTCCTCCCCTCCCCCGTGAATGTGTGCTGGCGCCTTGTTGTGTTTATTGGCGCTGAGGAAGCGCCTCTAGCGAATGACTTCCAGCCAGTGTAACGCGAATTCCTGTCACAGGAATTCTGAGATCATAAGTGTGACGTGGCAGTTCCTGATTGGTTCGTGTTGGGGAACCCCTTCTCGCTGCCGACGTGACGTAAATTCGCGCACGCGCACTGGCAAGGCTGCCACTCGTAGGGGAAATCCCCTATGGTAGGGGTTTTCAGCCTAATGTAGGGGGTAGGGGATACCTACGGGGAAAATGGCAATATGCAGCAAAATGCAGGGGAAAATGACAATATGTAGGGGAGTTGCCAACTATTGCCAACTGCATTTATTGCCAACTGCATTTGCCACCATTACGGCGTGGTCAAGCCTCGGAGAAGAAGGGGGAGGAGCTACATTACGGGCGTGGCCCGCACTTCGTCATCAGGAGGTGGAGCCAGGAAGCGCTTGCGCCCAACCAGGACTCGGTGATGTAGCCAGATACCAAAGGAAAATGTTCATTTACGCCAAAAATTTGTTTGTTTGTTTTGTGGAATAAGCAATTTATTATCTAAAATACCAAAGAAAACTTTACTTTTTCTATGCCAAAAAGTATTTTCCTCCTAGAAATTCCATGCCCGAACCTCAGCGCAATCCAAGAGGATTCACTTGTTCGTAGTGATCGTAATAAGGCATAGAATAAGCTATATTTCTGCCTCTTGTCCATTTTTCTTTCCTATCAATAAGTTTCACTGTAAATACTTGTAAATAAATCAAATCGTTAAACGTTTCCTTTCTCTCTGTCCATGGATGTCTTTTTTTCCATTGGTCCGCCATTGCTCGCACCCAGAGTAACGATCGGCCGTAACAAAATTAGGATTTGCCTGGCGGGTACCAACGCTGGCCCGGCCATCTAAATTTGGTGCACCATGGGAGGTACGGTACGTTCCCAACCGTAACATTATATTATATATATATATTGTTGCAGTTTTTAGAACCTTAACTTTGAAGAGCAGGGCCCTTGCTTGAGACGGACGAAGTGACGGGCAAGACACAAACTCGTCCGAGAAGATGTTTATTGTAAAAACCAACTCGGGAACTCTGACAAACCCGTTTTTCGGGCTGCATATATATCACAACCAGAAAGCACAACCGAAACCGAAAGCCACGCCTCTCAGGCGAGGCGCGCTTTGGTGGTCACGTGACCGACAGGTGCAAAGGATTATAACCGCACGCGCGGCACGCTTTGGTGGTCACATGACCGGCCACCCCGGCGCCGTGGTTTGCCCGCCGGTTACGTCACCGGCTGGAGCAAGGAGATTCTGTTGTTGGTCTCGCTTGGGGGAACCATGGGTCGCTACACACGCCCCCCCAGAATGGACTTGATCCAGGAAGGTCAACCTGAGGGGGGTCCGGATGACCCGAACGAAACGACCCCTGGCCAGTCGCGGGGGGGGGGGGGGGGTCCGGTGTGGTGGCGGGTGGTCGGACGGGGGGTGTAGTGGACGGGGGGCGGCCGAGGGGCCGGGCAAGGCCTTGGGGGAGGCTGCCGAGGTTCCCCGCGGGCCTCCCGAGGTTGCAGTTCGCGGGTGCAGTGCCGAGAAGGCTTGAGCGGTGCACGCAAAAAGCGGGTGAGCCAACCGAGGGGCTGGTCAAGGCCTCGGGGGAGGCTGCCGAGGTTCCTCGCGGGCCTCCCGAGGATGCAGGGTCGGAGAAGTAGTTGCGGTTGTAGTTGTAGGTGCGCGAGGGTGACGAAGCGGCCGTGCCGCGAACGTCAGCGCGCGCGAAGGTGACGAAACAGCCGTGCCGCGAACGTCAGTGCGCGCGAAGGTGACGAAGCAGCCGTTCCGCCAACGTCAGTGCGCGCGAAGGTGACGAAGCAGCCGTGCCTTCGGAGGGTCTTGGAATAGGTTCGCCCCTCCGGTCGTAGAGGAGGAGCCGAGCGCGGTGCGCAAACCTCACAGTCATGGCCGTCGTCGTTACCAAAACTCCGGCATATCGAAACCGCGGTCGAAACTGCGCCCAAAGCCGTGCGGGAGAAGCCGGCGTCACCAGCCTAGGTGGCTTCCCTGGCTAGGGCACGCTTGCCGTGTCCGTTCGCAGCCCCCGAATCCGTTCGGGGGCAGTCGGGGTCACCAGTGAAGAGCAGGGCCCTTGCTTGAGACGGACGAAGTGACGGGCAAGACACAAACTCGTCCGAGAAGATGTTTATTGTAAAAACCAACTCGGGAACTCTGACAAACCCGTTTTTCGGGCTGCATATATATCACAACCAGAAAGCACAACCGAAACCGAAAGCCACGCCTCTCAGGCGAGGCGCGCTTTGGTGGTCACGTGACCGACAGGTGCAAAGGATTATAACCGCATGCGCGGCACGCTTTGGTGGTCACGTGACCGGCCACCCCGGCGCCGTGGTTTGCCCGCCGGTTACATCACCGGCTGGAGCAAGGAGATTCTGTTGTTGGTCTCGCTTGGGGGACCCATGGGTCGCTACAACTTTGTCAATTTAGTAGTAAATTTCCTTATAAATAACCCCTGTGTACATTTCCCCTTAATTGGCTGTTAAATGAAATAATCGCACCTTAGTTAGTCCATCGCACCACGTAGCGAACCATAGGATCTCTCCATAGCGAGATCTTGGAGACTCTCGCGAGATCTTGGAGACGGCGGCAGGGATTTTCGAAGCTCCACACGGTCTCCACGTTTTTCGAAGTTAAGTCTGTTCACAATTGTATTTTGTCGAAACTGTATTTATCTTTCGGTGTGTGAAGTTATTGTGTGCAACTTTGGTTGTTTCTCGGTGTTTATCTTTCATAAATTGATCGTCTGTTTGCCGTGTCGTGTTTTGAGGCCTTGTACAGTGTGCACTGTACAACCTTGAGGCTTTGTTTTTTATCTCAGCGGTCCGTCTTTTGTGATCCAATAACTTTCGTTCTCTGTATTCCCAGGCTTTTCACCCATAGCCTACCTACTTCCTTGTGTAAATCTCAACTCAAAAAAAAAAAAAAAAAAAAAAAAAAACATTTTCCTTCTCTGTTATCATTCGTTTATTCATTCTTATTCGTTCGTTCGTTCTTCGACCACGTGTTTCTCCCCCATTTCCCCAGATAGTTTTCACTCATTAACCTTCAATGTTTACACTTTCCCCTCAAGTTATGTATTCCGTCATATTTTATAACACCTTTTTCTTCTTCTTCTTTAAAAGGCTGCTTTCGACTTGCTCACCAAATCAATTCATCCCAAAAAAAATATCCATCTCCTATAGTGCCTTTTTTCTACATTCCCTAAACTCTCCTGCACTCCATCCTCCATCCAGCGTCCTTAAACGTATTTTTAACTCGAAGGTCACAAGCAACTCATTTTGCAATAAATGTTCGTTTCCCATAAATCGTACACTTTCAAAAATCCAATCTCACCCCTCCCCTCCAAATCTTCCCCATAACCCCTCCCCTCCAAATCTTCCCCATCACCCCTCCCCTCCAAATCTTCCCCATCACCCATCCCTTTCAAATCTCCCCCCTTGCCCCCTCCCTCCTAAACGACCCCCTCACCCCTCCCCGCCAAGACGCCCCCTCGCCCCTCCCCTCCTAGACTCCTGCCTCAACCCTCCCCTCCAAATCTCCCCCATATCCCATCCCTTTCAAATCCCTCCCCTTGCCCCTTCCCTCCCAAACTTCCCCCTCACCCCTCCCCTTCAAATCTCCCCACCCTCATTGCTTCTCAATTTCCCCCCTCTCACTCCCCCTCCTCAAAGCGTCCTCCCCGCTTCTTCCCCCTTCAAACTCTCACCTCCATCTCCCCCAACCTTCTGCCTCGCTCTTCCCCCTCCTCAAATAACACCTCATTGTGGCTCACCCAATCACCATCAAACCTTTTGTCCGCCCCATCCTTCCCTTTCTCCGAGCTATTCTGAAATCTCTGACACACCTTCAACAGCTCTCCCTACCTCTTCCACCTCTTCCACATCTTACCCTACCCCTCCTCCCCCCTGTTCTGTATCTGATGCTCCCCCTTCCTCTTCATTAACGGTATGGACCTCAAACATCCGGGGCCTTCGTTCAAACTTAACTGATCTCTCCATACAGGTTGCTTCTGTCAAACCAGACGTGATCTGCTTAACAGAAACTTTCCTCCTTTATGATGTCTCTGATTCCATAGTATCTCTCCCGGGCTACTCCCTCCTCCGGTATGATAGACCTGAGCCTCGTCCTGGAGGCGGGGTTGCTATCTTTATCAAAAACTCTCTTCCTCACTCGCCCTGCACTGCACTCTCTCCACCTCACCCCCAGGAATACCTCTGGCTACGGCTTCCCCTTCGCTCCCACCTCTTGTTCATATGTGTGTTGTACCGTCCACCAAACAGTGATGACTCCATCTACATCTCGCTGTCTGATGATATGGACCAACTTCTATCTACTCATCCCAACTCTCTCTTCCTCATATGTGGTGATTTCAACTGTCATCATGCCAGTTGGCTGGGTGTGGGTACCTCTCTCACCAGCCATGGCTCCTCAGCAAAGGACTTCTGCGACTCACTGGGACTGACACAATCTGTCAATTTCCCGACCCGGATCTCAGTCAACGGAACATCTTCTCTTCTGGACTTGGTTATGACTAACTTCCCTGAAAATGTCTGCTGCTCTTCTTCTGCTCCGATCGGATCATCTGATCATGTCCTTGTTAAAGTGGACATCTCTCTGACCATCCTCAGGGAGCCTGCTCAGCGTCGACGAGTCTGGCATTTCACTCAGGCCAACTGGCACGGTCTTCAAGCAGCCATCAATCATCTGGACTGGTCTCCCATCTCTACCACCTCTGACATCAACTCATCCTGGGAATTCTTCCAAAGTAAATTGCTCTCTCTCATGCACAGATTTATCCCATCTCGTCTTCAGTTGTCATACCCTTCCTCCCGTCCATGGTACACGGAATCTTGTGGTGAGGCTGTTGCCCAGAAACAACTTGCCTTCGTCTCCTGGAAAGCAAATCCAACGGAAGGAAATCTCATTTCCTTTCACAAAGCCCGAAACAAGTGTGTGTCCACCCTCAGGAGAGCCAGGAAACAATATCTCTCCATTCTCAAGACCGAACTCTCTTATCTGTCTCCCTCTTCCAAATCCTGGTGGCGTCTGGTCAAATCCGTTTCTGGTGTTTGTTCCCCCTCCATCCCCTCCCTTACCTCAAACGGCTACACAGCTGACTCCGCACGTGAAAAAGCTGAATGCCTCAACTCTGTGTTTGCCTCTAAATCTTGTGTCCCAAACCCATCCCTCTCTGTACCCACCATACCCAGTCGTACCCTGCTGCTCCTGGACTCCGTGTCCTTTCCTCCTGACAAGGTGGAAAAGTTTCTGTCAACCCTCGACTCTGATTCTGCAACTGGACCCGACGGCATCAGCCCACGGGTCCTAAAATCCTGCTCTGCTGCTCTATCTCACCCTCTCTCTGTTCTCTTCACCCTCTCTTTTGCTGAAGGTCAACTGCCATCTGCTTGGAAATCAGCCAACATCACCGCTTTGCACAAAAAAGGTGCAAAAACAGATCCTAGCAACTACAGACCAATCAGCCTTCTCCCAATTATCAGCAAAGTCATGGAATCCATCATTGCTTCGGATATGAAATCTTTCCTCTTCTCCAATGGCTTGATCTCTGATCATCAATTTGGTTTCAGACCAGGTCACTCTACTCTGGACATGCTGCTTCTGCTGTCTCAACAATGGATGGAGGTCCTCAATGCCAAACAGGAAATTAGAGCTGTCTCCCTCGACATATCACGTGCCTTCGACACGGTCTGGCACCCCGCTCTGCTCACCAAACTCTCCTCCTTTGGTATCCATGGAAATCTCCACGCATGGCTGGCGGACTTCCTCTCTAGTCGTCGTCAACGTGTGGCCCTGAATGGGTTTCTCTCATCTCCTCTTCCTGTTCAGGCTGGAGTTCCCCAAGGCAGTGTTCTGGGCCCCGTGCTTTTTCTGGTCTTCATCAATGATCTCTCTGACTCTCTCGAAAATCCTCTCTATCTCTTTGCTGATGACTCCACTCTCTGCCGCTCCATTCCTCTTCCCTCAGATCGGCAGTCTGCTGCCTCCTCACTCTCTGAAGACCTGGACAAAATCACAGACTGGTCAAACAAGTGGAACATGTCTTTCAATCCTGACAAATCTCACACTCTTACTATGTCTCTCCGAAAAGATCGACTGGACAACCCTCCCATCTACTTTCTCAACAATCCTCTCCAAGAAGTTCTGTCGCTCAAGATTTTGGGTCTCACTATCTGCCATGATCTTTCTTGGGAAAACCACATTTCCAAGCTGGCCTCCAAAGCCAGTCGCCGACTGGGCATCCTCCGTCGTGCGAAGTCCTTCCTCGGCACACCTGAGCTCCTCACCACATACAAGGCTTTCATCCGCAGCTCAATGGAATACTGTTCTCCCCTATGGGCCGGTGCTCCTGCCTCACACCTAGCTCGGCTTCACGCTGTTGAAACCAAAGCTTTCAGAATTATTGGAATCTCCCGCGATGAAGCTATCTCTGAGGGCCTTTCACTCACTCACCGCAGGCAGGTAGGTGGTCTTTCTGTCTTCTACCGACTCCTCTCCGGCCTTGCACCCCCAGCTCTCTCTGTGCTCTGTCCCCCAAATATTCCTACAGGTCGCACAAGATCTGCCAGCAACCCTCTGATGGTTAAACTGCCGAAATCTCGGCTCTCTGCTCACCTTCACTCTTTCATTCCTCTTTTCTCCCGCCTCTGGAACAAACTCCCTCACTCCCTTCAATCCCACTCCTCCCTCCAGGTCTTTAAAACAGCTGTTCACCACCATCTCTTATCTTCCCCCATCCAAAACCTTGATCTTTTCTACCCCCGCTAATTCACCCCAGATCCACCTTGTTTGAAATTCCAACTTCTTTCCTGGAAGTCCTGGCAGTGTCCATATGTTTTATACCTCTCCCACCGCCCCCTTCCCACGCCCCCCCCCCCAAAGCCCTCGCCCTCTCTCAGATCTCTCGATGTCTCCATGTCTCTCGGTCCCTGCTCTCAAATGTTGTGTTTGTGTCCTTCCCCCTCTCTCCCCATCTTGTCTACCGCTCCCTATGTTATATGTTTTATGTGTCGGTTTGTCTTTCTGTGTGATTAATGTTCGCTCTTTCACGAGCCTCGACCTTGTATACAAAAAAAAAAAAAAAAAAAAAAAAAAAAAAAATAGTTATATCCTTATTATGTGTGTCAGGTAAGGCTATGTTTCCACTAGTTGACCTTACGTTGCATCAATCAAATAAGATAGATCCCCTACAATATCGCCATGGCCTCCAAAGCTCAGTACGGCGGCGTTCACCACCGTTGCATTGGGTGGTTGTTATTGGCATCATCTTCACCCCAAGACTCCATTGCACACGAGGCCAGCAGGAGGGGAGGAGCCGTGGGATCACGGGCGGGGCCCACCTCGTCACCCAAGGTGGAGCCAAAGAGCCCTCGCCAGCCAACCAGCACCGAGGTGAGGAAAACCGGTAGGCGTGGCATCGGAGTTGGCGGCTTCATCGCACTACGCGCAATATAAGCACGCGCGCAAGCCTTTTCAGGCAGGACAGGAGATGCGTGATCCAGCTGAGGACAGGAGATGCGTGATCCAGCTGAAAACAGAGAAAGGTGTGATCCAGCTGAACAAAAGAAAGACGCGCAAAGAGGCTGACGACCAGGGTTTTTCGCACTCTGAACAAGAACAAGTGCGTGCACGCGGACCTGGACGTCATGCCGCGAACCCCCCGGACCTCCCTGCTGCCCGCTCTTTGGACCATCTGCCCTTCTTCTCCTTCCAGCCAGCCATTCCTGCCTGAGAATTCCCCTTTCGTGTATGTGAGTTCGTTCTGTCTGTATTGTCCCTGGGAGTAAGTAAGCCTGTATAAGCTAAGAATTGCACTGTGTCTTCTGTTCTTTTTCTGTAAATAACTTCGTTCTTCTTCCTTCTTTGGTTCATTGTAAATAATAATAAATCTCTGTTCCTCCTTATTCTTGAGTTTTCATTCTCATCCGAGCGCTTTAGTGATTTCCCAATTGAGTTCCTGTGGCGCGATTTCGGCCAATGCTTATGAATCGGGTTAGTCTTTGCTAACGGCTCGACCCGCAGACTGCTAACCCGCTCGGCAAATACCATCTTGTCCGTGGTTTCGAGCGGTACTTGTCTCCCTGTTTTGCGGAGGGATTGGTGAAGGCATTCGGGAGAACACCTTGACCAATAACCCTGATCAATCCCACCTCGCAATGGAGCGTTAGAAGTACCAGGATCGGGAATCAGCTCGTGTAAAAGACAAGGGGATTGACCCCCCTTAGTAAGGGGAGCGCCGACCCCAGATCCGTAACAATTGGTGTCAGGAGTGGGATTTGGACACGCACCAAATTTGTTAACGTCTGAAAAATTTGGTCAAAAAAATTACGAGCGGCCGAAATTGTTTAACATCCTAAATTTAAATCGTGCCATGGATGATCAAGGTGATCAGATGCCGGTAGGGGAGCTAGAAGAGGGTTTGGAGGTACCCCAGGACCTCAGGGAGGAATTGGAGGAGGAAGGCAATACGCATTGGGTAGCGGAGGTATCAGGCGCACAAGATGGCGGCGTCACGCACGAGGTTGTGGGCGCACAAAATGGCGGCTCGCACGTGGCTGCGGCAGCCACGCCCGCAGCACCGATGGACTGGGGCCTATTTATGGAACACATGATGGCCTTTATGGACAAAACAGGGGATCGCCTCAAGGGATTAGACAATAAACTTGGGGGATTGGGAAATCGAATCGGGGGGCTAGGAAGCAAATTGGAGCGAATCGGTAAATTTGGGGACAGAATGGGTGAGAGCATGCAAAGATGTGGGGAGAGCATGGATCGCATGTTGGGCGAGAGGGTCCCAAGGGTGCACGACGAGGTAATGCGACTCGAGGAGCGCAGGTTGAGCGAGACGGAGCAAGGCACAGGTAACTGGACCGGGGTAGAGATCGCGACCCGTGGTATGGAAAAGCCAGCGACCGCTGAGGTGGAGAAAATTTTATTAGAACCAGCGGCTGTCGCGGGAAAAGACAAAGATATTAAAGGAAAAGAACTTGGAATCGAAAAGTCCGAATCATTCAAAGCAGTAGTGGGAATTGAAATTGAAAAGACGACGGAGGCAGCCCAGGAATTGAAGGAAGAAATGGAAAATGTACAAAGTCTAAGTTCACATCCTGATGCTGTACTTGCTAATCCTTATAAAGATTTGCAGGTGCGCGTGGAAATGAGGATCCCAAAGGTGAGACGGGCTGTGTTTGGCGCGAAAATAATTTTCGCGCACTTGGGATCCCAGCGTGCCGCGGGCGTTTGTGGGAGGTCCGTTGGGCGCTGTGTGAGAGGAAATGGTGCGCTTGTGAAAAAAAAGTGTGCAACGGAGAGTGAATGTGTTACAAAGTGTACGGAGTGTGACACGGAGAGTGAGTTGGTGGTGGCGCGGGTGCGGGGGGGGGGGGCACATCAGAGCGCGTGAGTGGGTGGATGCAAGAGTGCACCCCCATGAGTGGTACAGAGTACGTACTGAGGGAGAGTGCGCAAGACGGTGCGCGAGGAGGTGTGTTAAGGAAGTGTGCGAACGGCGAGGGTACGCGTGAGGTGTGGTGTGTAACAGAGAGTGCGGTGGTAGAATGGACGAAGTGTGTGGAATGTATGGGCGGCATTGGAACGCCGGATTTGGAGAGTGTGAAAGGGGTCGCGTATGCGTGTGAGCCTGCAAGTGAAGCATCGATGTGGACCGGGGCAGCGTTTTGGGTGATGGATAGCCGACGCGAGCACTCGGTGCGCGGTGCGCTTTCTTTGTTGCGGGAGCCGGCGGGGATCGGTGCTGCGTCGCTCCTCTTCGGAGCATCGTGCATGATCCGGGCCTGGCCCCACCCCGCACGGTCGAGTCCAGGCCTTGCCGGGCAAGGCGACCGGTCCGGTTCGAGGGAAGGTAGGAGGGACCGGAGTGGCGCCCCCTTGTGGTTGCGGCGTTCCGGCCGGGCGAGATTGAGCCATCGGGCCGGAGACCGAAAGCCTCCGCGCCGAGATGGTGTGTGGAATCTCGGCCCAACCAAACCTCCTCCCCTGAACCGAATGCCGTACGGACCCAACTTGCAGGCGACCAAACCACCCGCATTCATCGCTCGGCTTTGCGAAGCCGCGCTTTGAGAATGTAGAGATGCACCGAGGCTCAAGTTAATGGACATTTGGTAGGGATAGGGAATTGATGATTGGCAAAATTGATGGGCGAGAATGATTGGCAGTGATTGGCAAATTTTATTGGCAGAAAAATTGGATGGGCAAAATTAATAGTGGGAGATGCCCGATGTGCAAGGATGGTAAATCCACCATCCCTCACACCCCCTGGGCACATGAGCACTAGTTATGGGGTTTTGGCAGTGCAAGCTCGCCGAGGGAGGGTTTGGATAAATGTATAGGGACTTAGACATGACCATAGGTGACATGAGAATTAAGTAGCGACATGCAGTGTTGGGCTAGCCTGGTGTTGGGCTAGCGGCTTGGTGTTGGGCTAGCGGGCCAACTAGTAGCGGTGTTGGGCTAGCAACACCAGTTACCCTGGTGTTGGGCTAGCGGCTAGGGTGCCGGCTTAGGATCCTAGGATCCTGGGTTCGAATCCTGGTCGATCGCTGAATTAACGCCAGGGGGGTTGACTCAGCCTGTCATCCTTCCGAGGTCGGCTAATTGAGTACCAGTTCAATGGTAATTCCCTGTTTGTCGTTAAAGGCGGCAAAAAGGGTTGGCGTCAGGAAGGGCATCCGGCTGTAAAACATTGCTTCAAAAAGGGGACCGAAAAACAACAACAACCACGGTTCCTGAAAAAGGCCAACCCCTGCTTTGCGGGGAAAAATGGCCTCTAAAGGTGGTTATTTATTTTATTTTTATATATGCACCTGTAGAGGGGACGTAGAATAGATTAGGTGGATTATAATGACGAGGGAGCGCAATAATATAAGGGGCGACTGGGAAGCGCAAGTTTTAGAAGGGCACCAGGTAGATCAGATGATGCAGTGTGTTTGTGGTTCATCGAATGAGGCATTGCGTATGGAAGAATCTTGGTATTGAGCAAATGAGGCAATGCTCGTGAATGGTGCCGTGTGTGTCAAGAAAGTGTGTGGAGTAGTGTATGAGTGAATAATTGTGATTGTGCATTGTATTGAATGAAGAAGCCTGGGAGGAAGGAGGGTGCAGGTGGCACCAGGTGTGTGGGCACAGGTGTGCAAATCCAGGTGAGAATGGTTGTGGGGAATAAAAGGTCTGGAGTAAATGGAGTATGGAATGGATGGTGTGGAGTGAGTATGGTGGAAAATGTGGAGTGGAGTGGTTGGTGCGAAGGGGAGTGGATGGGGAAGATGGACCCCCATCACGAATACCCGGGGAGGGCAGTTTAAAAGTAGGTAGAGGGTATAGGTAAATTGTGGGTGGATATTGGCATCTGTGGTGCGTGTGGAAGAATGGTGTTTGGATCGGTGCATTAGTGACGTGGAAATGGCTGGGCGTGTGGCCTGTTAGAGGGATGGTTGGTTGAGCGCTCCGCCACTGTTAGGATGTCGGCCAGGTGAGGCCGCAGGTAGGCTTTGGGAGCCAGTTAGAGTTGTTGTGGATGGGGCCCGAGGATCCGGAGGACGGACCCGTGTAGCCCTGTGCCAGAGAGGGCACCGAGGGGGTAAGTGCCAGGGAGGACCTTCCCCAGTTAGATAGGTTAGTGAGGAGCAGGTGAGCTCGGGTGGCCACTTCAGTGGCGGAGGCGCACAGGTAAGTAGACCTGTTAGGGGAGCCACACGACCCAGTCCTAAAATTGTGCGAAGGCACAGGGAGTTGAATCGGGGGAGTGAGACCCCAAATTGATGAGCACCACAGTTTGGGCAATGGGAATTGGTTTTTAGAACCGCATAGAGTAAAGATAGCCAATGGTTTTGCAGGGAAAGACCCCGGGTAGTGTAAAGTGTGTTAAGGTCATTTAGGAAGTAGTTAGGATTAAGAATCTCCTCGCACCATCTACACCCACTCACCTGAGGTGATGACAGAACTCCACGCCATGCCATGGTTGTTTTGGATATTTTTGTGCAGATGTTTTTTTTGGGGGAATGTGAGACGCATCATAACGTGGGTGTGATGTTGTGCTGTTGTTCCATCTCTTCCTCCTTAAGAGGAATTGATGAGGAATTGGATGATGGCAAATTTGGTTTAGAGGGATTGTGACGAATTTGGTATTAGGGGAGATATGGGAAGACGTGACGATAAAGACGAATTTGTAAATGTGTAGATTTTGTAAATATGGGGCAAGGGCAAGGGTAGAGTAGGTGACAGGGGGGGGGGGGGTGGCGTATGTTAGGGATGAGCTTTCTCAATTCGCTCTCCGTGCGCACCTCACTCTGCATTACCTTGATTGATGTGTACCCTTGTGACCTTACCCCTCGCTAACGCTGCCTGCTTTGTCTTCCTTCCCCACCCATGTACCGTGCTCTCTGGGCACTGAGGGGGAGCGTGCGGGAGCCGCAATTGTGTGCCCGAATCCCCACAACCATCTGCCTGCATCCATGCACCACTTATGGACCGCACGTCTTGTGGCCATGCACCACCTTATGGACCACACGTTCTATGGCTGAGCACCACTTATGGACCACACGTTTTGTGGCATGGCCCCTCTGCTGGGACCGGCCAGGTTGGCCAGAGAAAGATCTTGCTTGCGGACCTCGGTGAGGTGGCACCAAGCCTACAGGTGGACCACCCATAGTCGGCCCCTGTTGGCCATAAATAAAAACAATGGACACGGTTGTGTTTTTTTTATTGTGATTATTGCCACCAAATAGGCCGCAAGCCAAGAAGACCAAGAAAGACAACACCAAGAACGACGGCCAGCAGAGGGAGCAGAACAAGAAGAAGACGTCATCCTTCATCCTTATTTGAACTGTGATGACTGTGCACTGGATGGTGCTGACTGTGCTTTGATTGGTGCTTTGGTGTTTACATGTCCGGGGATCCATGACAGAATCTCAATTCTGCATCCCCCGGGCATGTGAGGTGGTGTGTCGATGCAGTGCATGCTGTCTCCTCCCTCCCACAGGATTCTTTTTGTCTCCTAAAAAGAAAAATGACAGGTCCTGGGTTGCAGTTTTGTAAATAGTCAAATAATGTCACTTGTAAATAATGCTCCCCACCGTTCATGTGTAGTTTGAAAATTAATTCCGCAATTCGGTTAACTGTGGGTGTGAATCTGTTAGGTAGGATGCAATGTAATAGGGGGACATATTTATTTGTGTTTTAAAACTGTCACACTCAGGGTCAGATTAATTGTAGAGGGAAATTACACCTGCGTGCCACATTAAGTTAAAGTTTTCGGGCCGGGACGTCCCGTGAGGAATGAGGGTGCTGTGTTGCAGTTTTTAGAACCTTCACTTTGTCAATTTAGTAGTAAATTTCCTTATAAATAACCCCTGTGTACATTTCCCCTTAATTGGCTGTTAATTTAAATAAGTGCACCTTAGCTAGTCCATGTACAAGCATGTAGCAAATCATAGGACCTCTCTGGTCCCATTATACGAAATACCCGTTATATAGTTATTCTGTGTTTCAGATAAGGCTGTGTGTCCAATAATTGACTCTACGTTGCATCAAATCAAATAAGATAGGATCCCTCCGACACCCCCATGGCCTCCGAAAAAGCGGCAGTACGGCGGCGTTCGCCACTACTGCTTTGGCTTATTGTCAGTGCCTCAGACTCCATTGCCCACGAGGCCAGGATCGGGGAAGAAGGGCATGGCCCACACCTCGTCATCGAAGGTGGAGCCAGGGAGCGCCCTAACAACCAACCAGGAATCAGTGGGCATGGCTTGAGAGGGTGAAGAAAGAAAGATCTTGCAGGTTCATGAAGGTTCGACGGGGCGGGCTATAAAACCCGTTGTGCGAAGTCCCCACCGCAGATGAGTGAGGGAGCACGAATTGAGAGTTCTGTGAAGGGAGGTGCATGAGCAAGTAACGAGAGGGAGAACGCATGAGGCAGAGGATGCGCATGAGGCAGAGGATGCGCATGAGGCAGAGGACGTATGAGAAAGCTGCCGGTGTAAAGCCGAATACGTGGAGCTGCCGGCTCCTCGCTTCCAGCCCGGAGCGGACCTGCTTGCCGTGACCTGCAAGAAAACCTTCCAGCCCGGTTGTCCCACCTGAACCTTCTCATCCCTCCATTCATTCCTGCCTGCAATCCCCTTTGTGTACGTGAGTTTGTTCTGTTCGTTCTGTCCCTGGGGTATAAGTAAGCTTGTTTAAGGAATTGCTCTGTGTCCTTCTGCTCCTTCCATTTCCTGTATATTACTCTGATTTCTTCTTTCTTTGGGTTTTTGTACATAATTAATAATAAATATCTGTTCCTTCTTACCTTTGGTTTCTTATTTCTCGTCCGATCGCTTTAGTGATTTCCCGATTGAGTTCCTGTGGCGCGATTTCGGCCAACGCTTTAGAATCGGGTTTAGTCCATTGTTAAACGGCTCGAATTCCGCAGCTCGCTTCACTCGGCGTAATCCATAATTACACTGCGGTCCGGGCGGGAGTATTTCCTTGCGTACCGGAAGGCGCTGGTACTTTGGTCATAGGACGGATAGGCCTAATACCCGATTCAGCGCTGACCGGGAGTGACGTCATACTTCCAGGACTGGGGGAATCGGCCAGTGTAAAAGACAAGGGGATTGACCCCCCTTGGTAAGGGGAGCGCCGACCCCAGATTATTTGCCATGATAGTGGCAAATAATCTCCAGTGTTGGGGTGTGGTATCCCGACCATCCCACACTGGGGGCACATGAGCAATAGATTTATGGTGTTTTGGCTGGACAAACTAGCCCGGGAGGGTTAGGTTATTGATAGGGGATCTAGAAAAATGACCATAGGTAACTGTAGATTTAAGTAGCGACATCATACCTGTAGTGGGGACGTAGGTAGATTAAATGGATAATAACGACGTGGGATGTGCATAGTATAAGGGATGACTGGGAAGCACGGGTAATAGAAGGGCAATAGATAGCTAGATGATTCTGTGTGTGTGAAACTGTATTGTGAGAGTATTGTGGACAAGTGTAAGTGTTTTGAGTGATGACTTGCAAGGTGCGCAAGTGAATAAATGGTGGGTGGTAATGAATGGAGTGGAGTGTGGAGTGTGGAATACGTGGAGTGAGGTGTATGGTGCGAAGGAGTGGATGGGGAAAGGATGGACCCCTTCACGAATACCCGGGGAGGGTAGTTTAAAAGTAGGTAGAGGGAAGGGCCTTGGTAAGGGGAGCGCCGACCCCAGATCCGTAACAATTGGTGTCAGGAGTGGGATAGGTGTCAGGAGTGGGAGTGTTAGGTAGGATGCAACGTAATAGGGGGACATATTTATTTGTGTTTTAAAACTGTCACACTCAGGGTCAGATTAATTGTAGAGGGAAATTACACCTGCGTGCCACATTAAGTTAAAGTTTTCGGGCCGGGACGTCCCGTGAGGAATGAGGGTGCTGTGTTGCAGTTTTTGGAACCTTCAATTTGTCAATTTAGTAGTAAATTTCCTTGTAAATAACCCCTGTGTACATTTCCCCTTAATTAGCTGTTAAATGAAATAATTGCACCTTAGTTAGTCCATCGCACCACGTGGCGAACCATATGATCTCTCCATAGTTATATCCTCATTATGTGTCAGGTAAGGCTATGTTTCCACTGGTTGACCTTACGTTGCATCAATCAAATAAGATAGATCCCCTACAATATCGCCGTGGCCTCCAAAGCGCAGTACGGCGGCGTTCGCCAATGTTGCATTGGGTGGTTGTTATTGGCATCATCTTCACCCCAAGACTCTATTGCACACGAGGCCAGCAGGAGGGGAGGAGCCGTGGGATCACGGGCGGGGCCCACCTCGTCACTCAAGGTGGAGCCAAAGAGCCCTCGTGAGCCAACCAGCGCCGAGGTGAGGAAAACCGGTAGGCGTGGCATCGGAGTTGGCGGCTTCATCGCACGACGCGCAATATAAGCGTGCGCGCAAGCCTTTTCAGGGAGGACAGGAGATGCGTGATCCATCTGAGGACAGGAGATGCGTGATCCAGCTGAGAACAGAGAAAGGTGTGATCCAGCTGAACAAAAGAAACACGCGCAAAGAGGCTGACGACCGGGGTTTTTCGCACTCTGAACAAGAACAAGTGCGTGCACGCGGACCTGGACGTCGTGCCGCGAACCCCCCGGACCTCCCTGCTGCCCGCTCTTTGGACCATCTGCCCTTCTTCTCCTTCCAGCCAGCCATTCCTGCCTGAGAATTCCCCTTTCGTGTACATGAGTTCGTTCTGTCTGTATTGTCCCTGGGAGTAAGTAAGCCTGTATAAGCTAAGATTGCACTGTGTCTTCTGTTCTTTTTCTGTAAATAACTTCGTTCTCTTCCTTCTTTGGTTTGTTGTAAATAATAATAAATCTCTGTTCCTCCTTATTCTTGGGTTTTCATTCTCATCCGAGCGCTTTAGTGATTTCCCAATTGAGTTCCTGGGGCGTGATTTCGGCCAACGCTTATGAATCGGGTTAGTCTTTGCTAACGGCTCGAACCGCGGACTGCGAACCCACTCGGCAAATGCCATCTTGTCTGTGGTTTCGAGCGGTTCTTGTCTCCCTGTTTTGCGGAGGGATTGGTGAAGGTATTCGGGAGAACACCTTGACCAATAACCCTGATCAATCCCACCTCGCAAATGAGCGTTGCAAGTACCAGGATCGGGAATCGGCTAGTGTAAAAGACAAGGGGATTGACCACCCCTTGGTAAGGGGAGCGCCAACCCCAGATCCGTAACTATATATATATATATATATATATATACAGACTTGGCATTTAATTTGGAATATTTTTTTGGTTGGGGTGAACTTACTTTTCAAGATGACTTAGAACCAAAAGTTCATTGGAATTATGTTGAAATTCTTCGAGATTTTGTTAATGTGACCTTTAAAAGAAACAAAAACCACATTTGACATTTTGAAGCAAATAAATTGATCCTTGAAAGTGATGTAAACTGATATTGAACTCAATTCACGGACAGTACTGTGTTAAACTTCTGTGCGTTTTCCAGAAGTATCTCTTTATTTTGCACATTAGCCAAAATTTTTTTTTAACAAAAACAAAAGTTCAATTACGACTGGGATTACGGACAGTAAAATTACAGTTCAGTACTTCGTGTAACCCCCACGCGCATTCAGGAGAGCACGTACACGTTGAGGCATGCTGTTCACGAGATTTGCCAAGGTTTGGACAGGAATCGCTTGCCATGCAGTTACAATAGCCTGCTACAATTCACGCACAGAGGCAGGCTGCTGGTCCAAGTTGTCGATTTGACACGTTAATTCTGCCCACAAGTTCTTTATCGGATTCATATCCGGGGACATGGCAGGCCACTCCATATGCTCCACACCACGGTCAGGAAGAAAGTGTTGGATCATGCGAGCACGATGAGGCCGTGCATTGTCATCTTGGAAGCCAAAGTTTCCTCGAAAGGCTGCACGAACAAATGGAAGCAATGTTTCTTTCAGAATGGCCCTGTGCTTGAACTGGTTCAGGTTTCCATTCAGAACAACCAGGTCAGTTTTGCCCCCTGCATGAAAAGCAGCCCAAACGGTCACCCCACCACCTCCAGCTTGGACTCTTGGCACTATACAATCTTCGTTGTAGGCTTCATGCACTTGTCTGCGCACTCGGACGCGGCCATATTGACGACAGACCAGAAATCTAGACTTGTCACTGAAGATCACGTGATTCCAGTGTCCTGGCTGCCATTGACGGTGCTCTCTGGCCCACTGCAATCGGCTCTGGCTGTGTTGTCTGGTCAGACGTGGCTTTCTCAGGGGACGCCTGGCACGATAGCCTGCTTGAACCAGTCGTTGGTTGACGAGCCTTCTGGATACAGGCACATTTATCAGTTGCTGCCACTCAGCCCAAAGCCGATTAGCTGACTTGGTACGGCCATTGCGGACTATCCGGTGCAGCTGGCGATCATCCCTCCTTGTGGTTCTGCGGGGACGTCCTGACCTCGGTATTGGAGTAGGGACCACCCCTCTGAGCATTTCGTTTCAGGATCATTGATACCTGACCTTGAGTGATGCCATACTGCCGAGCAATAGCACGCTGTTTCATGCCGTAATTTCGTAAAGCCACCACTCCATGACAAACAGCATTGTCGAGTTGACGGACCATCTCCAGAGGAAGCGGCAATAACTTTTGTAGATGTGCAGCAGTTGTTTTCCACTAATACAGAACGCAACAACCCTTGTATACCCGACTGTGAAGCCAATCATCAAATGCGCCTGTCCGTACATTTTGCCATGCCACCTGTGATATAATCCTGTTGTTGACTTCTTTCTGCGACAGACAATCAGTGACATGGTTCCTTCAACAAATAAATCAGCAAAGTGTAAAAGAAACTCACCAGATTGATATACTAGGTTAAGAAAGTAAACCCAAGTCAAGAAAAAAATAATATTCCATATTAAATGCCAAGTCTGTCTATATATATATATATATATATATATATATATATATATATATATATATATATATATATATATATATATATATATATATATATACTGTATATATATATATATATATATATATATATATATATATATATACTGTATATATATATATATTATATATATATATATATATATATATATATATATATATATATATATATATATATATATATATATATATATATATATATATACACATACATATACACATACAGTGCTCTCCATAAATATTGGACCAGTGAAGTCAAATTTGTTATTACTAGTACACCCACAGACAGGAAGGGTCATTCCTCTTTGGGTATATAGATTACAGTCTCTCTATGATAGGGTCTCAAGAACATTGGGTGTGTGTTCATTTACCAAGTTTCTTGTGAAGAGATAGCCAAGTGGTTTAAGCATTTGAGCAAACACTCTATTCAAAACCGTTAAGGAACGGCTGGCTTGGCAAGCGTTATCTAGCTGCTTGGTAAAGGAGCACAACCCGAGCTTCTCCCTTTCAGTTTCGTATTAAACAGCAGGAGCGAGTTTCAAAAGTTCGCTACGAAAAATGCCACTGTTACTGTAGCGGCAGAAAGGGCCATGTGATTAACCAAACATTTGTGGGTTATATAGAGTACAGTAGATTTTCGCTCAGTTCTGTAAGTAAACCTTACTTCAGGGATGTCGGGATTCCTCCAAATTTCTTCATTTAGTGTTATAAAGAGCATTAGCGACTGTTTTAAAAACTAAGCATACGTGTTTGTGGTGTATAATATTTTTACTTCCAAAGAAGCTGTTGCTCTCACAGAAACGCCATTATAACTACAAGCTATTTATACACGTTATCACTGCAGGAAAAACGCCTTGGGGAAGTGGGACATTATTTGTATTAATATTGTTTTGTAATAACATTAACAATATGCGATTATCATTTTTTTGTTATTAAAAGCATCTTTGGAAAAACGCCACGATAAATCTTCTTTGGAAATACACCACAATAAAGCTATTTTAACATTTATATACACCTCAACGTGCAACCCCATTGACGGCAATGGCGGGCAAACTCGCTAGGGGGGAGAAAACCCCCTTGGGGAGGGGGCAAATGAATGCGCTACAACCTTCATTGTGTAACCCTTCGTCATCTTGTCAAGTTTGGTTGAGATTGGATAAGTAACGACAGAATGTATTGGCGTCAAAAATTAATCAGACAGACAGACACAAATGGTGTATTTTAGTATGATTACTATATTGAAGCACGGTGCTACGCGCGTGACTTGCTACCAAGGAGGAAGCGGACAACGCGGTTAAAACAAAAGTGTCTTTATTGACAAGAGGTCACTGTAGCACTGGCGCGCTCCGGGCTGCGCGCCCGGTGTATATCCTGAGGCCACGCCTACCCCTTGGGCGTGGCCGCCGCCCACTTGGTGCGCGGAATGATGTCACCACGCCAGTGGGCTTTCGTGTCCGCCACACGCGCCCCCCCAGAATTCCCGCGCACCTGGAGGGCCAGTTTGTGGGGCAAACGGATGACCTGGCCGAAGCGCCCTCTGGCGACCGGCGGCGTCCGGGGTGCAGGGATGCCAGCTGGGATGCCCCCGGCTGTACCCGGGATGGGTGCCGGACCAGGGGGCGGCGTGCCGGCGGTGCTGGGCGGTGCCGGGGGTCCGCCCGCCGGGGGGTGGCCCCGACACGGGGGCCGAGCCACCGGCGGTGGGTGGTCCACGTCGAGGTGGGCCGGCTTGAGTCGATCCACCGAGACATGGTCGGGAGTACCGCCGATGTCCAAGGTGAAGTATTTCACCCCGGTCTCCAGCACGCGGAAAGGCCCGTCGTACGGGGGCCGCAGTGGTGTCCAGTGGACGTCGTGCCGGACGAAGACATACTCCGCGGTGCGAAGCTCCGGGGCGACGTGCGTGGGTGGGTGCCCGTGGTGCGCCGTCGGCACCGGGGCGAACCTCCGGGCGGTCTCCTGCAGCGCGGAGCGCTCCTGCGCCGCGGACCAAGGTGCCGTGGGTTCGGGGAGGAACTCGCCCGGCACCCGCAGTGGTTGTCCAATGACCAACTCCGCCGCGGATGCGCGCAGGTCCTCCTTGGGCACCGTCCGGAGGCCCAGCAGGACCCAGGGGAGCCTGTCGACACAGCCGCCGTCACTGAGGGTGGCCCGGAGTGCGGCCTTCAACGAGCGGTGGAACCGCTCGCACAGGCCGTTAGCCTGGGGGTGGTAGGCCGTGGTGCAGTGCAGCTGGACCCCGAGCCCCCGCGCGACCCCCCCCCCCCCCCCAGAGCTCCGAGGTGAACTGGTGGCCGCGGTCGGACGAGATGTCTGAGGGGGCGCCGAACCGGGCGACCCAGGTGGCGATGAACGCCTGCGCGATGTCCGCCGCCGTCATTGACGCCAAAGGCACGGCCTCCGGCCACCGGGTGGTGCGGTCCATCATGGTCAGGACATGGGTGAAACCCCGCGAGGGGGGCAGAGGTCCCACCAGGTCCACGTGAACGTGGTCAAACCGACGTTCCGGCACCGCAAACGGGGCAAATGGGTCTGGGTGTGTCGGTGCACCTTCGCGTGCTGGCACGCGAGGCACGTCCTGGCCCAGCCGCGGACGGCCTTCCGGAGGCCATGCCAGACAAACTTGTCAGCGATCAATCTCTGGGAGGCCCTCGTGCCCGGGTGGGACTGGCCGTGGATGGAGTCGAAAATCCGGCGCTGCCAGCCCGCGGGCACGATGGGGCGAGGCCGCCCGAGGGAGACGTCGCACCAGAGGGCCGCGCCCGCGCCGTTGAACGGCACCTCGGTGACGCGGAGGCCCGTAACAGCGGTCCGCAAGGCCTGGACGTCGGGGTCGGCGGCCTGGTCCGCCGCCATCGGGCATAGTCAATGCCGAGGTGGACCGCGTGGGCAATGGACCGGGAAAGGCAATCCGCCACCGGGTTGTCCTTCCCCGCGACGTGCCGGATGTCCGTCGTGTATTCGGACACGGCCGAGAGGTGACGCTGCTGCCGGGCCGACCACGGCTCAGCGACCTTGCCCATCGCGAACACCAGTGGCTTGTGGTCGACGAAGGCCGTGAACGCACGGCCCTCGAGCAGATGGCGGAAGTGCCTGACTGCCAGGTGGAGCCCGAGCAACTCGCGGTCGAAGGTACTGTACCGGCGTTCGGGCGGGCGAAGCTGCCGGCTGAAGAACGCCAGCGGTTGCCAAGCTCCACCCACCCATTGGTCGTGCACCGTGCCCACCGCGTAGTCCGAGGCGTCGGTGGTGAGGGCGATCGGTGCATCGGGTGCTGAGTATGCGAGCATGGTGGCGTTAGCCAAGGCGAGCTTCGCGCCCACGAATGCCGCGTCCATCTGCTCGGTCCAGGTGATGTCACCTTTGCCCGGCTTCCCTCGGAGGGCCTCGTGCAAGGGGCGCTGGAGCTGGGCGATGCGGGGCAGGAAACGGTGGTAAAAGTTTACCATGCCCAGGAACTCCTGGAGCCCCCTTCTCATGTGGGGGCGCGGAAACCCCTTCACCGCCTCCACCTTGGCCGGTAGGGGGACGGCCTCGTGCCTTGTGATGCGGTGCCCCAAAAAGTCGATTTCGGCGACACCGAACCGGCACTTGGCGGGGTTCACGATCAGGCCGTGCTGGCCCAGGCGTTCGAAGAGCGTGCGGAGATGGTGGAGGTGCTCTTCGCGGGACGCGCTTGCGACGAGGATGTCATCCAGATAGACGTAGACGAAATCCAAGTCGCTCAAGACACTGTCCATGAGGCGCTGGAACGCCTGAGCCGCATTCTTCAAACCGAAGGGCATCCGAAGAAATTCGAAAAGACCGAACGGCGTGATGACAGCCGTCTTCGTGATGTCCTCAGGCCTGACGGGGACCTGGTGGTAACCGCGTATGAGGTCCACCTTCGAGAAGAAGGACATATTCGCCAAGCGGGCGGAAAAGTCCTGAATATGGGGGACGGGGTAGCGGTCGGGGGTGGTGGCGTCGTTGAGACGGCGGTAGTCCCCGCATGGTCGCCATCCCCCGCCGGGCTTGGGCACGATGTGGATCGGCGACGCCCAAGCGCTCTCGGAGCGCCGCACGATGCCGAGCCGCTCCAGCGTAGCAAACACCGCTTTAGCTACCGTGAGCTTCGTCGGTTCGAGGCGGCGTGCCCTGGCGTAGACCGGTGGCCCGGCGGTGGGGATGTGGTGTTCCACCCCATGCTTGACGGTCCCCACCGAGAAGGTGGGCCGCGTGAGGGCCGGGAAACGGGCGACGAGGCGGGTGAATTCGTCCGCTGCCGGAAGCGTGCAGATGAACCTGGCCGGAACCGAACCGCTCAGCAAGCCGCTCGGTGAGCCGCTCGATGAGCCGCTCCGTGAGCTGCTCAACGAGGCGGGCAGCGCGCAAGCGAGCGAGCTGAACGTCTCAGCCTGGACAAGCCTTCTGTGCTTGACGTCGACCAACAGGCCATTGGCACAGAGGAAGTCCGCGCCGAGCAGTGCCATAGGCACTTTGGCAGTCACGAACGACCATCGGAAAACCTGCCCTCCGAACCGCAGAGAAAGGCAGCGTTTTCCGTACGTGCGAATGGGCATACCGTTGGCAGCAAGCAGCGCGGGGCCCCGGCCCGCGGACTGCTTGTCGGACGTACCGGCGGGAACGACACTCACCTGCACTCCCGTGTCGCACAGGTAACGGCGCCTGGATAAGGTGTCCGTTATGTACAGGAGGCTGTTTAATCGGCCGGCGCTCAGTGCCACTACCGAGGGCCGGCCCGGGCGTTTCCCGACCTGCCGAATGAGCACGGCGGGCGACATTGCCGAGCCTCGTGGCCGAACCTAGCGTGGAAATGGCACCAGGTTTGCGGCGAAGCCGGAGGCCGCGGTTTCCGCGGTGGTGGTGGGCAGGGCGTGGCGGCCGCCGCGAGGCGCCCCTCGGAGCAGGGGTGGGCACCCGCAGCAGGTTCAGCAGCTACGCGGTGCATCGCGTAGTAGGGGTGGGCACCCGCAGCAGTTTCGGGCTCGGGAGCCGCTACGGCCGCACCGAAACTCACCTGCGTGTCCAAAGCCGCGTAGAACTTGTCGGCCTCGGCCGCGAGCGCACGGGGTTCCATTGTCGCGGAACCGGCCAATGCGAGGCGGACTCGTGCCGGCAGCTGGCGTCGAAACAACGCCCGGAATAGAGCGTTCGGGGTTTCGTCGCCCATGAGCGACAACATATGGTCCATTCGGACTGACGGTCACGTGTCACCGAGCTCAGGGAGGTCCAAGAGGCGATCGGCCCATGCGTCCACCATGAGGCCGAACGTGGCGAGGAGGAGTCGCTTGATCGCCTCGTACCTGTCGTCGGCCGGTGGGTTCCTCAGGACCGACACGACGCGGGGTGGCCGCGCTGGCCCCGAGGGAGGCGACCACGTGGCAGTAGCGTGTCTCGTCCGCCGTGATGCCTCGAAGCCTGAACTGGGCTTCGGCCTGCAGGAACCAGATCTCCGGCTGAGCTTCCCAGAACTCGGGGAGCTTTATCGCTACCGCGTTGGTTGCCATGGCTGTGGCGGGTTCGGGTGGTCAGTGACGGCTGACCAGAACGTCGGAGTCACCAATGAAGCGCGGTGCTACGCGCGCGATTTGCTACCAAGGAGGAAGCGGACAACGCGGTTAAAACAAAAGTGTCTTTATTGACAAGAGGTCACTGTAGCACTGGCGCGCTCCGAGCTGCGCGCCCGGTGTATATCCTGAGGCCACGCCTACCCCTTGGGCATGGCCGCCGCCCACTTGGTGCGCGGAATGATGTCACCACGCCAGTGGGCTTTCGTGTCCGCCACAATATACTCAATACATTTAGATTTGAAATCAAAAGATGAATATGAGGCAAGAGTATAGAAGGTCAGCTTTTATTTCCTGGTATTTCTATGGATACGTTTTACCATTGTGGAAAAATAGCACTTTTTATGCTCAGTCCCCTCATTGTAGGTGAGCAAAAGTATTGGAATAGATGACTGACACGTGTTTGTTGTTGCTCAGGTCTTTCTTATTGCATTGATTGATTGTTCACACAAAAAGAGCTGTGAATGTCTAGTCTTGGTTTTAGCCTTTGCTTTTGCCTCTGCAGTGAGTGAGAAGGAAAGTGAGAACTTGAGACACGACAACATGAAGACCAGTGAGGTGTGGGGTAACAGTGAGAAGACTTAAACCAACATGAAGACCAGAGAACAGTCTACAAAGGAAAAGCAAGCAATTTGAAAGCTGAATGAAAATAATAAATACATAAAGCTTGGGTTAGATAAGATAAGATAACGTAAGATTTGAACCACAGCATATTGAGTGGGCATAGCAAATACAACAATTTGGAATATCTTGAAAAGGAAACAAAAAATATATACTAGTATACTTAGCAATAGACAACAGCCAGGTCAGTCAAGGAAAACGACTGCAGTTGATGACAGAAAAATTATCAGAGCTGGAGAGAAAACCCCAAAAACAACTGTCAGTGCCTTCACCAACAACCTCCAGAGTGCAGGGGTGAAATTAACACAACTTACAGTTCTCAGAAGATTTTGACAGCAGAATTACAAAGGCTACACCGCAAGATGCAAACCTCTCATCAGCACCACAAATAGAAAGGCCAGATTAGAATTAGTCCACTACAAAGGTGAGCCAATAGAGTTCCTGGAACAAAGTTTTATGGACAGATGAGACAAAGATAAACCTTTACCAAAGTGGTGGTGGTTCGTGTGCAGCCACCCAGCTGCTGGTTGCATCATTTCTGTGGGCGCATCTGCCACTAATGCAATGCCTCTCTATAACCAGTTATCTGGTGCTCATTTTGCCGACCTCAGAAGGATGACAGGCTGAGTCAACCCCACCTGGCATTAATTCAACTAGGGCATGCCCGTACTATATCTATATCTAAAATTATATCCCCCCCTCTATTTACATGAAATGGTTTGGTTCATGAAATGTTTTGGTTCATTCGCAACGCCAAAGCGAACGCTTTACATGAAATGGTTTGGTTCATGAAATGTTTTGGTCCATTCGCAACGCCAAAGCGAACGGCGAACGGCTTGCGAGTACAGTGACAATCCCCCCGGGGTTTTAATTAGTTTAAAAACATCGTTTAACGCCAACATAGCGCCAACATAGTTTGCCGACGGGAAATAAATGAATACGCTCTCAAATGTGCCATCCGAGGCAGAGTGTGTTCGCCACGTTCGGCACACGCGATAGCTCGCTGCTCTCTGATTGGTTGAATCGTTTTTTGGACATAGCTCGGTAAGTAATTGTCCGATTAATATGAAACCTTGAAAAGGCACATCCTCGGGTCCCCAGCAATATACCTGGCAAGTTTCAAGTATATCGGACCCGTGGTTGTCGAGAAACAGCGGTCACAGACAAACAAACGTACAAACAAACAAACACACAGAGATTACTGGAATTATAGATAGATAGTTTTCGAACTTAGGATCCAAAGCCCGCCACCCTAACCATTAGGCCAACACCAGGTATACCAAAGTGATGGAAAGGTGAAAGTGTAGAGAAAGGAAGGAACTGCTTATGATCCAAAGCATACTACCTTATCTATGAAGAATGGTGGAGTTAGTTCCATGGCTTGGGCTTGCATGGCTACCTCTGCAACTGGCTCACTCGTCGTTATTAATGATGTAACTAAAGATGGCAGCAGCAGACTGAATTTGGAAGTGTAAAGACACATTTTGTCTGCCGATGTAAAATAAAATTCCTCCAAACTCATTGGGCAGCATTTCACCATGTAGCAATGCATTGACCCAAAACACACTGCCAACACTACCAATGAGTTAATCAGGGGGAAAAGGTGGAAGGTTTTAGACTGGCAAAGTCAATCTTCTGATTTAAATCCAATGGAACATGCATTTCACTTGCTGAAGAGGAGACTAAAGTCAGAAACCCCCCAAAACAAACAACAACTGTAAATGGCTGTAGTAAAGGCCTGACAAAGCATCTCCAAGGAAAATATCAAAAGTTTGGCAATGTCGCTGGATCACAAGCTCGATGCAGTTATTGCATGCAAGGAATATGTAACCAAATACTAACTATTATACAACTTTAATATATTGTTGTGGATATGAGAATGTTGTTTTTTTTATTGTTGTGTAATGAATTGTTGTAAAATGTCACCCTCCTTCCTGCATTTGTTGTTGTATAAAGGTCAAAGGGCGTTCCCGTAGTTAATTCCATAAAACATACACGAAGGACACCATATATCCCTGTTCAGTAGTTATATCCTTATTATGTGTATTAGTGTAAGGCTGTGTCTTCCATTAATTGAAATACTCCATTGCACCAAGTGAAATAAGAGTAGACCCCCTTTCCCTTCACATTCCCCTTCCAACAAATTGCCAACTGTTCCCTCCGCGACTCCATTCGCCACGAGGTCGGCTCGGAGAAGAAGGGGGAGGAGCTGCCGACTCCTGGGCGTGCCTGCCCATCGTCATCAAGGGCGGAGCCAGAGGGCCGTGCCGACCAATCAGGGCCGAGGCGAGCTCACCGATGGGCGTGTCCTGGACACCAGCGGCTTGATCGCCTGAGGCGCTATAAAGAGCGCGCGCGAAAGCCTTGAAGTAGTTGGACTAAGAGAGAGGAGAGAAGGGGCGAAGCGAAGCAATGAGAGCAAGAGAGAGAGAAAAGACAAGCCAAAAGAGAGTCCTGGAGTTTGTGAGAGAGGGAGAGAGAACCCGTCACGCCAGACCCCCCACCAGCAGCGTTGGCTCCACCAAGCAGCTCCGACCCGTTACCCCGCGCACACGACAGGATCGGTGGCATCGGCGGCCGTCGAGGTCCAGCCCGACGTCCCGTGCGGGATCAAGCTCCAGCCAGCTCCGTGCCTTCCTCCCCCTCCAGCCACCCACCTCCTTCCAGCCAATCCACTCTGCAATTCCCCCGTGTGAGTCCGTCTTTGTTTGTTCTGTCCAGGGTATAAGTTAAGCCTGTTTAGATACGCTAGCAATTTTCACTGTGTCTTCTTGATTCCTTCTGTCTTTATTTTATTATCCTTCCTTCTCCTTCGTTACTTTTGGGTGTAAATAGAAATAAATTATATTGGTATTTCTTACCCTTTGTCTTTCTTTCTTCTTTACATCCTTCGTTTTAGTCTTTTCCCCATTGAATATCTGTGGTGCGATTCGGCCAACGTTCAGGAATCGGGTTAGTCAGGGTAACTGTTCGGGTGCGGCGGCCATCCGCTCGGCAAACAACATCCTCGCCGCTGTCCCGTAACAATTGGTGTCGGGAGCGAGATTGGACCCGAAGCGCACTTAACGCGCTCAAAATTACGAGCGGCCGAAATTTGTTTTGTTTTAGAAAAACCCGAACTTTGAAATCGCGCCATGGCTAGTCAAGGTGATCGGATGCAGGTGGGTGAGCTAGAAGAGGGGTTAGGGGTAACCCAGGATCAGAGGGAAGAAATGGAGGAGAGCAATGAGGAGGTGGTTGAGGGAGTATCAGGCGCGCAAAATGGCGCCCTCGCGCACGTGGGTGTAGCGGCACCAAATTTAGCCGCGCCCGTGGTCGCAGCAGCCGAGCCCGAGATGCCAATGAATTTGGACCTGTTTATGAAACAGATGATGGCCTTTATGGTAAAAACAGACGATAATTTCAAAGGGATGGAAAACAGGATGGGGGACCAAATGAGGGACGAAGCGAGGGGTACCAGCGAACGGTTGAACAATAAATTTGAGGGTCTCGGAAGCAAATTGGAGGGACTCGGAAGCAAATTGAAGGGACTCGGAAGCAAATTTGAGGGATTCGGAAGCAGATTAGGGGACAAACTGGGGGGCATGGTTGGCCAAGCCAAATAAATTAATGAGGGGTTGGAGAGGGACAGAGACCGCGGGTTGAGCGAGCAGGTCCCAGGGGTGCACGAGGAGGTAACGCGGGTCGAGAAGCGCTGGTTGAGCGAGGCGGAGGAAAGCGCGGGTACAATGACGGGTATAGAGATTGCGACCCGGGGTATGGGGCAGCCGGCGACCGCTGAGGTAGAAGAGGGAATTTTATTAAAGCCAGCGGTCGTCGTGGTGAATAAAGAAAAAGCAGTAGAGGGTATAATAAAAATTGAAAAGACGACGGAGGTAGCCCAGCAGTTCGAGGAAGGAATGGATTATGTACAAAGTCCGTGCTCACATCACGATGCTGTGCTTAATAACCCAAATGAAAATTTGCAGGTGTTGGTGCAGGGAGGAAGAAGAACCCCGAAGGTGAGACAGGCTGTGTGTGGTGCCGGGAGATTTTGTAAGAGGGGGTTTGGCACGAAGGGAATTGTCGCGCGATTGGGGTCAATATGGCACCCGGGCGTTGGTGAAGGCTCCCGTGTGAGTGGAAATGGCGCGCGTGTGAGGAAAAAGTGTGCGTCGGCGAGTGGGTGTGTTATAAAGTGTGGGAGTGAAACCAAGTGCGAGCAAGAATGCACGTCAGGGTGTACGGAGTGTGACACGAGGAGTGAGTTGGTGGTGGAGCGGGTGCGAGGATGCATGTATGGGATGAACGGCGAGGGTGTGCGAGAAAGCACACCTGAGTTGGTGATGGCGCAGGTGCGAGAGGGCACATCGGAGCGCGAGTGTGAAACCGAGTGCGAGCGAGAATGCACGTCGGGGTGTACGGAGTGTGACACGGAGAGTAAGGTGGTGGTGGAACGTGTGCGAGGAAGCACACCTGAGTTGGTTGTGGCGTGGGTGCGAGGGAGCACATCGGAGCGCGGTAGTGGGTGGATGCAAGAGTGCACGCCCATGGTGAGTGGTACGGAGTATGTACCGAGTGAGGAGAGTGCGGAAGACGGGGCGCGGGAGGTGTGGTGTGTAACAGGGAGTGCGTTGGTGGAATGGACGGAGTGTGTGGAATGTACGGACGGCGTTGGAACGCCGGGTTTTGTGAGTGTCAAAAGGGTCGCGTGTGCGTGTGGGCATGCAAGTAAGGCGTCGACGTTGAACGGGGCAGCGTTTAGAGCGACGGATAGCCGATGCGAGCACTCGGGGCGCGGTGCGCTTTGTTGGATGCCAGGCCCGGCGTGGATCGATGCTGCGTCGCTTCTCTTCGAAGCGTCGTTGCCGATTCGGGCCTGGCCCCGCCCCGCACGGTCGAGTCCGGGCCTTGTCGGGCGAGTCGACCGGTCCGGTTCAAGGGCGAGTGGGAGGAAGCGGCACGGTGCCCCCTCGCGGGGACGGGGTTCCGACCGGGCGAGCCTCAGTCATCGGGCCCGGGACCGCAAGGTACCGCGCCGAGATGGTACGTGGAATCTCGGCCCGACCAAACCACCTCCCTTGAACCGAAAGCCAGATGGATTCAACCTGCAGGCAACCAAACCACCCGCGTTCATTGCTCGGCTTTGCGAAGCCGAGTTTAATGAAGTCATGACGCACTGAGGCTAGGATATAGCGGACTGTGATGATGGTGATACTGATAGTGTTTTTGGATTCGAAATTTTGGAATAGAAAATTTTTGATTGGTTGGAATTTGGAGAGCAAAATTGGTAGTGGAAGATACCCGATGTGATGGGATGGCAACTCTGCCATCCCTCATAGCGGGGGCAAAGGAGCACTAGTTATGGGGTTGGCAGTGAAAACTAGCCCGGGAGGGTTAGGATATAGTGTAGGGACCGAGAAGATGACCTTAGGTAACGTTAAGATTAGGTAGTGACAATGATACCTGTAGTGGGGACGCAGGTAGATTAGTGTGGATGATAATGACGTGGTATGTGCTTAGTTTAAAGGGAAGACGGGGAACACTAAGTTAGCAGGGCACCAGGTAGTTCAGATGATGCCGTGTGAGTGTTGGAGGTGTATCAAGTGTATGAGTAACTGATTGTGATTGTGAGTTGTATTGTGATTGCACAGGTGTGCAACTGAACAGGTGTCTGGAGCAGTGTATGAGTGAATGATAGTGATGTGAGTGGTGTTGACCAAATGGTCCAGGAAGGAAGGAGGGTGCAGGTGGCACCAGGTGTGATTGCACAGGTGTGCAACGACAGGTGTATGGAGAATGGTTGTGTGGAAGACATGGTCTGGAGTATATGGAGTATTGGAATGGATGGTCGTGGAGTGAGTATGGGGGAAACTGTGGAGTGGATTGGATGGTGCGAAGGTGTGGTTGGGGGAAAGGAGGATGGACCCCATCACGAATACCCGGGGAGGGTAGTGTAAGAGTTAGGTAGAGGGTACAGGTAAATTGTGGTTGGATATTGGCATCTGTGGTGCGTGGTGAAAGAATGGTATTTGGATGGGTGCATTAGTGTTGTGGAAATGGCTGGGTGTGTAGCCTGTTAGTGTGTGTAGTTGGTTGACACTCCGCCACTGTTAGGATGTCGGCCAGGTGAGGCCGCAGGTGGGCTCTGGGAGCCGTTAGAGTTGTTGTGGATGGGGCCCGAGGATCCGGAGGACGGACCCGGGTAGCCCAGTGCCAGAGGGCACCGAGGGGTGACAGAGCCAGGAGGGGCCTTCCCCAGTTATATAGGTTAGGGTGAGGAGCTAGGTAAGCTCGGGTGGCAACTACAGTGGTGGAGGTGTGCAGGTGGGTAGACCTGCTGGGAGAGCTACACGACTCAGCCCGGAAATTGTGCAAGGGCACCGGGAGATGAATCGGGGGAGTGAGACCCCAAATTTAGAAGCACCACAGTTTGGTCAATGGGAATTGGTTTTTAGAACCCATAGTGTAAGTTGGCCAATGGATTGGCAGGGAAGACCCCGGGTAGTGTAAAGTGTGTTAAACTCATTTAGAGGATAGTTAGGATGGAGATCTCCTCGCACCATCTACATCCACTCACCTGAGGTGACGTAACTCCACACCATGCCATGTTTTATTATTTTTATTGTGCAGATGTTTGGAATGTGAGACGCATCATGACGTGGGTGTGACATTGTGCTGATGTTCCATCTCTTCCTCCTTATGAGGATTGATGATGAATTGGGTGATGGCAAATTTTGGTTAGAGGGATTGTGGTGACGAATTTGGTATAGGGGAAATGTGGGGATACGTGACAGTAGTGACGAATTTGTAAATGTGTAGATTGTTGTAAATATGGGGTAAGGGCAAGGGTAGAGTAGGTGACAGGGGGGGTGACGTACGGTAGGGACGAGCTTTTCTCCGCTCCGTCTCCATACGCACCTTGCCTTGCATTGCCTTTATTGATGTGTACCCTTGTGACCTTACCCCTCGCTCATCTGTCTTTTCCCCCCCTTTGTCTCCCACATGAGGACTGTGCGCCACTGGGCGCCGAGGGGAGCGTGCGGGAGTCCGCCATTGTGCGCCCGGAACTCCCAGAACCACAGCTTTCTGCATCGATGCACCACCTTATGGACCATATGTCTGTGGCTGAGCACCACTTATGGACCCCATGGGTTGGGGCATGGCCCCTCTGCTGGAACCGGCCATGAAGGCCCGATATCTTGCTGGCGGACCTTGGCCACAGGGCACCGATGCCCCACAGGTGAACCATACATAGTCGGCCCCCTGTGGGCCATAAATAAAAGAAATGGACACGTTTTGTGCAAGTTCTATGTCCAAATAGGCCACCAGCAAAGAAGATGACAACATCAGGAAAATAGCAATAGCCAGCAGAGGGAGCCGAAGAGCAAGACACCACCAAGGGTTTGTTGGTTTTATTTTTTATTGAACAGTGATGACTGTGCACCGATTGGTGCTTGAGGGTGTTTTGGTGCATTGTGGGTGCTTTCATGGTGCATCGATGCAGGGCAGACTGTTTCCCCCCCAAAAGAACAATCACAGGTCCTGGGTTGCGTATTGTAAATAAAAGTAGTCATTGTAAATAATGCGCCCCCACCGTAAATGTATAGTTTGAAGACCATTCCGCAATTCGGTTAGCTGTGGGCGTGAATCTGTTAGGCAGGGTGCAATGGAGCAGTGGGACATATTTATTTATGTTTTAAAACTGTCGCACTCAGGGTCAGGTTAAATGTAGAGGGAACTACACCTACGTGCCACACTAAAAGCTAAAGTAATAGGCCCGGGACGTGCCTAAGGGGAGGAGGGTGCAGTGTTGTGGATATGAGAATGTTTTTTTTTTTGTTGTTGTGTAATGAATTGTTGTAAAATGTCACCCTCCTTCCTGCATTTGTTGTTGTATAAAGGTCAAAGGGCGTTCCCGTAGTTAATTCCATAAAACATACACGAAGGACACCATATATCCCTGTTCAGTAGTTATATCCTTATTATGTGTATTAGTGTAAGGCTGTGTCTTCCATTAATTGAAATACTCCATTGCACCAAGTGAAATAAGAGTAGACCCCCTTTCCCTTCACATTCCCCTTCCAACAAATTGCCAACTGTTCCCTCCGCGACTCCATTCGCCACGAGGTCGGCTCGGAGAAGAAGGGGGAGGAGCTGCCGACTCCTGCGTGTGCCCGCCCATCGTCATCAAGGGCGGAGCCAGAGGGCCGTGCCGACCAATCAGGGCCGAGGCGAGCTCACCGATGGGCGTGTCCTGGACACCAGCGGCTTGATCGCCTGAGGCGCTATAAAGAGCGCGCGCGAAAGCCTTGAAGTAGTTGGACTAAAAGAGAGGAGCGAAGGGGCAAAGCGAAGCTAAGAGAGCAAGATATAGAGAGAGAAAAGACAAGCCAAAAGAGGGTCCTGGAGTTTGTGAGAGAGGGAGAGAGAACCCGTCACGCCAGACCCCCCACCAGCAGCGTTGGCTCCACCAAGCAGCCCCGACCCGTTACCCCGCGCACACGACAGGATCGGTGGCATCGGCGGCCGTCGAGGTCCAGCCCGACGTCCCGTGCGGGATCAAGCTCCAGCCAGCTCCGTGCCTTCCTCCCCCTCCAGCCACCCACCTCCTTCCAGCCAATCCACTCTGCAATTCCCCATGTGAGTCCGTCTTTGTTTGTTCTGTCCAGGGTATAAGTTAAGCCTGTTTAGATAAGCTAGCAATTTTCACTGTGTCTTCTTGATTCCTTCTGTCTTTATTTTATTATCCTTCCTTCTCCTTGGTTACTTTTGGGTGTTAATATAAATAAATTATATTGGTATTTCTTACCCTTTGTCTTTCTTTCTTCTTTACATCCTTCGTTTTAGTCTTTTCCCCATTGAATATCTGTGGCGCGATTCGGCCAACGTTCAGGAATCGGGTTAGTCGGGGTAACTGTTCGGGCGCGGCGGCCATCCGCTCGGCAAACAACATCCTCGCCGCGGTCCCTTAACAATATTTTAAGTACATCTGTTACAATACTTGTGCTTACCTAAAATGGGGGAACTGAACATCCAAAGTGCTTTTGTTCTGCAATGGTAAAACATATTTTTATTGAAATACCAATAAATAAAAGATAACCTTCTGTACTCTTGCCTCATATTCATCTTTTGATCTCAAATCCAAATTTATTGAGTGTATAAAAATAATAAATTTGACTTCATTGTTCCAATACTTATGGAGGGCACTTCTATCTCTTGCTTTCCCATCAATAATTCCTAATTTGTCTACATTGACTGAGAAAGAGCATCACAATTATAAAGACTGTCGATGGTATGCCTCTTGACCTGTCTGGGAAAGGATTTACATACGCACCTCACATTTTCCCCAAAGCATACTTTGTCCATCCATGTTGTCTCCCTCACATTCACATACTTTTGCTTTTCTTACCCCCACCGTATTCCTCATTTGCTTCCCGTTTTGGGATTGGCACACGTCCGTCCGTCGACGTGGCCGGAGTGAGTCAAAGGCCAAACAAATGGGTTGCTCTACTTCTACCTTCTTCTCTTTCTATTTACGTTTCCTCAGTAGAAACTCCGTAATGAAGTCCAAGGAACTGTCTGTAGAACTGTGAGATATAATTGTGGATCTGGGGGCATGGATCTGGGGACCGGTATAAAACAATTTCCAGAGTGTTTCAAAGTTCATTTCAGAATTGTTTCAAAGTTTTCACTAAAATGTTCCAAAGAGCAGTGAGCTCCATCATTAGGAAATAGAAAGAATATGCAACAACCAAGACTTCCTAGAGCTGGCTGTCGGACCACACTGAGCAACAGGACAAGAATGACCTTTGTGAGGAAGGTGACTAAGAACCCAATGATCACTCTGACAGAACTACAGAGCTCTTTGGCTGAGATGAAAGAACCTGCCGGAAGGACAACAGTCTCTGCAACACTTCACATATCTAGGCTTTATGGGACAGTGGTCAGACGGAGGCCACTCCTGAGAAAAAGGCACCTGACAGCACACCTGGAGTTTGCAAAGTGGCACGTGAAAGCCTTTGAGAGCATGAGACAAAATTTTATGTGGTCTGATGAGACAAAAATTGAACTATTTGGCCTGAATGCAAAGCGCTATGTCTGGCGGAACCCAAGCACAGCTCATCACCCATTTAACACTATCCCTATCATGAAGCATGGTGGTGGCAGCATCATGCTATGGGGATGCTTTTCAGTGGCAGTGACTGTGAGACTTTTAAGGATAGAGGGAACAATGAATTGAGCCAAATATAGGCAAATCCTTGAGGAAGAATGGGAGAAACCCTACAAATCCAGATTTCGCAAAGTTGAGACAGACATACCCAAGAAGACTTGAAGCTGTACTCGCTGCCAAAGGTGCTTCTACGAGGTATTGACACAGGGGGCTGAATATGTATGTAAATTAGATATTTCTGTATTTAATTTTTTATTATTTTGTTAACATTTCTAAAAAGAAAACTCCACTTTGTCATTATGAGGTATTATGTGTAGATCAGTGACAAAAAAAATCTCAAATTAATCCATTTAAAATTCAGGTTGTAACCTTACAAAATGTGAAAAAGTCAAGGGGTGTCTATACTTTTATGTTTATGGGGGTAGGTAAGAGAATACTGTATGAAAGATAGGATTGAATAGGAAATAGCGTGGACCGTGTAATGCGTAGGAGCATCTCGATGTACATAAGTCAGGAAAATTTAGCTTATGGTTGTGTTTAAATGTCATTATACGAGGGATGATGCTATGTTAATTAGTAGTTGGGGTTAAGGTGAATTTCCCCTGTTCGTGATATCCTCTGTGGCCATCCCTAACATTTATAACAACCGCCGGCCAAGCCTAACATCAGCCGGCCATTATTCACATTCCAATGGACACATACGGCAAAGGCCTGCCTAGGAGAGGTGGAGCTACAATGGACCGGTGGGCGAGGGACAGGACCGGCAGGCCATGTCCCCCTCCCCTCCGAATGACGTGGCAAGATGACATAGGCGGGCGAAGAAGAAGTTCGCGATTTGAGTCTGGAGCGAGAGTGCGAGCAAGAAGCTTTGCCATTTTTGTGTCCTGGGGGGAGAGCGTTTTGTGTGGCGATCGTGAGGGAGCCTTGACTGCTGGGCCTTTGGGGAGCTGGAGGCTGCGCTGTCCTTCCAGAAACAGAGGAGAAAAGAAAGAGGGACATCTACGTGCTCACCACCAGCTCGATAGCGAACGCTTTCAGCGCGTGGCGTTCGACGTCGTCACCATTTTGCCGAGCTTCCCGCGCAGGTGGCTCTGGGCTTCAACAATTGCCGACCTTCCAAAGGATCCATTTTGGGCCAGCTAAGTGCCGGAGAGGGACTTTTATTTTCTTACCTTGCTCTGTGTTTGTGTCCATGTGGAGGTACTTCACCGTAGCATTTTTACCTCAGCTTTATTTTCATTATTGGCGCTGAGGAAGCGCCTTTAGCGATTGACTTCCAGCCAGTGTAACGCTAATTCCTGTCACAGGAATTCTGAGATCATATAAGTGGGCGTGGCAGTTCCTGATTGGTTCGTGTTGGGGAACGCCTTCTCGCTGCCGACGTGACGTAAATTCGCGCACGCGCACAGGTGATTGGCGCTGAGGAAGCGCCTCTAGCGAATGACTTCCAGCCAGTGTAACGCTAATTCCTGTCACAGGAATTCTGAGATCATATAAGTGGGCGTGGCAGTTCCTGATTGGTTCGTGTTGGGGAACGCCTTCTCGCTGCCGACATGACGTAAATTCGCGCACGCGCACTGGTGAAGCTTACTCGATCTTACTCGATCCCATATTACATGTACTTTCATTGCATACAAATTATACTTCCTCCTAGAAATTCCATGCCCGAACCTCAGCGCAATCCAAGAGGATTCACTTGTTTTCATTACGTACATTTATTTTCTTGTAAATATTTAATTATTGTTACATTTTCGTTGTTGCGTTCTTGGTTGGGTTTCGGTATAAACTCTTGTGTTCGTGAAATTAAACGCTTCGTGTTTCTTCCATCCCGCATGCGCCAAATTGGAGATCCCCTCGGGAGTTAAAGCTGGTTCAGTTCATCCGTCCAAGTCTGGTGGTAACTAGATGCGGACGCGACAATACTTTCTGAAGGCAGTGTACATGTATATGTGTGTGTGTGTGTGTGTGTGTGTGTGTGTGTGTGTGTGTGTGTGTGTGTGTGTGTGTGTATGTACAGACTTGGCATTTAATATGGAATATTTTTTTGTGGGGGTGAACTTACTTTTCAAGATGTCTTAGAACCAAAAGTTCATTGGAATTATGTTGAAATTATTCTAGATGTTGTTAATGTGACCTTTAAAAGAAACAAAAACCACATTTGACATTTTGAAGCAAATAAATTGATACTTGAAAGTGATGTGAACTGATATCGTACTCAATTCACGGACGGTACTGTGTTAAACTTCTGTACGTTTTCCAGAAGTATCTCTTTATTTTGCACATTAGCCAAATTTGTTTTTTGACAAAAACAAAAGTTAAATTACGACTGGGATTACGGACAGTAAAATTACAGTTCAGTACTTCGTGTAACCCCCACGAGCATTCAGGAGAGCATGTACACGTCGAGGCATGCTGTTCACGAGATTTGCCAAGGTTTGGACAGGAATCGCTTGCCATGCAGTGACAATAGCCTGCTGCAATTCATGCACAGAGGTCGGCTGCTGGTCCAAGGGGTCGATTTGACGCGTTAATTCTGCCCTCAAGTTCTCTAACGGATTCATATCCGGGGACATGGCAGGCCACTCCATATGCTCTACACCACGGTCAGCAAGAAAGTGTTGGATCATGCGAGCACGATGAGGCGGTGCATTGTCATCTTGGAAGACAAAGTTTCCTCGAAAGGCTGCACGAGCAAATGGAAGCAATGTTTCTTCCAGAATGGCCCTGTACTTGAACTGGTTCAGGTTTCCATTCAGAACAACCAGGTCAGTTTTGCCCCCTGCATGAAAAGCAGTCCAAATGGTCACCCCACCACCTCCAGCTTGGACTCTTGGCACTATACAATCTTTGTTGTAGGCTTCATGCACTTGTCTGCGCACTCAGACGCGGCCATCTTGACGATAGACTAGAAATCTAGACTCGTCACTGAAGGTCACGTGATTCCAGTGTCCTGGCTGCCATTGACGGTGCTTTCTGGCCCACTGCAATCGGCGCTGGCAGTGTTGTCTGGTCAGACGTGGCTTTCTCAGGGGACGCCTGGCACGAAAGCCTGCTTGAACCAGTCGTTGGTTGACTAGCCTTCTGGATACAGGCACATTTGTCAGTTGCTGTCACTCAGCCCTAAGCCGATTAGCTGACTTGGTACGGCCATTGCAGACTAACCGGTGCAGCTGGCGATCATCCCTCCTTGTGGTTCTGCGGGGATGTCCTGGCCTCGGTATTGGAGTAGGGACACCCCCCTGAGCATTTCGTTTCAGGATCTTTGACACCTGACCTTGAGTGATGCCATACTGCCGAGCAATAGCACGCTCTTTCAGGCCGTAATTTCGTAAAGCCACCACTCCATGACAAACAGCATTGTCGAGTTGACGGACCATCTCCAGAGGAAGTGGCAATAACTTTTGGAGACATGCAGCAGTTGTTTTCCACTAATACAGAACGCAACAACCCTTGTATACCCGACTGTGAAGCCAATCGTCAAATGCACCTGTCCGTACATTTTGCCACGCCACCTGTGATATAATCCTGTTGTTCACTTCTTGCTGCGACAGACAATCAGTGACATTGTTCTTTTAACAAATAAATCACCAAAGTGTAAAAGAAAGTCGCCAGATTGATATACTGAGTTAAGAAAGTAAACCCAAGTCAAGAAATAAAATATATTCCATATTAAATGCCAAGTCTGTATATATATATATATATATTGTTATATATATATATATATATATATATATATATATATATATTGTTATATATATATATATATATATATATATATATATATATATATTGTTATATATATATATATATATTGTTATATATATATATATATATATATATGTATATATATATATATATATATATATATATATATATATATATATATATATATATATATTGTTATATTGTTATATATATATATTGTTATATTGTTATATATATATATTGTTATATTGTTATGAATTTGGTAGAGCAATATGTAGAGCAGAGTAGATCTGAGTAGGTAAAATGCTCCGGGATGTCGCGATAGCTAGAACCCACTATGTACCTTTAAGTTAGTATGTGTAGGCGTATGCCGGGATAATTGCGTATATATTTCCTGTACGGGGACAGGAAGTGCTAAGTAGTTAGGGCGATAAGGGTAACTTTGTGTGTTTTCCCACCCCTGTGGTCAATCCAATTTCCCTTTTGGCACTGCACCTAGACAGTAGGAATTCATGCCCCTAGCGCACCTACATTAATTAATTCCCTTCCCTTTCACATCAATGAAACAACACCGACCAAAACGCACCCTGCTGAGACACGATGAGAAGGGGCTGGATCCTTTGACGTCATGGGGAATGGCGGACGAATGGACGTCACGAGAGGGCGTGACGGTGCGTGAGGGAAGTGACGACACGAAGGAGAAGAAGACGTCTTCGGAGTTGGACACGAGGCAGAGCAGACGCCATTTGGGGGAGCTGAGAGGATTCAGTCGTGATAAGAGTGCACTGGACATTTTTCCCCTCTTGTTCTTTCCTGCCTTCGTTCCCTCCATCTTCCCTGCGATTGGATCGCGAGCTTGCGTGGGCGGCTGTCGTGCCGAGGTTCGCCCCGTTGGTGGCCGTATTCGTGGCCTCTTGCACACCATCGCCAACCACTCACGATCTCCAAGGCGCCGGGCAGAGACGACAGCCCCAGAAACCATGGCCCTTCAGACGGGGCGAGCGTTTGAGAATTGCGGGGCGAGAGGACTGGGGTCGGCGCGCGAGTCGCGTCGGGGAGACCACTCCCGCCCACGTGTCAGGGCCTAGCCCTCCGAGGCCTGCACGATCTCCACGCCACGCTCCTGAGCGAGCAAAGCTAAGAACGCACCACACACACACACCCTCTTTGTTCATTTCGTCGTCTGCCCTGTGGTTTGTTTAATAACTCTGTCGAGTGGGAGTACTCCATATAGGGGGTTTAGAGCATCATATTTCTTTGTTCTCGGAACCGTTAATAAATCCTTATATTATTTTCTGTATATATCTGAACACAGTTTCCTGTTTCATTTTAATAGGTAAGGCTGCGGAGCTTTGCTGTGTCCCGTCCCGCCATTCCACGCGTTTAACTTTAAGTGTTTGATTTGGAATCCGCTATTGAGTTTTCGCCTCGGGAGTTAAAGTCTCGTCATCGGCAATCCGCAACTGTGGTACTAATCGCGGTTGCGCGACAAGTGGTGTCAGGAGTGGGATTCGAACCCGTTGGACAAATTTTTTTTTGTCCGCGGTGAGACATCGACACGGTCGGGCGTACATTGCGCCCGACGTTCGAATGCAAAATTTTTATAGTCGAGGCGGAGAAATTTAATAATCAATTAGGCATACGGAGCGCGATATCGCGTCTTCATCAAATTTAAATTGTGTTTCTGGAATTAAAATAAATACGCGCGCGGGAAACAATCTTCCGGAAGGCAGATGTCGGAGATTGACGAGATGGAGGTGCGCAGCGAGGTCTCCGTCAGCTGAGGGAGTGAGCCGGAAATGGGGGAAATGGAGGATAGCGTTGGAACTTCCCCCGCCGCTGGGACGGCCCCGATAGATCTCCAGACCATAGTAAATTTAATAAATGCTCAGAGGGCCGATAGTGAGCGATTGGGAAAGCAGATGGGAGACATGAAAAATGAATTAAAGGGAGACATGAACGCACAGGGTGAGCGGTTGGAAAATAAAATGGAGGGAATGAGTAAGGAGATGGAAGAAATGAAAAACAAAATGGAGTCCCAGGGCAATGAATGTAGGGAAGGGATGAAGGAAATGAGCGACCAAATTAATGAATTAAAAGGGGAAATTAATGCTCAGAACGAGCAATTATTGGAGAACAAAATTAATGCCCAAACCAAAAACATGGAGTGGCAAATGGATAGATTAAAGGAGGGATTGAAAGAACAGATCGAAGGGATGGACAGCAAAATTGAGGGATTGGAGGGAAAAGTGAATGAACGGATGAAGGAGAGAAATGACAAATTGAAAGACAAATTGGGAATTGCACTGGGAATGGCAATTGTGGCAAGTGTACAGGTGAGCGGGGAATGTCCACAGTTGGATGGGGAATGTGTACAGGTAGATGGGGAATGCCTGCAGGTAAACGTGGAGTGTCCACAGGTGAGCGGGGAGTGCCCACAGGTGAATGGGGAAGGAAATTTGGAATGTGAGAGTTGTAATGGGGAATGTTTCCCACATTCTGGCCTGGTTGTTTATCGGGACTGTGTGGATGTCACAACACCCCAACGGGGGGATGAATTTGGAATTGTGCAGCACCAGAGCGGTGGTGCGGAGCAAGAGGGGGTAGAGTTTTTGGGGGTCCATGCGATAGAGCCGGACGGGGTATTTATTGGGGATATTGATCAAAGCCTGGCGGGGCCAGAAATGATTTGTGATGATGATGATGATGATGAGGATGATTTGATTCAGCGGCTGGGGACCTGGGATAGTCCCATGGAGGTAAAGGTTGACCAGGCCCAAAGGAGTCTGGGGGAAGAGGTGAGTTGGTCCAAGGAGGCGATTGGAATGACCGAGGGGACGCTCACCGAACACTACGATTTGGAAACAGAGGCTCCAAAATTGGACAACCAGTTGAGGGAGTGTGTTGGCTCCGGGCTGGATTTGGATCTTGGAGGATCGGGAGATAGAGCTTCTGGAGATTTGGTCCCTGTAGGGAATTTGGATCAACTGCAGGGAGGGGCAGAACAACCGGTGGTAGAGGTTGTTCCCTGCAGCTGCGGTTTGGCAGCAGGAATGAAAATTTGTAAAATAAAATTTAAAATAAAATTAAAATGGGAAATTGATTTGGAGCAGCCATGGTTGGGATTGGTCCCCGGGCTGCGGGATTTGGACATGGAGAGGTCATGGGTGATGGCCTCGGGAAAAAGTTGCCCCTTTCAAAATTTGGGGATGCCAGCCAGCTGGGGGGCTGTGATGGCGAGATTTGGACGTGGGGTCCAGCCTTGGGTGTCGAGGTACGACCTGGGTCCCACGGGGGGGTCTGGTGGAGTGTGGCATCCCTTGCCCGTCGGGGCGCCGTCCGAGCTGGTGGCTCAGGGCGGAAGGGTCACCAGACCCTGGTGGGGGTCTCAGCTCTTTCACGAGCCTCGATTCAGTATACAAAAAAAAAGAAAAAAAAGAAGACCTCCAGGGGGTCCGAGGTGGTTTCTCAAGCCTGGGATGGCAAATATTGAGGACCACTAGGGGGAGGTGTTGTGGGTCGCGCTTTGGTGGTGGCACTGCGGACGGCCAACTTGGGACTGATGTGGTGACCACCCGGGCATGCGGCCTGGCACCCTCCTCCAGAGACTCTGGGACAACCAGCATGTGGTGACCTGGCATGGTGGTTGGTCTATGGACGTGGGTCAAACCGAATGGACAGGGATGGAGATAGCCTGCCGGACAACCATTGGGGCATTAAAGTCTCGTCATCGGCAATCTGCAACTGTGGTACTAATCGCGGTTGTGCGACAATATATATATATATATATATATATATATATATATATATATATATATATATATATATATATATATATATATATATATATATATATATACATATATATATATATATATATATACATATATATATATATATATATATATATATATATATATATATACATATATATATATATATATATATATATATATATATATATATATATATATATATATATATATATAGTTACTGATCGCGGATTAAGATGTTATTTACCGAGCGGTGGTATTGCCGCGACCGTTACAGGATCCCTGACTCACCCGATTCACCCAGAACTTTGGCCGGATCGCACCACAACTAGTCAATAGGAAAAGACAAAGGCGACACGGATGTGAAGAAGAAGAAGCAGAAGACAAAAAGGTTGGAAATACCACTAAATTTATTCCTACTATTTACATGCTCAAAGTAACCAAGGAGAAGGAAAGATAATAAAATAATATACAGAAGGATTAGAGACACAGTGCAATTATTAACTTATACAGCTTAATTAACCCAGGACAGAACAAACAGAACAAACTCACGTATACAAGAAGGATGGAATGGAATGAATGTTGGAAGGAGGAATGGGAAGGTTCAGCTGGGGCAGATGGTTCGGGCGTGATCCCGCACGGGACGTCGGCTGGACCTCGACGGCCACCGATGCCACCGCTATCTGGTCCCTGCGGGGTAATGGGTTGAAGCTGCTTGGTGGAGTCAACGCTGCTTGTCTGGCTCAGCTCAGGGCACGTCTGCTGTCTCTGGCGCAACTGCTGGTAATGGCCCTTGGCACCCTCTCTCTCTTGGCCCTGGTGTCTCCTCACCATTGACAACTCAACGCAACCACTGACCACTCGACACCACCACTTCTCACCACCGACTTCTTACCACCGCAACCAACGCAACCACTGACCCTCCTCTGACGACCAACTCCTCTGGCAACCGACTCAGACCAACTCTCAGTGCCTCTCCTCTGGGAACACCCCCGCCGTGGGTTATATAGGCCCTGCCCCTCAACCTTTGCGAACCTCCCCCAACCGTTCTCTCCCCGCCCTCTCAAGCCAAACCCCTTGTTCATGGTTGGTCGAGTGGGGCCGGCTCACTCCTCCCCCCTCTGACGAGGTGGGGACCCGCCTTCCTTCCCCCAACCCTGCCTCGTGGTCAATGGCGGATGAAGGGAAAACCGCCCAACATGCAGTTGGCAATGCGAATTGCAATTGACGGAAAGGGGGGAATGGAAGCGTTGGGAGTGGGAATGAAGGGAATCTATCTCTTTCACTGGTGCAATGGAGTATTTCAATTAATGGAAGACACAGCCTTACACTAATACACATAATAAGGATATAACTGTCAACAAAGATATATCGTGTCCTGCATGTATGTTTTATGGACTAACTACGGGAACGCCCTTTGACCTTTATACAACCACAAATGGAGGGAGGAGGGGTGATATTTTACAACAACCTTTTACAACAACATTTTACCACCACAATAAAATAAAAAACATTCTCATATCCACAACACTGCACCCTCCTCCCCTTAGGCACGTACCGGGCCTATAACTTTTACCTTAGTGTGGCACGTAGGTGTAGTTCCCTCTACTTTTAACCTGACCCTGAGTGCGACAGTTTTAAAACATAAATAAACGTGTCCCGCTGCTCCATTGCACCCTGCCTAACAGACTTACGCCCACAGTTAACCGAATTGCGGAATGGTCTTCAAACTACACACTGACGGTGGGAAGCATTATTTACAATTGACGCTACTTTATTTACAAGACTAACCCAGGACCTGTGATTGTTCTTTCTGGGGGGGAGACAGTCTGCTCTGCATCGACGCACCATGAACGCACCCAAAAACGCACCAATACACACCCAAGTACCAATCGGTGCAGTCACCATAGTTCATCAGTGTTCAATGAATAAAAATAAATTCAACAACCCCTAACCCTGCAGGTGTCTCTTGCTCTTCGGCTCCCTCTGCTGGTGATTATTATTTGTTCTTCCAGATGTTGTCATTCTTTTGCTTTGCTTACTGGCGGCCTATTTTCAATAAAGTGTGCCCAATGTGTCCTTTTTATTTGCTTTTATTTATAGCCCACAGGGCCGACTAGTGTGGTTCACCTGTGGGGCATCGGTGCCCTGTGGCCAAGGTCCGCCAGCAAGATTTCAGGCCCTCATGGCCGGTTCCAGCAGAGGGGCCATGCCCCAACCCATGGGGTCCATAGGTGGTGCTCGGCCACAGACATGTGGTCCATAATGTGGTGCATCGATGCAGACAGCTGGTTCTGGGAATTTCGGGCGCACAATGGCCAACCCACGCACGCTCCCCTCGGCACCCAGTGGCGCACAGGTCATGTGGGAGACAAAAGGGGAAAGACAATTGAGCGAGGGGTAAGGTCACAAGGGTACACATCAATAAGGCAATGCAAGGCAAAATGCGTACGGAGGGCGAAGTGAGAAAGCTCGTCCCTACCGTACGTCACCCCCCTGTCACCTACCCTACCCTTGCCCTTACCCCATATGTACAAAAATCTACACATTTACAAATTCGTCACTACTGTCACGTCTTCCCCATATTTCCCCTATACCAAATTCGTCTCCACAATCCCTCTACTTCAAAATTTGCCATCACCAAATTCATCATCAATCCTCATAAGGAGGCAGAGATGGAACATCAAAGCACAATGTCACACCCACGTCATGATGCGTCTCACAATCCAAACATTTGCACAGTAAAAAATAATTAAACATGGCATGGTGCGGAGTACCTGTCACCTCAGGTGAGTGGATGCAGATGGTGTGAGGAGATCCTTCATCCGAACTATCCTCTAAATGATTTTAACACACTTTACACTACCCGGGGTCTTTCCCTGCCAATCCATTGGCCAACTTACACTATGGGTTCTAAAAACCAATTCCCATTGACCAATCTGTGGTGCTTCTCAATTTGGGGTCTCACTCCCCCGATTCATCTCCCGGTGCTCTCGCACAATTTCTGGGCTGCGACGTGTAGCTCTCCCAGCAGGTCTACCCACCTGCACACCTCCACCACTGCAGTTGCCACCCGAGCTTACCTAGCTCCTCACCCTAACCTATCTAACTGGGGCAGGCCCCTCCTGGCTCTGTCACCCCACTCGGTGCCCTCTGGCACTGGGCTACCCGGGTCCGTCCTCCGGATCCTCGGGCCCCATCCACAACAACTACGACCGGCTCCCAGAGCCCACCTGCGGCCTCACCTGGCCGACATTCTTACAGTGGTGGAGCGCCCAACCAACTACACACACTAACAGGCTACACGCCCAGCCATTTCCACAACACTAATGCACCCATCCAAAGACCATTCTTTCACCCGCACCACAGATGCCAATATCCAACCACAATTTACCTGTACCCTCTACCTAACACTTACACTACCTGCCCCGGGTATCCGTGATGGGGGTCCACTCTTCCCCATTCACACCTTCGCACCATCCACTCCACTCCACAATTTCCACCATACCCACTCCACGACCATCCATTCCAATACTCCATACCATTTATTCCATACAACCATTTATTTCACACAACCATTCTCCATTCACCTGTTGTTGCACACCTGTGCAATCACACCTGGTGCCACCTGCACCCTCCTCCTCTTCCTGGACCAGTTGGTCAACACAACACACATCACCACTACTCCCTCATACACTGCTCCACACACCTGTTCAGTTGCACACCTGTGCAATCACACCTGTTCAATTCTCACCTGTTCAATCTTCACACACACGGCATCATCTCAGCTAACTACTCCCTTCTGAAACTTGCGCTTCCCAGTCGTCCCTTTAAACTATTGCGCTCCCACGTCATTATCATCCACACTAAACTACCTGCGTCCCCACTACAGGTATCAGTCACTAACTAACCTTAACGTCACCTAATGTCATCTTCGCTAGATCCCTATCAATATTATCCAAGCCCTCCCTGGCTCGGTTGTCATAGCCACCCCATAAACTATTGCGCATTTGCCCCCACTGTGAGGGATGGTGGATTTGCCATCCCACCACATCGGGGGTCTCTCACTATCAATTTTGTTCATCCAGATTCCAACCAATTCAAAAATTTTCCATTTACTGCCAATTCTACTCACTTTTCTAAATTTCGTATTAAATCACTATCACTATCACCATCACCCGTCTACTTATTACATCCTCTCGGTGCGCCAATTCACATCTACAGCCCGGCTTCGTACAGCCGAGCAATGAACGCGGGTTCTTTTGTGCCAGCGGCTGGATACGTCCCGCATTCGGGGCAGGGACGGGGGCTTACCCGGGCCGAGATCCCACGCACCACCTCGGCGTGGAGCCATCCAATGTCCCGATCTCGACCTGCCGGCACGTCTCAATAGAAAGTGGTCGCCATGACGACCCTTCCTATCAAGCCGCCCGCTCTGCCTAGTGGAGCCCGGACGCGGCCGCTCCAAGCGAGGCACAACGTGGATCGCGCACGGCGGTCCTTTCGAACCCGCCGTGGCTCGGATCCCCGCTGGTTCTCGCGGCACGTGAAGCCCGGCACGCACCGAGGGCCCGATTCGGCTATAAGTCGCTCTAACCGCTAAACCGGTCACCGTCGATGCTTCACCTGGATGCTTACATGCATACGCTACCCCTTTCTTGCTCATACCTCCAGCTGTTCCCATTCTCCTCGTACCCTTCCTTACACACCTCGGTACACTCATTCCGCTCACAGCCTTGGTCACACACCTGACCACCGAACACCTTGGCACACATTCGTCGCTCGCACACCTCACCAACACACCTCTTCGCGCCCCCTCCTCGGTCACCTCCTCTGTGACAATCACAGGTGTGCTCTCACTCGCACACCCAACCACGTGCCTCACTACCAATTCCAGCGTGCATTCCCACTCACGCTCTACCATTCCAGGTGTGCATCCTTCCATTCCAGGTGTACATCCTCGCTCACCTGTCACAACCAACTCACGCTCCGTTTCACTCTCACTACTTTCACCTCCATTCTTGACAGCGCACTCACCCTTATCCTTGACAGCGCACTCTTTCCTCATGCACCTGTCCGTTACACACCTTTCTCGCGCATCCTCTCGCGCACACTTTTTCGTTACTTCCTCCGTAACACTCACCACACCGCGCTTCCCTGTGCTCCCTCGCACACGCGCTTCGACCAACTCGCTCTTGACGGCACACTCACTCCTCGGCGTGCACTTTTTCCTCACACACCACATGGTCGGACATTCTCGCACACCTCTTTTTTCGCACACCAGACCTGTCGCACACTTCACCAACGGCCTCTCACGAACACCCGGATCCAAACCAATCCCCAAGCCGACTGAAGCTTTCCTCACATCATATACATTGCCACTCACCTCCGTACCTCGTCTCCGCACCTCCTTTGCCACCTGCAAACTCTTTATTTGGTTAGTGAGCATCACATTATGAGTTGAGCACCGACCTTGTACCAATTCCATCACCTCCTCCTGGATTTCTCTTTTAGTTTCTGTCCGTCCCTTCTTAATTTCACTCACCTCTTCTTCCACTTCCTCTAATTTTCGCTTCACCTCTTTTATTTCTTGGTGCGTCTCCTCAAGTTCGTCCTCTAAGGCTACCGTGACCGTCTCTATGTGCATCCTCACCTGCCGGTCCTTTGTCTCCATTATCTCTGTCACCTCGTCCACCCTCATCGTCAGTTCCTCACGTACCATCTGACATTGCCTCTGCGTCGCTATTAATTCGTTTTTAATTTCTTTTTGTGTCGCCTTTAACCCTCCTAGTACCGCAGTGTTCTTTTGAACCTGCTCCACTAGTTCTTTTTGTCCCTCCGTCAGCTGTTCCACCTCCTCCGTCAGATCTTCTATTCCCCCTTGTAACTTTGCCGTATTATTTCTCACCTCTTTCTCCATACGCTTCTCACCTCGCTTTACCTCCTCGTGTAGCCCCGAGACCTCCTCCTTCATCTCCCCCCCCTTCTTTTGTAGATGCCGCCCTCATCTGTCCCAATTCATCCCTCTGAGCATCCAGTTTGGTTTCTACCCCGATTTTTACCTCCTCTATCTGCTCTCCCATTTGTTTAATTTCTCGGGCGGATTGCTCCCCTATCTCCCGCAATTTGCCTTCCATGCTATTTTCTAGCCCCATTAACCCATTTTTCATCCCCTCTATTTGATTCTCCTGGGCAGCCATTCTATTTTCCACCCCCGTTAACCCATGTTTCATCCCTTCAAATTTCTTGTCTAATTCCCCGATTTGGGCATTGGTACCCCTCGCTTCGTCCCTCATTTCCCCCATTTGGCCCTCCAATCGCTCACCCTGAGCTTCCATCCGGTTCCCCATTACCCCCATTTGGCCCTCCAATCGCTCACCCTGAGCATCCATCCGGTTCCCCATTACCCCCATTTGGCCCCCCATCCTATCCATTTTTGCATTCAGTTGGGTCAAGAATAATCTGAGGTCAAACCCGGTTTGCCCAGCGTCCCCAGCCGCCACCGCGGGCTCGCCCTCCACTGCGCCGCTATTTTGGGACCCTTCAACCACGTGCGCGAGCACGCCATTTTGTGCACCTGATACTCCCTCAACCGCCTCCTCATTGCTCCCCTCCATTTGATCCTGGGTTACTCCTAACCCCTCTATCTCTCCCACCGGCATCCCGTCGCCTTGACCAGCCATGGCGCGATTTCAAAATTCGGGTTTTTCTTTAAAAAAAAACAAATTTCGGCAGCTCGTAATTTTGACCAAATTTTTTTTTTCCTCTATTCGCTTTTTAAAAAAATTGGTTCGGGCCTCGAATCCCACTCCCAGACACCAATTGTTACTGATCGTGGATTAAGATGTTATTTACCGAGCGGTGGTATTGCCGCGACCGTTACAGGATCCCTGACTCACCCGATTCACCCAGAACTTTGGCCGGATCGCACCACAACTAGTCAATAGGGAAAAGCCAAAGGCGACACGGATGTGAAGAAGAAGAAGCAGAAGACAAAAAGGTTGGAAATACCACTAAATTTATTCCTACTATTTACATGCTCAAAGTAACCAAGGAGAAGGAAAGATAATAAAATAATATACAGAAGGATTAGAGACACAGTGCAATTATTAACTTATACAGCTTAATTAACCCAGGACAGAACAAACAGAACAAACTCACGTATACAAGAAGGATGGAATGGAATGAATGTTGGAAGGAGGAATGGGAAGGTTCAGCTGGGGCAGATGGTTCGGGCGTGATCCCGCACGGGACGTCGGCTGGACCTCGACGGCCACCGATGCCACCGCTATCTGGTCCCTGCGGGGTAATGGGTTGAAGCTGCTTGGTGGAGTCAACGCTGCTTGTCTGGCTCAGCTCAGGGCACGTCTGCCGTCTCTGGCGCAACTGCTGGTAATGGCCCTTGGCACCTTCTCTCTCTTGGCCCTGGTGTCTCCTCACCATTGACAACTCAACGCAACCACTGACCACTCGACGCCACCACTTCTCACCACTGACTTCTTACCACCGCAACCAACGCAACCACTGACCCTCCTCTGACGACCAACTCCTCTGGCAACCGACTCAGACCAACTCTCAGTGCCTCTCCTCTGGGAACACCCCCGCCGTGGGTTATATAGGCCCCGCCCCTCAACCTTTGCGAACCTCCCCCAACCGTTCTCTCCCCGCCCTCTCAAGCCAAACCCCTTGTTCATGGTTGGTCGAGTGGGGCCGGCTCACTCCTCCCCCCTCTGACGAGGTGGGGACCCGCCTTCCTTCCCCCAACCCTGCCTCGTGGTCAATGGCGGATGAAGGGAAAACCGCCCAACATGCAGTTGGCAATGCGAATTGCAATTGACGGAAAGGGGGGAATGGAAGCGTTGGGAGTGGGAATGAAGGGAATCTATCTCTTTCACTGGTGCAATGGAGTATTTCAATTAATGGAAGACACAGCCTTACACTAATACACATAATAAGGATATAACTGTCAACAAAGATATATCGTGTCCTGCATGTATGTTTTATGGACTAACTACGGGAACGCCCTTTGACCTTTATACAACCACAAACGGAGGGAGGAGGGGTGATATTTTACAACAACCTTTTACAACAACATTTTACCACCACAAAAAATAAAAAAACATTCTCATATCCACAACAATATATATATATATATATATATATATATATATATATATATATATATATATATATATACATATATATACATATATATATATATATATATATATAAATATATATATATATATATATATATATATATATATATTGTTACGGTCCGTGGATTAGATGTTATTTTTACCGAGCGGTGGTGTAACCGCGGCCGAACAGTTTTTCCCCGACTCACCCGATTTACCCAAACGTTGGCCGTATCGCGCCACCGCTATTCAATGAGGGAAAAGACTAAAACGACGAATGCAAAGAGGAAGAAGACGTACAGAAGAGTAACGGGATTTATTATTTACACACACAAGCAAAAAGGAGCAGTCACGATTATGTACAGGGACATGAGACGCAGGTGACACAGTGCAAATTACTAGCTTATCTAACAGGCTTAATTACTACCCAGGACAGAACAAACGAAGACACAGACTCACGCGGGGAATGATGATAGGAATTGGCTGGAAGGAGAGGAAAGTCCACTGGGTCCGGCAGCACGATTCGCACGTTCTGCAGCCGCCGTTCCTTCGCAGCCCTGCTCCGAACTGCCGTCCAGGCCCCTAAGCGGCTGGCGAGCGTTGTTGCTGCTGCTGCTGTAGACGCTGCCGCTGGCGAGCAAGGTGCCGAATAGAAGGCTTTTGCGCTTCCTTGGATGACCTCTGCTTTTGGACCTCACAACTCAGCCCTGCTCTGACGACCCAGCTCTTTCCTTTTTCACCTCACCACGCAGCTCAGCTCAGCCTTTCAGCTCATCTCTTGGACTCATCTTTTTCGTGTACCTCTCCACGCAGCTCAGCTCAGCCTTTCTCTCACTTCTCTCCAGCTCATCTTTTCTCTCACTTCTCTCCAGCTCATCTGCGATCTTCGCACCCTTCTCGCATACCGTTAGCGCGGGTCTGACACGCCCTCTTCGGTTTCGGTACCGCCCTCTCCCCCATGCTCGGTTTCGTGACCTTGTATGGTAATCCCACGGGCTTGTCTCCTTATTTGGGCATCGTGCCGACGGCACGCCCCTCGTGGTGAGCCACGGGCTTGTTTCCTTATTTGGGCATGGGGCTGCACAGCCCCGCCCTTCGTGGCGCGCCCTGGGCTTGCCTCTCCCTGGCGACCCCGCCCCTCCTGTTCAAACAGAGCACGGAGCACATTTTCACTATAGCAGCGAATTGAGAGGGCGTGCACCCCATGCTTGTGAACTGCTTTACCCACAGATGGAGAGTTTGGCTGGGAAATGGAATTATTGAAGGGGAGCTATTCTTAATGGACAATTCGGTGCAATGGAGTGTCATTCTAATGGAAGACAAGGCCTTACTCTAAAACACATAATAAGATATAAGCTATCGAACAGGGGTATTCTATGATTGGCTGACGTGTATGCTTTATGGACTAATTACCGAGACGCCCTTTTTACCTTTATACAACTCTGGAGGCAGGAGGGGCCATATCCAACCAATGGTACACAGCAGTTTACCACAATCCAATACACACAATAAAAAAAAAATGCCATCCTCATATCCGCAACAATATATATATATATATATATATATATATATATATATATATATATATATATATATATAATTATATATATTGCGGTTTTGAGTTTTGTACAATAAAGGTTGAATTTCCCCCTCATAGTTAGTCACACAACAACACGTAGCCTCGCGATAGTGCAGTTATCTCTTAGTATTTGTGAGCATAGGCCTTTTCCTGTGTTAGTTTTGCATTGAGTAGGATAATGAGAGTTAGGTCCTTTTCATTGTTTCATTGCTTTATGCCGCCCTACGCCTCTTTGTGCTGCCTTTAGCTTTTTGGCGCGAATTAACACGAGGCAGGCCTGTCAAATCGAGCAGGGACCGAATGAGGGCGGCAGAGAAGCTGACGGTAAGCGCGAGCCGCCAATCAGGGCTCACAGGGAGTGGCTGCGGCAATGCGTCAGAGGGCGTGGTTGGAACGTTCGAGAGGGCTCAGGGTGTAGCAATAAAACCCGTCGCGCGAAGCCCCCACCAGCAGTTCAGGGAGAGGTTAGTGTTGCAGTTTTGAGTTTTGTACAATAAAGGTTAAATTTCCCCCTCATAGTTAGTCACACAACAACACATAGCCTCGCGATAGTGCAGTTATCTCTTAGTATTTGTGAGCATAGTCCTTTTCCTGTGTTAGTTTTGCGTTGATTAGGATAATGAGAGTTAGGTCCTTTTCATTGTTTCATTGCCTTATGCTACCCTATGCCTCTTTGTGCTGCCTTTGGCTTTTTGACGCGAATTAACACGAGGCAGGCCTGGCAAATCGAGCAGGGACCGAATGAGTGCGGCAGAGAAGCTGACGGTAAGCGCGAGCCGCCAATCAGGGCTCACAGGGAGTGGCTGCGGCAATGCGTCATAGGGCGTGATTGGATCGTTCGAGAGGGCTCAGGGCGTGGCAATAAAACCTGTCGCGCGAAGCCCCCACCAGCAGTTCGGGGAGAGGTGAGCTTGTGCATTGAGTTATTGGAGAGGCCCGTATTGATGAGAGTTACGAGTTCGGAGAAAAGACGCGCATGAACTAAGTATAAGCGCTCGTTCCAAAGTGGACGCTCCGTTGAGCTTGAGGCCGAGCCTCGATTGGGTTACGCGAGTGATAGCTCGCCGGTGACTCAACGCGCTGTGGAAAGCCGCCGAGAGACGCGTACATTCCCTCCCGCCTTCCTGCCTCATCTGCCCCTTTGTTCAAGAGATGCGCTCCAAGGATCCTTTTCCACCACCTGCTTGCCTTCATCGCGGGACGTGCTGTGACCGTGGAGAGCCACGCCGGGTGCCGCCGCCGTTCCTGGATGACCAAGGCAGCGTGTGAACATCATCCTGCCTGCATTTCCCCTTTGTGAGTGTGATCGGGCCCGTGTCTGGGCTTTAATATAAGACTGCTTAAGTTCTGCTCTGTGTCTGCTTTCTACCGAATTGTACATATAAGTGTAAATAATAATTAAACCTGTTATTTCTTTATTCGACCGTCTCGTGCCTTCCCTCATTGACTAAGCGTGGTACGAATAGACGCTCTAATCGGGTTCCAATATTAACGGTAACTGCATGGACCACGTGGTACGCAATCCGCTTGGTGTACCCAAATTACACGTGGCTCGTGCAAGGCTTGGTTCCCCGCTTCCGTGACGGCGCAGGTATTTAGGTACGTGCGAGACTTGTCCCGAAACCCTACCTTGCGTTTGCCTGGAAGGGGCGTTTCAAGTCTCGGTTACGCCGGCCCAGAAAGAACAAGGGGCTTAATCTCCCCTTGGTAAGGGTAGGAAGGGCGGCGGAAAACCGTAACAATATATATATATATATATATTGTTACGGTTTTGCGAATAAAGGCAACCCCCCTATAGTTAGTTACACCACAACATGTAGCCTCCTATAGTTAGTTATTTCTTATTAAATGTAACGCATTGGCCCTTTCCAGTGTTTAGAAAGAAAACAAATAATGCGTTGAGTCAGGCAGGATGATTGTCGGCCTCGTTGAAGTCTAAATTGCCTGGTCATGGGAATAGACTAGGCCCTGCAGGCCCGAAGGAGGAATAGAACCTTCCCCGAAGGAGGAACGAGACATTCCTGGGAGGAGGGGCAGCGAGCAACCAATGGGAGCTAAAGGGAAGGCAGGGGGGAGTGACTGAGGGTGGCCAATGAGGGGCTGTCACGTCACGTGACCCCCGGCCACCAATTGAGACCCATGGAACATTCAGGAAAGGGTTCGGGATTATAAAAACCCGGCCCATAACACATTCGCCCCCTCTCGGCTCCTGCTCTCTTGCTTTTGCTCGTGCTCAGTCCTCTAGTTCCTGCTCCTGGTTCGTCGTCATCGCTCTTTGTTCCTGCCGCTATTGTCTCCTGCTGTTGGCACCGTGGATTGGAGCGATTCCTGGTGTTTTCGTCCACCATGCTGATCGACTGAGCGGGCAGCCCTGCATGCGCATCTGCCGAGCCGATCCTTGCACGTTCGCTGCACGACCGAGCCCATCCGGGCAAGCTGCAAGAAACCGGCCGAGCCAAGAAGCGGCCGTGCTTCCCCGCGCATTACCCTTTCCCCCTTCCCCGAGCGAATGAGGGCCCTTGTCTGGGAATATAGGTAAGGATGCTAAGATTCTCTGCTTTGTCTCTGTTCTGTACATACCTGTAATTAAATACTGTGTTTGGTACTTCCAACCTGACCGTCCTTGTCATTTTCCATTCATTGACCTAGCATCGCCCGAATTAAAACCACTCAATCGAGTCCGAAGTACGCTTAGTGTAACGGCACGGGTCACGCGACGCACAACCGCTCAGGCGTCAGAAATATGTGACGTGTGCGGGGTTCAGTCCCTGTCCTCACGGCTGCATGTGTCCAAAGGTATCCGGGTTGTGATCGCTAACCCTTCCACTCGCAGCTGTGGGCTCGGCGGCTGAAGTTGCTTGGCAATCTACCGAACAAGAGCATAGTCGCGGACGACGGCCCCGTGAACTCGTGGACTGAGGAGGGGTCGAGACCTCACACCTCGGGTACCTCCCCATTCCCGGAGATCCACAACAACAATATATACAGACTTGGCATTTAATATGGAATTTTTTTTTTTCTTCTTGACTTGGGTTTACTTTCTTAACTCAGTATATCAATCTGGTGAGTTTCTTTTACACTTTGGTGATTTATTTGTTAAAAGAACCATGTCACTGATTGTTTGTCGCAGCAAGAAGTCAACAACAGGATTATATCACAGGTGGCGTGGCAAATTGTACGAACAGGTGCATTTGATGATTGGCTTCACAGTCGGGTATACAAGGGTTGTTGCGTTCTGTATTAGTGGAAAACAACTGCTGCATGTCTCCAAAAGTTATTGCCGCTTCCTCTGGAGATGGTCCGTCAACTCGACAATACTGTTTGTCATGGAGTGGTGGCTTTACGAAATTACGGCATGAAACAGCGTGCTATTGCTCGGCAGTATGGCATCACTCAAGGTCAGGTGTCAAAAATCCTGAAACGAAATGCTCAGTGGGGTGTCCCTACTCCAATACCGAGGCCAGGACGTCCCTGCAGAACCACAAGGAGGGATGATCGCCAGCTGCAACGGTTAGTCCGCAATGGCCGTACCAAGTCAGCTAATCGGCTTAGGGCTGAGTGGCAGCAACTGACAAATGTGCCTGTATCCAGAAAGCTAGTCAACCAACGACTGGTTCAAGCAGGCTATCGTGCCAGGCGTCCCCTGAGAAAGCCACGCATGACCAGACAACACCGCCAGCGCCGATTGCAGTGGGCCAGAGAGCACCGTCAATGGCATCCAGGACACTGGAATCACGTGATCTTCAGTGACGAGTCTAGATTTCTGGTCTATCGTCAAGATGGCCGCGTCCGAGTGCGCAGACAAGTGCAGGAAGCCTACAACAAAGATTGTATAGTGCCAAGAGTGCAAGCTGGAGGTGGTGGGGTGACCGTTGGGCTGCTTTTCATGCAGGGGGCAAAACTGACCTGGTTGTTCTGAATGGAAACCTGAACCAGTTCAAGTACAGGGCCATTCTGGAAGAAACATTGCTTCCATTTGCTCGTGCAGCCTTTCGAGGAAACTTTGTCTTCCAGGATGACAATGCACGGCCTCATCGTGTTCGCATGATCCAACACTTTCTTGCTGACCGTGGTGTAGAGCATATGGAGTGGCCTGCCATGTCCCCGGATATGAATCCGATAGAGAACTTGTGGGCAGAATTAACGCGTCAAATCGACCACTTGGACCAGCAGCCGACGTGCGTGAATTGCAGCAGGCTATTGTCACTGCATGGCAAGCGATTCCTGTCCAAACCTTGGCAAATCTCATGAACAGCATGCCTCAACGTGCACGTGCTCTCCTGAATGCTCGTGGGGGTTACACGAAGTACTGAACTGTAATTTTACTGTCCGTAATCCCAGTCGTAATTTAACTTTTGTTTTTGTTAAAAAAAATTTTGGCTAAAGTGCAAAATAAAGAGATACTTCTGGAAAACGTACAGAAGTTTAACCCAGTACTGTCCATGAATTGAGTTCGATATCAGTTTACATCACTTTCAAGGATCAATTTATTTGTTTCGAAATGTCAAATGTGGTTTTTGTTTCTTTTAAAGGTCACATTAACAAAATCTCGAATAATTTCAACATAATTCCAATGAACTTTTGGTTCTAAGACATCTTGAAAAGTACGTTCACCCCCACAAAACAAATATTCCATATTAAATGCCAAGTCTGTATATATGGTTGTGGATATGAGGATTGTGTTTTTTTATTGTGTTTTTTATGGTTGTAAAAATATCACCCTCCTTCCTCCAGTTGTTGTGTATAAAGGTCAAAGGGCGTCCCGTAGTTAGGTCATATACAATCACGTTTAGCCAATCATAGATTTCCTGTTTGTTGGTAGTTATTTCCTTATTCTGTGTATTAGGCTAAGGCTTTGTCTTCCATTAATTGACACTCCATTGCACCGAATTCAAATAGATAGATCCCCTTTTATTCCCAAAGCCCCATTCCCAAAGCCTCGATTGCCAACTGCATTTGCCGCAGCTGCTGGGCGGTTTTCACCGCGACTCCATTAGCCACGAGGTGGGCTCGGATAAGAAGGGGGAGGAGCCGCCGAATCCAAGGCGTGGCCCGCCCATCGCCATCAAAAGGGTGGAGCCAGCGAGCCCTGACCAGCCAACCAGGGCTGGGGAAATACCATCACGGGCGTGGCGCGGGTTGATCTAAAAGCGCGTTATAAAAGCGCGCGCGCAAGCATTTTGAGAGAGAGGTGGCGGATGTGGCAGATGCGTGACAAGAGCAGTCCACTAGAGTTCAGTTCAGAGGAGGAGAGAGGGAGTTCTGGAAAGGAAAGAGCATAGCCAGAAAAGCAGCTTTGGCTCCACCAGCAGTTTGGCTCCACCAGCAGTTGGCTCCACCAGCAGTTTTGGCTCCACCAGCAGTTTTGGCTCCACCAGCAGCTTTGGCTCAACAAGCAGCGTTGACTCCACCAGGCAGCTTCGACCCGTTACCCCGCAGGAACCAGATTGCGGTGGCATCGGTGGCCGTCGAGGTCCAGCCCGACGTCCCGTGCGGGATCAAGCCCGAACCATCTGCCCCAGCTGAACCTTCCCATTCCTCCCTCCAGCATTCATTCCTGCCATTCCATCCTTCTTGTGTACGTGAGTTTGTTTTGTTTGTCTTGTCCCTGGGTTATAATTAAGACTGTAGGTAAGCTAGTGTTGCACTGTGTCTCCTTGATTCCTTCTGTCTTTATTTTATTATCTTTCCTCTTCTTTGGTTATTTTGGTCCTGTAAATGGTAATAAATAATAGTCGTATTTCAAACCTTTTTGCCTTCGTCTTCCTCTTCTTCACATCCGTGTCGTCTTTGTGATTTCTCCATTGGGCACCTGTGGCACGATTTGGCCAACGTTTCAGGATCGGGTCTAGTCATTGTTAACGGTTTGGGCCGTGGCTGCCATCCGTTCGGCAATCCAGTAACATCTTATCCGCGGTCACGAACGGGGCTGTGCACCGGCCTTTCCGGAGGCCGCGGTGCAGCTCAGGGACCACGTCGGTCAGCAATAATCGAGGGGACTAATCCCCCCTCAAAGGGGAACCATAGGCCGACGTTGGGTTCCATCACAATTGGTGCCAGGAGTGGGATACGGACCTGAAGCGCTTAGCGCGCTCAAATATCGAGTGGGCCGAAATTTTTGTTTTATAAAATCTTAAATTTTAAATCGTGCCATGGATAGTCAAGGCGGCGGGATGCTGGTGGAGGAACTAGAAGAGGGGTTAGGAGGACCAGAGGGAAGAAATGGAGGAGAGCAATGAAGATCTGGTTGCAGAGGCTTCAGGTGCACAAAATGGCGCTCTCGCGCACGTGGTTGTGGAGGCGCAAAATGGCGCCTCGCACGTGGGTGCGGTAGCCGAGCCCGCTCTACCAGCGGGCTTTGACATGCAGGGCCTCATGGCGCAGCTACAGGCAGTCATCCAAATGGAAATGGGAAACCAACTTGTGGGATTGAGAAAGGATTTGGGAGGCCAAATGGGGGCAATGAGGGACGAAGCGCGGGGTACTAGTGCCCAAATTGGGAAGCTGGACAATAAATTTGAGGGTTTAGACAAGAATTTGAGGGTAAATTTGAAGGGTTAGAAAACGGGATAAAAGAGGTGAAGAATGGGTTAACGGGGTTGGAAAATAGAATGGCTACCCAGGAGAACCAGATGGAAGGAATGAAGAATGGGTTAGGGGGGTTAGAAAACACAATGGACGACAAATTGCGGGAAGTAGGGGAGCAATCCGCCCGGGAAATCAAACGGATGGGGAACCAGATAGAGGAGGTGAAAATCGGGTTGGAATGTAAACTGGATGCTCAGAGGGATGAATTGGAACAGATGAGGGCGGCATCTACTAAAGAGATGGGAGAAATGGGGGAGGAGATAAGACGAGGTGTGGGTGAGGATGTCTCGGGGGTACGCGAGGAGGTAAAGCGAGGTGAGAAGCGTATGGAGAAAGAGGTGAGCAATAGTACGGCTAAGTTACAAGGGGTCATAGAAGACCTGATGCAGGAGGTGGAACAGCTGACGGTGGGACAGAGGGAATTAGTGGAGCAGGTGGAAAAGAACACTGCGGTACTAGGAGGGTTAAAGGCGACACAAAAAGAAATCAAAAATGACTTGATAGCGACGAAGAGGGAATGTCAGATGGTACGTGAGGGACTGACAACTAGGTTGGACGAGGTGACAGAGGCAATGGAGACGAAGGACCGGGAGGTGAGGACGCACATAGAAACGGTCAAGGTGGCCTTAGAGGATGAAATTGAGGAGACGCACCGGGAAATAAAAGAGGTGAAGCAAAAGTTAGAGGAAGTGGAAGAGGGGGTGAGTGAAATTAAGAAGAGACGGAGGGAAACTAAGAGGGAGATGAAGGAGGAGGTGATGGAATATGTGCAAGGTCGGTGCTCAAATCGTGATGGTGTGCTTGCTAACCAAATAAAGAGTTTGCAGGTGGCGAAGGAGGTGCGGAGACAAGGTGCCAAGGTGAGTGACGATATATTCGGAAATGTATATGGTGTGAGGGAAGCTTCAGTCGGCTTGGGGGTTGGTGTGGACCCGGGTGTTCGTGAGAGGCCGCTGGTGAAGTGTGCGACAGGTACGGAGTGCGAAAGAGGAGGTGTGCGAGAATGTCCGACTCTGGGGTGTGTGAGGAAAAAGTGCGCGCCGAGGAGTGAGTGTGCTGTCGAGAGTGAGTTGGTCGTAGCGCGTGTGCGGGGGGGGCACATGGAAGCGCGGAGTGGGGAGTGTTACAGGGGATGTAACGGAAGCATGCACACCTGTGGTGAGTGTTACGGAGGGTGTAACGGGAGAGTGTGCGCAAAAGGATGCGCGAGGAAGGTGTGTAACAGAGGAGTGTATGGGTACAGAGTGCACTGCCAAGAGTAAGGGTGAATGCGCGACCGAGAGTGGTGGTGAAAGTAGTAAGAGTGACACGGAGCGTGAGTTGGTTGTGGCAGGTGAGAGAGGATGTACACCTGGAATGGAAGGATGCACACCTGGAATGGTAGAGCGCCTATGGGAATGCACACTGGAGTTGGTAGTGAGGCACGTGGTTGGGTGTACAGAGGAGAGCACACCTGTGGTTGTCACCGAGGAGGTGACCGAGGAGGGAGCGCAAAGAGGTGTGTTGGTGAGGTGTGCGAACGACGAGTGTGTGCAAAGGTGTGCGGTGGTCAGGTGTGTGACCAAGTCTGTGAGCGGAATGAGTGTACCTGGGTGTGTAAGAGAAGGTGCAATGACGAGGAGCATGGGAACGGCTGGATGTATGAGCAAGGAATGGGCTGCGGGGTGTGAGCATGCAAGTGGAGCAGCGACGCTAAACGGGATAGCGGTTAGAGCGACTTATAGCCGAAGCGGGCCTTCGGTGCGTGCCGGGCAGCTTCGTGTGCCGCGGGGACCAGGGGGGACCGTAACTGTGGCGGTTTCGAAAGAACCGCCGTACGCGATCCACGCCGGGCCGCACTCTGAACGGCCGCGTCCGTGCTCCACTAAGCGGAGCGGGCGGCCCAGTAGGAAGGGTCGTCATGGCGACCCCTTTTTGTTGCGGCGTTCCGGCAGGGCGAGATCGGGCCATTGGACGGCTCCGTGCCGAGATGGTGCATTGGATCTCGGCCCGGGTAAGCGTCCTTCCCTGCACCGAGTGCCGGACGCATCCAACCGCCGGCACCAAACCACCCGCGTTCATTGCTCGGCTTTGCGAAGCCGAGCTTTGGAAATGAATTGGCGCACCGAGAGGCTCAAGTGAGTAGACGTGTGATGAGGATAGTGTTTTGGACCCGAAAGTGAAAAGCAAAATTTGATGATTGGCAAAGGATTGGCAGATTGATTATTGGCAGATGATTGGTAGTGATTGGCAAATTTTTTATTGGCTGAAATTTGATGTCCCAAATTGGTAGTGAGAGATACCCGATGTGATGGGATGGCAACTCTGCCATCCCTCACAGCGGGGGCAAAGGAGCAATAGTTATGGGGTTTATGGCAGTGAAAACTAGCCCGGGAGGGTTAGGATATAGTGTGTAGGGACCTAGAGATTGACAATAGGTAACGGTAAGGTTTAGGTAGCAACATTGAACCGGTAGTGGGGACATAGAGAGGGTAGTTGGATTATAATGACGAGGGAGCGCAATAGTTTAAAGGGGCGACTGGGAAGCGCAAGTTCCAGAGGGGAGTAGTTAGATGAGATGATGCCGTGTGTGTGAGGATCGAAAGTGTATTGAGCAGGGTATGAGTAAATGATTGTGATTGTGAGTTGTATTGAGATTGCACAGGTGTGCAACTGAACAGGTGTATGGAGCAGTGTATGAGGGAGTGATGGTGATGTGTGTTGTGTTGACCCAAATGGTCCAGGGAGGAAGGAGGGTGCAGGTGGCACCAGGAGAGATTGCACAGGTGTGCAACTGCAGGTGTATGGAGAATGGTTGTGTGGATTACTTGGAGTGTGGAATATATGGAGTATGGAATGGATGGTCGTGGAGTGAGTATGGTGGAAACTGTGGAGTGGAGTGGATGGCGTGAAGGTGTGGATGGGGGAAAGGAGGATGGACCCCATCACGAATACCCGGGGAAGGTAGTTTAAGAGTTAGGTAGAGGGTATAGGTAAATTGTGGTTGGATATTGGCATCTGTGGTGCGTGTGGAAGAATGGAGTTTGGATGGGTGCATTAGTGTTGTGGAAATGGCTGGGCGGGTAGCCTGTTAGTATGTGTAGTTGATTGGGCACTCCACCACTGTGAGGATGTCGGCCAGGTGAGGCCGCAGGTGGGCTCTGGGAGCCGGTAGAGTTGTTGTGGATGGGGCCCGAGGATCCGGAGGACGGACCCGGGTAGCCCAGTGCCAGAGGGCACCGAGGGGTGACAGAGCCAGGCGTCCCCAGTTAGATAGGTTAGGTGAGGAGCAGGTAAGCTCGGTGGCAACTACAGTGGTGGAGGTGTGCAGGTGGGTAGACCTGCTGGGAGAGCTACACGACTCAGCCCGGAAATTGTGCAAGGGCGCCGGGAGATGAATCGGGGGAGTGAGACCCCAAATTGAGAAGCACCACAGTTCGGTCAATGGGAATTGGTTTTTAGAACCCATAGTGTAAGCTGGCCAATGGATTGGCAGGGAAAGACCCCGGGTAGTGTAAAGTGTGTTAATGTCATTTAGAAGATAATTAGGTTTGAAATCTCCTTGCACCATCTACATCCACTCACCAGAGGTAACGATGGTACTCCACACCATGCCATGGTTGTTTTTATTATTTCTGGTGCAAATGTTTTGGATTGTGAGACGCATCATGACGTGGGTGTGACATTGTGCTTTGTTGTTCCATCTCTCCCTCCTTATGAGGATTGATGATGAATTGGTGATGGCAAATTTTGGTTAGAGGGAGTGAAGACGAATTTGGTATAGGGGAAATATGGGGAAGACGAGACATTAGTGACGAATTTCTAAATGTGTAGATTGTTGTAAATATGGGGTAAGGGCAAGGGTAGAGTAGGTGACAGGGGGGGGTGACGTACGGTAGGGACGAGCTTTTCTCCGCTCCGTCTCCATACGCACCTCGCCTTGCATTGCCTTTATTGATGTGTACCATTGTGACCTTACCCCTCGCTCACCTGTCTTCCCCCCCCCCCCCCTTGTCTCCCACACGAGGACTGTGCGCCACTGGGTGCCAAGGGGAGCGTGCGTGAGTCCGCCATTGTGCGCCCGAACTCTCGCAACCACAGCTGTCTGCATCGATGCACCACGTATGGACCACATGTCTGTGGCTGAGCACCATTTATGGATCCCATGGGTTGGGGCATGGCCCCTCTGCTGGAACCGGCTATGATGGCCCGATATCTTGCTGGCGGACCTTGTTCACAGGGCACCGATGCCACACAGGTGAACCACAATAGTCGGCAGTGGGCCATAAATAAATAAAAACGGACACGTTTTGTGCAAGTTTTATGTCCAAATAGGCCGCCAGCAAAGAAGATGACAACAACAGGAAGATAACAATAGCCAGCAGAGGGAGCCGAAGAGGAGGACCAGCACCAGGGTTTGTTGGGTTCATTTTTATTAAGAACTATGATGACTGTGCAGTGTGCACCGATTGGTGCTTGAGGGTGTTTTGGCGCATTTTTGGGTGCTTCATGATGCGTCGATGCAGAGCAGACTGCCTCCCCCCCAAAAAGAACAATCACAGGTCCTGGGTTGAAATTGTAAATAAAAATAGCGTAACTGCAAATAATACTCCCCCATCGTAAATGTTTAGTTTGAAGACAATTCCGCAATTCGGTTAGCTGTGGGCGTGAGTCTGTTAGGTAGGGTGCAATGGAGCAGCGGGACATATTTATTTATGTTTTAAAATGGTCACACTCAGGGTCAGGTTAAATGTAGAGGGAACTACGCCTACGTGCCACACTAAAAGTAAAGGTAATAGGCCTGGGACGTGCCTAAGAGGAGGAGGGTGCAGTGTTGTGGATATGAGGATTGTGTTTTTTTATTGTGTTTTTTATGGTTGGAAAAATATCACCCTCCTTCCTCCAGTTGTTGTGTATAAAGGTCAAAGGGCGTCCCGTAGTTAGGTCATATACAATCACGTTTAGCCAATCATAGATTTCCTGCTTGTTGATAGTTATTTCCTTATTCTGTGTATTAGGCTAAGGCTTTGTCTTCCATTAATTGACACTCCATTGCACCGAATTCAAAAAGATAGATCCCCTTTTATTCCCAAAGCCCCATTCCCAAAGCCTCGATTGCCAACTGCATTCGCCGCAGCTGCTGGGCGGTTTTCACCGCGACTCCATTAGCCACGAGGTGGGCTCGGAGAAGAAGGGGGAGGGGCCGCCGAATCCAGGGCGTGGCCCACCCATTGGCATCAAAAGGATGGAGCCAGCGAGCCCTGACCAGCCAACCAGGGCTGGGGAAATACCATCACGGGCGTGGCGCGGGTTGATCTAAAAGCGCGTTATAAAAGCGCGCACGCAAGCATTTTGAGAGAGAGGCGGCGGATGTGGCAGATGCGTGACAAGAGCAGTCCACCAGAGTTCAGTTCAGAGGAGGATAGAGGGAGTTCTGGAAAGAAAAGAGCACAGCCAGAAAAGCAGCTTTGGCTCCACCAGCAGTTTGGCTCCACCAGCAGTTGGCTCCACCAGCAGTTTTGGCTCCACCAGCAGTTTTGGCTCCACCAGCAGCTTTGGCTCGACAAGCAGCGTTGACTCCACCAGGCAGCTTCGACCCGTTACCCCGCGGGAACCAGATTGCAGTGGCATCGGTGGCCGTCGAGGTCCAGCCCGACGTCCTGTGCGGGATCAAGCCCGAACCATCTGCCCCAGCTGAACCTTCCCATTCCTCCCTCCAGCATTCATTCCTGCCATTCCATCCTTCTTGTGTACGTGAGTTTGTTTTGTTTGTCTTGTGTTACGGATTTATGTGGATTTATGTGAATTACTATTCAGGTCTTTGCTTATTAATGTGTAGTCGATTAAAGGTTGTTGTGATTAAAGGGTCAGGAGCCCTTCTGGAAAAAAGGAGACCGGAAACGGAAGAAGAAAAGACACGAGGTCCGGGAGAAGCGGCGATTCTTTTCCTCTTCCTCGCCCAGCGCCGAGAAGAGCGGTATCGATATTGAGCAGCGTGGGGAAAGCTGCGTTTAAAAGCCCGTCTGGCGAGAGGAGTTACCGGGACGTGTAACTACCCATTTACACGTCAAGTCGCCGTGGGTTCGTGCATGGACCCAAGCGTCCGGCACAGTTCGCCTCACCGTCTACAAGGACACGCACGGCAGGCGCCTTGGGCCTCGCACGCTTTGCGAGCCCCGAAGCCGCGATCACGAGCACCGACCTCGGTGGGCTGCCGAGGAGGTGTCCGCGGCAGCAGCTGTTCCCGGTACGGGACGTGCACGGTGGAAGCACGTCAGGAAGGGTCCGTTCAACCGCCCACGTGCGGAGATCGAACTACAGGAGTACGGAGACATTGTGAGAGACATTGACCATGGAGGGAGTCGGGAGTGGGGCTCACGTGAGGAATGTATAAGATGGCCATCTTAGAGCTATTGTAGATGAGTTTACATCTTTGTAATATTGATTGTTGATTGTTGATGGTTGTTGATTGCTCGGGGAATATATCATTGATTATTCCGGATCCTTGGTGTGGGGTTTCTTATTGACTGGAATTCATATTGATTGCGTTATGAAAGCGCATAAATAATAGATCTTTCTGGCGGAGTTCCTCTCACGGTCCGGGGGTCACCGAGACCAGGTAGTCACCGGGAGGACCACGTAACAGAATTGGGGGCTCGTCCAAATTACGACTTGCGGATTCGCAATTGGGTCTACGTCCGGGATCTAAAATTGTATAAAATAATAAAATAATATTTTTATTAATTAAAATTTATTAATTAAGTATTAATTGGTAAATTTTTGGGGAAATTGGGGGTAAAGTCTTGGGTGAAGGTTAACAGGTGTTAACGATAGGCACCATGGCGTTTGTGGCACAGAACTTTGCGGTAACCCCGAGTGAGGCACAGTTCCGAGCGTTACTAAAGTCGGACCTCTTGAAATTGGCCAAACATTTTAACTTGGAGGTCCGAACTAATTTGAGGAAGGCAGAGTTGCAGACCACGGTCATACAATCTATGGTGGGATTAGGAACATGGGACGAGTTAGCCTGGGAGTGGCTACCCGAAGAACCAGAAGACGTTGAGCTCCGGAAACTGGAGTTGCAATTACGGAGCCAGGAACGGATCAAAGAAGAAGAAAGGAAAGCAGAAAAGGAAAGAGCAGAAGAAGAAAGGAAAGCAGAAAAGGAAAGAGCAGAAGAAGAAAGGAGAGTGGAACGAGAACTCCAGGAAAGGTTAGAAAGGATGAAAACAGAGGAAAGGAAAGCAGAAGCAGAGGAGAGGAGAGCTGCAAGGGAACTCGAAGCAGAGGAGAGAAAAGCGGAAAGGGAATTAAAGGAACGTGACATGGTGCTTCAGCAAGAAATTAAATTCAAGGAGCTGGAGTTAATGAGAGAACGGGGAGAGGTACCACCCTTGCTGATGGGGTCGACACCTAGCCAGAACACCTGGGATGTGGGCAGACATGTGAGGCTGGTTCCACCCTTCAGTGAAAAGGAGGTCGCTAAATTTTTTCCACACTTTGAGAAAGTGGCTCGACAGTTAAACTGGCCAGAGGAGGCCTGGACCATACTAGTTTAAAGTGTGCTGGTGGGAAAAGCTCAAGAGATTTATTCGGCGCTACCAATGGACCAATGTGCAGATTATGAGGTATTGAAGAAGCACATCCTCAAAGCCTATGAGTTGGTTCCGGAAGCTTACCGGCAAAAATTCAGGAATGCCAGGAAGAGGGAGAGTGAAACCCATGTGGAGTTTGCCAGAGTGAAAGAAAACATGTTTGATTGGTGGTGTAAGTCGAAAGGAGTCGGGAACGACTTCGAAGCATTGCGTGACCTGATGCTGGTGGAGGAATTTCAACAGTGTGTCCACGAGGACATCAAAGTGTACCTGCAGGAAAAGAAAGTACCGAAGTTGTGGGACGCAGCCACCATGGCAGATGATTATGCCTTAACACACCGGATAGGGGTCCACGAACCTAACTCCTCGCCTAGATCTCCGCAGGGGAGGTGTGGAACAGCAGGTGCGGAGAACGACAATACATGGCGGCGGCCTCGAGATGATTATGGGGACAACGCTGATACCCGAACTGTTCGAAATCAGGGGGCTACGGGCCCAAGACAAACTTATTTTTCGGGGGGCCCGAGGCAGACCACGAGTTTTTCCTCCGGGCCTACTTACGCTTTTTGCAAGAAACTTGGACACTTGATGTCCAGTTGTTACCTCATGAAAAGGGAAAACCCAGAGCGGAGTCCGACTATTACCACTCCGAATGCGATGGCAAGCGTAAGAAATCGCCCACAGAAGAGTTACCAACCATTTATTTATGAGGGGTTGGTCTCACTCAAGGGAGACTTGACTAACCCAAGACCGGTTAGGGTTTTGAGGGACACAGGAGCCCATCAATCCTTAATGCTTGAAGGCATTTTGCCATTGTCAAAGAGTACCGCAACTGGTGATAGTGTTCGGTTACAAGGGATCGGTGGCTGTGTTAGTGCTCCACTTCATGTCATCCATTTGGAATCCGATTTGGTGTCAGGACCGGTCACCGTCGGTTTACAAGCCACGCTTCCTGTAGAGGGAGTATCTGTGATTATCGGGAATGATTTGGCCGGGGGGCAAATTTATGGTAACCCGAGGGTGGGTAAAGAGCCCCGCAGGGGAAATAACACCACCCCCGCTCGGGATGGTGACAAAAGTTCCAAGTTATTTGTCAGGGGACTGAACTTCAACACAGAGGAAGAAGTTCTGACCTCTGTCTTCAACAGATATGGGCCGCTGGTGGAAGTGCGGGTGGTAAAAGACAGGGAAACGCAACAGTCAAGAGGGTTCGGCTTTGTCACATTTGCAAGCACAAGAGACGCCAGAGAGGCAGAGAAGAATTGGAATGGTAAGGCTTTGGAGGGTCGGACGATAACAGTAGGGAAGGCATTTCGTAGGCGTCGAGAGGTCTACAGAAGAGGACAACTTGGCGGTAGTTTTGGGGTTGGCAGCAGCCGATATTACTATGGAGGCTCCCAGAGTTACGGCACCTCCTGAAAGAAGGAATGTCAGAGCACTGGCCGAGAAGGAGACCGCCAGTCAAGTAATGGCTGGGACAAGGGGTCCCACCGTAACTGTTAGGAGTCTGGAGAAGTTGAAGCACTAGATACGGGGGAGCCGCCGAGCCGGGGCTCCTACACGGACTAACCGTGAACGCCACGTTATTAAAGGCGTCCAGGTAGTGAACTTTCCTGCACGGACTAACCGTGAACTCCACGTTCTTAAAGGCGTCCATGTAATGAACTTTCCTCCCTGGACTAACCGTGAACTCCACATTCCTTAAGGCGTCCATGTAGGGAATACTCAGCTGGGCCTCCCGAAAAAGTGCTATCGAGAGGTAAATTTGGGGGCTTTGGTCACCACCTCTTAACCGTCATTCAAGAGAAACTAGAAGTGGTTGACGCTGGGTCCAGAGGGAATTAATCTAGGGGATTGTGTGAAATTTTGTTGCTTTATTTTTAAGTGATAACTGTGCCCGGGGGGAACTGATGATGTGGGGGTGGGAGTTATCTGATTTGTTTATCAAAGTTGGCCGGCAAAGAAAGTTTTCGCTGGGTTCAATCTTTCTTTCTTAAAGGGGGGGAGTGTTACGGATTTATGTGGATTTATGTGAATTACTATTCAGGTCTTTGCTTATTAATGTGTAGTCGATTAAATGTTGTTGTGATTAAAGGGTCAGGAGCCCTTCTGGAAAAAAGGAGACCGGAAACGGAAGAAGAAAAGACACGAGGTCCGGGAGAAGCGGCGATTCTTTTCCTCTTCCTCGCCCAGCGCCGAGAAGAGCGGTATCGATATTGAGCAGCGTGGGGAAAGCTGCGTTTAAAAGCCCGTCTGGTGAGAGGAGTTTCCGGGACGTGTAACTACCCATTTACACGTCAAGTCGCCGTGGGTTCGTGCACGGAACCAAGCGTCCGGCACAGTTCGCCTCACCGTCTACAAGGACGCGCATGGCAGGCGCCTTGGGCCTCGCACGCTTTGCGAGCCCCGAAGCCGCGATCACGAGCACCGACCTCGGTGGGCTGCCGAGGAGGTGTCCGCGGCAGCAGCTGTTCCCGGTACGGGATGTGCACGGTGGAAGCACGTCAGGAAGGGTCCGTTCAACCGCCCACGTGCGGAGATCGAACTACAGGAGTACGGAGACATTGTGAGAGACATTGACCATGGAGGGAGTCGGGAGTGGGGCTCACGTGAGGAATGTATAAGATGGCCATCTTAGAGCTATTGTAGATGAGTTTACATCTTTGTAATATTGATTGTTGATTGTTGATGGTTGTTGATTGCTCGGGGAATATATCATTGATTATTCCGGATCCTTGGTGTGGGGTTTCTTATTGACTGGAATTCATATTGATTGCGTTACGAAAGCGCATAAATAATAGATCTTTCTGGCGGAGTTCCTCTCACGGTCCGCGGGTCACCGAGACCAGGTAGTCACCGGGAGGACCACGTAACACTTGTCCCTGGGTTATAATTAAGACTGTAGGTAAGCTAGCGTTGCACTGTGTCTCCTTGATTCCTTCTGTCTTTATTTTATTATCTTTCTTCTTCCTTGGTTATTTTGGTCCTGTAAATAGTAATAAATAATAGTCGTATTTCAAACCTTTTTTCCTTCGTCTTCCTCTTCTTCACATCCGTGTCGTCTTTGTGATTTCTCCATTGGGCACCTGTGGCACGATTTGGCCAACGTTTCAGGATCGGGTCTAGTCATTGTTAACGGTTCGGGCCGCGGCTGCCATCCGCTCGGCAATCCAGTAACATCTTATCCGCGGTCGCGAACGGGGCTGTGCACCGGCCTTTCCGGAGGCCGCGGTGCAGCTCAGGGACCACGTCGGTCAGCAATAATCGAGGGGACTAATCGCCCCTCAAAGGGGAACCATAGGCCGACGTTGGGTTCCGTAACAATATATATATATATTGTTGTGGTTTTGTAAATAAAAGCAACCCCCCTATAGTTAGTTGCACCACAACATGCAGCCTCGCTTAGTTAGTTATTTCTTATTAAATGTGAAGTATAGTCTCCTTCCCAGTGTTAGTATGCGTTGAGGCAGGTAGAGAAAGGGTAGGCCTCATTGAAGCCTGGAATGCCATGTCATGGGCATAGGGCAAGTCAAGCAGGCCCGAGGGAGGAGCTGGTGGGCGTGGCTGGTCCTGTGGTTTGTTTCCAACTTGGCCGTCTTCATCCTTTCACCATTGGCCTCGCATTGCACGAGATAAAACCGCTCGATCGGGTTCATAGTGATTAACGGCACGAATTACGCGACGTACAAACCGCTCGGGCATACCATAACGGCGTGACTCATGCGAGGTTCAGCCCCCGTTCTCACAGCTGCGTGTGTCGAAGGTACTCGGGTTGTGACCGTTAACCCTTCCACGCGTTAGCTGCGGGCTCGGCGGTTGGAATTGCCCAGCAATCCGTCCTCCACGAGTATAGCGAGGGGGCGGCCTTGTGGACTCGAAGCTCGAGGGGGAGCAGGGCTTAACCCCCCCTCAGTACATCGACGAGCTCGAGATCCGCAACACATTGGTGTCTGGGAGTGGGATATTTGGACCTGGAGTGCACTTCACGTACTCAAAATTACGAGCCCGTAGGAAATTTAGTTAAAACCAAATGTTTTTGAGTTCGTGCAATGCCTGGCCAAGACGACCAAGTGCCGGTAGGAGTAGGAAATATGGAAGAATTAATGACCCAGGAACAGCAGGAAGAGTTGGTAGAAGGGGAAGTTGATGAGGGTGCGGCAGGAGGAAGTGGAGAAAATGGCGGCGCCTCGCACGTGGCGGCGGAGGCCGAGTCCACGGTGCCGATGGATATGGGCCTATTTATGGCGCAACTCAGGGCATGTTTTGGTGAATTGAATGAAAAAATAGATGCCAAGAGCGAAGAATCAAGGCGCAACATGGAAAAGATGGGGGACAAATCCAGGTGCGATATGGAAAAGATGGCTAATCGAATGGACACCATGGCTAATCGGATGGACACCATGGGGGAGGAGATTGGACATAGGATGAGCAAGGAGGTAGCAGTGGTACGTGATGGGGGTGAAGCGGTACGAGCAGCGCGTGGAGAGGGGGTTAAAGCGGAGCACGGCCAAACTGACTGGGGCTGTGGGAGTAGCGACGGGGGAGGTAGAGAAACCGACAAAGTTCGAGTTGGAGGAGGAAATTTTGGGGGTGCCGACGATGGTCGAATTGGAAGAGGAAATTTTGGGGGCGCAGCAGGAAATAGTAGGGGCGCACTGGGAAATAGAGGAGGTAACCCTGGAAAAAGAAGAAATAATTGGGGTTGAAGAGACAGGGAGTGAATCACGGGAGGAGGTGATGGAATGTGTACAAAGTTTGTGTTCGCACCGTGATGCCGTGCTTGCTGACCAAATAAAAAGTTTGCAGGTGCTGGCGGAGAAGATGAGAGGAGAAGCCCGGAGGTGAGTGGCAATGATGGCGGAAATGTGTTTGGTGCGGACGGGTGCTCGGCGAGCTTGGGAGAGAGGCGAGACCCGGGCATTCGTGAAGGGCCCGTGGAGAGAGAGTGTGCACCGGAGTGTGAGAGAGAGAGAGAGTGTGCACCGGAGTGTGAGAGAGATTGCACACTGGAGCGTGAGAGAGAGTGTACACCGGAGTGTGAAAGGCAGTGCATACCGGAGTGCGTGGAGTGAGAGTGTGTACCAGAGTGTGAGAAAGAGTGCACACCGGAGTGTGAGAGAGAGTGTGCACCGGAGTGTGCGAGGACATAGTGTGTGGGGGTGCGTGTGCACCTGGGTGTGCGAGTGTGGAGTGGGTCGCGAGATGTGATGACACGGCCGAGGCATCGACACAGACCGGGGTAGTGCTTAGCGGGATGAGTAGCGTACGCGAGCTCCCGGTGAGTTGTGTGCCGTGGGGACCGGAGGGAATCGGTGCTGCGTCGGTCTCGCAAGGACCGGCGTTCACGATTCGTGCCTCTGGCACCGGCACGGTATGGTTGGCGCTGTCTGGCGGCAAGGGCGATCAGCCGCGTTCGAGGTGAGGTTCGAAGTATCGAAGCCACGCACCTTATCGGGTGAGGTGCTCTGACCGTGGCCGGTTGGGTCATCGTGCGTGGGACTGAAGGGCCCCGCGCAGGGATGGAGCCCGGCACCTGGGCCCATCAATCCCTCCCCCCTCGGATTGTCAATGCCGGCCGGATAACTCATACAGGCGACCAGCCACCCGCATAGATCACTCGGCCCTTCGGGGCCGAGCCACGACAACGTACCTCCACATGGAGGGGCTCATAGTGTAGAGGGCTGGGGGGAGTAGTGTACCCCACGTGGGGGAATGGTAGTGTGACCATTCCTCACACGGCGGGGGGGGGGGGGGCATGAGCACTAGTTTAGGGGGATGGCAGTGTTAGGCCCATGGAGGGGCCAGCAATGGTTGCCTCCATGGGGCACCAAAGCTAGCCGAGGGAGGGCTAGGATAATGATAGGGATTTATAACACAGTAGGGACAAGATTTAAGTGGTGACACTGAACTGTAGAGGGGACGTTGAGTTTCGTGGTTGTTAAAGAAAAAGGGTGTGCATAGTTTAAAGGGACGACGGGGAAGCACGAGTTGTAGGGGAAATTAGTTAGATAGATGATGCTGTGTGTAAGTGTGAATTGTGTGTGAGAATAAATGGAATTGTGTTGAGGTGTAAGAATAAGTGGTGTGCAAATATTTGGTGTGGAATGCATGGTGCAGAATAATTGGTGTGGAATGCATGTTGCGAAGGATTGAATGCGGGGAGTGGAACCCATTCACGAAAGCCCGGGTGGGTAGTTTAAAGCTAGGTAGAGGGCATAGGTAAATTGAATGGATATTGACACCTGTGGTGCTGTTGGTAGAAAGTAGTGTTTTATGAGGTTCAGGAGACAATGAAATGGTTGGGCATGTGGTTTAATTGGTGAGTATGGTTATTGAGGCACTCCGTCGCTGGTAGCTTGTCGGCCAGGTAAGGCCGCAGGTAGCCTCTGGGAGCTGGTTAGGTTAGCGTGTGAGTGGGGCCTGAGGATCCAAGGGAAGGACCCGGGTTGCCCAATGCCGAGGTGGGCATCGAGGGGGTAAGTGCCAGGGAGGGCCTTCCCCAGGTAGATTCGTGTGAGGAGCAGGCAAGCTCGGGAGGCGGCTCCAGTGGACGGAGGGGCGCAGGTAAGGAGACCTGCTGGTAGAGCCACACAACCCAGCCCCGAAATTGTGCGAGGGCACAAGGAGAAAATTTGTTGGGTGAGACCCAAATTCAGGAGGGCACCACAGTGTGGGCAATGGGAATTCTGGTTCTTCGAACCACATAGTTTAAAGAAGGCCGATTGGCAGGGTACGACCCCGGGTAGCTTAAAAGTGTAATGTTATTAGAGTAGTTAGGATGTGAGATCCCTTCGCACCATCCACAGCCATTCACCGAGGAGGATGAGCTTCACACTGTAAGGCTCTGTAAGCTGTTTGAGAAGTAAGACGCATCATGACATGAGTGAGACAGTGTTTTGTTCCATCCCTTCCTTCCTGCGAGGGATTTGGGGACGAATTTGGCATTAGAGGGGGATATTGGAGACAAGACGTAGAGACGAATTGTAAATACAAGGGGGGGCTAGGGTAGTGTAGCCAACGGTGGGGGTACGGAAGGTTGGGGACAAGCTTGCTCCGCTCACTCTGCCATGTCCCTCACAACGCACCAGGTATGGTGGTGCCTGGTCACCTTGTTTTACGTTTGCCACTGTGTGCTTTTCCATTTGCTTGCTGCGCCTGGTCTTCCTCCCCGCCCCAGGACCATTTGGAGGCCGACTTGTGCAGCATCTTGCTGCCAATCCATCTTGTACCTATGGACCACAAGCCTTGTGGCCCTGCACCTCTGCTGTGCAGCATCGTGCTGCCAATCCGCCTTGCACCTATGGACCACCTGTCGGGTGGCATTCGGGCCAAGCTTTGGACCACCTGTTGAGTGGCACTGACGCCACGCAGTTGGACCACGTGACGAGTGGCCCCGCTTGTGAATAAAGAAATTGTGTGCAATTGTGAAGATGTGAAGATGTGAAGATTTAGATGGCCCTGATGTTCAAATGGCCTGTATGCCGGTCTGGGCCAGCCGGTTTTTGTTAGCCCGCACACACAAGACAAGAAGATGCATGATACAAGCAGCAAGTGCCTCCATTTCCTTCCTCCAATTTCTTTCCTCAAAGTGCAGGTCCTGGGTTGTTGTATTGTAAATAAAGGTTATGTTTTGTGCTTGTAAATATGAGATGTTGCCCACCGGCTATGTGTTTAGTTTAGAAATTCCTGAAATGAGCGAATAGTTGTGGGTGTGAGTCTGATAGCTTAGCTGCTCAACGCATTAGGAGGGACCTATCTAGTGTAAAAAAATGTCGAACACATGGGTTAGAGTAAATGTTAAAGGGATTACATCGATGTGTCACATTAATGGTAAAAGTAAAATTGCATGCCAGACTCTATCGGTCGTTCCGATTGAGGTCGACTCGGGACGAGTCTGGTCAGAGAGGGGGGTCCTGTTGTAGTTTTGTAAATAAAGGCAACCCCCCTATAGTTAGTTGCACCACAACATGTAGCCTCGCTTAGTTAGTTATTTCTTATTAAATGTGAAGTATAGTCTCCTTCCCAGTGTTAGTATGCATTGAGGCAGGTAGAGAAAGGGTAGGCCTCATTGAAGCCTGGAATGCCATGTCATGGGCCTAGGGCAAGTCAAGCAGGCCCGAGGGAGGAGCTGGAGGGCGTGGCTGGTAAGCAGCAATCAGCCAATGGGAGCTAAATGGAGTGGCCAGTCAGTAACAGCCAATGGGAGCTAAAAGGGAGTGTCCAATAACGGTGGCCAATGAGAGCTTAGAAAGGAGTGACTGATGAGGGGCTGTCACGACACATAACCCCCGGCGGCCAGTAGTGGCCCATGGAACATTCTAGTGGGGCTCCGGGGGCTATAAAACCCAGCCCGGACCTCCGAACTCTCTCTCTGTCCCAGGATTCTGAACGCTCTCTCTGCCCTGACGACCTATGCCTGGACTCCCTGCACGTGCGCTTCGCCTCGCTGATTTGGGACACGCTCAGTGGATTTCCGTTACGTGCACGACTGAGATCGACGTCCCTGCCCCGAACATCCTTGGGGGGGACCCGCCAAACGAGCCGTCCAGGCGAACTGCACCAAGCGGCTGCGCTTTGGGCGCATTCCCCTCTTCCTCCCTTTCCCCGAACGAGTCCGAGGGCCCTTGTCTGGGAATTTGAGTAAGGCTGTTAAGGTTCTCTACTGTGTCCCTTTTTCTATACCTGTGGTACATTTGTGAATAAATCCTGTGGTTTGTTTCCAACTTGGCCGTCTTCATCCTTTCACCATTGGCCTCGCATTGCACGAGATAAAACCGCTCGATCGGGTTCATAGTGATTAACGGCACGAATTACGTGACGTACAAACCGCTCGGGCATACCATAACGGCGTGACTCATGCGAGGTTCAGCCCCCGTTCTCACAGCTGCGTGTGTCGAAGGTACTCGGGTTGTGACCGTTAACCCTTCCACGCGTTAGCTGCGGGCTCGGCGGTTGGAATTGCCCAGCAATCCGTCCTCCACGAGTATAGTGTGGGGGCGGCCTCGTGGACTCGAAGCTCAAGGGGGAAGCAGGGCTTAACCCCCCCTCAGTACGTCGACGAGCTCGAGATCCGCAACAATATATATATACACACATATACAGTCACCAGAAAAAGTAAGTACACCCCATGCAAAGTTTTGACTTTTTCAACATATTTCAACATACAGCTATTTGATCTTCATTTCAACAATATTGATAGATAAAGGTGACATAATATAACAAATATCATGAAACATTTACATTTTGTAGTCCATTGTATAATTTAGATAAACATAAATGCAAATTTCGCATGTGGAAAAAGTAGGTACACCCTTGGCTCTAATAGGTGGTATTGCCCCTTTGGCAGAAAAACCTCAAGTAGGCGTTTCTTATAACTGTCTACCAGTCTCTGACATCGACGGGGAGAAATTTTTGCCCACTCCTCCATGCAGAATTCTTTCAGCTGTGCGATGTTTGAGGGGTTTCTTGCATGCACAGCTCGTTTCAAATCCCCCCACAACATCTCGATGGGATTTAGATCCGGGCTTTGAATTGGCCATTCCAGAACCCTCCATTTCTTTCTTTTCAGCCATTCCTTGGTGGATTTACTGGTATTTTTAGGGCCATTGTCATGTTGCAAGGTCCACCTTCGGTTGAGCTTCAACTTTCCGACAGATGGCCTCACATTAGCCTCAAGCACCCTCTGGTACAATGAAGAATTCATAGTGGATTCTATGATGGTGAGCTGCCCAGGCCCTGATGCAGCAAAGCTGCCCCGAACCATAATATTTCCACCACCATGCTCTACAGTTGGTATCAGATTCTTGTGGTCAAATGCTGTCTTTGGTTTTCACCAAACATGTCTTCTGGTACTGTGGCCAAATAGCTCTACCTTTGACTCATCTGTCCAGAGCACATTGTTCCAGAAGTGCTGGTCTTTGCCGAGGTGTTCATTAGCAAACTTTAGTCTTGCCCTGATGTTCTTTCTGGACAACAAAGGTTTCCTCCTGGCACACCTCCCATGTAGATCAAATTTGTACAGCCTCTTTCTAATGGTAGACTCGTGCACTTTGACATCAACAGTGGCAAAAGCTATCTGTAGGTCCCGTGGTGACATTCTGGGGTTCTTTGAGACTTCTTTCAGCATTTTGCGGTCTGCTCTCAGGCTGAACTTGCTGGGGGCGGCCTGGCCTGAACAAGTTGGCAGTTGTTTGGAATCTTCTCCACTTGTAGATGATCTTCCGGACAGTCGAAAGATTGATTTCAAATTGTTTGGAGATGTTTTTAAATCCCTTCCCAGACTCGTAGGCATCTATAACCTTCTTTCTGAAGGCATCAGAGAGCTCTTTTGATCTAGGCATGGTGACGCCACACACTTCAACAACAAAGAGCAAACTAAACTAAATGTCTGAGGTTTAAATAAGACAGGTTCCTCCAAGATCCTCTCTGACGATGTTCTAATCATTTGCAGCTGCGCTGGTGCACCTGATTGTAATTTTAGGTATTTGAAGTAGTGATAAATGTACGGGTGTACTTACTTTTTCCACCTGCGAAATTTGCATTTATGTTTATTTAAATTACACAATGGACTACAAAATGTAAATGTTTCATGATATTTGTTATATTATATCACCTTTATCTCATCAATATTGTTGAAATGAAGATCAAATAGCTGTATGTTGAAATATGTTGAAAGAGTCAAAACTCTTTACATGGGGTGTACTTACTTTTTCACGTGACTGTATATGTGTGTATCGGTATAAGCACATTCCAATAATGTGTTTAAGAATTATTCCTCATCTTTCTTTTTTCCCTCGTGTTTACATAGACGTGTGCTTGCTTGAATGCAATATGATGTCATAAAAACTTGCGAGCGGGTACTCCAAAAACCTTGTCAATAAAGGTCTCTGTCTGTCTGTCTGTCTGTCTGTCTGTCTGTCTGTCTCTCTCTCTCTCTCTCTCTCTCTCTCTCTCTCTCTCTCTCTCTCTCTCTCTCTCTCTCTCTCTCTCTCCCTCCCTCTCTCTCTCTCTCTCCCTCTCTCTCTCTCGTTGGCTTATTGTTTTGGTATATTGGTGCGATACCGCATCTAACTTATTATGAAAAGAGCAGGCCATTGTGTGTCGACATCCTGCCCAAATGTCAATTTCATAAACGTACTGGTTCACTTGTCTCTTGTTTTCACGGTCTCAATTCCATCAAGATATGGTGACTCATGAGATAGTGGTTTTGTGGCTGTAACTGCGAGCTGGCTATACTTATCACGCCAATGTTAAAGGCCCTTCTTTAGGAGAGTTGCTCACTAAAGACCCTGCCAATAGGTTACCAGCAACAGCAGACATGAGTCGTTTGAAAAAACAAAAAAACCAGAAAAAAACAGTAGGGATAATAAAAACAATTGTGGTGTCTGTTATTCTAGGAATTAAAAACTTTTAAATGGTATCACCACCACCATGTGTCACATTCCATAGGCCGGCAGTATCTTTTCATTGTGGCGATAGGGTCGACGAGATATGCTTACTCAGCCTTATTAATGGGCCTTTACCAAAGTTTCCTTCAGGATTCCAGAATGTAATATTTTCTGCCATTGTGCCCACCTCTGATTCCAGGCAGTGCTTTTTATTGTAAAGGGAGATGAGGGTTCTGGTAGCCATGGTTCCATTTTGTGTGGTTTTTGGTGCAGGGGTTGAGAACCTGGTGCCCCTCCTATCTAGTTGTGACCCTATGACCCTCCTGCTCCAGAGCTGCCGTTATCTCCTTGTCTTTAGCCCCAAGCTGCTGGCCACCCACCCAGGGCCCAGGCCCTATTAAATATGGCTTTATATATGGCAAGGGAGTGCAAGATATTGCAAGGAAATATAGTAAACCTCAAACCTGAAAGAACAGTTTTACATTTTGGAATTCCTATATTTACTTTTGGTATTTCTGCATTTTGGAATTCCTATATTTACTTTTGGTATTTCTGCATTTTGGAATTCCTATATTTACTTTTGGTATTTTTGCATTTTGGAATTCCTATATTTACTTTTGGTATTTTTGCATTTTGGAATTCCTATATTTACTTTTGGTATTTCTGCATTTTGGAATTCCTATATTTACTTTTGGTATTTTTGCATTTTGGAATTCCTATATTTACTTTTGGTATTTTTGCATTTTGGAATTCCTATATTTACTTTTGGTATTTCTGCATTTTGGAATTCCTATATTTACTTTTGGTATTTTTGCATTTTGGAATTCCTATATTTACTTTTGGTATTTTTGCATTTTGGAATTCCTATATTTACTTTTGGTATTTTTGCATTTTGGAATTCCTATATTTACTTTTGGTATTTTTGCATTTTGGAATTCCTATATTTACTTTTGGTATTTTTGCATTTTGGAATTCCTATATTTACTTTTGGTATTTTTGCATTTTTGAATTCCTATATTTACTTTTGGTATTTTTGCATTTTGGAAATCCTATATTTACTTTTGGTATTTTTGCATTTTGGAATTCCTATATTTACTTTTGGTATTTTTGCATTTTGGAAATCCTATATTTACTTTTGGTATTTTTGCATTTTGGAATTCCTATATTTACTTTTGGTATTTTTGCATTTTGGAATCCCTATATTTACTTTTGGTATTTTTGCATTTTGGAATCCCTATATTTACTTTTGGTATTTTTGCATTTTGGAATCCCTATATTTACTTTTGGTATTTTTGCATTTTTGAATTCCTATATTTACTTTTGGTATTTTTGCATTTTGGAATTCCTATATTTACTTTTGGTATTTCTGCATTTTGGAATTCCTATATTTACCTTTGGTATTTCTGCATTTATAATTATTCAAAATTTGTTAACTACTTGCTAATTGTATTATGGTTACTGTTATATAAATTAACGTTGAATGTAGCAAAGGTCCATTCCTCTCGAGCAATAATTGTTTATTTTTTATTTTTTGTAGATAAGAGTACAGTGTAAAAGCAGAGATAACGAGTGTGGTCAAAATGAGCTAATACCTGTAACTTTAAGGTGTGTACTTAGTTTTATTCAATTACAGGGATCTTCTTCTTTTGTATGCAGCACAAGGATGTGGGGTAGCATCTTTGGCTAAGGGCGTGGGTGTGCCACTGATGCAGTGCCCTCTGCTGGTTATGGCTGGAATATTTAATTTATTCAGGGTGCCGGCGATAGCTCACCTACTCTTCGCGAAGAACACCATGGGATCAAAACATCAAACACCAAAAATGGTCTATCTTCATGCCGAACATCAATATATGTAGCTCTTGGCCTTCCAACGAGTGGCAACACTTGGTGTGGTCTTTATAAAGATGGTCTGAAATTCGTTATGGGTTCTACATTCACACCAGGTTGGTTACATCTGCTATCTTAAAGTGTGGTTCCCATCTGATCCAGCAGCTTCTGAATTAACAGAATGACCAGAATGATGGTTCTCCTTTTCCATTCGAACGGCCATCTTGGGACATGAAGGGACAACCAGCACACAGTGTGTCCTTAAATACATGTAGATGGAATATAATTACATTAACAGGTGCGTCATTGGGGTACAACAAATAGGGTCGTCTTCAAGCCTGGACCGTTTGATTAGATTATGTATAAATACAAAGGAATGTCATTCAAGGAGGGAAACTGTTGGCTGGGCTTGACACATTCCATATACGATTCTGGATCCTCCTTTCGAGCCTCACTATTACCGACAGCATTCATGTTGAGTCTTCGTGGTGATTTGTTTTGTCTGTTTTTAATTTGATTCATGGGAGACGTGAGAAGACGATCAAACAATTGACATTCTTTTTAAAGAACACAATGATAGTTCACAATGCCCCATCACTGCCCATCAATGCCCCATCACTGCCACACCAATCCCCCATAAATCCCCCATCAATGCCACATCAATCTCCCCATCAATGCCACATCAATGCCACATAAATCCTCCATGAATCCACCATCAATGCCCCATCAATGCCCCATAAATCCCCCATCAATGCCACTTCAATCCCCCATCAATGCCACTTCAATCTCCCATCAATGCCACATCAATGCCCCATCAATGCCACATCAATCCCCTATCAATGCCCCATCAATGCCACATCAATGCCCAATCAATCCCCCATCAATGCCACAGCAATTCCCCATCAATGCCACAGCAATCCCCCCATCAATGCCACATCAATGTCCCATCAATGCCACATCAATCCCCTATCAATGCCGCATCAATGCCACATCAATCCCCCATCAATGCCACAGCAATTCCCCATCATTGCCACAGCAATCCCCCATCAATGCCCCATCAATGCCACATCAATCCCCCATCAATGCCCCATCAATGCCACATCAATGCCCAATCAATGCCACATCAATCCCCCATCAATGCCACAGCAATCCCCTATCAATGCCCAATCAATGCCACAATGCCACATCAATCCCCCATCAATGCCACATAAATCCTCCATGAATCCCCCATCAATGCCCCATCAATGCCCCCATCAATGCCACATTTATGCCCCATCAATGCCCCATAAATCCCCCATCAATGCCAATTCAATCCGCCATCAATGCCACTTCAATCCCCCATCAATGCCACATCAATGCCCATTCAATTCCCCATCAATGCCACAGCAATTCCCCATCAATGCCACAGAAATCCCCCATTAATGCCCCATCAATGCCACATCAATCCCCCATCAATGCCCCATAAATGCCACATCAATGCCCAATCAATGCCACATCAATCCCCCCATCAATGCCACATCAATGTTACATCAATGCCACATCAATCCCCCATCAATGCCCAATCAATCCCCCATCAATACCACATCAATTCCCCATCAATGCCACAGCAATTCCCCATCAATGCCCCATCAATCCCACATCAATCCCCCATCAATGCCACAGCAATGCCCAATCAATCCCCCATCAATGCCACAGCAATGCCACAGCAATCCCCCATCAATGCCCCATCAATGCCACATCAATCCCCCATCAATGCCCCATAAATGCCACATCAATCCCCCATCAATGCCCCATAAATGCCACATCAATGCCACATCAATCCTCCATCAATACCACATCAATCCTCCATCAATGCCACATCAATCCTCCATCAATGCCCCATCAATCCTCCATCAATGCCCCATCAATCCTCCATCAATACCACATCAATCCTCCATCAATGCCCCATCAATCCTCCATCAATCCTCCATCAATGCCCCATCAATCCTCCATCAATGCCCCACCAATCCTCCATCAATGCCCCATCAACCCTCCTTCAATGCCCCATCAATCCCCCATCGATGCCACATCAATGCCCCATCAATCCTCCATCAATGCCCCATCAATCCTCCATCAATGCCCCATCAATCCCCCATCGATGCCACATCAATGCCCCATTTTTCAAAAGTGACTGAGAATCATGGAGGAGCTCGACGACCAGATCTTATTATTGGAATGAATCAACACAGAACGCCACGTGGGATTGAAACCCCTGGGTAAGCAGCTTCATCGAGTGATATTTTAAATTGACTTCATATTTCTTCTTCCTCTTTAAACCGCCAAAATCGGTCCGTGCGTCTTTTCCAACGCGTGCTGTGCCCGCCGAGTCTCCATTACAAGGCACCCGCGAGAGCATGCGGTGTCCCTTTCTTAAAGGCGCAGCCATTGGAGGCTCGCTCGGTCTGGCGCCCGGCCGTGCGTCCGACGAGGCCGCCAGATGTTGCTTCGGAAAGGCCAATTAGCCACTGCTGTGGGCCGGCCCGGTCGGCACCGTCTGGGTGGTCTGGAGTATGAAATGAACCACACATCTGTCTCACCGTCATTCTTCCTTCCAGATCTTTGCCTGGGCCATTTCACTTTCCTTTATTTCGTTGTTTTTTTCTTTTATTCTTCTAACCATTTCTTCTGCAGCCAAGTTCATTTTAAAAACGTTTATGTAACACACACACACACACACACACACACACACACACACACACACACACACACATACACACACACACACACACACACACACACACACACACACACACACACACACACACACACACACACATACACACGTACACACACATACACACACATACACATACGCTGCATGGGCAAAAGTATGTGGACACCCCTTCTAATTAGTGGATTCGGCTGTTTCAGCCACACCCATTGCTGACAGGTATATATAATCAAACACACAGCCATGCAATCTCCATAGACAAACATTGGCAGTAAAATGGGCCGTACTGAAGAGCTCGGTGACTTTCAACGTGACACCGTCATGGAATGCCACCTTTCCAACAAGTCAGTTCTTCACATTTCTGCCCTGCTAGAGCTACCCTGGTAAACTGTAAGTGCTGTTATTGTGAAGTGGAAACGTCGAGGAGCAATAATAGCTCAGCCACAAAGTTGGAGGCCACACAAGCTCACAGAACGGGACCTCCGAGTGCTGAAGCGCGTAGCGAGCAAAAATCGTCTGTCCTCGGTTGCAACACTCACTACCGAGTTCCAAACTGCCCCTGTAAGAAACGTCAGTACAATAACTGTTGGTCAGAAGCCTCATGAAATGGGTTTCCATGACCGAGCAGCCGCACACAAGCCAAAGATCACCATGCGCAATGCCAAGCGTTGGCTGGAGTGGTGTAAAGCTCGCCGCCATTGGACTCTGGAGCAGTGGAAGCGCGTTGTCTGGAGTGACGAATCACGCTTCACCATCTGGCAGTCCGACGGACGAATCTGGCTTAGGCAGATGCCAGGAGAACGCTACCTACCCGAATGCATAGTGCCAACTGTAAAGTTTGGTGGAGGAGGAATAATGGTCTGGAGCTGTTTTTCATGGTTCGGGCTAGGCCCCTTAGTTCCAGTGAAGGGAAATCTTAACGCTACAGCATACAATGACATTCTAGACGATTGTGTGCTTCCAACTTTGTGGCAACAGTTTGGGGAAGCTCTTTACTCTTTCAGCATGACAATGCCCCCGTGCACAAAGTGAGGTCCATACAGAAATGGTTTGTCGAGATCGGTGTGGAAGAACTTGACTGGCCTGCACAGAGCCCTGACCTCAACCCCATCGAACACCTTTGGGATGATTTGGAACGCCGACAGCGAGCCAGGCCTAATAGCCGAACATCAGTGCCCAACCTCACTAATGCTCTTGTGACTGAATGGAAGCAAATCTCCGCAGCAATGTTCCAACATCCAGTGGAAAGCCTTCCCAGAAGAGTGGAGGCTGTTATAGCAGCAAAGGGTGGACAAACTCCATATTAATGGCCATGATTTTGGAATGAGATGTTCGGAGAACACATACGGGTCTGATGTTCGGGTGTCCACATACTTTTGGCCATGTAGTGTACATTTGCACAATAAAAAGAGAATGGCAGCTTTGATGGGATGAGATGGCGGTTCAGCGACGTGCATTTGGGAAACCTGGATCTGGAGCTTGGTGGGACTTGTGGCTATTGTGGGATCCATGCTGGTGGGTGGGAGGGCCTCTGGTCAGGGGGGATGGGAGGGGATTGGAGGACGTGGGAGGGCCTGGGGAAGTGGGGCTTGGGCTGGGTGGGCCCGGGCTTTGACGGGCCTCCCTCCTGTAGAGCTCCGTCCTTTGAGAATGTGAGAGAACAATGCGAGATCGAGGATTCGTGCAGTGTGTGGCGACTTTGGAGTGCACGGCGGCATTGATGGGGCGGAGGGCCATGCACATAGTGTCCGAGGTCACGTGGATCGTCTGGGATGCGGCCTGGCCTGGCGACTTGCTGGGTTTCTCTGACCTCATCATGCTGGGAGCGAGGTGTGGGATTTGGCGACTCCCTTTTAAGCCATGTTGTGCCTGCAGCGAAACAAGCTCTGCGAGATCCAGTAAAGTGCCGAATACAACAGCTTCATGGGGGAAGGAGGAAGGGTGTGGGCACCCGTGGCTTGATGGGTAATGCCGGCTCCGGTCCGTCGTAAAGGACACGCCCATGCACAGGGAGGGGGGGGGGGCTGAGATTTGGCGCACCCAAGTGGAAAGGGGGCTTGAGAAAAATGAGTACCGGTGGCGATGATGCACGCATGGACGCACACACACACACACACACACACACACACACACACACACACACACACACACACACATGCATGCATGGGTCGTGATTTGCATGTACACATGCACGATTATGGTTTACACACGTCAGGCTTTGGTTTTGCTTTGGCTTTTTTTATTGTTTTGCATGACATCATATGCTGTGTATTGTATGTACACATATTATTTTTAAGCCTTATATACATATACAGTATACATATTGTGCACATGTATTGAATACACACATGTTATATGTCCCATGTTGTACAATGGTATGTTGTGTACACGCATCTTGTGTGACATATTACACATATTTTGTACGTGTACACACACACACACACACACACACACACACACACACACACACACACACACACACACACACACACACACACACGTGATTGCAAAACCCCATCTCCTGCTGTGTAGGGGACGGACTAATGATATAAATTTGGTTCAATACTACATTATGGTTTTGATGTATTGATGTAAGCACTGCATTGTGGGAGGGAAGGGGGGGGGGGAAGAGCCTGGGGGTGGGAGAGAAATTTTTCTGTTTCATTGCAGACATGTTTCCTGAAAATGTCCCATCATTTGCTTATTGGAAAGCATTAGTGCAGTGAGATTGTGGGTTGCCTCTGCGGCTCGAGCAAAAAGCCAGGGCTTACGTTTCATCTCGAAATTCCACTGTTATTTAAACTAAAGTACGAGCGCCACTTTGCGATTCATTTTATTCCAAGCTCAATCATTGCATTCCTCGATGATGTCAGATTACGAGTGACGTCAGCACCCGTGGCTGTCTGACCCCGAATGTGGGGCTCTGTTCTAGTGGAATGGCATGCTTAATCCCATGACTTTTAGCAGTATATCATCCCTATAATCCATTCAAAGCTGTGAATGTCATACTGTATACAAAAGGAGCCACGTGGTGCGTCAAACCATTGCCTACGTCACATTGTTTGCTTACTGTGTGTTTAATACATTAATACAGTTCACAGTGTTAAGTGAATGGCAAAATGCCATTTTATTTCCCAATATTTTGGTTGCCGATATTGTAGATATTTGATTTGTAGGCGAATGATTTCCCGATATTGTAGGAAAGTCCACAAAAAATCCACAAAAGACAAAAAATACACAAAAACAAGAAAATCACAAAATCCACAAATAAAAATCCACAAAAAAAAATCAAAATCACAAAATCCATGAAGAAATCCACAAAGTCCACAAAAAATGCACAAAACAATCCACAAAAACAAGAAAATCACAAAATCCACCAAAAAAAAATCCATTGAAAAAATCCACAAAAACAACAAAATCCATAGAAAATCCACAAAAAGCAACAAGAAAATCCACAAAAAGACACAAAAGATAAAAAATACACAAAAACAAGAAAATCACAAAATCCACAAATAAAAATCCACAAAAAAATCTAAATCACAAAATCCATGAATAAATCCACAAAGTCCACAAAAAATGCACAAAATAATCCACAAAAATCCACAAAAACAAGAAAATCACAAAATGCGCAAAAAAAATCCTTTAAAAAACCCACAAAATCACAAAATCCACCAAATAAATCCATTGAAAAAATTAGTCAGGTTCACTATGTAATTTCGTTGGAATTTTTGGGGGATTTGGAAAACGATATATTTTTGGAAACTATATTGTATAGTCAGTCAGAAAACCAATGTTGCTATTTGCACAGACTCCTGTATGGCGGCCATCTTGGATTTTCAAAATTGCCACCGTAGAACTAATTTTTCTCAATATCTCAGCTTCTAAATAACATAGAGCTTTGATTCTAACGGCTAAACATACATTTTCAAGGGCCCCGAATCCAATGGTAACAAGTTCGATAAGCTAGACATGACCATAGAGCTCCTATGTGGCGGCCATCTTGGATTTTTCAAACTGGCCGCCGTAAAACTGATGTAACTCACCTTCTAAAGAGCACAGAGCTTTGATTCATCATTGAGTAAAGTCATCATCATCCTCATCATCGCTTTCGTTCATCACATCTTGAGAGTCCTCATCATTTTGGCACTGGATGTCACACTGACAAAGGTCTGTACAAGCCAAGTTGTTTGTTCTGCAGGAACATCTAGATGAAGAACAGTCTGTTTTGCACTGACATCTAACCATTTGAATGATGGCCTTGGGGGCTGGAGGGAACACTCCAGAACACTTGGCCACTCATGCGCCACCTCTGGAAGTAGTGGCAAGGCACCAACCCGAGTCATGGACTGGCGTTCAGACAAGAGCGAGTTGTATCCTGCCCAACCTGGAATCTTGCTGGAGTGTTCCCTCGCTTTCATCCTGGATAGAGCAGAAGCAACAACCCATCCCAGTTGTGTCAGTTGATAGGATCTGGAGACCCCCTTGTTGATGACAAACTCCTCTGTTCTCTTCGTAAGCTGTGGTTTCGGCTTGTCACAGTGCAGCACATCTACATGGTATGGAGTGACCGATAGACTCTGTGCATCACCGATGATCAGAGGTTGCGCAACTGGTTCTCCAGGGACATCTGACTTCTGGTACACTGCAGTAATCGTTGCGTGAGTGGTTCCTTTCCCGTCAGGAGTATCCTCGGCAAAGTCCGTGTTGTCTGCAGCAAAGAACACAAAGGCTCCCCTTTTCAGGAATGGTGGCACGTACAGACCTTCAAACTGCCTGGTGTTTTCTACGACAGCATTGGCAAGAGCAGTTTCCATGAGGAGGGCACGGACAATCGAAACACAGTAGCCATGTGCATTGAGAAGTCCCATCAGCTTTTTGTTGCGTGTGTCATGATGGACAGTCAGAGCCAATCCCAGGACTTGGGGGTTTTGTCTTGAATGGGGTGGCCTGAATGTTGCGGATTCGCTGCTTGGTTTGTACTTCACCTGTCTGTTGGATTTGAATCCATACATGATGTTCTGACTCACAGTGAGTGTTGATCTGTCAACAACACTGGTCCTCTTCTCAGTTTCCAGCTTGTCGACAGGCCCTACCATTACCCAGCGGATCATGGTGTATAGTTCAGCCGGAACATCGTTGATATCGCTGGACACCTGTATGGTATTTGCTTCCTGGTCCTTCTTAATGAATTCTGCGATGCTCTTCCGTATCACTTGTGCTGCTTTGTAGATTGTTTTCATGTTGTTCTCGTCATCGCCATCACTTGTGATTGCAGAATGAACCATGCTTTCCTCACATGCATCTGGACAGTAGAGGATGGCCGATTTTCTTCGGTCTTTTTGGAGAACAGATGTCACGCTTGGCAACTCAGTGACGATTCTTTCTTTCAGCCACTTTCTATTGAATGTAGGTACATGCTTTTCCAAGTGTTCTGCGCCAATCATATTGACATAAGTGGTTTCAATGTCATCCATGGAGAGATAAGCTTGGTTTTGTGTTTTGACATCTATCAGGTTGATCATCTCAATCAGACTTGCCCGTTGCAGCAATAGTTCTTTGTCTGCGCTGCTTCTGTTTGCGCTAGGTCTGTCTCGTACTACATGGAACACATGTCTTCTCCAACAAGATTTGTGGTACCGAAGGTCAATTGCGTGTGCATCACCTGGTGAGATACATGTGTTGAATCGTGTTTTCAATAATGCATCTTGGGACTTCTCTACAGCCTCTCTAAGCTCTTGACCAGCATTTTCAGTCCTAACCTGGTAGAGTAGTTGGCCATCATCTTTTTGGCAGAAGAAACACTGCTCTTTATCCAGTGGCACTGTACACGAGCGTGTGAACGGGGATGTTCCATCAGATGTTGATGAGCCTGGCTCGTCCATTTCTGTGCTTCCTCTCTTCTGTCCGCGTTTTTTTGCAGTATAGTGTCCAGTTGTTACTGCATGCGCATGGCAGTCTCTGGCACGTTGTATCTCGCTCTTGTTAGTTGCACTGGAGTAACAAGTGCGATGCCAAACTGCCTTCTCTGTAGAGAGTGTTTCTTTTGTGCTGTTTTGGAGTCGTTTATGGACTTGAACGTAGATGCCATCATGCAAACTGGCCCTTTCTTCTATTGTCTTCAATAAATGTTGGTAGGAATCTATTCTGGGGTTTAACACCAAGGATCCTTTCTTGACATCATCAGCCTTGCATAAAATGCACTGCTTCCAGTTCGTGGACTCCTGGGCTTGCCCCGCCCCTTCACCATCTTGTTGCATCTCACTCATAATGTGACATGTAGAACCTGCAAAGACAGCAAAGCAAAGGGAACCGTCACCGATATATACAACCACCACCACAGACATATTGATGTATAATAGGCTACAAATACACTATCACCATCACCACAATATCAGGTATATTGCTCAGTATATAAATAATACAAAAACACACGCTGTAAACTAATTATTTTCCTCAGCTGTACCCTGGGGATCAAACTTATTACTTTAGTAGCTTGTCCACCCGTAAACAGATTTTAAGTTCTCATGAACATTAGGAGTATCTGTGTGTTATTTGGCAGTATGCCACAAAGGCCCACAAAGGGCAAAACACTCGCAGTAGAATAGTATTTCTCATTACAGTCAACACAGTCAGGTTCAGCATGTCCAGATTTTAGATTTCGTTGGATTGTTTTTGGGATTTAGAAAAATCAAAGCTTCATCTTATTTAGAAGATGAGATCCTGAGAAACATCAATTTTACGGAGGCCAGTTTGAAAAATCCAAGATGGCCGCCACATAGGAGCTCTATGGTCATGTCTAGCTTATCGAACTTGTTACCATTGGATTCGGGGCCCTTGAAAATGTATGTTTAGCCGTTAGAATCAAAGCTTTATGTTGTTTAGAAGCTGAGATATTGAGAAACATCAAGTTTACGGTGGTCAGTTTGAAAAATCCAAGATGGCCGCCACATAGGAGCTCTATGGTCATGTCTAGCTTATCGAACTTGTTACCATTGGATTCGGGGCCCTTGAAAATGTATGTTTAGCCGTTAGAATCAAAGCTCTATGTTATTTAGAAGCTGAGATATTCAGAAAAATTAGTTCTACGGCGGCAATTTTGAAAATCCAAGATGGCCGTCATACAGGAGTCTGTGCAAATAGCAACATTGGTTTTCTGACTGACTATACAATATAGTTTCCAAAAATATATAGTTTTCCAAATCCCCCAAAAAATCCAACGAAACTTTAAATCTGGACATACTGAACCTGACTAAATCCACAAAAACAACAAAATCCATAGAAATCCACAAAATGCAACAGGAAAATACACAAAAATACACAAAAACAAGGGAATCACAGATTCCACTAAAAAAAAATCCACAAATACCACAAAATCACAAAGTCCACAAAAAATCCACAAAAAATCCACAAAAAATATCCACAAAAACAAGAAAATCACAAAATCCGCGAAAAAATCCACTATGTCCAAAAAATCATTTTTTGATGGAGGAACAACTTAATTTAAATTGAATGTTATATTTTGAACACAGATCGGAAAACAAACCTGTAGTTTATCAGCACTTTGTCTCTGAATTAGACGCGATCGCATATGCGCAGACAGGAGTGAGATAATGTTTTTCACTCTGTCTGCCTGCCTGGCAGTCAAACAACATTCGAAAATCATTCCAAACACGAAACTTACTCTTTTAAGGACGCCATAAAGGACACAAACACCAGGCACAAATGTCTAATGTGACATGTTAGATAAGGTGGTGTGTAAAATTCACGTCGGTTTGATGGGGGCAGAAACCTTGGTCTTGGCGCCTCTCCAGCCAATCCCACAAATGGTATTGAGGTCAGGCGATTGGGAGGGCCATTGGAAGATGGGAGACTTCATCTTCGTGCCGAACCAAACCTCGTGGTGACTAACGCAAGCCCTGTGGACCTGAGAATTGTCGTGCTGAAAGACATTCCTCCCAGTAGGGAAAAGATGCTGCATCGTGGGATGGAGATGATCACTCAGGATGGTAAACGAGCACGCTGCATCAACCCTGCCTTCTAATGGAATGAGTGGACCCAGGCCATGCCAGGGAAACGTGCCCCACACCATTATGGAACCACCAGAACGTTTCACGGCCAGGCACGTGAGGCTGTAGCACTCCCTGGGCTGTCGCCACACGTGCACATGTCCATTAGTCGAGAACATCGTGAAGGAGGACTCATCAGGCCACATCAAATTCTTCCACCGCTCGACAACCCGTTGCCTATGCTTCTTGCAGCACTGGACCTGCAAACGGACATTGCCAGGTGTTATGAGCGGTTTGAGCAAAGCAACCCGACCATGGTATCCCGCACTGTGAAGTTCCTTAATGACCGTTTTTCGACGATACAGGATGCTCACGGCCCACGTTGAACTCCGCACACAGCTTGTCTGCCATTGCTCTCCTGTTATGCCTCACAGTCCGAACTAATGCCAGTACATCACGCTTGTCGAGTATGCACTTCCGCCCAGTGTCCCAGCTTAGCTGGTACCCTTTGATGATGAGGACTTTCCTTCTTTTTCCCAGGTTGACATCACCTTTGAGATAGTTCATCGTGAAACGTTAGCAATTTCCGCAGCCTTTGTCAAAAAGCACATTTGTCAATTGGAAATGCAACCAGAACGCATTTGCCACATTATATACTCTTGTCCATGAGTTTCAGAAAAGTAGGCACATCAATGTCAACTTGGCAGGCCGGAGTCGGATAGCACAGGCCGCAGCTGATCAAAGTCGAGAGATCATTGAGAGTTCATGGAGTTCTGCAAAGACCGAGCCAGTGGGACCATTGCAGAGAGGTGCTGAGCTACCTTCAGACACACAGTTACATACAAAGTCACACCGTTCCATTTTAGATGAAACAAGCGTTATGCCTAGATCCCCCGTCGGTGAAGTGATGAGTTGACAAAGTGGAAGACGCAAGGCGGCCATCTTGGATTTGTCGTGGCGACCCAATTTTCAATAGCGATCTCCCTTATGCGTAGATACACTCACACACCAGATTAGAAGTTAGTAGTTCGTTTATTTTTCAAGATATTTCGCTCACAAGGTTCAGACATACCTGGCGGCGGCTATCTTTGATTTTGACGTTGCGACCCAATTTTCAATAGCTTTCTTCCTTATGCCTAGATACACCCACACACCAAATTAGACGTTGGTACTTCGCTTATTTTTCAAGATATTCCGCTCACAAGGTTCAGACATACATGGCGGCGGCCGTCTTGGATTTTGACGTGGCGACCCAATTTTCAACAGCGTTCTCCCTTATGCCGAGATACACCCACACACCAGATTAGAAGTTAGTAGTTCGTTTATTTTTCAAGATATTTCGCTCACAATGTTCAGACATATATATGGTGGCGGCCATCTTGGATTTTGACGTGGCGACCCAATTTTCAATAGCGTTCTTCCTTATGCCGAGATACACCCACACACCAGATTAGAAGTTGGTACTTCGCTTATTTTTCAAGATATTCCGCTCACAAGGTTCAGACATACATGGCAGCGGCCATCTTGGATTTTGACGTGGCGACCCAATTTTCAATAGCGTTCTTCCTTATGCCGAGATACACCCACACACCAGATTAGAAGTTGGTACTTCGCTTATTTTTCAAGATATTCCGCTCACAAGGTTCAGACATACATGGCAGCGGCCATCTTGGATTTTGACGTGGCGACCCAATTTTCAATAGCGTTCTTCTTTATGCCGAGATACACCCACACACCAAATTAGAAGTTGGTACTTCGCTTATTTTTCAAGATATTTCACTCACAAGGTTCAGACATATATATGGTGGCGGCCATCTTGGATTTTGACATGCCGACCCAATTTTCAATAGCGTTCTTCCTTATGCCGAGATACACCCACACACCAGATTAGAAGTTGGTGCTTCGCTTATTTTTCAAGATATTCCGCTCACAAGGTTCAGACATACATGGCGTTAGACATACATGGCGGCGGCCATCTTGGATTTTGACGTGGGTTGCACCCACACACCAAATTAGAATTCGGTCCTTCGCTTCCGCACGCACGCACGCACGTTCGCACGCACGGACGGACACACGGACGGAGGGGAAAACCATAGACCCCTTTCGCTCCGCGGTGCGACGGGGACAACAAGCAGAACAAGACATCGCTTGGAAGTCCTCTCACTTAACAGCGGAGACTCATAATCTGATGGAGAACCACGACCACGAGCAGCGAGTGTCTACTGAATAGTGGGCCCATTGCATCTCATCAAATGTCTCCTTTTGATCCACAACGTGATAAAAAAACAACAAACTTGCAATGGTGTCAAAGCCAGTGATTATTTATTGAAGACCTGAATGGAGGAAGTTCTCAAGTCACAAAATAACACGATGCAAAATTATTACAGACATGGATTGTTAGTTACCATACTGTAGATGGAGTTCCTGGTTCTAACTCACTTGGCCTAAGAATGTGACTAAAGTACTTCTTCCACTCAGGTCTTCATTGATCGCTGGATTTCACACCAATACAAATTTTTATTATGGACCTTAGGTATCAAAATCTGCACATGTCTAACTAACACTTTCAAATGGAGCTCCTCGTCACCACTAGAGCGTTGAAATGCCATCAAATGTGGCAACAAATGGGAATTGTTGCTCCCAGATAGCCGGCTCGATGACAGAAGACGCCATTTGCATTTTTGCCAGCTCCATCCCGCCTCCGTTTATTAATATCCCGTGTCAGCACGAGCAACTCGTCAGTTCAATGATCAAAGCCTTCAAATCTACTCGGTAAACATGGTGCCTGCCTCACAGAGTAGTTTCATGGTGGAGAAAGGTGGGGACACAGGTATAGTTGGGACATGGGGATAGTTGGGACATGGGGATGGTTGGGACATGGGGATAGTTGGGACATGGGGATAGTTGGGACATGGGGATAGTTGGGACATGGGGACAGTTGGGACATGGGGACAGTTGGGAAATGGGGACAGTTGGGAAATGGGGACGGTTGGGACATGGGGACGGTTGGGACATGGGGATGGTTGGGACATGGGGATAGTTGGGACATGGGGATAGTTGGGAAATGGGGATAGTTGGGACATGGGGATAGTTGGGACATGGGGATGGTTGGGACATGGGGATAGTTGGGACATGGGGATAGTTGGGACATGGGGATAGTTGGGACATGGGGACAGTTGGGACATGGGGACAGTTGGGAAATGGGGATAGTTGGGAAATGGGGATAGTTGGGAAATGGGGATCGTTGGGAAATGGGGATCGTTGGGAAATGGGGATAGTTGGGACATGGGGACAGTTGGGACATGGGGACAGTTGGGACATGGGGACAGTTGGGACATGGGGATAGTTGGGAAATGGGGATCGTTGGGAAATGGGGATAGTTGGGAAATGGGGACAGTTGGGACATGCGGACAGTTGGGACATGGGGACAGTTGGGACATGGGGATAGTTGGGAAATGGGGATAGTTGGGAAATGGGGATAGTTGGGACATGGGGATAGTTGGGACATGGGGATAGTTGGGACATGGGGATGGTTGGGACATGGGGATAGTTGGGACATGGGGATAGTTGGGACATGGGGACAGTTGGGACATGGGGACAGTTGGGAAATGGGGATAGTTGGGAAATGGGGATAGTTGGGAAATGGGGATCGTTGGGAAATGGAGATCGTTGGGAAATGGGGATAGTTGGGACATGGGGACAGTTGGGACATGGGGACAGTTGGGACATGGGGACAGTTGGGACATGGGGATCGTTGGGAAATGGGGATCGTTGGGAAATGGGGATAGTTGGGACATGGGGATAGTTGGGACATGGGGACAGTTGGGACATGGGGACAGTTGGGACATGGGGATAGTTGGGAAATGGGGATAGTTGGGAAATGGGGATCGTTGGGAAATGGGGATCGTTGGGAAATGGGGACAGTTGGGACATGGGGACAGTTGGGACATGGGGACAGTTGGGACATGGGGACAGTTGGGACATGGGGACAGTTGGGAAATGGGGATCGTTGGGAAATGGGGATCGTTGGGAAATGGGGATAGTTGGGAAATGGGGATCGTTGGGAAATGGGGATAGTTGGGAAATGGGGATGGTTGGGAAATGGGGATAGTTGGGAAATGGGGATCGTTGGGAAATGGGGATCGTTGGGAAATGGGGATAGTTGGGAAATGGGGATCGTTGGGAAATGGGGATCGTTGGGAAATGGGGATCGTTGGGAAATGGGGATCGTTGGGAAATGGGGATTTTTTTTTTTTTTTTTGTATACAAGATCGAGGCTCGTGAAAGAGCGAACATTAATCACACAAAAAGACAAACCGACACACAAAACACAAAAAACAAGGGGAGCGGCAGACAAGATGGGGAGAGAGGGGGAAGGACACAAACACAACATCTGAGAGCAGGGACATCGGGAGGACTTGGGGGGAGGTGGGAGAGGAATAAAACATATGAACACTGCAAGGACTCTGGGGTGAATTACCGGGGGTAGAAAAGATCAAGGTTTTCGATGGGGGAAGATAAGAGATGGTGGTGAACAGCTGTTTTAAAGACCTGGAGGGAGGAGTGGGATTGAAGGGAGTGGGGGAGTTTGTTCCAGAGGCGGGAGAAAAGGGGAATGAAAGAGTGAAGGTGAGCAGAGAGCCTGGACTTTGGCAGTTTAACCATAAGAGGGTTGCAGGCAGATCTTGTGCGACCTGAAGGAATATTGGGAGGACAGAGCACAGAGAGAGCTGGGGGAGCAAGGCCGGAGAGGAGTCGGTAGAAGACAGAAAGACCACAAACCTGCCTGCGGTGAGTGAGTGAAAGGCCCTCGGAGTTGACTACATCGCAGGAGATTCCAATGATTCTGAAAGCTTTGACCTCAACAGCGTGGAGCCGAGCAAGGTGTGAGGCAGGAGCACCGGCCCAGAGGGGAGAGCAGTATTCCATTGAGCTGCGGATGAAAGCCTTGTATGTGGTGAGGAGCTCAGGTGTGCCAAGGAAGGACTTCGCACGACCGAGGATGCCCAGTCGGCGACTGGCTTTGGAGGCCAGCTTGGAAATGTGGTTTTCCCAAGAAAGATCATGGCAGATAGTGAGACCCAAAAGCTTGAGCGACAGTTGGGAAATGGGGATAGTTGGGAAATGGGGATAGTTGGGAAATCGGGATAGTTGGGAAATGGGGAAAGTTGGAATGTGGGGATAGTTGGGAAATGGGGATAGTTGGGAAATGGGGATAGTTGGGAAATGGGGATAGTTGGGAAATGGGGATAGTTGGGAAATGGGGATAGTTTGAATGTGGGGATAGTTGGGAAATGGGGATAGTTGGGAAATGGGGATAGTTGGGAAATGGGGATAGTTGGGAAATGGGGATAGTTGGGAAATGGGGATAGTTGGGAAATGGGGATAGTTGGGAAATGGGGAAAGTTGGGAAATGGGGATGGTTGGGAAATGGGGATAGTTGGGAAATGGGGAAAGTTGGGAAATGGGGAAAGTTGGAATGTGGGGATAGTTGGGAAATGGGGATAGTTGGGAAATGGGGAAAGTTGGAATGTGGGGATAGTTGGGAAATGGGGATAGTTGGGAAATGGGGAAAGTTGGAATGTGGGGATAGTTGGGAAATGGGGATAGTTGGAATGTGGGGTTTGTTGGGACGTGGGGTTAGTTGGGAAATGGGGATAGTTGGGAAATGGGGAAAGTTGGAACGTGGGGTTTGTTGGGAAATGGGGATAGTTTGAATGTGGGGTTTGTTGGAACGTGGGGTTAGTTGGGAAATGGGGATAGTTGGAATGTGGGGTTAGTTGGGAAATGGGGATAGTTGGAATGTGGGGTTAGTTGGGAAATGGGGATAGTTTGAATGTGGGGTTTGTTGGAACGTGGGGTTAGTTGAGAAATGGGGATAGTTTGAATGTGGGGTTAGTTGGGAAATGGGGATAGTTGGGACGTGGGGTTAGTTGGGAAATGGGGATAGTTTGAATGTGGGGTTAGTTGGGACATGGGGATAGTTGGAATGTGGGGTTAGTTGGGAAATGGGGATAGTTGGAATGTGGGGTTAGTTGGGACGTGGGGTTAGTTGGGAAATGGGGATAGTTGGAATGTGGGGTTAGTTGAAACTTGGGGTTAGTTGAAACTTGGGGTTAGTTGAAACTTGGGGTTATTTGAAATTTGGGGTTAGTTGAAACATTGTAGTTTTCAAATAAACCAAAGATGACGTCTCGATGGTGCTGCCATGTAGCGGTGGATAATGACGTCACCCTTCCACCATATTGTTTTCAATACAAAGGGAAAGTAGTTGTTCTGACGAGAAAGGTATGTACGTGTTTTATATTTCTGAATAAATATTTATTTGAGGAAAAGTTATTTTATCTTCATGATGTTATATAAAGACCAGTACCATTTTTGTATTATATGTACAGGTACTAATTGCGGGGAAAAATGGCCTCTAAAGGTGTTTTTTTTTTTTTTTTTTAATGTACAGGTACTAAGCCACAGTGTGAGGCGAAGTAGATCTTGTAACTAAAGCACTGTATTGTGTACTGTACATAAGATTGCCACATGACCATTGGTGGTTAGTTGTAACAGAAAGCACGAGGTTAGCTTCAACATGTCCCAACTAAGTCCACATCCTAAGCCACATACAAAAGTGTTGGGACAAAGCGTACTGTACTCAAAAACCTGTCTTCCTGGTAGATTTGTCTACCCAGAGTAGTTGTGTCAAAACCAATAGTAATGAACACATTTATCTGGGAATAATTCATCATTCTGTGGTTTTTAGGCTTAACCTAAACTTCAGCCGTACTAATGATTATTATTCAGTGACTGAAGTTTAGGTTAGGCCTCTAAACCCAGAGAATAATGAATGTTCCAACTAACCCCACCGTCCTACAGGGGGGGGGGGGGGGGGGGATAGTTGGGACATGGCTCAACCTTCTGATCACCTCATGGAGTTGTGGGTCGTGTAGACCATCAGTCATGTGGCAATATTATTTATCAATGTAGTGAGGCCTTTTTATTGAGAGCATACTCAACAATGTGATGTCTCCTGCTGATCACACAAAACCAGAGCCCATCTCCTTTCGTATGCAGGACATGGCTGCGGAAAGCATCCTTTGCTGGGGGTGCAGCTGTGTCGCTGATGCAGTGCCCCCTGTAGGCGAGAGCAGAAATTTGTAATTTGTTCAGGGTGCCAGCGATAGCTCGCCTACTCTTCGCAAAGGACACCGTGGGGTCTTTAACGTCCACCAACTAATGCTGGAAGACGGGACACCCAGTTCAATTCCCATCCAAGGGACAACACACACATTGTTGAATCTCTCTGCGGGCAATCCACCAGGATATGACAGTTTATAGCTTGGTGGAGATTCCAAACGGCTCAGAACACGAGCTATTCCACTAAGCTATCCTTTTGCCCACTTTACTCAAGGACCGGGATACAGAGACTTAAAAAATAACAAAGCAAATATATAACAAAACCGGTGGGCTCATCTCTGCCCTAATGAAGCCATCTCCAAACACAGGCTGATAATTAAGGAAATGACCTAGAAAACCGTAGGGCCTGGTCGAAGTTTATAGTTAAGAGGGAGGGAGTTGCTGTGTGGATCGGCAAGCCTCTGATCTCACAGAACTCCAAAGAGCAAGGAAAGGCGATACGAACTGGGTCACGGCCTCTGTGTTTTAGTCAATTTATCTCGCCGCCATTTTGGAAGTCTGCACCCACAACAAACTGTGGAATAGTTACAAATGTCATTTTGGTATCACTTTCTTTGGCTTTGAAAGTGTCTGTTTTAGTCATCGTCTGTGTTTGCTTTGCTCTACGTATCTTTTAAATACCAGAGTTTGAAGAAACAGGTGATGGTTAAAGATGATAGTCAAAATGCACGGCCATGTCAGAAAAGATCAAGCATTTCGAGGAGTCACTCAGATTGTAGGAAAGATGACTGTAGGCCGGAAGGTTGCTTTTTTCTTCTTTTTTTTCCATTGCTGCACTGCTCGACCACTGGAGAAATATAGAAAATCCGCCAGCAGTCAAAATCCAAGTCACGGACGAATCATCATACTTCGAGCCTGGAGCAGCTGCTCGTTTGTATGTTTCGAGGATCTCTGGAGACCCTTGGCTCCTTGGGCCGAACAATTTGTAACGCTTATAGGTCACAAAAGTCAACAATCACGATGCTGATGGGCCGCTCAAGACCGCCAAGTCAACCGGGTGCCGAGTAATAGGCCGAGGCTTGGAATGGGCCCCTTTCGTCTGATTAGGGTTATCAATCATGGGCGGACTAGGTCACACCAAGCTGGGGGGTTTCTTTAGGGACAATCTGTTCAGATATACTTAGTTTATAATAAGAGGCCGCTTGAACTTTGTAAAACACTTTATATGAAGGGGTTTGATACAAGTAAAAAACAAACAAACGATGAAGTAGAATAGTTCTAAGAGACACCTTGGGGAAAATCTGATTGAGAAAGATGGTGGGAAGAAGATAGATGAGAGAATCTAACGGAGTTTCAAGGCATCAACAAAGAGCAGCTTGTTCTGAGTTGGCCTGGAAATGTCATCGCTGCATTGTGGAGTTCACAGACCCATGATGAGGTTCTAACTGAAACTATCCTGTCCTCCATTGCCAGAAACCAGAATGAACCTCCTCGTAACACAAACAATACAACGCACGCGTTTCGGCATCAATCGCTTTCCTTCTAATGTGAAAGAATGCGCAATAAGGGCATGGGCTGAGTAAACCGTTTCGAGTAAATTGAGTACATTTGGGTTTCAAACTGTTTTCTATTCGGATAACATTTGGGCAACACCATCTTTTTCTGAATGGCATGTCGAGCCAATCCGGCCTTGTCCAGAAGGGCATTAAAAGTTTACGGAAGCAGATTCCGTTTACAGAAGCAAAAACCACAAATCTTTCATAATTTTAACTTCAGATAGATTTGAAGGCACAAACTCTACGCTGCCAGTCCTGTGTCCGCTCCACTCGGCCACCACCACCCCAAACCATATTACTTCCTATATCAGGCAAGATGGCCTCCTCATGTCCCTGTGCTTGAAGTTCTAGGCTCATTGTGCTCCATGTGCACCGGATATAATACACAGTCACAAACAGACAGAAAATATGAACAACTCAAGCAAGTGTTTTTTTAAATATTCCAACATTTTTATTTGTTAGATCTTCCACTATGCACATTTGAATATTAATACACACCTTACATTCTTGTCAAGGTTGTATGTTTCGAGGTATCAATGGAGCGTGCATCGTGTAACAGTTATGAGCTAGCCTAGTGGCTGCTTCTTCACGATTTCACGCCAATTGGGGTTCTGCTGTGGCCACGAGGGAGAGAGAGCGAGGCGGCTGAACCGCAAAGCCAGTGTGGAAAATGTCATATAAAACGAGGAACTCTTCAAAATATACTTTGTGACAAAATGAGATTTCTACTCTGTACATGCTACAAAAATAGATTTTTATATAAATAAGTTATGTGCGATACCAACAATTAGCTTGGAGGAGAATCTCAATCGTTGGATACCAACTTTAATGCTTATTTTTATACCTTATCATTTTTAGGCGGAGAATAATAATAATAATTATTATAATTATAATGAGTTACAACATTCTTCAGCACCTGACAAAACCAGGTGGTAGGGGCAAGCACCGTGCGTGGGAATTCCACGTGGAGAGAGTGGCTGGGGGGAGTGCGGCGACCCACTGACCGGCGTATCGCTTGTGTGGTGGCATCAAGATGTGTGATTCAACCAATCCGAAGCAGTGGGGTGAGGGGGAAAAGGGCAGGCCTTGCAAAAAATTATACGATGAAAAAAAAAATTGTGCGACGGACGAAATGCAGAGAACGAGTTATTTCATTGGTGCTCTGACATCATGTGAGCCATGACACCACCACCACTACCAAGTAACCAACACACTTCTGATGATGTATTTTCTGAAACAAAAATATGCACTTTTTTTTTTGCACAATATGAACTTCTTCTTTTTTGCACAATATGCACTTTTGTCTTCCGACACACAATTTACCGAAAGTTATCCGTACTGCTCAAGCGGGGTTGCAGGTTAGTGGTTGATTAGCCGACGAAATGGTACGTGACGTTCCAGGTTTGGAGCGAGTCGCACTCGAGCTTGCACTCGTACCTCGCCTGCTCACCCTCGCTGATGGGAGGCAGTGAGATTGGGGGGTCGACGGAGGTGGGGGAATAAACGAGCTGTGAGTGAGCTCATCACGAGACTCCAGTGCGATACACCGATCCTCCCAAAAAAACAATAATGGCTGGAATCAAAAGGAAATTCTTTACAAAACAACTCCCATGAATCAGATATAAACACATGGATTGTAAGTGATTCACACAAGTGTTTTCTAAAAGGAAGTTAACAACATGGACTGACACGGTCTCTCAATAACGCCCCCCCCCCCCTAAAAAAAAAACCTAACGACTTCTTTCATTTGCATAGAATAAATTTTTGCTGACAAGTTTAAATACTTTATATATTATAATCGATAAAGCAGCAGCAGACGTCGACATAAAAATGTGGGGCTAAAAAAACAACTCATGAGCTTCAGGAAGAAACGGTTAACAAAGCTCTGTGTTATGCTTCGGATACCGTAACGTTAGCGGGAAACTCCAATCTTCGGTCCTTTCCATAAGGCAAGATGTCCAGCCGAAAGAAATCGTGATACAGGTCATATTACATGGATACGTTTGCATGAAGGCATGTCCGACTGCACACAGACCGATGATATGTTATTAAATAAGGTTAGTGAGGCATAATATCGATTGCGGGGGACGGGAGGCAAAGGTATCCCTTCGAGAAGGTTCTGTATCTCAATCCTCAGTCTCTGTTCATGACTGCTTGTGACAATAATTTGAGTCAAGGTGGTTGGGCCTCAACGTCCGTGGCAAGAGATGGCGTTCCAGGCAGTATGACCGGAGGCTCTGTCACATGGTCCTTTAGATGACCCGAATCATTGTTCTTATTGCAGCTGTCGTCGTGTGAGACGTGGGAGCATCCATTGTTTCCCAGTGTCCTCACGTGGGCTCCGGGCATGCCGGTGACCGATACGGTGACTGAAGCTGTTGCCGTAACTGTGGCCAGTGTTTGAGAGACCCCCACGCCATGCCTCATGTCGCCTGCTGCCGACCTGCCCGCATGTCCTGTCCTACAAGGTGCGTTTGGACAATCTGCGCCGCAGGCCGGTTGAGGTCGTAGCTTCGAGATGGGTGGTTCGTTGCATCGGCCTGTGCTCCACGTCTTTGTTCCTGCAGCTGAACCAATACGTGGACCAGTTTGGATCTCCAGCACAGAAACTGGATCGTTCTTGACCAAAGACACCAGCTGTTGATATTCAAAAGAAACATGAGCACAAGATACAAAATGCTGGTTCAATAAATGCAAGTTAAACGAGCGCTATGACAATGGATTAACCAGAGCTCCTACCCAACAACTCTGGGAAGTCAAATCATCAAATGCACAACTTGAGTGGTATTTGGTATTGCATTTAATTATATCGTGAGGAAAGAGTTCTATAATGAGCATTATGGGTTACAGCTTACATTGATTCGTGGTGCGTACACGTTCTCTGGTCCATCCAGTACCAGCCTCGGATGTGTGCTCGAAGGTGGCACCGTGTAAAGGCCTCGTGGCCCATATGCATCTCCAGTTGCTGGACCTGGGCCATTTTCTGCTTCTACCATGGGGACTGTCCCAAAGCATGGTGCTCCCTGGTCTGTTGGAAGGCTCTCCGCCTCCACTGTCTCGTGCTGGTTGGGGTGAAAAGGTTGACCATAAATTAGTGCAATCTTAACAACTTAACACACTTGAATGGACTGATCGAACGAAAGTCTTCTGAATCTACCAACCTGGTCTCCAGGAAGGCACGTGGATAGTAGTACAGGAAGCACTAGCAGGCCATTGACCAATGCGAGGAGTGACAAAAGTGCTAGCTCAGCAAAGAAATACCTGAGGAATAGATGAGGAGGGGGTTATTTATTTGCAAGTTTTTCCTTGATTTTTCAATACCTGACAGAATATTGAATCCAATCTATGTGACATTCTCCGTTCAGGAATGCTTAAGAGGCCGCTCCACTGGTTGTAAACCGAGAAGGGTCCTCATGAGACAACATCGGGTTTGACCCAAACGGGGGGTGGGAAATTCGAACAACGTACGAGCTCAAATGTCTGCTCGTTGCAAAAGACAACTTGGGATCTTTCACATCCTGCAAGAATAGCTGCCTGCCATCCAATTACCAATTTGAGTAGTGGCCACACAGCTCAGGCATCCGACGTACAACCAGTTTCTTGGGAATGACCTTTACTTAATGGCTCCCAAATCTTTCACCATGAACATATGGTCGCTGCTAATTGTGTTTATTCATTTGTTTGTTCATTCATCGCACCATCAGGATCTTAACAATGCCGAAGACCAATATAGCCCAATGATATACACATATGAAACAACAACAATTGTATTTGAACACTGACCAAATGCTCTCCAGCCACCTGGGAGTCCAGCAGCAGACGATACATCTTAATCCCACCACCTCCCCTACCACCTCCGCCGCACACAAATGTTGCCATATGTTTAGCTTTAGCCGAGGACACGGATGGGAAAGCTTGCGGATTGTGTCCACAATCTGTCTATCCAAGTCTGAACATCCATCCTTTACCATCCCCTCAGCACCTTCCCCGTCCTCGTGGAGGCGTTCCATCGCACTCAGGTCACTACAATTTGAACAAGTGGTCATACTTTCCAATACAGTCGTCTTCCTACTTCCCTGTTCTAGCCTTGGGAACGGCACACTTCAATTGGCCGCATGCCAATAACATCCGCCAAAAGCCTATAACTGCCTGCGATGCTGCACCCTTATCACCATGTACAGAACTGTCTGAAGGTCCTCAAAGAAATGTAGATGTCTGGAGGTTACAGTCTGGCTGACCAGACCCTAAATTTGGGGATGAGCATGCTGGTGGAAATCAAGTTCGTTCGTGATTCAAAACTTGTTCAGCAAACATCACAAAAAGAATGCTTTCAGAATGCGAACACTAACAGAGGGCATTGGTGGGACTTTTGCAATTTTCTGATTTGATCTGTTAGTTGGAAAAAAAAACACTTTCCTCTTCTCATTGTGCATTATAGTGCATAAAGCATTATTATTATTATCCTTTTTTCCCCTTCATTGCTCATTGAGGTCACTCTCATCTCATAATACATGTGATATACCTCTGCAGACCACCACGAGAGGTCTTACAGCTCAAAAGTGAGTGTCAGAGAGATGGAGGTGAAAAGAGAGAGTTTGAAGTTAAGACAGTGAGGAACTTCCTGCAATATATTTACGTAACATTCATACAACATTGTCTTTAGCCTACGTCAGACCGAAAAAGAAAATGGCATAATTTCAGGTGAGCGCTTGTCATTAGTCCTGAAATTTTGTTCATACCTGACGATGAAGTCAAATTCCGAAGCAGCGAGCATGGTGAGCCCGAGCAGGCCACACACGGCACTCTTGGTGACGGGTGGGAGGATTTGGCCCAGAGCTTGCGCCAGCCGTCGCTCTGTCGTACCCCTGGAGTTTAGGAATGCCTGCAGATTGAAAGGCCACTTGTTCACCATTCATTCAAAAATTCACTCAGTAATCCTAAATCATTGTGTTACACTTTTTATATCACTTTTAGTAACAAAATAAGTGCCATATTACATTCATATCCAGTATTAACTAATCAAATTTATTAATATCCATTATTAACTTATATTGCATGGTACTTTGTGCATCTTAAGGTTAAATATATATTAATGTTCACCAGCCCCTGTGCAGCTTTCAAATACTCCAGCCTGTGTGCGGAAGTGGAGTCACGACGCTTGTCGCCTGACAGCTTACTACGTTAAAATAAATACCAGGGTGTGTAACTGCTCTTAATACAACGGGGGTAGAGGGAGGATGGGAGTGGGGAAAGGGTGACAATACATCTCAGCTCACCATTGCCAGGTGGACAGAGGAATGTGCACCCAGACCAATGGAAATGACAAGTAGAACAGCAGAGATGGCACTAAGGCGCAGATCCAGTAAAGCCATGGAACCAAAGAGTTCGATGACGGTGAGAGCCAGAACCAAAATCTGCAAAACATATTATTATGGATAAAAGTCATATTTATAACTACAAATCAGGTATATCCAGATTTACAAGGATGTTATCCAAGTTCCTGGTACTCATATATCAAAACACGTTGGATCACCCAATCAAGATCGGGTTATTTAGACTTTGGTAAAACATCAAGAAGATTGTTGTTTATAGCTGTAATGTGTGAGGAAGGGGCATCAGCCCAGAGGGGAGGGGCAATACTCCATCAAGCTATGGATGAAGGCCTTTTAGTTAGATACCAGTTCAGATGTGCCAAGGAAAGACTTTGCAAGATGGGGGAGCCCATTCGATGACTAGTTTTGGAGGCCAACTTAAATATGTGGCTTGCCCAAGAAAGATCTTGGCTAATGGTGAGACTCAAATGTTTGGGTGACTGAACTTCTTAACTTCTTCAAGAGGATTGTGAAGTTAAGGATGTAGATGGGAGAGTTCACCAGATCGTCTTTTTGGAGAGTGAGATTGTGAGATTTGTCAGGATTGGACGACATATTCCAAGTGTAGAACTAGCTCATGATTCTATCAAGGTCTGCAGAGAGGGAAGAAGCTGCTGCCTGCCTATATGAAGGATGAGGGATGCTATGGCAGAGGGTGGAGGCATCAACAAAGAGATAAAGAGGATTTTCCAGAGAGTCAGAAAAATAGTAGATGAAGATTAGGAATAGGACTGGGCCCAAAACACTGCTTTGAGGCATTACAGCCTTGACAGAGAGAGGATATGAAAGGATCCCATTGCGAGCCATGTGTTTTACATGGAATTGATTGAGGATTGAAAGTTTTTATTGTGATGTTGACCATCAGCATGTGGAAATAATGCAGTATAACAAATTTAGGGGAAATTGAGCCAGGGGTTTGGACGCGTATCAGGAACAAATGAACAGACCCGTATATATGTATGTATGTATGTATGTATGTGTGTGTGTGTGTGTGTGTGTTATATATATATATATATATATATATATATATATATATATATACTGTATATATATATATATATATATATATACTGTATATATATATATATATATATATATATATATATATACTGTATATATATATATATATATATATATATATATATATATATATATATATATATATATATATATATATATATATATATATATATATATATATATATATCTATATATATATATATCTATATATATATATATATACTGTATATATATATCTACATATATATATACAGTCACGTGAAAAAGTAAGTACACCCCAGTAAAGTAAAGTAAGTAAAGTTTTGACTTTTTCAACATATTTCAACATACAGCTATTTGATCTTCATTTCAACAATATTGATAGATAAAGGTGATATAATATAACAAATATCATGAAACATTTACATTTTGTAGTCCATTGTATAATTTAAATAAACATAAATGCAAATTTCGCATGTGGAAAAAGTAAGTACACCCCTACATTTATCACTACTTCAAATACCTAAAATTAGAATCAGGTGCACCAGCTCAGTTGCAAATGATTAGAACATCGTCAGAGAGGATCTTGGAGGAACCTGTCTTATTAAAACCTCAGACATTTCGTTTGGTTTGCTCTTTGTTGTTGAAGTGTGCGGCGTCACCATGCCTAGATCAAAAGAGTTCTCTGAGGCCTTCAGAAAGAAGGTTATAGATGCCTACGAGTCTGGGAAGGGATTTAAAAAGATCTCCAAACAATTTGAAATCAATCATTTGACTGTCCGGAAGATCATCTACAAGTGGGGAAGATTCCAAACAACTGCCAACTTGTTCAGGCCAGGCGGCCCCAGCAAGTTCAGCCCGAGAGCAGACCGCAAGATGCTGAAAGAAGTCTCTAAGAACCCCAGAATGTCATCACGGGACCTACAGGTAGCTCTTGCCACTGTTGATGTCAAAGTGCATGAGTCTACCATTTGAAACCTTTGCTCTCCAGAAAGAACATCAGGCAAGATTAAAGTTTGCCAATGAACACCTAGGCAAAGACCAGCACTTCTGGAACAATGTGCTCTGGACAGATGAGACAAAGGTAGAGCTATTTGGCCACAGTACCAGAAGACATGTTTGGCGGAAACCAAAGACAGCATTTGACCACAAGAACCTGATACCAACTGTAAAGCATGGTGGTGGAAATATTATGGTTTGCGGCAGCTTTGCTGCATCAGGGCCTGGGCAGCTCACCATCATAGAATCCACGATGAATTCTTCATTGTACCAGAGGGTGCTTGAGGATAATGTGAGGCCATCTGTCGGAGTGTTGAAGCTCAACCGAAGGTGGACCATGCAACATGACAATGACCCTAAACATACCAGTAAATCCATCAAGGAATGGCTGAAAAGAAAGAAATGGAAGGTTCTGGAATGGCCAAGTCAAAGCCCAGATCTAAATCCCATTGAGATGTTGTGGGGGGGGTTTGAAACGAGCTGTGCATGCAAGAAACCCCTCAAACATCACACAGCTGAAAGAATTCTGCATGGAGGAGTGGGCAAAAATTTCTCCCAGTCGATGTCAGAGACTGGTAGACAGTTATGAGAAACGCCTCCTTGAGGTTGTCTCTGTCAAAGGGGGCAATACCACGTATATATATATATATATAGACACACACACACATATATATATATATATATATATATATATATATATATATATATATATATATATATATATATATATATATATATATATATATATATATATATATATATATATATATATATATACATGCATATATATACAGTGCCTTCAGACACAACCCTTGACTTTTTCACATTTTGTTGTGTTGCAGCCTGAATTTAAAATGGATTAAATTGAGATTTTTTGTAACTGATTGACACATAATACCCCACAATGTCAGTGGATTTTATATTTTATTTTTAGAAATGTTTACAAAATAATTAAGAATTAAATACAGAAATATCTACCTTACATAAGTATGCAACCCACTGAGTCAATACTTCATAAAAGCGCCTTTGGCAGCAATTACAGCTTCGAGTCTTCTTGGGTGTGTCTGTATCAGTTTTCCACATCTGGATTTGGGGAGTTTCTCCCATTCTTCCTTGCAGATTTGCTCAAGCTCTGTCAAGCTGGCTGGGCCACTGAAGGACTTTCACATTCTTGTTCTGAAGCCATTGTAGTGTTGCTTTGCTTGGGGCCATTGTCCTGTTGGAAGGAAAAATCTTTGCCAGAACCTAAGGTCTTTCGCACTCTGAAACAGGTTCTCCTCAAGGATTTTCCTGTATTCGACTGCATTTGTTGTTCCCTCTTTCCTTACAAGTCTCAAGGTCCCTGCCGCTGAAAAACATCCCCATAGCATGATGCTGCCCCGACTATGATTCATGGTAGGGATGGTGTTCAATGGTTGATGAGCTGTGCTCGGTTTCCACCAAATGTAGCGCTTTGCCTTCAGGCCAAAGAGTTCAATTTTCATCTCATTAGAACACAGAATATTTTGGTTCATGCTCTCAGAGTCTTTCACGTGCCTTTTTGCGAACTCCAGATGTGCTGTCATTTGCCTTTTTCTCGGGAATGGCTTCCGTCTGGTCACTCTCCCATAAAGCCTAGATTTGTGAAGTGCTGCAGAGACTGTTGTCCATCCAGTAGGTTCTCCCATCTCAGCGAAAGGAACTCTGAAGTTTTGTCAGAGTGGTCATTGGGTTCTTGGTCACCTCCCTGACCAAAGTCCTTCTTACCCGGTTGCTCAGTTTGGTCAGACAGCCAGCCCTTGGAAGAGTCTGGGTAGTTCCATATTCTTTGTATTTCCTAATGATGGAGTTCACTGTGCTCTTGGGGTCTTTCAACACTCTCAAAATTGTTTTATACCCTTACCTAGATCTATACCTCCTTACAATTCTATCTCGGAGTTATACGGACAGTTATTTGGACATCACGGTAGAGTTTCTGCCCTGACATGCACTGTCAACCTTATATAGAAAGGTGTGTTTCTTTCTAAATCATGTCAAATCAATTGAATTGGCCACAGGTGGACTCCAATAAAATTGTAGAGACGTCTCAAGGATAATCAAAGGAAACTGGATGCACCTGAACTCAATTTGGAGTGTCATAGCATAGCAAAGGTGTTGAATACCTTCAGCATTTGACTCGACATTTCAGCTTTTCATTTTTAATTAATTTGTAAAAGTGTCCAAAAAAAATTCCATTCTGACATTATGGGGTTTTGGAACGTGCGGGAAATCATTGCACTTCTTCCACTGTACATACACATTATGTATGTGTAGATCAGTGACAAAAAAAATCTCAATTCAATCCATTTTAAATTCAGGCTGTAACATTGTAACACAACAAAATGAGAAAAAGTCAAGGGGTGTGAATACTTTCTGAAAGCATTGTGTATTTATAATATATATATATATATTGTTTTATACAATTGTATAAAATCACGTTATTTAGACTTTAGTAAAGCATCAAGAAGATTGTTGTTCATAGCTACAGTAAAAAATCATCCAGGAGTGCAACACGGCGATGATGGGTGAAATGGCGTCTTCATTTCCTTGTTTAATATTGGACAGCATTGTGCGACCACACCTGACACTCACAGTACCATAGACACTGTACATTAGACTTTGTGTCCAGTATTATCATGCAGACTGTGGAAACTTTGTATATTACTTTCCATTCTGCATGCGGAATATAAATATTTCAATGTAATTGGTTTGTTTCTTGACAGAGAATCAACCGTTAAACACAGAAGCATGGATACACAAGTCGAACTCTGCCCCTCTCCCTGCCAAGGAGGTACCTGGCATTTGATGCTTGATTGGCCAAAACGGTTATTTTTCATGTTTACATCAATTTGCTTAACAATTGAAAGGTTTTGCGACATTGACCTTCCACGTGTGAAAATAATGCAGTGCAGCAAATTATGGGGAAAATGGTGCAGGGATTTCAAAGTATATAGGGAACATAGACAAATACATACATATATGTATATGTATATATATATTTCTAACCACTGACTCACTCACTGACTCACTGATATAAATGAAATGTTTAGTACCTTATAATTGGGATATAAAGCTGAAATGTTGCAAGCTGCTGTGACTCAATGCCAATATCCCAGGGGAAAAAAAATAATCACAAAACCATCGGAAAATTTCCATAAATGAAAATAACCGTGAATAAAAGTCTGCCGGTGCAGCCTCAGCCTGCTCACTGCGGGTCACATGTCCCAAGACAATGGAGTTGACATTGGAACCGGTTGCTAGACAACAGTGTCAAGCAATTCTTCCACCTCTCATTTTATAACTTTTGCCATATTAACATTAGAAATTACTAGAGAAGTAAACTTTTTAAACAAAGAGCTCATTCTCATCACTAATTCTTGATTTGCTGGAGTTATTTAGCTGCTTCCAGAATGCAAGCACAATGGGCTTTTAAAAGTCAAGAAAACAGGATTTCTACATGAGAATTAAGAAGCAATTACAAGTGACACCTCAACACAAGCCATTGGCATAGAATAATGATTGGGGGGGGGGGGGGGGGGGGATAAAAGTGAGGGTTCTTACCACAAGCACAGCAGTTCCAGGGCTGGCAAATCCGACAGAGCAGGCGAGGAATACTGCCGCGAGAGCCAAGCCCGCTGCGAGTGCGAGCCAGTGCCGTAACCCGAGGTACTGCTCCCAGAAGAGGAAGGGAAGGCCCGTAGGATAGCAAGGTAGTCCTCGAGCAGAGAAAGCCTTAGTCACAGCTCGAACAGCCCTGATGGCTTCCACAAAGTCAGCCGCCTCCCTTAGGCCCCTCAGGTAGAAAGCGAAGTGGCTATACTCCAGGGGCTCTGCTGCTGGGACTGGTGTAAAGAGTGCAGATTTGACATTAAACTTCCACTCGGAAGTACATCATCAAGTTGTTAGTATAACTGCATTCAATCACAATGCAATCACTGCCAGAAATGATAATAAATTGTAAGTTGAAGAGGAAGATGAGATGATAGATTAAGAAGAAAAGAAAAGTTGAAAATGAGCAGCACAGCTGGAAATAAGCCATGATGTTCCCAAAATGGATCGTTTTATGTTTTTTATATGACCCCAAATTGCAAGGGCTTTGTATGCATGGCAGCTATGCAACTTGAGGTCACTCCAGGTCTCATAAACATTGATAATCCCTGTTCCGTATGGCGCTGCCTTTTGCTGCGCCGGTCCAGTATGTCTGATACTTGCCTGATCTTCGGGTATTCCGCAGAGACAGAAATTAAAGGGTCAATCCTGCTGGATCTGTCCTGAACACGGAACTTGAATGCAAGACTTCCTGTTCATCATCCCTTTTCTTTCTCATGGGCTGCATATCCCATTCCTCCATGTCCCACATCCCGAAACTCCCTCCGGCACGTTCCAAAACAATTACCGAGTGACGGATTCGGAGCCACAAAGCAGAAAATTTGCCCTCCCTCTTCCTCCCCTTCCTCTCCCACCCCACGGCCTTGCTTTGGCTTAAAGACCACCGGCGATGCAGGGCTTGGTGCCAAACCCTCAGCACTGCACTGCGCATGGCTAGCAACCAGTCTCCCACAACGCTTGCACTGTTACTCTTCTTACTTTAGCTCCTCTTCCAATTCATTCATCTTTCTCATACTTTCAAGGTTCTTTTTAACAATGCACCGCAGCAACAGTTTCTATATTTCACTTCATATTTCTCTCTGATTTTCACACTTGATGTCCTTTCGGGAAATCTGTTTATTACACGATGGGGTGGGGAAGTCGAAGCTTTTGCCGTGCTTGTGTACATCAAAAATAGTTGGTGACTTAGTCAAAATGAAGTATGGAGCAGACACAAAGATGCATAAGAATACAAAGGGGAGGAAACGGAGCAAATGGGATGACGTGAGCTCGGTAGTTGTGATGAGGATAGCCGCTTACTGATCATGCTGTCAGGTCCACTGGAGTACTTGTCATGAATCCAGTCTGGTGGGGAAGGTCGCAAGGCAGCTTGTGAAGCGGCCACTCCCAAAGGGTCACTGCTGGCCCACGCTGTTAGTGCCACATAGAATGTGGCAGGGTCAATAATACCATTACTGTCAACGAGCCGCTTTCCAGGGAGCTGTGCAGGAAACATAATAAAGGTCCCTCAATTTTGATGATTAAACCAATTCACATGCAAAACAATGGCTCGTCAATGTATAAATCCCAAAATTGGGTTTTGAAACATAGGAATCCATACTCTGTGTACCCAATAGTGCACTCTGGCTCTCACACAACTTATCTCCATGTGTCTGAAGATACTGCACCAATAAAAACATTGAATTATGTGCTACTGCACACTCATTTACTCACGGTATGCCCATGTTCGATGTTAAAGGGTTCAACAAGACCATAATATTATAATACAGTGCCAACTCACGATAACGAAAATGGCTGGGTCCAAGGCTTTTGTTATAGTGACGAGATGGAAACAGTGAAAAGGCGATAAACTTAAATAAGAATACTGTAAACTGGCAGAGCGATGATGTGAAAACAGATTGAGTGAGTTAGAGAACGGGTACAATGCAATTTATTCACAAGATTAAACTCCATCATAAAAAATACAAATAAAAACTTTTACAACCAGCTGTCATTCACATGTGCGATTGGAACACAAAAAAGAGCTCACAGATTGCACAAGGAGCATCTCAATAGTACAGGATGTTGAGAAATCGTGGCATTTAGATTATTGTTCAGTTAAGTTGGTGTCCGCGGGGAGGATCTGTTCTGGTCGCAACTCGATTATAGCAAGGCTCATTATAGTGACTTTCCACTGTGTGTGTGTGTCTGTGTGTGTATATACTATGCATATATTTTATATATAAATATATATATATATATATATACGTACTGTACATCTTATATATATATAAAAGAAAGTTTTTGTTTGTTTGTTTGTCTGTTTGTTTGTCTGCACGCGCTAATCTCCTGAACGGTGAAAGATAGGAGGAAACCTCTGACACAAAAAATGTCAGGACGGGAAGGTGATAGTCCAGGTGGCAAGGCCATTCGGGGTGCATTTCACAATTAAAAGCTGAGCTGAATTATTATCAATCTTCTACCGCCGCAGGTAAAAGCTGAATTATAGTAGTAAATTCATTCAAAAAGAACTAAAAATGTCGGGACGGGCCCCGGAAAGGTTATAGGCGAGGTGGTGAGGCCGGTCGAGGCTGCCTCGGCCAGGCTGGGCCCATTTTGCAATTAAAAGCTGAGCTGAATTAAAGTAGTCAATCTTCTACGGCCGCGAGTAAAAGCTGAATTATAGTAGTAAATTCATTCAAAAAGAACTAAAAATGTCGGGGCGGGCCCCGGGAAGGTTACAGGCTAGGTGGCGAGGCCTGTCGAGGCCGCCTCGGCCAGGCTGGGCCCATTTCGCAATTAAAAGCTGAGCTGAATTATAGTAGTCAATCTTCTACCGCCACGAGTAAAAGCTGAATTATAGTAGTAAATTCATTCAAAAAGAGCCTGGGCAATGCCGGGTGCTTTCGGCTAGTGTGTGTGTATGTATATATATATATATATATATATATATATATATATATATATATATATATATATATATATATATATATATATATATATATATATATATATATATATATATATATATATATATATATATATGTATGTATGTATGTATGTATGTATGTATGTATGTATGTATGTATGTATGTATGTATGTATGTATGTGTGTGTATATATATATATATATATACACACTTTTGAATTTGATTTTGAATATATAATATATATATATATATATATGTATATAAGCTGTTGAATTCGGGTACCGAAAAATTATTTTCGAGAAATTTTTTTTTTTTTTATCGGCCCTTAAGTAACTTATGAGGGGTCAAATAAGGGTTTTTCATGATTCTGAGTTGATTGTTATTGATGTATGTATGCATGTATGTATGTATGCATAAGAGATATGCATACATACATATATATATATATATATATATATATATATATATATATATATATATATATATACACACAGACTTGGCATTTAATATGGAATATTGTTTTTTCTTGACTTGGGTTTACTTTCTGAACTCAGTATATCAATCTGGTGAGTTTCTTTTACCCTTCGGTGATGTATTTGTTGAAAGAACCATGTCACTGATTGTCTTTCACAGCAAGAAGTCAATAACAGGATTATATCACAGGTGGCGTGACAAAATGTAAGGACAGGTACATTTGACGATTGGCTTCACGATCGGGTATATAAGGGTTGTTGCGTTCTGTATTAGTGGAAAACAACTGCTGCACGTCCACAAAAGTTATTGCCGCTTCCTCTGGAGATGGTCCGTCAACTTGACAATGCTGTTTGTCATGGAGTGGTGGCTTTACGAAATTCTGGCATGAAACAGCGTGCTATTGCTCGGCAGTATGGCATCACTCAAGGTCAGGTGTCAAAGATCCTGAAACGAAATGCTCAGAGGGGTGTCCCTACTCCAATACCAAGGCCAGGACATCCACGCAGAACCACAAGGAGAGATGATCGCCAGCTGCACCGGTTAATCTGCAATGGCCGTACCAAGTCAGCTAATCGGCTTAGGGCTGAGTGGCAGCAACTGACAAATGTGCCTGTATCCAGAAGGCTAGTCAACCAACGACTGGTTCAAGCAGGCTATCGTGCCAGGCGTCCCCTGAGAAAGCCACGTCTGACCAGACAACACTGCCAGCGCCGATTGCAGTGGGCCAGAAAGCACCGTCAATGGCAGCCAGGACACTGGAATCACGTGACCTTCAGTGACGAGTCTAGATTTCTGGTCTATCGTCAAGATGGCCGCGTCCGAGTGCGCAGACAAGTGCATGAAGCCCACAACGAAGATTGTATAGTGCCAAGAGTCCAAGCTGGAGGTGGTGGGGTGACCGTTTGGGCTGCTTTTCATGCAGGGGGCAAAACTGACCTGGTTGTTCTGAATGGAAACCTGAACCAGTTCAAGTACAGGGTCATTCTGGGAGAAACATTGCTTCCATTTGCTCGTGCAGCCTTTTGAGGAAACTTTGTCTTCCAAGATGACAATGCACGGCCTCATCGTGCTCGCATGATCCAACACTTTCTTTCTGATCGTGGTGTAGAACATATGGAGTGGCCTGCCATGTCCCCGGATATGAATCCGATAGAGAACTTGTGGGCAGAATTAACGCGTCAAATCGACAACTTGGACCAGCAGCCTACCTCTGTGCGTCAATTGCAGCAGGCTATTGTCATGGCATGGCAAGCGATTCCTGTCCAAACCTTGGCAAATCTCGTGAACAGCATGCCTCGATGTGTACGTGCTCTCCTGAATGCTCGTGCGGGTTACACGAAGTACTGATCTGTAATTTTACTGTCCGTAATCCCAGTCATAATTTAGCTTTTGTTTTTGTCGAAAATTTTTTGGGCTAATGTGCAAAATAAAGAGATACTTCTGGAGAACGTACAGAAGTTTAACACAGTACTGTCCGTGAATTGAGTTCGATATCAGTTTGCATCACTTTCAAGGATTAATTTATTTGCTTAGAAATGTCAAATGTGGTTTTTGTTTCTTTTAAAGGTCACATGAACAAAATCTAGAATAATTTCAACATAATTCCAATGAACTTTTGGTTCTAAGTCATCTTGAAAAGTAAGTTCACCCCCACAAAAAAAATATTCCATATTAAATGCCAAGTCTGTATATCACTACACATATGTATGTATATACATGATACATCATTTATAACATGGTATCAATTTGTGTGCCGTTCCTCAGATTTACGTTAAAATTGGGTGTCCTGTGTGCCTGCACTAATTGGTGGATGCTGAGGGTCTCACGGTGCCGTTGGCAAAGAGAAGGTGAGTTATCACCGACGCACTGAACAGATTACAAATTCCTTCCACTTTCAGCCGAGTATCCTACGACCGATTTGTGACCTGTCCAGTATTGCTTTTCGGCTTGAAACGTTTCTCGACTTGTCGTGGACATTCCAAAGCTATGTCAAGAATATGGACCACAATTATCATCATTGTTATTATTACTATACAAGTACCCAAGTACAAGTAGCTCTGATGGATTTTAAGAGTCAATGATGAAGCGTAGACTGCGCCACCTGTAGGTCAAACTGAGATGCTTAGAAAATGACCACGTGATTGAAGGCCACTAACAAACTAGCTTGGTGTTCCCTTTTGACACTGCTAGCACCCATACAATCAGAAGGCAAAATTCGATAGCAAAATCGAAATGCTTAAATTCAAACAGACTTCTGAACAAATGTTTCATCATTATTCCCCATCACCAATACCATTAAAATTTGCATCTTAGGCCAAAAGATCAACCACTTGACACGTTTCCTTGAAAATAAACTGAAAATGTTTTCTATTGCGGTTATTAAGCAAGAGTAATTTGTGCAGTTGAATAACCAAAAAATACAGGTGGAACTATTCTTTAATTGCTTGCATGTAAATGGTATATAAAGGCAAGCTGATCATCATTGGATGCCATGAAACTCTTCCCCATATCTGTCTTGTTTCTCCACCAGCATTCTTATTTATTTGTTTTCAGCAGAACCATTTGTCGCATCATTACCGTTTATGTTAAGGTTCTTCCTTGCTTTAAACATGGGTCATTTATCGGCTTGATATGACCTCAACATCAGCTCAAAGCATCTGGTTAAACCTAGTTGTTGATCGAAGCATTTGTGAATCAGAGGTAAATGATGGCTTGTGGTCTATGTTACTGGACCAAAGATATTTTCTATGTTCAATTCTCTTCAATTCCTCCGGCTATGACATCTTTCTCCCTTCCGATTCGATGAAAATTGACGGTGACGAGACCCTGTTTTCTTGGACTGCTGTAGAGATGGACCGACCAGCCTGCCCAAACACCAGGCGGAATTCTTCACAGGCTTGGATCCAAGGCCAGTCTCGTAACCTGACGCCAGGCAGCGGCACTTCGAACCCCCACGAACGGCCTCCTACGTACAGTGACTTCCCTATCTGTCTTCCACCGCAGCACCCACAAATCTTCTGTGCACCAGTCTAACAGGTGGTACTGCTGCAGCTACAAGTGTACTTCTCCACAGTTTATTCCACTTAAGTGGGAAGAATAAAATCAGGTGTTAAGTTGTTTTTAACTTTCTAAGATCCTCATAAATTCAACCAATAATCAAGCTGTCAGGGAGGAGCTGGGAATTTGCAAACCCCTTAAGCAGACTCCTTTGTTCCCGTACTTGAACTTGAGGATCTTCTCCACAAAGTGCATGGAGTTCTCACTGCTATAGATTCTTGTTCTTCTCCAGTCGGTTGTGATCTCCATTTGCAGATTACAGAAGGTGGAACAGTGTCCTCCAGGGCTCAAAGTAACCACCTATTTTTTGTAGGATCATGTTTCAAGGACCATTCGTGATGGATTGTTTGTTGTTCTCACATCACTGAACCCCAGGCAGCCTCCCATTGGCTGGAACTCTGATAACTCTGTCTTGAAGAGCTTGTGTTTCCTCCTTGGCGTATTTATCTTCTTGCTGATTCCAAATCACATAGCGCTAGTTTTTTTTTTGCCTCGGGATGATTGTCATAAAACCCAAGGTTCTTGGATTGATCGATGCATAACCGACAGGCGGATGTCGTCCAAACTTGCGTTTATTAAAGAGACTAGCCGAATGCACCCGGCGTTGCCCGGGTACTTTTTGAATGAATTTACTACTATAATTCAGCTTTTACTCATGGCCGTAGAAGATTGACTACTATAATTCAGTTCAGCTTTTCATTGTGAAATGGGCCCAGCCCGGCCGAGGCGGCCTCGACACATAGCCTATAACCTTCCCGGGGCCCATCCCGACATTTTTGGTTCTTTTTGAATGAATTTACTACTATAATTCAGCTTTTACTCGCGGCCGTAGAAGATTGACTACTATAATTCAGCTCAGCTTTTAATTGCGAAATGGGCCCAGCCCGGCCGAGGCGGCCTCGACCGGCCTCGCCACCTGGCCTTCCCGGGACCCGTCCCGACATTTTTTTGTTTCAGAGGTTTCCTCCTATCTTTCACCGTTCAGGAGATTAGAGCGTGCAGACAAACAAACAAATAAACAAACAAAAACGTTATTATATATATATATAGATAAAGCGTAAACGATGTACACAAAGCAGTTCAGTATGACAATGCACACAACAAAGCAACCAATAACTGACTCTTCTTCTCCACCCTAACCTCTCACTCTGCTCTACCATTTATATGCTCAGTATAAAACCACAACTGAAAACCTCTCCTTCTACAAACTATTCACAATTACGATATGGTTCTAAAACCAGGTACTGCTAGAAACACGAGATGGTTCAATAACCGGAAGTAAGCAGAATTTCCCCGGATTCTGATCTTTCCAAATGTCTTAAAGTCCAAACACAACATTATAATTGGTCACCTTTTTTACTCTACTTCTAGAAATGAACAAATGTCTCACATCAAGAAACATTGCACAGTCATATACAATAAAGGATCCGTTCCATATCGAATCACAAGGACAGGAGCATTAACAATAATAAGAAACCGATACACTGCCCAACAATTACTTGTAAGGAATTTGTGACAATAATACAAATAATATGAGTTCCTTTATGAGGAACTTCAACATTGGAGGAGAAGCCTGTGCTGTGATTGCCAACCTATGGTAATTTTTCCTTGCTCTACCCTTTTTAAATGCTGAGCATGAAGCAAGGAAGCAGCATGTGCCATTTTTAAGTCCTTGGTATGACTCGGCCGTGCTCAGGTTCGAACCACTGACCACCAGCGGATGTTCTAACCATTATGCCACCAAGTTTGATAGTAATGGTGTCATCTATGTGTGCAATTAGTCCCATAGTAACAACGGCAGAAGACGACGTACCTGCGCAAAATTTACAGGAGCATCAGGATCCCCTGTCTGCACAAGCAGCCGCAGGGCCAGGACAGCAGACTCGGAGCCGTTTCGGAAGCTGGACGCCGAAATGCGTCCGGCTGCCCAGTCCTCATCAAATGCTCGTTGCAGATCTGAAATTTGCAAATTGATCACAGATGAGTTAGGCCTAAAGTACAAGCCCAATGAACCGAGAGGGTTTGCTGCACCCGTGTCCTGAAATAGAGCCTCTATTATTGTTATCCACCATGACCAGTGGCAATTGTCACAGAAAAAAAATCCAAAATGCAACGGTACTTTGCAGATGTAGATACTGGTGAGAAATGAAAGAAAATGAAAAATGTTCTCGAGGCTAGTACTGCAGAAAGACCTACCAAGCAGCCAGTCACGGAAGTAATGCAGCCATGTCTTTGGAAGCCGGCCATCAGCCTCGTGTGCTGCCTGAGGAAGCATCCGTAAATGCTCGTGAAGAGCGAATAGCTGCATCTGAGCCGATGGGTAGTCAACGTCAGCAGTAGTGGCAACACGGATGCTGTAGGCTGGGAAGTGACGTGCACGCGCGGCCAGAAAAGCGTGCTCTGGTCCACCGCGAGGAACCACCTCGGCCAAAGGTAGGCCATCAGGAACATAAGCTGCGCCATACAAGGCTGTGCCAAGCAATGCAAAAGATGACAGCAAAACAGCTGCCTGCAAGTTGAAGGGTCATGCATCTCAATGAGTATTGGGGTAATTGTAATATAGATCCATTCTTAAAAATAAAACATATGACTCCTGCTTCTCACCTTTACAGGCCCTTTAGTTAGCAGGGGTGCATAGCACTCAAAACCAAAACGGCTCAGTGTCCATTGCCTATTGCCACAGCAAAGACCACTAGGTTGCTCCAATGGTTCTGCCTCCTCCATTCGGGCAATCAAGTCACGTGTTGAGCTGCAGGATTCAGGGCCCGGCATCGTGGGATGGGCGGAGGCGTCCCCAGTGGGTGGATGTTCATGAGAGGTGGATGCCGGCGTGGCTATTGTTGCTGGCAGTAGCGTGATAATATGCTGCCCCGAGGCATCGTAACGTGCCACAGCAGTGAGTGTTGCCTGCAGAGTGATGTGTGCAGCCGCAGTGCTACACGGGAACCCTCCTTCTGGTGGTGAGCACTGAGTCGGGCCATCGTACGCTGGGGACAGCCGAGAGTCAATCGCTACAACCCGATTCGAGCAGGGGCTGGTGGGCGGATGGATGAAGAAAAGTAAAAGTAATTGTGGTAATTCCTCAACAGGGGTCACAATCATTGTGAAGAAGAAGAAAAAAATTAAAGGTTAAATACAGCAAAGCAAAATATGCAATCCACGCTGGTAAATAAAATTAAGAGCCATATATTTATTACATATGCAAATATTGTAGAATCTGTGACATGCCCCATGCCTTACAAGTCAGACTAATATTGGTACTCGCAAAATTTTTCAGCCTTTACCCACAAAAGACTCCGATAACTTCTCATGAGAACTGATAGAAATCTGATAAGAATCTCATCAGATCTCAAGATGTTTCTGCAAAAGGGTATACACAATCCATGCAGAAAGAGTGTACCTTGAACAGAGTACCACCAACTACTCACTGAAGATGGGAGGGCCCGATTAATATCGCTGTTGAAGTACAAAATTCTCTGAGATACAGTGATCCCAAATAGCCTCGCACCAGATGGCGGATATAGATGAATTACGCAGTATTCCTCCCAAAGGCCAGTCAGCTCAAAGGCAAGCATAGGAAAACTTAGTTTTACTATCACCTTAATGCAAGGACAAATGCAGTTTATGCAAACGCAACATCAGCAAACACACGATTTCTATAGACCATTTTCAACAACCAGAGGGTCCATCAATTTCAATCCTTTATCCCCTGCTAATGTGCCCTGTATCCTATGATAGGATCCTTCTTCTTCCTCCTCTTGATGTATATATGTACTGCCTGCCGCATTTTTGTCGAGGAAAAAATATATAAATACATATATTTACAGTAAGTCATCTATTCATTACTTACACAAGTGCCATATATTTTGACCACCTCCCCCGCCTCCCTACACCCCACCGTATTATCCATACATGTTCCGTACCTCCCTTCCATATACTCCAATGTCTTCCCAACCAAATTTGCTTTTTCCACCTGTGCCACAAAACCCGACCCTCGAGTCTCTCTTATATGCTCCCCCAATATTTTCTCTCATTTTCCCCATAATCCCTGTCCGCTCTATAAATGTATTGGACAGATGATTCCAAAGACAAACTATAATGGCACTCGGTACAGCGCGTACCTCTGCCAGGCTGAACAGTTTTACATTTTGTATCCCATTGACAGGCCGGATCTGCATCCAGACCTGAGCCAAAATCTGATCGGCTCGTTCTTGTCGCTTAACCGACTCATCCGCCAAGTTTTGTCATACTCCGTCCACAACCTTTTGAGATACCATGTTATAGTCCGTTTTTAGATCCATCTCTCAATGGTGAAAAATAACTTTAGAAATTATAGTATCCAAATGCAGATCGTCACCAAAATCGAATCAATTCGTCCTATCACGTACACAACCTGTCCACCAAATTTTGTCCGAATCCATCCATAACTTTTTTTAGATATCCTGCTCACAGACAAATAGGTGTGAAAACATAATATCCTTCCACCTTGGGTGGCAGAGGTGAGGTGATTACTTTATACGGCTCCACTGAAGATTGTTAAATGGCTCAATTAAAGACGTTAGTGGTAACACAGTGTTTCATGCAGCGCAACACACATTTATGTCTGTTAATGTACTTTCAGCGCACTGTTTTCTGTTTAAACCCACAGGAAGAAAACAAGAGGATCTAAACAAATCCTTATCCACATACCATTATTTGCCAACTTCTGGTGATTCATCTCATGTGATTCCCCATCCTGACCCATGATTGTTTTTACCCCTATTAATCCTTCCTAACCCATTCCTCTTACTTGCTGGTTTCAGTGTCCCCCACCTCCTTCTCTCTCTCTCTATCTCTTCCTTTCCTCTTCATTCATTCCCTTGCTGATTGTGCTCAAATGTTGCTCCACTGCCCCAATATGGCCTTAACCTTGTTCTTCCATGAGCCTCGCTCTTGTAGAGAAAAAAATGGTTGTCCACCCCAACAATTGGTTCCGTAAATCAATTTGTTCCTCTACCTTTCCTTTCTGTGATTTTGCAAGGTAGCTGGGCTACCAACACCTGCCGTCCGTCCCTCAGGGGGTACGTGACCTTATCCTTCCATAATCAAATCCAGACCGGCTTCACGTGGTTTTAAGAATCTACCCAACTCCACGCACCGGGATCAATAGCCACCCACAAGACGGCATTCCCTTTTTAACTGACTTCCACAAGTACTTTACAATATTACTTAAACAAACAGCCTGGCTGTATTTTGCTTGATTTTACTCGAAACAAACGAGCTCACTGTAACCTATGCGCAAAGGACGAAACCCCTTCCCTCCGTAATATGCACACAAGCCGCCATCCTGATCCAGGAAATCGCAAATTTTCATTTAAATCTTTACCCGGAACATGTTTGGTAAAAAGAGAATTGCTGAAATATATTCCGCAAATAGGGTTGAACACACATTTTAGATATCCAATCATATGCAATGACCATGGGTCTCATTTCAAAGAGAATTGCTGAAATATATTCCGCAAATAGAGTTGAACAATTCCGCAGGATTCTAAAAATGATTACCCGATTACGCACGAAGGTCTGCAACCGCACGATTACAGATAGACAAGTTTAACCCATCTTCGGAACATCATGAGAGTTCACTTCCCATTATTATTTTCCTTCCGGTTCGTGCACAGAATGTGTAAAGATGTTAAATCATTCGCAGATCCAGCCTGGCTGTTTCCCACACATACCGCATCGCACTTTACAAGCCCAGTGGAGCAAGCTGGATGTGTTCACAGTGACGAGTACACCGGCCAAGCAGGTGTGGCGGGCTTGCTGGGAAATCCAGCAGCCTAGGTTTATGAGCCATGTGCACCCAGGCATGCTGAGCAAACTGGTTCCACACGCACAGGAGGCCCATCACGTAACCGAGCTAGAATAGGAATGCTGAACATCAATGCTCCATTTGCCGCCTCCCCCGTACTTTTTACCTGTTCCCATCGTTTTGCTACAACAGCTATGCCATCCTTTCCTAAAAGGATCAATTGTGTCCAATCACGCTTACCCCGTGAGCTCAGCTCTTTCCCAGGTGCTGTGGTTAGTGTCCGGATGTAATTACGATTGGGTTTGCAAACTTACAGCTTCTTGTGGAAAAACAAAAAGGACCGACAGTATTATTCTCCCTAAAAAGCCATCGCATAACCACCGACGCTGGAATTTTCTCCTTCAACAATTTTTCCAGGAAAGAACCCTGCACCCCACAATAACAGTACAGCCATTTTTATTTGTACAAAGTGGCCTACCTTGCAAGGCAGCATAGCACATCCATGCGGTTGCCACGGCGACGACACAGGTCCAAGGCCAAGATGGCGGGGAAAACGAGCAAAGTTGTGGCAATGTTAAGCACCACAACAATAGCAGCCTGCAGGGACAGGGTTCAGGTCGGGTTACATCGCGTCAAGCTTCAGAGAGGACTTCATCTAAGTAAAGGGGCACTGCAGCTGTCGCAATTTGCATCAGGGCCGACGGACAGCCCTCCAGTAGGAATTGGTGTGGCCACCGTTTAGAGCTTTTTCAAAATGCTGAAAACTATATAAATATTTGTTTTTCATGGATTGCTAGATTATAGATCTAAGGAATGCTAATTGTGACCACACTAAATGGAACCAGGTGGATGTAGGCCCAGCCTGCTCTATGGTAACGACAATTATATGAAATAAGACAATACATCAATGGCAGAATCACAACAGTGTGGTCCAGCATATGCATATGGCATGACGTTTGGTCGGGTTCAGGATAGGTCATGGCATCTACCTGGAGAGAAAAGGCTTGCAGAGCTGGAATAGGGATGAGGGCAGCCAGGAGGAAAACCGCCAAGTTGCAAACAGCACACAGAGTAACGCCAGGACCGCATTCACGCAGACAATCTCCAACACAGCACTGTAACGAGGACAACTTGATGACTGCCGATGCAATGACCATGGGTCTCATTTTGCCCACAAAATAAAATCGCAGCACATTCGCGTCAATAACATATTTCTGGGGCACAAATCCTGCTCGGTGTGTATATCTTTAAGGTCTTCCGGTTTGGTGGTGCCATCTGATCACACGGGTATTGATGCCTGAATCCCAGGTTCAAATCCCACACACTGTGTTTCTGTGTCCATCGTCTCCTAATGTCCTCATCTTATATGTAAAAAAAATGTACAATGTCCTCAATAAGTCTATAGACCATACAGGAGAATAATTCATTTAATTTTATGGCATTCCAGAAATCCAAATTTTTGGTTTTCAATCAAATCCCTTTGGCACATTGATCTCCAAAAGAAATAAATATAGAGCCCAACATATCAGCGGATTATGTGTACCAACACCAAGTAGTCGTAAACACAACCCAATTATCCAAAATGACCAGATAATGGGTCGTTGCATCATTTTCCACAAAAAATATAGTGTAAAATGTAAGGTTGGCATCCCCTTACATTTCCAGGGATGTTTCTGTTGATGCTTGTCCAGGAGAAGACGTGAGCCAACAGAAAAATGTCCTTCATTCCAGATCCAAGTGCGATAAAAGGAAGAACCTGAGATGCAGGGTTGTAGCAAGTCAGCAAGTGGAAATAGAAAAAGGTAAACCAAGGGTAAATGTTATTTGATGTAATGGGAAAGATTCCGAGTCAGAAACCGTGTGGAACATTACCTGGGTGCTGGCCGCATTGAAATCCAGACCGAGGATTGAGGAAACACCCAGGGCAGCGGCTACGGATAATACGATCATCATCAACCCAGCAATCCCCACTGCACCTTGGGACTTGGTGCAGTCCCATTGAAACAGCGCCATGCACGTAAAGACCAACTACAACGGAAGGCAAGGAGGAACAACTGTGGAACCCTTACATAGTCAACATCTACGAGATGACATCAGGTCCACAAGGGGAAACTCTATTCTGGTGCAAAGAGAATCAAGTCAGAACGTGCACGACATCGTGTACAAGGAACTTGTGCACCACGAAAGAGTGACGGACAGTGACAAATCAGCACCTGGGGCATACCATGAGAGCACATGCTGTAGCAACGCGGGCCGGCCGGAAGTCCGAGAAGGCCCAGAGGAGGTCATGGAGAGAAGTGGTGGAGAAAGCGTGGACCTGCTGAGATGAGTTTGGTCTTACACTTCCATGTACCACCTGCATACACACAAGATGAATACATTCAAACCGAATCTGTGGCTTACGGAGCAGTAGGTGTACTGCTTTCCATCACAATATTTAGGCAAAATGCAACTTTTTTGTTCAGTTGCTTAGTTGCATTTTCAACAAAAATGGTATCACGTTTACAACCTTGAGACTACAAATAGAAGTAACCAAAGCGGAAACTATCTTTATTTCAAAACCTGTCTCTCAGCAGTGCATATAATGGAGTCGCAAAGGAAGCTTGTGGCTTAAAAATTAACCAAAGGGTTTCCTTAAAATGGCTTTCTTAAAAACGATTTCTCTTTCTAAAAAGTATTTCTTAAAAGAATTGGGGATCGAGGGGTAAATGCATATTGGTGGAAATGCGTAGGCAGGATGGGCCTGAAGGCCTCCTCCTGCGTTGGACTTCCTTGAACAAGTTCATGCATTTATTGATCACACAAATAATTATTGGTCCCATAACTCCTTATTGTTTTTGCTTTCTTCAACCTCAAGCAGGGTTCCAAGTATATAACACACATCATGATAGCTGTACTTACACGCACAAACTTGCGTTGCCAGGCATCCAAGATGGCCGATGCCTTTTCTTCACTCCAGCCAATGTCCCGGATATCGTAGTTATCTTTGTAGGTTTCATGCAGCTGCTTGCTGTCCATCAGCACAAACATTGTCTGCAGGGCCTCAGCACTGCACACAAGTCAAGCAAAAGGTCCCAAACAAATCAGAAACGAAGCATGAAAAAATTTGCATTTCATGTCTCAAGGGCGCAAACTTTTTTTTATCCAAACAACTCACGACCCCATCCGCAAAGCCGATTGACAGCACTATTCCACTATTCCAGTCACCTATCTGGTCTTTCCTAAATGGTATGAAAAGTTGCTCCTGAACATTCCGGACTATTGGACGTTGCTACGTCACAGCCACGACTCAGAATGAAAGTTTTCTGTCTTTTATTTAATTAAATATTTATCGCAGGTGTAACAACGACACCTTTTTCCTACCTTTGCAGACTCCTGCTAGCATTTTCCTGTGCACCACCCACAATCAGCTCTCTTTGCCAGTGCATGAAACGCCGTGAGAAGCCAGAGCAGCCAGAAGCAAGCTCGTGCATCACATCCACAGGCTGTCAAGAAGGGCGAAAGAAAGACATTAGTAACGAGAGAGAGTTCATGGAACACGATACCCCACACAGTGTTCAAGTATATACTTCAATTTTAATAAAATAATGGTTTTAATGATTGTTTAAAAAATCCGGAAGTTTAGCATTGCTCGGGCAGTCTTATACATTGTAATAAGATGAGTCGCAGTTTAGGAGATGGAGGCTTTACTGATCACCATCGAACGCAGCATCAGTCAGCATCGTATGTAACCATAGTGAACAGACTCTTCTTCACCCTGATACTGCACCGTCTCACATGCCAAGCCCTCTCATGTTAAATATTCCATATAGGTTCTTGGAAGTATTATGAAGGGGATTTGTGTTCTACAGTGTTAGATTATATAATTAAATTTGAATAAAGGTTAAAAGAGGTTTATAGGCGTATAACTAAATTATTTCCGAGTTTTCCTCCATTTTACCCAGTGTCTATTATTTATCACCCTATCTAACACATTACATTAGTTCTTCATGCCTGTTGTTTGTGTTCTTTATAACGTCCTTAAAAGCAGTAAGTTTCCTCTTTGGAATTATTTTCAATTTTGGCTTATTGCCAGGCAGGCAGACAGAGTAAAATTTTTTAAATCTCAGTCCTCTCTGCACATGCGTGATCGGGACAGCCAAAATACTGTTAAATGACAGACTTGTATTCCGATTCATGTTCAAAATATAACATTTGACTTCAATAAGTTGTTCCTCGATCATAAACTGCCATGACTTAATTGCTTAACCGCACTCTGCCCTTCACGTACGCGGAGTAATCATTGTCAATATGTATTTTTCACGATGTGCGAAATCAGGGAAGGTCAGTCGAAAGAAAGCCATTTACATGTGCAGTATGTAATGTAAGTTGTTAAATGGTAAATGTATATAAATAAACAAAGGTATGTCAGTTATGGAGATGGTCAAGTGCATATCAATAAATAAATAATTAAAGGTAGTATGTAGGGAGCAATGATGGGAAAGTGTACATAAATAAAGAAATCAAAGGTGTGTGTTGGTAGTGAAGAGATTGTCAAGTGTATATAAAAGTGTATATAAAAAAATAATTAAATGTGGTGTGTAGATGGTGGAGATGGTAAAGTATATACTGTATATAAATAAATAATTCAGGCGGTGGAGATGGTGAAGTGTATATAAATAAACAATGGCTCACAAAAGCATATACAGTCCTATACTATTCTCTCTGGTAAAAAAAAAAAATTAATTCCCAAAATTCCTAATTAGCTCTGATCCCAAAATAGTTTGAAATGCCTCATGCCCAGCCATTATTGCACACATGGCCGAATCTGAAAGAAATGCATTTAGTCACTTCAAAGTGGAGGCTCCGGATGGAAGCACGGATGGATGAACTATGCGGACTGACAGAATTCAAAATACAAGCCCCTAAATGGGCTGATTCATGGGTGGGGCTAAAAAACAGGAAACAAATGGGATGTTTCCTGATAAAAAATAAAGAAACATGACAAAAGTACACTGCTTTTACCTGGCCAGTCCGTTTGTTGGGAGCGCTAGCAGGACATCCAGGGTCTTGTGGATCCAAGCATGGCCGGTCCATATAAGCCCGGCCCACTTGTGCACGCTCCAGCAGCTCTTCCAGGTCTCGTAGGTTCAGCAGGTCTCGGAAGGCCTCCATACCTCTGATAAGTTCCTGTGGATCCAGGTTTGTCCACCGGTACTCCAATGCACTCCTGGTTGAAAGTTAATGCAAGTTATGCAGAATTGAGCATCGATCCAGATTATTGAAACACGTTTACCACACACCATGATTTTACAGTTAGAAAAAGCATGTGATTAGGGAAGTGAAGGGATAAAGAGCACTAACAAAACTAGAAGCCTCTGCAAGGGGATGACGTACAACGTGAAACTGAAAAGTAAACGACATACAATCAACTCTCATCGAATGATGAAGGAATTATACAATGACGGACAGAATCCCACACAATTACCGCAAATCTACAGTGGCATGTTGCTCAGTGCAGTAACGCACCATGCCGCTAGCATAGCATCCGTATGCTAAGGCCTATGCTTTCAGAAAACACTAACCACTACCGACTGCTACAATCTTTCATTCCGATTGCAGATTTAGTTCGGCAATGGCAAGGTACATGACACTGAAAAAGAATGTTTCACACAGTAAAGCCCACCAAACTAGTCTCGTTCAATCTCTGTCAGCCCTACCCTCATCAAGACTCCCTAGGCCCGAAGCGCCCCCCAGTACACCCTTTTCTCCCCACACCCACTCCCCTGCCTCATCCCGCCCCCAATGCTTGCATTCCCACACCACAGCATGGCTGCTTGGCATGCAGCACCACAGTGCGCCTTTCTCCGCCATTTAGTTTGCCTCGCTGCCCAAGCGAAGTCGCTTTTGTGTGCCGCACTGGTTATGCTACTCCTCGCGTTTGTGAAAACTCCTCTCCCTCCCACCCCCATCACTCCACAAATTCATCCCTCCCTCCAAACTCCTCCATTCCCTGCACCCCCCTACCTTTTACTTGTAACTCACCCTCTGTCTCTACAAGCCATCTCACTTTCTTTGACCTATTTCAAGTGTGCACTCGAAACCCCATGCTCGCAGAACATGGGACTTAGAAATGCATGGCTATGTTCCTCAAACACATGAAAGTCATCATATTATGATCATTTTTAACATTACATCAGTTCACACGTTGAAACTTTTGGTCTACGCCAACCAATGCGATGGATGCATGAGTCTACGCCATAATTTGGTCTACGCCAACTGGCATCACGTAGTAAATGAAGGACATCAAACTAAAATTTCGTGCTGGTCCTACAACTGATTGCACTGGTCCTATAACTCCCAGAAGAGCCTGAGTAGCTCATCTCATGGGAGGAAGTTACACATCTCGTTGAAAAAATTCAACCTCCAGTGGGAATGTTCAACAAATTTTATAGATCATGCCCCAAGTTCAACGAAAACTGCTGCAATGTCGCACAAAGTAACCCTCATCAAAACGATGACGTGTGCATTAAAAGGAAACCATAGTAGAAGCTGGTGTGCCCTGGATAGCACTGAGGCGACATACAGTGAGAAAGAGACCACCAACTCTTCAAGGAGTCAAAAATGTCTCCCTCACTGGTGGCAAAAAAGTATCCATTTGCATTACGACCTTTCACAAGAAGGTCAGAAACAACCTATCTAATGGCTTTCATAGCGTGGGAACTTTACAAGCCATACGAGTCTGGTAAAACCGCAAGGGTAGTAAAATTACTCCCGAATTTAGCGCTTTTCGAAACACCGTACGGCTGTAGAAGCAAAAGCCTTAAATCAAGTTCTTTCCACAGTGCTGATGCAATATCTACTACAAAAGTGACAACGCATTACCAATAACTCCGCAGAACATCCTTGAACCTGAACCTTAAATCCAGGATGGGAAACCTGCACAAGGCCAGGGCTACAAAGAAAACTGGAGGTTTAAAAAGACTTTGCATATTAAGCTTTTGAGCCCATCCCTAACATCTGGCCATATTTGGAAACCTCTCGTCAATTGACACCACATTCCACCTTTTTGTTCAAGCACCACCGGCCCAACTCTTTGGTGCCTCGCTTAGTTTCTTTCAGTCGTTGAGCATGTATTGGTTCTACAATCAAACGACACTTTCCCAGATTGCTATCGTAAATATTTCCCTGTTTGTGGAAAGATGATCAGAATCACAGTTTGGTCATCATGTGACAACCAGCACAACAAACCGACAGCATCAGCGAGCAAAGCTTACTAATGATATTATCGAATCAATGGAAGAAGATCTGCTGGTAAAACAAACTGTGAGCAAAGCAACCAGAGAAAGTGTTCTAAAAAATATGTCTAGGCTCATAAAAGAGTGACAAGTAACCAACAAAACTTTCCCCATGGGAATGAAAACAACCGTGAGAATAATCAACCAGTGGAAAAAGAAGATCCATCAGCGTAGCCATAGCATAAGCAACAGATGATGTCATACACCTTGGGAAAATCACAGCAGGCATAATATTAGTGGAGTCGTGCGCTTGACGTTCGCTCACATCGCACAAATCATGTTTCCTTACTAAACAAAAGTTCATGTGATTTGAACTCTCTTTGACATTCCAGAGGCATGATTACAAATACTTCGGTTCTGCTGGGTCCCCGGAACAAATTATGTGCCAAGAAATGTCAGGAATTGCTTTGAGGGACGTGAAACATGCACCCCGGATCTTTAACGCACCACGAGGTGAGAGTCAAATTCACTTCGGGATGAAAATCTTGGAGCGTTTGCAAACGCATTCTGCCAGAGCATCCCATAATTGCAAGGCAAGGCCATCTCCCGGAAGCTTTACAAATGCCATTTCCCAGACATTGGTTGCACCGTGAACTTGGCTGCCTACGTCACATAGCCAAACTGCTGCAGGAACTTGTACTATTCATGATGCGTGAGAAAAAAAAGAAGAAGATTGTAGTAAATGTAACCGCTACGTCAATCGATTATCCAAGAAATTTCAAGGGATCACCAACCCCATCCCCTATAGGAGGCTTCGTGTCACATTATACCAGTGGGAACCTTCATAAAAAGTGAAATCAGTATAAAAACCTGACATACACAAGGAAAGGAAGAAAAACACATGGCAACATGAGCAAGAAAACAACTGTTTACATGAGCCCAAGTGTGCCCAGCTGTATGCCAACAATCAAGCTAAGTCCCACACATGCAACTTACGACAAGTAGAATTTGCCGCTCTGCAGTTTCGCTCCGTCCCAGAAGCAGTCGAGGGGGGTGACCACAACGCAGGGGATTAGGCGTTCCATGGCCTGCCAATGGACAATGCCGACCAAACACGAGTGAGAAGAGTTGAGGGTGCGCGGAGGGGGTTAGCGCCTGGTCGGGGTTTCAGGCAGCTGCTAATGGTGCAGGAATTTACAAAAACACACGGTGCCTGGTCAAAGTGTGAGAGTTTAATCGGCCCCATTTGATGGCTAAGCAGCCTGGCTTTCCCTGCCTAGCCTCACTCCCAACCCCCACTTATCCCGCCCACCGTGCCCCCTTTAATGACCATTGGTGGCTCCGACTCCGCCATCTCTACTTTTCACATCGCAAGATCTACAAACCTCAGGAATAAATCCGAAAGGCCTCAACAATTCCCCCTTTACTTTGGTGGTCGTGATTCACCTATACATTTCAACCACCAGTCTCTCACTCTGACGATATAGAAAAAAAACATTTTGGAGTGACTGTCTTGCGTCATGTTGAAAATGTTGTGAGAAACATGTGAGTAAAAAAAATTCACCTGCTGCAGGATGTAATTCTCCGTGAGTGGTATTCCAGCCTTGTAGCAGATCCTGTTCAGGTCCCAGGTCCTGCAAATAATCTCAGTCTCAATGGTGGAAAGTATACCGTGTGAGGTTTTGGAAAGGAGGCCTGACCTCCACTAACCTCCATCCATTCACGTACAAATACAGGCATCCATACCCCACCCCTCTCCTCCCCGCACTCTATCATGAGCATTTCTCTGTCCCCCTTACAAATCCGCCCCATTCGCATACTCTCTACCATAAATCGACGAATGATTTTGTGGCTCCATTTATTTTGACAAGTTCCACTCGACATAATGTTATGAAAATGACAAATCTTCTCCACTCACTTCCTTCTACCATCATTTATCCTTGCCTCACTCCACCTTATGGATTTATTTTGGCCAAAACTGGTTCCCAGATCTATGCCCCCAACACAATTGCTGTGAATTCAAATTCTCTACTCAGCAAAAAACCAAATAAATCAAAAAGTCACATTTTCCCAACCGTTCGGCTTACCTGCCAAACAGTCGGACGGTCACGCGGCTCGCGGCCTGCGCCGAACGTAGGTGTTGGGATAAGGCCTCGGCCGTCAGGACTCCAGCGGCATCTCTTTTCTCAGGACGCGGGGTTTGGATGAGGGCTTGGAAGCTTAGCTGCCCGTCCGGGCCGAGCTTGCTCTGGGTGTAAGCAATCTCTTCGCTGAGCCGACCACCCGCTGCGGGTAAACGATGCGGTAGTCTGGTTAATGGCCCACATCGCTTTAATGCATCGGGCATAGCAACCGATACGGTTGTGCAGGGTGAGGATCGCACAACTGATTGCATTGCAAGGATTGTGTGAGCTCATTGGAATATTACATTTTTTTTTTTTCTAGAGAATTTTTTTTGTTTTTACAAATAAACGATACGAGTGTAATGCGACAATACATCAAAAAAGACACTGCAATGTGTAAAAGGCTTTCCCTCCATCATTTGAACGTTTTGTTATACACTCAACCAGTCTACATCAACTAGGAGTGGGTACATTTCTGGTATTGCCAACTATCGAAATGATCCCTGAGAGCACGGCCTTGGAATAGATGACTACTGATGCGTTTGTGGGTTGCGCAGATATTGAGACTGACACAATGTTCAGCATGAAAACAACTAACTGATGGAGATAAGCTTATAGAAATTGCTCGGCCTAAATGGCGTTCCCACCTGAGCACACAACTTACGATGCTGGGGTCCCGGGTTCATATCCCGCAAACTTATCCGTTCTCTACTATTCTCCTTGTATTTCATGTAAATATACATATTGTGTATGTGCAAGCTCCTTGAAGAGTCTTAGATCACTTTAAAAGTAAAAAAAAAAAAAAAAAATTATCACCGCACAAAGGCCCAGGTGCAAATTAGGAGAAAATTCCAAGGAAAATTATGGGTATAGGAGTCAAGGGCAGAAGGTTCAGGTGGCGTTAGGCCGAGGTTTGCCTCGGTGCGTGCTGCTGTGGGTGTGTGCAGGATTAGCTGGATTACTAGGAAACCCCACTGGGTCACAGGAAGTCTCCCACTGTGCATGGCACTCAACATAATTTTTCTTCTTCTTCTTCAACTTCTACTTCTCCACCTCTTTGCACCACCCTTTGCTAATTTTCTTATTTTGCCTCCAGGTAATAACCCTACATCCTGACTGTGAAGAAACTGTGATGAGCCGCCCTTTTGGGTGAAGGTCTTGGCCTCCGATGCTTCCTTTCCACTCTACCAGCAAGCTGCTTTTTTTTTCCCCCTTCTATTCCTCTCACAACAGCTCTACTCTCATTTCCCAACTCACTCACCTCAAAGAAACACCCACCTCTTCCCATTGGCTCACCCCCTCCCTTATTCCCCCCACAATCATCCCCTCGCGATTCCATTCACGCATGTGGCAGCACACAAGGGCGAAATTTGTCACAATATGTTGCTTTCAATTCAGCCAATCAGTCATTAGGCTGTGGAGGACAGCTTCGTGGATGTCCGGATTGCTCGGCTCTGCCTGCGAGAATGGAGGCTCATTTTACATTCTGTTTTCCTACTTTTGCTCGCTCTTCAGCTGGGAGTCCCCCTCCATCTTACAATGCAAGACCTGCACCTTGCAGTGACGACCCCTTTTTGTTCATTCTGCCCAATTTTCTTCCCACCATCCGACTGAGATTGCACAAAATAACCACAACATTCACTTTCACTAAACTGCACAGCAACTTCGTACTGTAAACTTCAAATAAAGTTTGTCAAGAACCAGAGCTCCCCCCCTCACCCCCCCAATCTCCATCCTAACCCCCCTCAGCAAACTAAATGAGCGTGCGTGTAATTTCCCAACAATTATTTTCTTCCTCTTGATTTTCTCTTTGAATGTGCGAAATAATAATTGGTCTGGATGAGAGTGGCAGCAAAATATGAAATACGCGCGAGAGTTTATGCTTCTGCGAGAACACCTTCTTAGCAGGTTCCTATGTTTAGGAGGTATTACAGATACCTCCTAAACAGGTATTACAGTTTAGGAGGTGAAACAGGTACTAGAGTATGCATCAAAGAGAGAAACAGAGACGTCTCACAAATTATTAATTGTTTTATGCGTAAAAAAATACTATCTGGAGAGTGAGGTAGGCCGCAGGCCTTTAACCGAGAGCATTACAGTTACGCTGCACTGGGTATAGGCAACTGGCCTTTGGCCGAAGCATTAGAATTAAGCTGCAATGCATAGGCCATAGGCCTTTGGCTGGGGCATTAGAATTAAGCTGCGCTGGATAGGCCACAGGTCTTTGGCTGAGGCATTAGAATTAAGCTGACAATGTAGCTTCTGAGAAGCCAATGGGCATTGTGTGTAAGGCCGCACAAAAGCGCTGGGTTGGGGGAGGGGACGGGTGGACAGCAGCAAGCAAGTCGTGACCAACAGAAAACTTCAAAAACAGCAAACATACATTGAGCTTGTCTATAGTAGAACTTTTGAAAAGTTTATCTCATAACAAAATTCAGATTATATATGTCACTTGCATGGCAGATGAGTACCAGTGAAGCATAAAGTGTAAGAATATCTCCAGGACTGCTGGGAAATGGCATGGGACACTTTGCCGAAAAGCTTTTATTAGGGATGTCTCATGCATCCATCGCATTGGTGAAAGGAATTATATGCTGAAGATTCAGGAAAATAGTGGCAAAGCTCAGGTGGAGGTGAAGGCACCACATACTGCAAGTGAAGAAAATCCAAATGATTATTCACAAAAATGGAAGGATGACACTTGTGTATTCCAGACGTTGGCTTCCAGCATTTTTGACTGTATCATTTAACATTGGCTTGGCTGAGTGGTGTATGCCATACACACACACACACACACACACACACACACACACACACACACACACACACACACACACACACACACACACACACACACACACACACTCCCCTGCTTTACATGTGTATGGCGAGAGCCACTCTAATTATGTTAATCGCAGTCGGGGGTTTAAGCAGAAAAAAGGGCCACATTTAGCAGGCCAGCGGCTCCTAAAGGCAGACTTGGGGAGACAGTGGAGACAGCTTGGCAGCTGAAAAGTGAGATTTTCCACGTAGTTGCCTCTGCTTTCAGTGCTCAGCTCAATGAGACAGTATGCTCGCTCCTGAGCACGTCACCAACGGTAAAAGAACCACCAATGAAGTAATGTACGTATAGTCGTATATATAATAGTATTTGGTTAATGAACATTTTAATGGTGAAGAAAATAAACTTTTCAAGTAACATTTAAATAATGTTTTAACCTCTTTTTTATATTTACTATTTTGCCACATTGTCTAAGGCTCAGTAAGGAGTACATATACATATCTCAGCAAACATGAACATTCTTTTAAAAATGAATTGCAGGGTCATTGAAGGCAACAGAAGTCGACTGTGTGTGTGTGTGTGTGTGTATGTGTGTGTGTGTGTGTGTGTGTGTGTGTTTAACCACCCACCTCACCCACACCCTCCCCCTTGCCCCCACACCCTCCTCCCCTTGCTCGTCCAGCCAAATAAACCAATATATTGTAACTAAGAAAAGCTAAACAAAGTAAGCCCCTTGCTGTTTCAAAACACTACCTGGGTTCTGGGTTTGAAACAGCAAGGGGCTTACCTTGTGTAGCTTTTCTTAGTTCCTTTGTGCAGCTTTCTTTGGTTGGAAGAGCAGGAGGGTTAATTGTAAAGATCCATATAGCCACCTGGCGATAGTTGATTAGGTGAAATCTGATTTGTTGTTCCTAAAATCGCGGTGACGTGATTGGCTGTGTGCATGTATGTATGTATGTATGTATGTATATATATATATATACACGTCTCACAAAATATTAATTGTTTTATGTGTAAAAAATACCATGTGGAGAGTGAGATAGGCCGCAGGCCTTTAACTGAGTGCATTACAGTTACGCTGCACTGCCACTGCCATTATATATACTAGGGCATTGCCCGTACTATATCTATATCTAAAATTATATCCCCCCCCTCTATTTACATGAAATGGTTTGGTCCAAAGCGAACGGCTTGCGAGTACGGTGACAATCCCCCCCCTCTATTTACATGCAATGGTTTGGTCCAAAGCGAACGGCTTCCGGAGTTTGGTAAAGAAATCGCCATCGCGTGCACAAACGCGCAGGAAAGCGAATGAATCGCAAATTCGGTTTTATTAGTTTTAAAACATAGTTTAACGCCAACATAGTTTGCAAACGTGAAATAAATGAATACGCTCTCAAATGTGCCATCCGAGGCAGAGTGTGTCCTCCACGTTCGGCACACGCGATCGTTCGCTGCTCTCTGATTGGTTGAATCGTTTTTTGGACATAGCTCGGTAAGTAATTGTCCGATTAATATGAAACCTTGAAAAGGCACATCCTCGGGTCCCCAGCAATATACCTGGCAAGTTAAAAGTATATCGGACCCGTGGTTGTCGAGAAACAGCGGTCACAGACAAACAGACGTACAAACGTACAGACAGAGATTACTGGAATTATAGATAGATATATATATATTTAATAAACAGGAATAAATTCCTGCGTGGGGCTAGTGTGAAAAAATTCTGACTCAACCCGGGACTCGAACCCACTGACCTCATCACTTACGCGGTGACAGCCCACTGAGCTATTGAGTGTTTGGGATATCCTCAGAGACTTCTCACACTAACACACACACACACACATATATATATATATATATTATACACACACACATAAACACACAACAAAATTAAATAAAACAGGCAATGGATCCAAGACGTTAAAATAGGCGTCCAGTCTGCCGACATTATTTGATGGATGTTGAAGATCCTGTGGTGCTCTTCGCAAAGAGTAGGCAAACCATCGCCGGCACACTGTCTAAATTCCAAATTACTGTCTTGACTTCCTGTGTGAGAGTGGCAACCCATCCAGGATTGCAACCCCAGCCAAAGAAACTGCTTCTGCATCACCGACGCTCTGCATAGAGCATGATTCATGATCTGATGTGAATGATCTCGACACTTTCAGTAACATTTATTGATTCACTCAACTTTGAATATGCTGCTACTTCTCTATAAACAATGGATGGAGAGTCTATGCATCTTCAAAGACTGGGTATAATCCATTGTGCCAAGTCGTTCCTCAGTAAACCTCAACTTATGATGGCCTACAAGACCTTTCTTCATAGCTCCATGGAGTACTGCTCTCCCCTATAGGCCGGTGCCTTACTTCACTCCTCTCCTGCATCCTATCAAATCCAAAACCGTCAACATCATTGACCTATCTCACAAAAAAGCGGAAGCACAGTGCATATTGCTTTCATCACATCCTCTCCATTCTCAACTTCCTCTTTTCTGGTCTTGCTCCCCCTGCTCTTTGAGACCTTCACTCGTCCTCACCTCCAGGATGGCAGCATTCTTCTATTAGCTCTCTCCTTGTGAACTTTTCAAAATCCAAGCTTACTGCTCATATCCCTTCCTATGTTCTTTGCTCCCACCTGTGGAATCAATTGCCCGAGTCAGTACGGTCCCATTCTTTCCTCCGGGGCTTCAAGGCGGCAGTAGACCACAATCACATGTCATCTTCTATCGCTCCTCATGATCTTAGTTTACCACATTAACCCCACCAATGCCCAACTCATTACCTGGAGGTTATTATGCTATATTTCCTTCACCCTCCTCTTTTCCCATTCATTCATTCACCCACTTGTTTGTGTCCAGTTATTTCCTCATTACCCTACTGTAAGTATATATAATTCTTCAAAAATCCGTCATCTTCTTCTTCCATATGTCTGTATTTTGCATTCCAAAACGACGAGGATGTAAGGAGAGACCAGTGTGCTTTGACATTAGGCAATGGACAAAAACTGCCACATTGTCTGGTTTTATAAAAGCAAATAAAAATATCTAAGTTGTAGAGAGAATATAAAAAATAGAATATTAAGTAGAGTGTCAATAAGTGAATACAGTAGTTTGATCCTGAATGGTTGCGATTGACACCATCAAAACCAAAAATAATAATAAGAAGAAGAACAACAAGAAGAACAAAATGACAAATAAGATGATGAAGAAGAGGAGGAAGAGATTTTAAAGGAAGAAGAGGAAGAAGAAACTATTGATCACTCAGCTGTCCTTCTGAAGAAGAAACCCTGTTATATACCACGTGATGGAAAGTCGAGTTAAACTGAGAATCTGACTTTAAATTCGGCCTATGGTTATAAAGGACCAGATCTGTAAAACATAATAATATGGAAGAAGAAAACTCGATGAGAGTTTACATTCATGTCTGTTCACCTTTGCTTCCGCGAATCAAACTTCACAGCGACCACAGTTTTGCCAAAAACAATGTTCACTTCAAACGTGAACTACAAAGAGTTTGTGCTCAGCTTGTACATAATTTACGCATGCACGCACACACACACGCGCACACACACACACACACACACACACACACACACACACACACACACACACACACACGCACGCACACACACACACACACACACACACACATACACCTCAAAGTACATATGCTTCACCCAATATGTTGACTATTAAGGGGAAAGATACATTGGTATTTTGCGTTTCCTCCATAAGGAGCAAGTGATACCTCAACCCGATGAGCAATGTAATCATGAAGTTTTCGAATCGCATCCTGGTGCAGATTTTGCCAGAGCAGTGTAGGCCTATCCTTCAGAATGGTCACATTGGACACTTTAGATGTAGGGCCTGGAATTTCCAATCACAATTACCAATCAATGCATGTACTCGTGTGAATTAACCCTAGATAGGTGTACCCCTGGGTACACCCATTCTTTATGGATGCGTATACCCATGGGTACACCTATCTAGGGTTAAGGTGGCAAGTCAAGTCTTGCCCACAAACCAAATTGTGGCCCAGATTATTATACTACAATGATGCCTCCGTAATTCGCCATGAAGCGCACTGCCTCGTCGTGGTGCTATGATACATTGGAGTCACGAGGCCTGCTGTTCAAGTAAATTTTTGTCGTTTGCTCTACCTTACTTCGGTGTAGTGAATGATTTGTGACTCGTGGCCACTTCTTAGAAGACTAATGGCCTGGTGATGAAACACCCAAAACCTTTCAGGCGTAAAGTGGAGGAATAATATACGGACTGCCAAAGCCATAATGATGCGGATCATCATGATGTTATCAATAAAAAGAAAATAATCACAGCCCAATTATTTTTCTGCCATAGGAATTGGCACACTGAAGCTACAGGCCAATGCAGCTCGTTAACCTAGTGAAAAAGAAAACAGGTTCTCGACCCAGATGTGAGGTCATACTAGCTGTGCCCTCCTGGGAACCTAAAGGTCAGTGGTTCAAATCCTGTTCACCTCCCATTGGGACAGATTTGACCACCCATCCAGCAAGAGGAGCAACCAGCCGAAGACTAGCGGCAACCTCTCGGGGATGATAAAGCCAGTATTTGAGATATTTTGTGCCATCATTCATGTTGTGGTGTCAACAGGAACAAAAAAAATGATTAATATCTATTTTTCTGGGAAAGCTAAGTAAGCATGGATTACGCCACAAATTGTGTGCAATACATCTTGTGTGTCACGCAGGCAAATCTCCAATTATGCACGTTTTCCTCATGGACGTCAACATTACACCCTTGCTCTCGACTGGCCCCACATGACAAAAACGTGCTCCAAACTTTAGCATCACAAGCACATGGAAGGAAAAGACTAAAGGTTCAGGCACTAGGAACGCTGCACTGCAACTTCTAAAGACAATAATATTGTATGTCACAGATGTGTAGTGAGTGGTTGGGCCTAACATGATTGAAGTGAAAAAAAAAGCAAGGTAGGCAGTTGGCATAGCCTTCAAATGTTTGGCCTAAAGACCTAGAAGAAGGCCACAGTGCATGTGAATGACCTCGTGCATAACTAGTGACCTTTGACGGTATAAGCGGTCTCGAAAGCATATACAGCCACTATAGAACACCAAACAGCAGGCCTTCCGAGTAAGGCCTCCCACATTAGGCCTGGTGATGGTGACGGTAAAAGGCCATCTTGGTCATCACCCTAGTTACGGTTTAAGAACAAGAAAGCACATTAAAACGGCAGGGTGGCCAAGAAAGAATGTCTGAGAACGACAAAATTGCATCGAGACTTGCCGGCCTGAATTTCCGGAAGCCCGAGGCAGCGGTGGGCACAGCTTGGACGTCAGGACAAGGCCACCTCGGAGGGCCACAGGCGGCCAAGTGACAAGCACACAGCGCTGCCAGACATACCAGGAGGATGATGAAAGGAGCGCCCATTATTCTAACATCTGTGAACGCTCAGTACTGTTTTCGCTGCTGCTCGCGCCTTTCACTTGCAAATGCGCAAGGTTTTTTTTTTACTATCTCTCTCTCTCTCTCTTTTTCGCTCTCCCTCTCACTCCATCTCTCCTCCCTCTCCATCCTTCTCTCTCTCTCTCTCTCTCTCTCTCTCCCTCTCTCTCTCTCTTTTTCGCTCTCCCTCTCACTCCATCTCTCCTCCCTCTCCATCCTTCTCTCTCTCTCTCTCTCTCTCTCTCTCTCTCTCTCTCTCTCTCTCTCTCTCTCTCTGTCTCTCCATCTCTCTCATTTTCTCCATCTCTCTCATCTTGGTCATCATCTCACTCTCGAGCTCTCCATCTCCATATCTCTTTCTCCCTCTCTCTACATCTCTCCTTCCTCCTCTCCATGATCTCCATCTCTCTCTCTCCCTCTCTGTTTCTCTCTCTCTCTCTCTCTCTCTCTCTCTCTGTCGCCACCTATCGGCTGTCGGTGCGCTGGGTGCAGTGTCATGGCGTCTGCTCGCTTCGTGTCGTGAGTGCTCTGTCTTGGCTGTTTGTTCCACCCCTCCTCCCCCCCATTTCGCTCCTTCGTGTGCTTGTTTCTATTTGTAAAGCTTCCCTGTGTTTCCCCTTCTATGTTGAGACGAGAGAGAGAGCCATAGAGCACACTTATTGTGCAGGTTAAGGTAATCGCCGTTTTTGGGCGGTTCCCTGTTGTTTTTTCCCCCGACTTATTTTCTTCACTTCAAACCTTTTTTTCCCGCTTATATTTCCTTAGTTTGTTTTTTTAACGCTCCCTTTCCCTAAGCTGGGAAAGTCGGAGTACATTACTAACTTCTTCTTCCCGAGCTGGGAGGACGAGGTCGAGCCTCGTGTGTCCAAACATGGCGGCTGCTCACTCGCAGCGATATGCAGCGTTTGAGCAATTATCACGTGAGCATGGCATTGCGTGTTCTCCACCCGAGGGTATTACAGTCGAAGCTATTGTTCTCACGATCGGGAACATGATCGGGTTTGATAAGGTACGTGCGGCGTCGCGTATGAACAAACGGGTTATCGTGTTTGTGTCCGATGTAGAGCACATTGCTCTCATCGTACAACAAGGTTTGTCCCTCGACTCCGGACACTTTGTTATGGTTTATCCCTTGGATACTCCTGCTCAGAAAGTGGTTATTTCAAATGCACCACCATTTCTCGATACCGATACAATCCTTGCAGCGCTGCAGCGATATGGGCAATGTGTGTCCCCATTAATAATGCTCCCTTTGGGCTGTAAGGATGAACGTGTCAGTCACGTGATGAGTTTCCGTAGGCAGGTCTTTATGGTTCTCAAAAAGGAATATCCCTCCTTGAATGTTGCTTTAAAATTCACGACAAATGGCCGCGATTATCAAGTATACATCACCACCGACACCCTAAAGTGCTTTGGTTGTGGTGCAGTGGGACATATGAAACGGTTTTGCCGCAATCAGAAGGAACAGCCTAACATGGTCGAAACGGGAAACAATGACTCGCAGATTAATGTTAACGTTTCCTGCTCGACAAATGTGCAGGATAAACCAGGTAAACAAGTGGACACGCCCCCTCCCGTTGAATCAATGGACAGCGCAAATGAGGGGTTTGTCACCGTTTCCAAAGTAAAAAAACGTAAATCGGCTGTAAGAAGTGCGTCACCTTCTGGGAAAAGGCAAATCAGTGAAAACTCCATCACTGGATTTCAATGTGAAAACAGGTTTGCCTTATTGGAGGAAAAGGACACCTCCACTAGTACAAACATCATCAAGGAAAAAGTGGATTCTAACTTTCCAATCCCAGTGAGTGTCGCTGATCCTTCAGACAGTGTCATCTCACACGAGGACGTTCATTGTGCAGCTTCCTCCTGTCAATCGCAAGAGGAGGAAAAGCACTTAAAATCTCCCCCTAAAAAAGGAATAAATGAGGAAAATAAGGGCACAGAGAGAATAAAAGAGGATAATTTAAATCCACTGGAGGAGAGTGACATCCTTGAATCGAGCATGGTGGTCATGTCACAAACATGCTTGGAGCCCCCCACCTCGCATCCCGAAGAAGTTTCAAATGTGACTCTGGCACAAAACGTTCCTGAAGAAGTTTACTTTATTGAAACTGAGCAATCATGTGATGTGCGCCAGGAAGCTGAAACACCAATTGATTCCCCATATGAGGAATCTGATGGTGAGGGTCAAGAGGAGTCCTCTCAGATTCTAAAGGCTGTAAACAGCCCTACGGATGACGAGCTTCAGGACTTTTTGAGAGATTCCTATCGGAAAAGGAACATTGAACTGAAAGATCATTTCCCTGATCTGCAGATGTTGATTTTTAAATTGAAGGAAATTGTGCACAACCCTGACACTCCAAATTTCACTGATGCTCAGAAGCACCGGCTAAGAAAAATGATCCAGAAAGCTCGGCAGGAGCTTCGTAAATGAGGTCCCCATGGGTTTTTTGATCTATTTAGTTATTTATCTTCTTTCTTTTTCCGAAAGAATGAGTGTTAGTTTTGGTAGTCTAAACATTAACGGTGGTGTTAGTTTAGAACGCAAAGTTCAGGTAAAAGATCTGACCCGGCGTTTGCACCTGGATGTCTTGTTACTGCAAGAAACGCATGGAGATCTGAATGGCCAAGCCCAATGGAGAAGGCTAATGAAAGGCCAGTGGTTCTTCAGTGATATCAATTGTCTCACTGCTGGAATTGCTTTCTTTGTCTCCTCCTCATTAACACTCACACAAGTTCAATATAATGAAATAATTCCCGGACATCTGGCTTGTCTTCAATTCACTGCCAATAATCAAATCTTTGTTTTTGTAAACATATATGCCCCCTGTAAGAATGCTGAAAGGCAAAACTTCTTTCTAAAGCTAGAGGATCTTCTGAGTACAATTGACTTAAATTGCTCTTTTATAATGAGTGGCGACTTCAACTGCACTCTTGACCCTGCGTTAGATAGAAACAGTGCGGAGCCACATCCTAGATCTGCCATACCTTTGGAGAAAATCATCAAGACGACGGGATTAATAGATGTCTGGCGTATTCAGCACCCTATGCAACGGCAGTTTACTTGGTCTAGATGTACGTCTCAGATGCACACACTAGCCAGGTTAGACAGAATTTATGTCAATACTGTAATGCTTGACAAGATATTGAAATCTGATATTGTGCCTTCTCTTTTTTCTGATCACCTGGCTGTAACCTTGTCCTTTAAGCTTGCTCTGCAGCAACATGGCAGCCCATATTGGAAGTTCAATGTCATGTTGCTGGAAAATGCTGCTTTTTGTGAAGCTTTCAAAGTGTTTTGGATTAGCCTCAAAGAAAGAAAGAATAATTTTGATAACCCGATATTGTGGTGGGACTACGCAAAGGCGCAGATCGCTGTCTTTTGCCAACAGTTTAATTACTTCTCTTCTTTCAGTGTAAAAAGGGAGAGGTTCACACTAGAAAAGGAAATAATGAAGTTGCAAACTGATGTGGCAAATAGCCCCAATAGAACAAATAATCATTTGCTTATGGAAAAGAAGACTCTACTAAACAGCCTGGTCGAATACCAAGCAAAAGGTGCAATGGTCCGTCTACGGATGGATCAGCTATATAATTTAGATGCACCGACCAAATTTTTTTTCCATTTTGATAAAAAGACTACCAATCAAAGGCAAATTGAAACCTTAAAGCTCTCAACTGGTAACACTGTGACGTCACAAGATAATATAAAGAGGGAGGTCTATAACTTCTTTTCAGACCTGTTTATGGCAAATGATGTTGACGATGGCTCAATAAGTTACTTCACATCTGACTTACCCATGCTAAGTGCTGCTCAAAGGGATCAGCTTGGCTCCTTACTTTCCTTGGAAGAGCTTACACTTTCCCTTGCTTCTTTACCTACGGGTAAATCTCCTGGGTTGGACGGCCTCCCAATAGAGTTTTATAAATCCTTTTGGCCCTTATTAGGCCCAGAACTATTGGAGGTCTTTAATAGTTCATTACGTTGTGGTGACTTGCCGATGAGCTGCCGTAGAGCAGTCATTAGTCTATTACCAAAGAAAGGAGACCCTCAGCTCATTGATAATTGGCGTCCAATCTCTCTCCTAACTTCAGATTATAAAATATTTTCTAAAGTTCTAGCTCGACGCATCGCCCCACTCCTAGAATCGTTGATTCAAAGTGATCAGTCTTTCTGTATCCCTAACCGACAGATACACGATAACATTTTTTTATTAAGAGATCTTTGGGATGTGTGTAAAATAAAAAATGACAATCTTGGTTTGATTGTGCTTGACCAAGAGAAGGCTTTTGACCGTGTAAGTCATGTATATCTTTTCAAGGTGCTAGAGTGTTTTGGACTTGGTCCTGTTTTTCTTTCCATGGTAAAACTGCTCTATAATGGCATTTCCTCAATACTCAGAGTAAACTCTGAGCTAACTTCACCTGTAAAGGTTGGAAGGGGTATCCGTCAGGGATGTCCTTTATCTGGTATTCTGTACTCTTTAACCATTGAGCCTCTTTTAATCAAAGTCCGCAGCATCCTAACCGGATGCAAAAATTTGCTCACAAGGCCTGTGAAAGTCTCTGCATATGCTGACGATATTTGCGCCATCGTACATAATAGTGATGAGATAAAGAAACTGGTGGATTGCTTGGACTATTATGGTTCAGCTTCTTCAGCTTTGGTAAACTGGAACAAGTGCCAGGCGATGTGGATGGGCCCATGCCAGCGCCCTATGCCTGTCCTCCCGAAACACCTCACCTGGTCCCTCAACGGAATGAAGTACCTTGGTGTTTACATCGGTGATGAAGCAACACAAGCGAAAAATTGGGAGGGTCTCGCTGACTCTCTCGAACAAAAGCTGCGGAAATGGAAAGGTTTGCTGGCTTTGCTTTCATACCGGGGACGAGTCCTGGTCATAAACAACCTAGCAGCATCTATACTGTGGCACAGAATCAAAGCCATTCCACCTCCTGAACGCTTTCTGCTGAATATACAGAAGACAATAATAAACTTCTTCTGGAGTGGAAAACATTGGCTTCGTCCAGAGATCTTGAATCTTCCCTTAGAGGAAGGTGGGCATGGTCTTGTGGACATCGTATGCAGGGCTATGGCATTTGGCATTGCCTCAATCTGGCGGCTTCTCTATGGTCCATCAGACCTAGCCTGGAGGTCCACTGCTCTCCTCCTCCTCCGTCAAGCCGGCATGCTAGACTATTCATTTGGTCTATTCCTAATGAACATGAAATGTATTGATCTGTCCTTGCTTCCACCATTTTACAATATAATTCTGAATGCTTGGCGTGTTTTCATGGTCGACCGTGATTATGTTTCCTACACCCAAGAGATGTTTTTCAGAGAGCCTCTTTTCTACAACTCTCTCTTCAAAAGAATAAGAACGGAACGCTCTTTTATTGATTATTTTGTTCAGAATGGTGTCCATCACGTTGCTGATCTAATGATTGAGACAAGGACATGGTTAAGTGCTGCAGCACTTGCAAATAAAGTTGGCATGCGGTCAAACCGCATAATATCTGCTGTGCTATGCGAAATACTTAGCGTATACCGCAAAGTTAAGGTGCACTGGGAGCAATCTCCTCGCACTGGTGATGGCCTAATTGTTTGTGAGCCAAGCCTCTGTTTCCCAAATTTAGAAGTCACCCCCACTGTAATGAATTGTGGCACAATAATAAAATATTTACCAAAAATACGTTTTGGATCTGCAGGTCTGGAAAATCGTGCAATATACCAGGCCTGTGTCAAAGCAATCCGGCCCTCCTTAGGAACTTGGCAGTCAAGGAAGTGGCACAATTGCTTGCCTACAGAATACCCCTTCCAACCTAACTGGAAAGCCTATTATCACATACTTATTCCAAAGAAAACTGCCGACCTGTCGTGGAGGCTGGCACATTGGGTATTACCCACCAATAAGCTCTTGCATGTTTTTTCTTCGGAAATATCTGAGCATTGTCCCTTCTGTGGTGCTCTTGAGACCGTGTCACATGCTTATGTTGAATGTGCGCGCTTGATTCCTTTATTTGGTTTGCTGCATGAAATGTGCATGAAGCTTTCTTTAAACTTTACTTTGAATTCTTTCATTTTTTGCTTTGTCTCAAACACACACCAAATAGAAGTGGCCCTAGCGAACTTTCTCGTTGCCATGGCAAAGAAAGCAATATATCGCACGAGGAAAATGCAAATTGAAAATCCTACAAGATGTACAGATAACCTCCCGGCCTGTTTTAAAGGACTTGTTTTTGCCCGGATTAAAACAGAATTTTGTTTCTATACATATATGGATAAAGTATTGATCTTCAAAAGTATATGGGCATTGAATAATGCACTTTGCTCTGTGCAAAATGGTGTGCTGATCACAGATTGATCACTCCTCAAGCACGATATGATTTCTTTGTGAGGAGCAAAACACTTTATTATTTTTTTCCTGTTCCCTTTCTTGATGTACTAATGGTCTTCATGTAAATGTTCCCTTTTAAATGGTTTTGCTTGTTTTTTTACCTCTGATTTGTGAAATGCTTTGTGAAATGGTTGTATTTATACGTTTTACAAAATATACTTTTTGATATTTTTGTAATAAAAGGATGTAAAAGTCAAAGTCTTTCTTTCTCTCTCTCTCTCTCTCTCTCTCTCTCATTCATCTTGGTCATCATCTCACTCTCGAGCTCTCCATATCTCTCTCTCCCTCTCTCCTTCCTCATCTCCATATAATATATATATATATATATATATCTCTCTCTCTCTCTCTCTCTCTCTCTCTCTCTCTCTCTCTCTCTCTCTCTCTCTCTCTCTCTCTCTCTCTCTCTCTCATTTTTTCCATCTCTCTCATCTTGGTCATCATCTCACTCTCAAACTCTCCATCTCCATATCTCTCTCAACTCTCTCTCCCTCTCTCCTTCCTCCTCTCCATGATCTCCATCTCTCTCTCTCTCTCTCTCTGTTCCTCTCTCTCTCTCCCTCTCTCTTTCTCCCCACCACCCCTCTACCCCTCCCTCTTTTCAGTGCACCCACATCCTCCCCCCCATTCTTTTCTCCAATACAAGAGTGTCCTAGCCTCTTGCCGACTCTCCTCTCCTTGCCAGCGCTCTTCCAACAATAACACTGACAAAGGACATTGTGAGGCCTTCACAAGGCCGAAAATGGCTGAGGGACGTTGCAAGAGACCGAATGCTATAAATCTCACTTTGGGAGGGCAAAGAAGAAGAGGGGAGGATGGATGAACAAGGAAAAGAGCCTTCTGACCACCAGAATGGAAAGTTTCCCAGCTCGGTCCTTCAGATTACGACACTTCAAATTCACGGAGAGATTTATTAAATGACTGTTACACCACCCACACTAGCATCTTTCACTTTCACTCTCATTCTCCACAGCATCTATAATTGGCATTTTTTTTCTCAACAAATCCCCATTCAGGTACATAAACAGTATACCACAAACCACCGTGGCCCAATGGTAAATAAACTGGATTGGCATGCCAGAATTTTTTTGGTTCAAATCTGGCTAAAGGAAGTAGTCTTAAGGATATGAATTTGAAGTTTTTTGGAAACAGAGCTAATTTAAGGAGAACTCGGAGTGCCCAGCTACCCGTCGCTTTGCTGATGGATTTCATCAAGAGACACCATGTTGTACTTCACAAACATATTGCATGTCTATCTGTGAATATCAATGAGGATGTAAAATGAAGTAAAATATGAAAAATTGATCTGTTATAACATGTAGTTGTTGTTGATGTTGTGGGGAATGTGGTTGTTGTTGTTTGTGCGCTCATTCCGTATACTATTATATATTTTTTCTATCGCTTTGAGAAGTATTACTGTATATAATTTTGTGTGCTCCTTCCATGTCCTTCTAAAGGGTTCCTGCTGTAATATAATAATAAATGTTACTGTTGGAACCGCTACATTAAGGGTGTAGTACTGGTGAAAAATTGAGAAAACTACATAGGTACCTTTGAGAGGTATCTAATTTTCAGTTTTTCTTGAAAGATATAATCTTGGCTCTCAGACCAGTTTCAACGCTTCTTTGTCATATTACATGCATATAATTTGCATAAATTAGACCGTCAATAAAAAACAAGGAAAAACAAAGAACACATTTCTACTTCTATCTTCTATGTCACCTATCATTCTTTTCACACAAAACTTGGTACATGTATTATACATGTGTTACTCTACTACCTGATGAGAGGATTTTGTGAAATTATGTCAAATGTTCACTAATTAGCTAATTATGCCAATTACCAGATAAAACTTGGTTGTCCTTCAATAAATCCACAATGGCTACTCCTATAAACAAAAGCCTTCATCATTTTAAAGTAAATGATATTCTGAATATCCTGTCCAAATTTCAGCCCAAAAGAATGATGCAAATTAAAGTTATAACAAATAATTCTACTTCCGGTTATTGAGGGGCATGTGTGATGTTAGAAAATTTGGAAATTTTTCAATAATTAGGGGTACTTCTATGACCTCTCATAGCATGATTCTTGTTTATAAGACTATAAGGAAACTGTTCAGCTAAATAAATAAATAAATTTTAAAAATCACCTGTTCGCCAGTACTACACCCTTAAGCTCCCATTCCCAAATCTTCCTCTTCAATCCCGGAAAGTGAAGCTTTAAAACCAGGCACATGTATGATTAAACGGACATTAATTTTCCTTCCAATTAAATAGATTATTAGCTTTCGAGCGGTACCATTTTTATTATTCTACAACAATATGAACGGATACGTTAAAGGTCAAAGTCTTGTTTCTTCTTCTTCAATTGGGAAAAGACAGGCTTTTAAAACAGGAATCCTATAGAATAAAAGACCACTCATTTTAGTTCCAAATAAATTGATTTTTAGCTTTCAAAACCAAGGCTTTCCAAATCGAGTAAATCAATTACTATATTAGCTTTACAACGGTACAATTGTTATTATTCTACGACACCAGGAACCCTTTAGAATGAACAGTGGCGGACACACGGATGGTTGCTTCTCCTTTTCGTAATAGATTACAATGTCGTCATCAAAACTGTCAGTAAAAAACAAACTTTCTCATTAACGACATAAAAAGGTGATATTCTACCTGCACCTCCTGGCTTGGCCAACATGTGACACCTTTGTACAATGTGGGTGACCCCTAACGCCCTTAAGAAAGCTGAAGTGGGCACTGAAATGCTACCTATGAAAAGGTGGGTCGCCCAACCAAAATCCTCCAAACTAAAGCGTCCGTAATCAACGATCAGACTCGTGTTCGGTATGCTTTGTACAATTCAAAAAATAATAATTTTTATAACGAGTACGCTACGCAAACATTCATGCACCGGTCAGTTCATCCACAACATCCAGGAAAGGATGCAGCTGCCACCGAGAGGAGCGATGGATTTCAAGGCCACGGGATCGGGTGCAAAACCCAACACAGCGATCCGAATGATAGGTGTCGGGTGTTTTTTTGTTTTTTTGGGGGATTTTTTTTGCCAGCAACCAATGTTTTTTTGCCAGTTCTCAAAAGCATAGCCACGGTTTGTGTGGCAAGGAAGAATATTCCAAGCCATTAAAGGTTGCTTTTTCAGAGCCATTTGCTCCCACGTTTAATCCCCCTATCCGCTTCTTTGAATGAATATGAATGAATGATCGTTTTAAGGCCATTTTCCCCGCTGGAGCGGGGGTTAGCCTTATTGCTATTATTGCTTATTTGCTTATTTATTTATTATATATTTATTTTATTTATTATATATTATTTATTATATATATGATATTATTTATTATATATAATATTATTTATTATATATAATTTATTTATTTATTATATTTATATTTATTTATTTATTTATATTTATTTATTATATATATATTTATTATATATATTTATTATATATATTTATTATATTATATATTATATATAATATTATAATATTATATTATTTATTATATATAATATTATTATATTTATTATATATTATTTATTATATTTATTTATTATATATTATAATATTATTTATTATTTGCTTATTTGCTATTGCTTATTGCTTATTGCTATTCCAAATTCTTTGCATGCCGCATTTAATATCATGCTCTCACGTCATCTTTAATCATGAGCCCTTTGACGGCGTGTTATTTTCCAGGTTCACTCGATGTTTTCCTAACTATTTTCCAACTGCCTTTCGGCCTAATCCAATTTGCCATCCCTATAAGGTGCCTGCGTGGAAAAGAATAACCCGTTAGCAGAGCGCAAGCCATTTATTCAAAGCGGTATCTCGTATGATACTTGAGAAATAAACATTTCGGATTGGCCTGTTTGACTTACCTAACAGAGAAGTTAACTTATGGTGTTCGGGTTACCAGTCCAAATCCCATATGCTGGGATGATGTTTCGCATTGTCCTCTAAAGACCTTGTGTTGTGTGTAAAAGGATTTCTCCTAATCTCCTTGTCCGACAAATAGTATATGATCAAGCTCCCCAATAAGCCTAAGATGACCGTCAACAAGAAAGGATAATTCACAATTGCGAATTCTTTTTTTGCTTTATGATACCTGCAAATATATTCAGTGACATGACGCATCATGCAAGTAACGGAACATTTGCATATACCTATCTCATTTGAAGGGTGGCAGGATGGCCTAAAGTTACGCACACTCGCTTCTCGGCCATCTAGCCTGGGATTGAATCCCGGCCCAGCTCTATACTGTTTCACAGGCCCTCGAACGGATGTTAAAGCGGGCGTCCCGTCTGCCGGCATTAGTTGGTGGACGTAAAAGATCTCACGGTTGGTGCCCTTCATGAAGAGTGGGTGAGCTATCGCCGGCACCAGGAACAAATTCCAAATTCCTGCCCTAACTACTGCTGCGATAGGGATAGAAAACCACCCTGCATGAGCCTTGGCCAAGAAACTGCTTCCTCAGTTACACAGATGACCATACCTACCAATACATTTTGAATGTATTTCTGATATGGAAACCATCGCAGGTTGCTACCCAAGTCTGGTCATTCGCAGCTCTTCACCGGTTCACGTTGGAAATTCATTGTGATGTCTTCCAGAGGTTGAAATCACAGAAAAACTGTCAGCAGTAGATAAGGTGGACCTGCTTCCACTCGAGCTTGCAATTCTGTACCGTGAGCTTTTCGAGGAGACCCAGATGTAACATCTCATCCCGAGAACAATGGAGTCAAAATGGCAAAGGTAGACCATCTGCGAATGGTTCACCAAAGATGTCCTCTATGGTCCTATGAACGAATGAAACAGTGCAGTCACGACGAGGACCTTCCACATGGTGCATGGTGCACCCAGTATCACAGACTGCCGTGTCGGTGCCTCGCCCATGGCAGACGCCTACAGCGCCATTGAAACCTCAGTGCAAGGCCAGAAGGCGTCTCGTAAAAACCGAGGGGGTCTTGGTGCACCAATGGACTCCTGAATGACTCTTCACATATTTATCCCCCCTTGTCTTCTGATAGATAGTGCGATCTCAGGATTGGATCCCATTTTTCTCCTTTTGCACCCTCCTTGTCTTTAAACTAATCTCCAAGAAAGTTCCATACAAACTTCAGACAATGTTAAAAAAAGAGATAAAGAAACTAAGGTCATCGCAAAAGAAAGGAAGAATATCTGCTGCTTGTAAGTTTAAATGACGTCACAGCGTGGAAGAGAACCGATAAAGACATTTCAAGTCTTGCAGATAGCAGATGTTCATTCAGCGCAGTCCTGCTCCATATATGTTAACCTCCCTCACCCCACCCACACCCTCTCAGCCCCCCTTCCACACCAACATGGTACGCAGCATGCATGGTTCCCCGTCCCTTCTTCATTCCACCTCCCATAGTCTAACTCATGGTTATTAACGTGACTTCCACAGGTTTTGTTTCAACACGTGCTCCACTCCACCGGGTCCATCGCAAGCAGCCGGCCATGGTGCAGTGACCCTTTTGAGTCTACTAGACCTTCCGATTCACGAGGGGGAAAAAAGGTTAATGGAATCATTTTTGGGGCGGTCCCTCCATTTATGGATCATCATGCACCCCCGTTATATATTCACAACAGACCCCGCGGTTTAACCCGTACCCTGCACGAGGCATGTATTTAATCATCTAACACGTCACAGCGTGCTCCCTATGAACAACGGTAAACTCGCTCGCTCTTCATGTCCTGTGCTCCTTTTGTGCTCCCTTCGGACTCGGCCTCTCCCCGCCAGCCCCGGCACTGCCCGCCTTGGCAGCCATAAGGACCACACACGGCGCGGGGAAAAAGGTACGGGGAGGGAGTGAGTGACGGGAGAGGGCGTGGCCTAGCAGTATAGGGGGCGTGGCACAGCGGCGGAGGAGGCGTGGCGTCGCTTCCCCGATAACTCGAGTCCCTCCCACCCCTTCCCAAGATCCTTGCAGGGATCGCAGCGAAGAAAGTCCAACGAGACGTGGTCGATACGCAAAAAATACTCGGCACGAATACCGAAAGATTTAAACCCGTTCGGACACGTGGGAACGGGGACGCTCAGCACGCGTCGGCCGACGTTCCTCCATCACGGGTCCATATATACTGTTGTTACGTTGATGTAAAGCGATAACCAGAACCACTTAGGCAATGGTCGATGGTCTTCAGAGCAAATGATACAAACACCACCAACCGGACAAGCGTGCCGTGTAGTGCTCAGAGATACCACTCACCCTGCACCCAGAGCACTTCCAAGTCGGTCTGCAAGCGGGCGAGGCGTAGACCCGCGGCCAATGCCCCAAGAGCCAAAACGCCTCCCAAGAGCACCTTGCCTGGGTTCTGGTGAATGCGACATCCAAGCACGAAGAGCCAGTCCTCGAGGTGCGCCCGGAGTCGCCGCGCGGCCCCATTTCCCACACCTCGAGCCTGTCAGACATTGAGACCAAAAGTTTTTTTTTAAAACAATGAAGGTTCATCAATAAATCCGAATGATACGAGATTTAGTGAATATTTACATCTGGGTGGACGAGACTTAGAGACCCACAAAGGGTATATACATCGACTCCCGAAGATCTGTTAAACTTGGCTGGAGGACCTACCCTGGCGAGGTGCGACGCCTCCGTGCTCTCACCAACCGGCAGCCCTGGAGGCATTTTGCGGGGCGAGCGGGAAGCCCGGGGCGCTGCGCTCCAAGCGCCCTCAGTCCCATTCACGTTGCCCGACGGCGATGAGAAAAGTGAGGAAGTGAGAGTGAGGAAAGTCGCTGCAAAATGGGGAATCCCCCTACGCGGGCCGGCGGGCAGCCCTATGGCCGGGCATCCTGCACGCACGGAGGGAACGGAGCTCACAATGTGCCGGAACGAGCAGAGCCTTCATTTGGCGGACGAGTTTAAACCCGGTGGAGTTTCCCTCCTCCCCGCGGGGCACCCCTCCCTCCCTCCTCCCCGCAAGATAACGCCCCCATTTCCTACCTTGCTCCGATCGCGGTGCGCACTCTCTCTGCACCCCGTCTGTTCTCGTCTCTATATGTCCCTCTCACACACACCAGCGCAGCGCTCACAACCTCGACGAGAGCACCTCCACACGACCATGACCACCTTTTTCCTCCTCCTCCTCATTTCCTATTGGCCGATGGGAGAGCAAATGACTCGCCAAACACGGCTCATTATTGCCGGCCGGGCCACCCACGTCGCAAGCCGAGCCTTCGCGGAGCGTGGGTGGCCCCGGGGAGGGTGGTGGAGGGAGGCAAGGATTGGGGGAAATGAGGATTTTGGTGTTTGAGTAAAAGGGTGGAGGTTGGGGGAGAATCCAGTGGAAATGTTACGGAAATTCGTCTCTACACGTAGCCTACTCGAGACGCCTCCAAATGACCGTTTTCCATCATCTCTCAAATTGCGATGTTTGCGCCTCGTGCTCCCCGGACCCCGCATCCCCCACGTGCTCTTCCAGTTGGAGCCTCGCAAGCAACGCCGCCCCCTATCGGTCAACGCAGGACCTACGCCGTTTGGAGTGGCACATGGTGACCACACAGCTTCCCATCGTTCGGTGGTTGGAATAACAACGTACAACCTGTATTATCATCACAATGCAACACGACTACCTCCGTCAGATGTTTAAACGTATTACGTACCATCTCTCGAACCCAACAGGAAATCTTTCAAGTTGTACATTACTACCGCGATCCATTGTCCCCATGATGACAACTCTACATTTACTGATGATTAGAAACACTAGCACCGACGACATGGACCAGGAATACTAAATCCTCCATTATAGATGTGCAATATGGAGCAGGATTACCAAAAAATCCATTCGATGTACAATATGGAGCAGGAATACCAAATCCTACTTTCGATGTACAATATGGAGCAGGAATATCAAAGCATCCATTAGAAGTACAATGGAGCAGGAATACCAAATCATCCCTTATATGTACAATATGGAGCAGGAATACCAAATCAACCCTTATATGTACAATATGGAGCAGGAATACCAAAACATCCATTAGATGTACAATATGGAGCAGGAATTAAAAAAAATAATCCATTAGATGTACAATATGGAGCAGGAATACCAAATCCTACTTTAGATGTACAATATTGAGCAGGAATACCAAAACATCCATTATATGTACAATATGGAGCAGATCATCACTTAGATGTACAATATGGATCAGGAATAACAAATTATCCATTAGATGTACAATATTGAGCAGGAATACCAAAACATCCATTATATGTACAATATGGAGCAGATCATCACTTAGATGTACAATATGGATCAGGAATACCAAAACATCCATTAGATGTACAATATGGAGCAGGAATATAAAAAAAATCCATTAGATGCACAATATGGAGCAGGAATACCAAATCCTACTTTAGATGTACAATATTGAGCAGGAATACCAAAACATCCATTATATGTACAATATGGAGCAGATCATCACTTAGATGTACAATATGGATCAGGAATACCAAAATCATCCCTTAGATGTACAATATGGAGCAGGAATACCAAATCATCCCTTAGATGTACAATATGGAGCAGGAATACCAAAATCATCCCTTAGATGTACAATATGGAGCAGGAGTACCAAATCATCCCTTATATGTACAATATGGAGCAGGAATACCAAAACATCCATTAGATGTACAATATGGAGCAGGAATAAAAAAAAATCCATTAGATGTACAATATGGAGCAGGAATACCAAATCCTACTTTAGATGTACAATGTTGAACGGGAATACCAAAACATCCATTATATGTACAATATGGAGCAGGAATACCAAATCATCACTTAGATGTACAATATGGAGCAGGAATACCAAAACATCCATTAGATGTACAATATGGAGCAGGAATACCAAAATATCCATTAGATGTACAATATGGAGCAGCAAGACCAAAAAATCCATTAGATGTACAATATGGAACAGGAATACCAAATCATCCATGAGATGTATAATATGGAGCAGGAACACCAAATCATCCCTTATCTTAGATGTACAATATGGAGCAGGAATACCAAATCCTACTTTAGATGTACAATATGGAGCAGGAATACCAAATCCTACTTTAGATGTACAGTACGGAGGAGGAACACCAAATGATCCATTATATGTACAATATGGAGCAGGAATACCACCAAATCATCCCTTAGATGTACAATATGGAGCAGGAATACCACCAAATCATCCCTTAGATGTACAATATGGAGCAGGAATACCAAATCATCCCTTAGATGTACAATATGGAGCAGGAATACCAAATCATCCCTTAGATGTACAATATGGAGCAGGAATACCAAAATCATCCCTTCGATGTACAATATGGAGCAGGAATACCACCAGATCATCCCTTAGATGTACAATATGGAGCAGGAATACCACGAAATCATCCCTTAGGTGTACAATATTGAGCAGGAATACCAAATCATCCCTTAGATGTACAATATGGAGCAGGAATACCAAATCATCCCTTAGATGTACAATATGGAGCAGGAATACCACGAAATCATCCCTTAGATGTACAATATTGAGCAGGAATACCAAATCATCCCTTAGATGTACAATATGGAGCAGGAATACCACCAGATCATCCCTTAGATGTACAATATGGAGCAGGAATACCACGAAATCATCCCTTAGATGTACAATATTGAGCAGGAATACCAAATCATCCCTTAGATGTACACGGGTACGTTTGACCCAATACTGTACAGTATACACACAACATTACCATATATTATGGGCTTCAGGTAGCATGCAAATACGACGACTACTACTACTCTACTGACCCCAATTATTTCAACCTTCTTGCTGGAGTTGGCCAGGAATTTTTTTTATCCAAAGTCTTTCACGAACCAGCTGACCAGGCCTGACGTTCGAGTCGAGGTGATTTGGGCAGGGATTTGTGGCTCGTTCAGGATAGCGGCGATAACTCGCCTACTCTTCGCGAAAGACACCGTGGGATATGTTCAGTTCACCAACGAATGCTAGAAGATTGGACACCCGGCTTAACATGCATCCGGGGGACAGTGCTCCAACAGATTTTAACTTGGTCGCGGAATCCAACCCACCTGGCAACCTTAAGGGTACTCGGTTCGAACGCTGGATGCCAACAGCAGATACTTTCCACAAGATACGTTGTGGATGGGACAGCCGGCTTAAACGAGATGCCAGTCTTCGTCAAGGCTAAAGTTGCTCCGATGCAGATACGCGGATTCCAATGGGATCAATGAGGAATGGATGTTACATTTCATCATGATGTTTTTATTATTGCAAATTATATTTTACCCTCATTGGAGACGACTAAGGTGCTGACAGGATGGCATCTAGGTATGCACACTCACCTCTGAGCTATTTTGAATCTGAAGCAGCAAAAAACTGTCATCCCAGTGATTCCCAGGCAGCGTGATTTGTCAATGTGTCCCTCGGATGGACGTTAAACGGGGCATCCCATCCCTGCTGCCGGTATGTTTTAGTCATGTCAGTCTTTTGGGACTGTCACTGGTAACAGGTAACCCAGTGCTACCTGCTGCATGGTCGGGGCGACTAAACCGACACCCCTCACTGGCTTTACTAGTGAGTAAGGTGACTGTAACACCCTAGCAGGACCAAAAATAACACCTGACAATGGGGGGGGGGGGGGGGGGGGGGGGGGGTGTCACAACACCAGGCAATGGGCAGCTGAGCTCCCTTAAGGAGCCGATGGCCATCCAGCATGGAGTTGGTGTCACCTAGAGTCCCTGTATATAGAGAGTTGTGTCAACTCAAATTTGGACGCCATTTTGTGTCTATGTGTGTCGGATTAGATATACATGTACATTCGCGATATGGGGTGATATATTCTAAACCTGCTAAAAAAATTTTTTACTACACATATTTAGTCTTATTATTACATACAGGTGATATTTGTTTTGTCAAAAACTCAGCTATTGCCGTGAAAAAGAGCTGTGTGGTGATATTAAAAGTGGCATGGCAATGCATATTACAAGCCAACACTGCATATAAGAGCTAACATTATAAGTAAGACAAACCAATGCTGTCGTTCTCTGAATTTTAATAACTTTTAGAAAGGAGTGTGGGCATATCCAATATTTTTTAAAGGGTGCCGAGAGCAATTCCGGTGTAGGACTTCCAGCCGACATATAGTCTAACACACTTAAAACAAATTCTGTACGTGGTATTGCCATATTTCTATAGTGTACAACTTTAGTTTTATCGACATTTATATTCAATTTCCATTGTAATGATTTAACAAGCTGCAAGTCAGCTTCTGTCTCTGACATAAGGAAAACGTCATCGGCATCTAGTAAGATTGAAACGTTCATTTATTACTACACCCTTGCCCAGAACTCTGATGGATATTGCCTGATCGATTAATGTTTCATAGCTGGCGACTTAATTAATACTTAATTTTCGACTGCGCCAAGCCGTAATTAAACAGAGAAAAAACTTTTAAAAATACCTGCAGTGTGCACGGTTCGTCTAGTCGAACAGATATGGAAAAGCACAGATAAGACGTCGTATTCACCATAACTTGTTTAATTTCCCAAAAATGTCCCAAATTTGTCTTCTGACTTTATCACTTGGAAATCTATACATCTTATATTTCCCAGATTGGTTTGAACAACCAAAAGCAGAACAACCAGTCATTTTGTTTGGCAATAAACAACATTCCCGTACCAAGCTGACGTTCACGCACGGTGAAGTTAGACACAAAATGGCGCCACGAAATCACGTGACCAGAAATCTCGGGTCAGCGCATGGCGCAACTCTCTTTATACAGGGACTCTAGTGTCACCTAAAAAAAAAACACCCAAAGAGGGGAGAAAAATTTTTATTTTCGCCTGGCCGAGGTAACCCCTCTTGCACAGTGGTCCTGTGAAGAGGTTTCCTTGTTTCAGGACTAGGTGAGGGTTTTCCAGTTTTTCTTTTTCTCAGGAGCCCTGCACATTTCTATATTTATTTTTTTCCGTATGCAAGATCGAGGCTCGTGAAAGAGCTAACATTAATCACACAAAAAGTCAAACCGACACATAAAACACAAAATAAGGGGAGCGGTAGACAAGATGGGGGGAGAGAGGGGGAAGGACACAAAACAACATTTGAGAGTAGGGACATCGAGAGATCTGTAGGAGGGAGAGGGCTTGGGGGGAGGTGGGAGAGGTATAAAACATATGGACACTGCAAGGACTTCCAGAAAAGAAGTTGGAATTTCAAAAAAGTGGATCTGGGGTGAATTAGCAGGGGTAGAAAAGATCAAGGCTTTGGATGGGGGAAGATAAGAGATGGTGGTCCATCTTGTGGCTCTCAGCCTTGTTTGGGGCAAATAATAAAAAAAAAAAATTGTCGGTTAAAGATCCCATGGCGTCCTTCACGAAGACGAGGTGAGCTACTGTATTGCTGACACCCTGAACAAATTCAAAATTTGAACAAAGTCAAACATCAGGCCCGGCTTGCTGGTTTGTGAAAAACTTGGGGGAAAAATCTCCTACCCATCCTCTGGCCAGCCCCACAAGACGTGTGAATAATTGTTGCCTTCAAAGAAACAAGACTAAGTATCCAACTTAGACCTAGAGGGTTGGTGGGGGTAGTTTATGCGAATATTGCTTCGGGTTAGCTTTAATGAGGTACTAGCAAGGGGTACGTAACAATACAATGCCCGGTGCTGTTCTAATCCTGTTACAGTTGAAATACAACAATACAAGAGCTAGACAACGAAGCATCAGACACAAATACCTCGGGGCCACCAAATATGCCACAAACAGATGTGCAAAACAATTATTAAAGGACACCTACATAGAACGAGAGTGATCCTGAAAACATACCTTTCTCCAAGGAACAAAATCAAGGCGCTAAACCAACTCGCAATTCCAGTATTCCATTACAGCTGCGGAATAATAAACCGGCTATAATCAGAAATCAATAAACTGGGTATCAAAACAAGGAAACTCCTCACCGTCCACAAAATGTTTTACAAAAATCAATGCATCCTGTGAATGTACCTGCCCAGATGAGAAGGAGATAGCAGCATAATGGAGGTCAACCGATTATAGGATTGGCCGAATATATAAAAAGTACAACGCACTTCTTCCGAGTCCAATTTGTAAGCAAACACGAAGACAACTAACCAGAGAAGGTATCCCAAACCCACCTGGCAAAGTATTTCCAAAGGGAATGGAAGATGTCACACAAGAAACCGAAACCTCCGCCAGGCTGAACAGTTTATGTCTTGTATCCCACTGATAGTCCGGATCTGGATTCAGACCTGAACCAAAATTTAATTGGCTTGTTCTTGTCACCAAACCAACCCATCCACCAAGTTTAGTCATAACTCATCCACGACTTTTTTAATATCATGTTATTTATCACTTTTCACCCGATCTCTCAATGGTGAAGAATCACTTAAAAATTAAATAATTCTCGTATCCGAAGCCATAATCAGATCTTGACCAAAATTGAATCGATTAGTCCTTGTCACACACCCAACCGGTCCACCAAGTTTCGTCCACATCCGCCCATAACTTTTTGAGATATCGTGCTATATATCGGTTTTAGCCCTATCACTCAATGGTGAAGAATCACTTAGAAAATTCTACTAGCCAGATCCGAATCCGGATCTTCACCAAAATCTAATCATTTCGTCCTTGTCACATACGCTACCCCGCTGCCAAATGTCGTCCGAATCCATCCACAACTTTTTGAGATGTCTTGTTCACAGACAAACAGACAAATGAAAAATCGGTCAGAGACCGAGGACTTGCCGGAATATCCTTTTTTTTATCGGCCATTTTGGACAAATATGGCGGCCGAACCACGTGACCGATGACATCATCATTATTTGCTTTCTAAACTAATTTATTCCTTGATGATGCTCAAGAAATTTCATCTTGATCGGATGAAGTTTTGTACTTGTCGAATTATGACGTCATAATGGAGGCACCTATGACATCATCATTCACATATTTTATTCCCCATGGAGAGTTCCTTACAATGAGCCATGTCTCAATTTTTTCTATTCAGCACTTTCGGAGATATAGAGGTGCAAAGTTTTCCATTTTGCCAAGATGGCGGCCGAACCACGTGACCGATGACATCATCATTAACAAATTTTATTCCCCATGGAGAGTTCTTTACAATGAGCCATGTCTCAATTTTTTCTATTCAGCACTTTCGGAGATATAGAGGTGCAAAGTTTTTCGGTTTTTCCAAGATGGCGGCCAAACCACGTGACCGAACCACGTGGATAAGAGTTTGGTAAGAGCTTGGTATGAGTTTGGTAAGGATTTGGATAGGAGTTTGATAAGAGCTTAATAATAGTTGGATAAGAGTTTGGTAAGAGCTTGATCAATTGGGCACAGTCTACTCCAGGCAAGACAAATATGTCTGTAAAGTTTGGCGATTCTACGTGCAACGGTGTAGACGTAGTACTGCGAACAAACAGACAAACAGACAGAGACAAACCAAACAATCAACATACTTGCCGGAATCTTTTCCGGCAAGTAACAAACAGACAGGGGTGATAACATAACCTCCATCCACATTCGGTGGCAGAGGTAATAAATAAAAAAATAAAAGGAAATATCAACAGATTTAAACCAACAATTGAAAAATGATAAAAGAGCAGCAAGGTATAAAAAGAGTTGGACAGATTGGGAGTAGACAAAGAAGGCTCTTTGGAATGGCTAAGAAGAGGTCAGCTTAACTGGGATGGAGAACAAATCATTATAAATGTCCAAGACCAAGGACACTACACGAATGGCTTTAATAAAATGGTGGGACTCAGTCATTCAGACAAGTGTAGGTCCTGCAAGGTGGAAAGAGAAAGTATGAATCACCTAGCTCCTATCAGGATGTAAAAAAATGCATGTCAGAACAGTTGTACACTCAAAGGTACAACAAAGTATGTCGATAAATCCACTGGCAGACCTGCAAAAGTCTCAATATCCCAGTTCCAGAAAACTCGTGGAAACATGAACCAAAAGCAATCACTGAAAACAAGGAAATAATGTTCACGTACAACCTAATGATCCCAAACGTGAACAAACAAAACAAGAAGACGTCATGCGCAGCACGATACTTGCAAAATCCCCCCCCCCCCCCCCCAAAAAAAAGTTTTCCATTGATACAGCAAATTGTCCATTTCATGAAGATTAAAATTTACAATGTTGATCAAAGCTCGGGTCAACAGGATGAAAAGTGACGTCTTTCAGATAAATAATGATTTTGGAAGGTAGACCTTGAGTTGACCTTTGACCTCAAAAATAGTTAGTTTCCCTATTTAGAGACTCAATGTGCCAAATGCTGTTCAATTATCAAGTCAATTGGATGAAAATTAAGGATATTAAAAACTTGGCCTATGTTGACCTCAAAAATAGATGGTGGTTGAATTCAGTGACCATATATATAAATCCTCTTTGAAGTTCAAGTCAATCAAATGAAAATTGGTGATTTTAGAAATTTGGCCTATGTTGATCTCAAGTATACTTGGTGGTTGAATTCAGTGACAAGATATGCAAGTCCTCTTCAAATTTCAAGTCAATTGGATGAAAATTGAGGATTTTAGAAATTTGGCCTATGTTGACCTCAAGTATACTTGGTGTTTGAATTCAGTGACCAGATATGCAAGTCCTCTTCAAATTTCAAGTCAATCAGATGAAAATTGAGGATTTTAGAAATGTGGCCCATGTTGACCTTTTTGGCCTATGTTGACCTCAAATATACTTGGTGGTTGAATTCAGTGACCAGATATGCAAGTCCTCTTCAAATTTCGAGTCAATCAGATGAAAATTGAGGATTTTAGAAATGTGGCCCATGTTGACCTTTTAGGCCTATGTTGACCTCAAATATACTTGGTGGTTGAATTCAGTGACCAGATATGCAAGTCCTCTTCAAATTTCAAGTCAATTGGATGAAAATTGAGGATTTTAGAAATTTGGCCTATGTTGACCTTTTGGCCTATGTTGACCTTTTGGCCTAAGTTCACCTAAAATATAATTTTTGGTTGAATTCAGTGACCAGGTATGCAAGTCCTCTTCAATTTTCAAGTCAATTGGATGAAAATTTAGCATTTTAGAAATTTGGCCTATGTTGACCTTTGGGCCTATGTTGACCTCAAGAATACTTGGTGGTTGAATTTAGTGACCAGATATGCAAGTCCTCTTCAAATTTCAAGTCAATCGGATGAAAATTGAGGATTTTAGAAATTTGGCCTATGTTGACCATTTGGCCTATGTTGACCTCAAAAATACTTGGTGGTTGAATTCAGTGACCAGATATGCAAGTCATCTTCAAATTTCAAGTCAATTGGATGAAAATTGAGGATTTTAGAAATTTGGCCTACGTTGACCATTTGGCCTATGTTGACCTCAAAAATACTTGGTGGTTGAATTCAGTGACCAGATATGCAAGTCCTCTTCAAATTTCAAGTCAATCGGATGAAAATTGAGGATTTTAGAAATTCAGCAAAGTTGGTGACCTTTGGCCTATGTTGACCTTTTGACCTATTGACCCCAAAAACAAAAGCTTCTTGCTTTTGACCAACTCCACCATTTGGTGAAGTTTCGTGAAGATCGGTTGAAAATTGTGACCTGTGGGCCGGTGACAAACAAACAGACAAACAGACAGAGAGAACCACAAACACAACCGACCAATATACTTGAAAAATTAGTCAGGTTCACTATGTTTTTTCGTTCAAAATCATGGTGGATTAGCAAACCTATACATTTTTGGAAACGTTATTACATGGAAAATCTGAAAATCAATGTTTACATTTGCCAATTCCGACCAATTCGATTCGACCAATTCGACCAATTCCATTCGACCAATTCGACCAATCGTTTCGATCGACCATTCGACCAATTCGATCGATTCGATTCGATTCATCGAATTCGATTCGATCGACCATTCGACCAATTCGATTTGCCAATCAATTTGACCGACCTTTGCTTGTGTGGAACGGACTGTGAAAACGATGCGGACTATATTGTCGGATACGACACACAGGACAGTGATGACGAACTCTAAATGGCATATTCTGTAATCGTGTATGTTTGATGCCATTGACTGCCTGTGTATATTTTGTCATTGACTGCCTGTGTAGATGTGAAGTTATACTGACTGCATGTGTATATATGATTTTGCTGACTGCCTGTGTATGTTTGGTGATATGAATTATTGTGACACATTTTGATGTTATTAACTGCCTGTACAAAATGATAACATGTATTTGATTATGCAACTTATCGCGAACATAAAGACAGTATTTTGCAATTCAAAACCTTTGATTCGTGTCTTACCATTCCCCATAGCACTAATTTGATACTTTCATTGGATTCCTTGTCCCTGAAAATATAGGTTTAGTATATTTTAAAAAGTTTTTAGGGTAATTAGAGGCAGAAATCGAACAAAATATGTATTTTACAGTGGCCATTTTGAAAATCCAAAATGGCCGCCATACAGGTATCTCTCCAAATGTAAACATTGATTTTTAGTTTCCTTATGCTATAACCTTTCCAAAAATGTATAGGTTTGCTAATCTACCATGATTTTGAACGAAATATAATTTATTGACATAGTGAACCTGACTAAATCTTCGATTTTGCAAGTAATAAAGCATTGCGACTGAATATAGTACTCTGGTACAAACTAGAACAATGCGACTGTTTCGCCATATGCCTTCGCAATAGTCCCACAATGGGTAATTACCTTCGTTCACTGTCCTAAAAATAAACAAGTTTGATTTAAATGCCTTCAGCTGTTTTCAAGTATCACATTTTCTCCAGCCATGACAGGTTTCACATCAATTGGTGAAAAAGTTTCAGAGAAGGGATGTTTTCTTAAATATCGGCTTTCAAGCTAATATGGCTGCCATACCACATGACATATGACCTTAAAACATACACTCTGCATATGTATGGTTAGGGGATCCTGTTTGTGAAGTTTTGTGTTGATCGGATAAGGTTCGTTTTTCTATCCAAGATGGCTGCCAAACCACGTGACCTACAACATCATCATTTTCAAACTATATGCAGCAATGGTGCTAGATGATATTTGTAAAAATTCGCATCGATAGGGTAAGCGGTTTCAGAGATATAATTATTTAATATTTTCCTTCAATCCAATATGGCTGCCACACCATGTGACCAATGATATTTTTTTGATAATCTTTTAATCGCCATGCATAGGCAATGTCACACGTAAAGTTTCGAGTCAATCGATTTGGTGGTTTGGGAGAAGTTGCTTTTTTAAGGTTTTCGGTTAAATCCAATATGGCTGCCAAACCATGTGACCTATGATGTCATAAATTTAATATTTCAATACAAATGGGTCATAGATCATGTGCATGCAATTTCAGATTTTTAGGACAAGGAATTAAATTAAAACATTTTTGGCTGGTATACCACAGCACCTATGATGTCATCATTATCAAGCTTTTGTTCCCCATTGGGAGTACTTGACAATGCGCCAAGTTTCAAATTTCTATATTCAGTGGTTTCCGAGAAACAATTTTTTCGAATTATTTGCGTTTGATCCAAGTTGGCTGCCATACCACGTGACCTATGACGTCAGAATTATCATAAAATCATTCTGCATGGGTGTCACTCCTACCCTGAAAGTTTCGTCTCAATTGGACATGTGGTTGCTGAGAAAAACGAGGTTTAGCCCGTACGGACAGGCGGACAACCCGAAAACATAATGCCTCCAGCCACCTTTGGGGCGGAGGAATAAAAAGAAAAGCGGGCTTTGCTAATTGAGGTGTCAGTTCCCAGCAATTTTGACCTTCACAATGAAGAAAATGACCAAATACCAAGATCTCAAAAATAAAGTGAAAAGCTCCTGGAAGGTGAAGAGTGCCGAAATTGTACCAGTGATTATTGGAGAAACAGGAATGATAAAAAGAACCTTAGAGATCTTAAAAGTCATCCCTGGGAATATTACGACAAACAAACTGCAATTGGAAACTGTACGAGGCTCGATGACGATCCTCAAAAGATCCGGTGGAACAAAACTTTGAGAACAAGAAAACTTCACAAACTGGGCCATAAATCATGATCCCTAACCGGAGGTGGATACTTCAAGACCTGGGAGGATTCCGTACCACCTTCTGAAACCTACATATGGAGATAACAACCAACGGACACACAAACGGCTCTTATAGTATAGATGTCAAAATAAGAGAAGCAGAAGCAGAATAAGAGAAGCATTTTTTAACACAATGACTTAGCAACAATAAACAATTGGTCGCCTAGTGAATTGGATTTTGAACTACTGGGCGACAAGGTTGTTAATCTTTAAAGCTGTTTTTCGAAGCACAAAGTATGAAATAGATGATTGACTCGACACGAGAAGCGGTGGAGAGACTTTTTGGGGAGACCTCAGTTGCACAATTCTGTGATGAAGTCATCGGACACTTAACTTGCGGAAACATTCCTGTATCATGTGATGTTACAGATGGCACTGGAAAGATGTACCATCTGACGAAGATCTCTGTGCCTGGAACTGTTTTCAAGGATGGTGCAAGCTTACCTGCCACTGACTCCTCACAACAATGGACCTGAACGTGCTGTTTCATGTCACACTATCCCGAAGGGCTCCAAACAGTCTAGCTAGTCGAGAGAGGCCATCAACAGTCAGATGTAATTCACACTCAACAGTCCTGGGACGGCACACTTTGATCCATGACCAACAGTGGCGATTTTTTTTTTTTTTTTACAGAAGAAAGAGGTCCGTTAGTGTTCCGGACAAGGAACTCTACCACAACCGATTCTTCGTAAATAAATTATTTGCTGAAGCCAGCACTTTTTAACGATTATTCAGACAATTTGTTTCTGTATTGATCGTTCTTGGTTCTCAGTTACCCTGTAATAAATAGAAAAAAATTTTTTTTAAACTTTTCATTTTTAAACTTTTTTTTTTCCTAGTATTTATGTATCTTTTTTTTTTTAAACAAGAGTGGTGCTTCTAACAAGAATTGCATGTGTGATTACAGACTACATTTACGCCAGTACTATGAGACAGTCCTGAGAGAAAATGACAATAATAGGATCTGGTAAGGATTTTGGAAGAATTGATAAGAATTGGATAATAGTTTGCTAAGTGATAAGAGTTGGATAAGAGTTGGATAAGAGCTTGATAAGACTTGGATAAGAGTTTGGTAAGAGTTTGATAAGAGTTGGATAAGAGTTGGATAAGAGTTGGATAAGAGTTGGATAAGAGTTGGATAAGAGCTTGATAAGAGTTGGATAAGAGTTGGATAAGAGTTTGGTAAGAGTTTGATAAGAGTTGGATAAGAGTTTGGTAAGAGTTTGATCAGAGCTTGAAAGAGTTTGGTGAGGGTAAGAATATGGTAAGAGTTGGATATAAGAGTTTGAAAGAGTTTGGTGAGAATTTGGTAAAAAAAAATATGGTAAGAGTTGGATATAAGAGCTTGAAAGAGTTTGGTGAGAATTTGGTAAGAATATGGTAAGAGTTGGATATAAGAGTTTGGTAAGAGCTTGGAAAGATTGGATAAGAGTTTGGTAAGATTTTGTAAGAGTTCGATAAGAGTTTGGTAAGAGCTTGGTAAGAGTGGTAAGGGCTTAATAAGAGTTGGATAAGAGTTTGGTACAGAGTTTGATAAGAGCTTAATAAGAGTTGGATAAGAGATTGGTAAGAGCTTGATAGGAGCTTGAAAAGAGTTGGATAATAAATGGATAAGAGTTTGGTAAGAGTTTGACAAGAGCTTAATAAGAGTTGTAAGAATTTGACAAGAGAGTTTGGTAAGAATAAGAGTTTGGTAAGAATTTGATGCGAGCTTAACAAGAGTTGGATAAGAGTTTGGGAAGAATTTTGTAAGAGTTGGATCAAAGTTTGGTGAGACCTTGGTAAGAGTTTGGTAAGAATTTGGTAAGGGTTTGGATAAGAGTTTGGTAAGAATTTGGTATGAGTTTGGTAAGAATTTTGAAAAGGGTTTGGTAAGAGCTTGGTAAGAGTTGGATAAGAGTTTGGTAAGAGCTTGGTATGAGTTTGGTGAGAATTTCATAAGGATTTGGATAAGAGTTTGGTAAGAGGTTGGTAAGAGTTGGATAAGAGATTGGTGAGAATTTGGTAAGAATTTGATAAGAATTTGGTAAGAGCTTGGTCAGAGTTTGGTAAGAATTTGGTAAGGATTTGGATAAGAGTTTGTTAAGAGCTTGGAAAGAGTTGGATAAGAGTTTGGTAAGAGTTTGATTGGAGTTGGATAAGAGTTAGATAAGAGTTTGGTAAGAGTTTGATAAGAGCTTAATAAGAGTTGGATAAGAGTTTGGTAAGAGTTAGATAAGAGCTGGATAAGAGTTGGATAAGAGTTGGATAACAGTTTGGTAAGAGTTTGATAAGAGCTTAATAATAGTTGGATAAGAGTTTGGTAAGAATTTGATAAGAGCCTCATAAGGGTTGGATAAGAGTTTGGTAAGGATTTTGTAAGAGTTGGTAAGTTTTTGGTAAGAGTTTGCAAAGAGTTTCATAAGAGTTGGATAAAGTTTTGTAATAGTTTGGTAAGAGTTCGATATGAGTTGGATAAAAGTTTGGTAAGAGGTTGGTCAGAGTTTGATAAGAGTTGGATAAAGGTTTGGTAAGGGTTTGGTAAGAGCTTGAAAGAGTTTGGTGAGAATTTGGTAAGAGCTTGAAAGAGTTTGGTAAGAATTTGGTAAGAATATAATAAGAGTTAGATAAGAGCTTGGTAAGATTGGGTAAGAGTTCGGTGAGAATTTGGCAAGAATTTGGTCAAAGTTGGATAAGAGTTTGGTCAGTGCTTGGAAAGAGTTGGATAAGAGCTTGGTAAGAATTTGGCGAGAATTTGTTAATGATTTGGATAAGAGTTTGGTGAGAGCTTAATAATTATAGTTGGATAAGAGTTTGGTAAGAGCTTGGACAGAGTTGGGGAAGAGCTTGGTAAGAGTTGGATAAGGGTTTGGTAAGAGCTTGGGATGAGTTTGATAAGGATTTGGATAAGTGTTTGATAAGAGCTTAATAATAGTTGGATAAGAGTTTGGTAAGAGCTTGGTATGAGTTTGGTGAGAATTTGGTAAGGATTTGGATAAGTTTGGTAAGAGCTTGGACAGAGTTGGGTAAGAGCTTGGTAAGAGTTGGATAAGAGTTTGGTAAGAGCTTGGTATGAGTTTGGTGAGAATTTGGTAAGGATTTGGATAAGAGTTTGACAAGAGCTTGGTAAGATTTGGATAAGGGTTTGGTAAGAGCTTGGTAAGAGTTGGATAAGAATTTGGTAAGAGCTTGGTATGAGTTTGGTGAGAATTTCGTGAGGATTTGGATAAGAGTTTGGTAAGAGCTTGGTAAGAGTTGGATAAGAGTTTGGTAAGAGCTTGGTAAGAGTTGGATAAGAGTTTGGTAAGAGCTTGGTAAGAGTTGGATAAGAGTTTGGTAAGAACTTGGTAAGAGTTGGATAAGAGTTTGGTAAGAGCTTGGTATGAGTTTGGTGAGAATTTCGTAAGGATTTGGATAAGAGTTTGGTAAGAGCTTGGTGAGAGTTGGATAAGAGTTTGGTAAGAGCTTGGTAAGAGTTGGGTAAGAGTTTGGTAAGAGCTTGGTAAGAGCTTGGTAAGAGTTGGATAAGAGTTTGGTAAGAGTTGGATAAGAGTTTGGTAAGAGCTTGGTGAGAGTTCGATAAGAGTTTGGTAAGAGCTTGGTAAGAGTTGGATAAGAGTTTGGTAAGAGCTTGGTGAGAGTTCGATAAGAGTTTGGTAAGAGCTTGGTAAGAGTTGGATAAGAGTTTGGTAAGAGCTTGGTAAGAGCTTGGTAAGAGTTGGATAAGAGTTTGGTAAGAGCTTGGTAAGAGTTGGATAAGAGTTTGGTAAGAGCTTGGTAAGAGTTGGATAAGAGTTTGGTAAGAGCTTGGTATGAGTTTGGTGAGAATTTCGTAAGGATTTGGATAAGAGTTTGGTAAGAGCTTGGTAAGAGTTGGATAAGAGTTTGGTAAGAGTTTGGTAAGAGCTTGGTAAGAGTTGGATAAGAGTTTGGTAAGAGCTTGGTAAGAGTTGGATAAGAGTTTGGTAAGAGCTTGGTATGAGTTAGGTGCGAATTTGGTAAGGATTTGGATAAGAGTTTGGTAAGAGCTTGATAATATTTTGTTAAAAGAGTTTGGTAAGAGTTGGACAAGAGTTTGGTAAGAGCTTGGTAAGAGTTTGGTGAGAATTTGGTAAGGATTTAGATAAGAGTTTGGTAAGAGGTTGATAATATGTTGTTCAAAGAGTTTGGTAAGAGTGGGAGGAGGTGTACCTATGCACTATATGTAAGGATAGGTGTTGGTGTACCTGAATACCTCTGCACCATATGGGTGCCCTTTGCACCAAGTTAAGCTATGGGTGTACGTGTGTACCTCTGCACAAATATTATTACGATATGGGTCCATCTTCACACCACACGTCAGAATACATTTGCACAATTTATAGAAAAAAAACAATTACCGGTATTATAGTATGAGTGGCGGTTGGTAAGTTTGGTGCCGTACTCTCATCCACCCACCACTCATCCACCCATCCACCCACCACTTTGGCACTCTCATCCACCCACCTGCCGTACTCTCATCTGAACTCATAGATGTTACTGGGTGGGCTCACTGCATCCCTAACTGGTTATAACTAGTCGTGCTATGCTATTGGGGGAATTAATTCATGTTTGCATTAATGCATGCCAATAAACCACACATAGAGAACCTCAAGCTTGACATCAACCTCCTTGTTGAATACTGCCAACCTGTGGAGGATTACTGACTATCTCGGAGCCGGCTGGGGCTTTCAGAATTAGATTTTGCATCAATAACGGGAATAGAAAGTACGTGGGGTTGACATAAATGTTTTTGGCCTTGACCTATTTTTTAAGTTCATGACCTAATTATAGCCTTTTAAAACTTCTTTCACAAAACTCAACCAAGGTTGGTTGCGAAATTGGTGGTGGTAAGATATTCTTACCAAGTTCTCAATCAGAACGAAATTGCCCATCTCGAGATAGCATCATAGGCCTTAGCGCAAGGGTTCTCAAAAGGTGGACCGCTGGCATCATCAATTTGGACCATGGAACTAATCCTACCTAATCCCCCGTAAATTGATTTTTTTTTTTTGGATACATTTTAAGCTTGTGTAAAAGCTATAACAGATGAGGATGCAACAGAACAAAAGGAACAGTAGAAAGGAACAAAACAATCTTTCTGAAGAAAAATAAGAAACTTGTTCGATCGTGGTGAAGAAGAACACATGGTTAATTGCTGATGGGGAGATAGTGAAAGTGGAGCATTTTTAAATGATAAAAATACTTTTAAAGGAAGAATCGTTTACAAACTTTACATTCGAGGAATATTTAATTTGGGGTTATTTAGAAAAAGGGAGAAATACAGGAAGTATTTGGCGTGCACGTGCCCCGCCTAGATCCTTCCCATCTCTACCACCCATGGCCAGGGCAGTGCCTTTACCTTTACCTTTACCTACCACCACCATTTCATCAGAATGTGTAATTGAAAAAAAATTAAAAATTAGTCATTAATCGAATAATTAAATAATTAATCGATTAATTGAATAATCAATAAATCAAAAATATCCTTGATAGCCACATCACTTGGTCACTCATGTCCAAATATTAGCTTCTGAGCTCAAAAGGTGCCTGAGATATTGGCCAAATGAGAAAGAAAATAAATAAATGATTAATAATGAAAATAAATAAATAATAATCATAAAAAAATTAAATTATTAATCAATTTGGTCAGAGAACACATAAACTACCACTATTTCATCAGAATCTGTAACTTTAAAAAAACAAAAAACAATTGTCATTAATCGAATAATTAAATAATTAATCGATTAATTGATTAATTAATAAATCAAAAATAGCCTTTGCAGCCAAATCACCTGGTCATTGGCATGTCCAAATATCAGCTTCCTAACTCAAAAGGTGCCTGAGTTAATGGTCAGAAGAGAAAGGAAATTTAATCAATTAAATAAGTACTTAATTAATCGCTAATAATTAAATAACTCCTCAATTTATTGATAAATCAAAAAACAAAAAATACTGTTTTTGACAAAGGACTTGCTCACTATTGTGCCGAAATTTCAGCTTCCTAGCTCAAAGGATGGCTGAGATATCGCCCGGACAAACAAACAAACAAGCAAGTACACATACATTCAAAGTACACCGCCCCCATGCCAAATAATTAAATATCCTACAGCACGGCATTGCCGGGGCGCCTCTGGCGCCCGGCAATACCGCAGTGCAGCTCATTGAGGCTGCATTGGGAGGGAGAGGTGTACACTAATTGATTGATTAATTGTATAATTAAAAGCAATAAAAGATTATCACAAAATATTTTCATAATCAATTGGCTAATAGCAAAACTAAACCACTAGTGCTTCATCCGAAGATGTATCTTTTAGAAATGTAATTAAATAACTCATTAATAAAAAAATAAATAATTAATTGATTAATCAATAAATAATTAATCGATTAATCAATAAATAATTAATCGATGAAATGATTAATCAATAAATCAAAAATATCCTTGATAGCCACATCACTTGGTCACTGTCATGTCCAAATATTAGCTTCCCAGCTCAAAAGGTGCCTGAGATATTGGCCAAATGAGAAAGAAAATAAATAAATGATTAATAATGAAAAAAAAAAATAATAATCATGAGAAAATTAAATTATTAATCAATTCGGTCAGAGAACACATAAACTACCACCATTTCATCAGAATCTGTAACTTAAAAAAATTTTTTTTAGTCATTAATCGAATAATTAAATAATTAATCGATTAATTGATTAATTGATGAATTGATTAATTAATAAATCAAAAATAGCCTTTGCAGCCAAATCACATGGTCATTGGCATGTCCAAATATCAGCTTCCTAACTCAAAAGGTGCCTGAGTTAATGGTCAGAAGAGAAATGAAATTTAATTAATTAAATAAGTACTTAATTAATCGCTAATAATTAAATAACTCCTTAATTAATTGATTATTCAAAAAACAAAAAATACCGTTTTTGACAAAGGACTTGCTCACACGACTGTGCCAAAATTTCAGCTTCCTAGCTCAAAGGATGGCTGAGATATCGTCCGGACAAACAAACAATAAAGCAAGAAAGCAAGAAAGCAAGAAAACAAAGAAACAAGTACAAATACATTCAAAGTACACCGCCCCATGCCAAATAATTAAATATGCTGCAGCGCGGCATTGCCGGGGCGCCTCCGGCGCCCGGCAATACCGCAGTGCAGCTCATTGAGGCTGCATTGGGAGGGAGAGGTGCACACTAATTGATTGATTAATTGTATAATTAAAATCAATAAAAGATTATCACAAAATATTTTCATAATCAATTGGCTAATCGCATAACTAAACCACTAGTGCTTCATCCGAAGATGTATCTTTTAGAAATTTAATTAAATAAGTCATTTATAAAAAAATAAATAATTAATTGATTACTCAATAAATAATTAATCGATAAATCAATAAATAATTAATAGATGAAATGATTAATTAATAAATCAAAAATATCCTTGATAGCCACATCACTTGGTCACTCATGTCCAAATATTAGCTTCCCAGCTCAATAGGTGCCTGAGATATTGGCCAAATGAGAAAGAAAATAAATAAATGATTAATAATGAAAATAAATAAATAATAATCATTAAAAAATTAAATCATTAATCAATTCGGTCACAGAACACATAAACCACCACCATTTCATCAGAATCTGTAACTGAATTTTTTATTTTTTTATTTTTAGTAATTAATCGAATAATTAAATAATTAATCGATTCATCAATAAATCAAAAATATCCTTGATAGCCACATCACTTGGTCACTCATGTCCAAATATTAGCTTCTGAGCTCAAAAGGTGCCTGAGATATTGGCCAAATGAGAAAGAAAATAAATAAACGATTAATAATGAAAATAAATAAATAATAATCATAAAAAAATTAAATTATTAATCAATTCGGTCAGAGAACACATAAACCACCACCATTTCATCAGAATCTGTAACTTTAAAAAAAAAATTTTTTTGGTCATTGAATGAATGAATGATCGTTTTAAGGCCATTTTCCCCGCTAGAGCGGGGGTTAGCCTTGCGGGCCCCATGACAATCATGGTTCCCTGTTTGAGGCAATGTTTTTATGGCCGGATGCCCTTCCTGACGCCAATCATTGGTCATTAATCGAATAATTAAATAATTAATCGATTAATTGATTAATTAATAAATCAAAAATAGCCTTTGCAGCCAAATCACCTGGTCATTGGCATGTCCAAATATCAGCTTCCTAACTCAAAAGGTGCCTGAGTTAATGGTCAGAAGAGAAAGGAAATTTGATTAATTAAATAAGTACTTAATTAATCGCTAATAATTAAATAACTCCTCAATGAATTGATTAATCAAAAAACAAAAAATACAGTTTTTGACAAAGGACTTGCTCACTGTTGTCCCGAAATTTCAGCTTCCTATCTCAAAGGATGGCTGAGATATCGCCCGGACAAACAAACAAACAAACAAACAAACAAGAAAGCAAGAAAACAAACAACCAGAGTGAAAACTGAGTACTCTCTTTCAGCGTGCGTCACTGCCGAGCCCCCTTCGGTGCCCAGCAATGACGATTTGCAATGCCTGGAGATGGCATAGGAAAGGAGCGGTGTACAACAAGTACAGATACATTCAAAGTACACCGCCCCCATGCCAAATAATTAAATATCCTTCAGCGCGGCATTGCCGGGGCGCCTGAGGCGCCCGGCAATACCGCAGTGCAGCTCATAGAGGCTGCATTTGGAGGGAGAGGTGTACACGAATTGATTGATTAATTGTATAATTAAAATCAATAAAAGATTATCACAAAATATTTTCTTAATCAATTGGCTAATAGCATAACTAAACCACTCGTGCCTCATCCGAAGATGTATCTTTTAGAAATTTAATTAAATAACTCATTAATAAAAAATTAAATAATTAATTGATTAATCAATAAATAATTAATCGATGAAATGATTAATCAATAAATCAAAAATATCCTTGATAGCCACATCACTTGGTCACTGTCATGTCCAAATATTAGCTTCCCAGCTCAAAAGGTGCCTGAGATATTGGCCAAATGACAAAGAAAATAAATAAATGATTAATAATGAAAATAAATAAATAATAATCATTAAAAAATTAAATTATTAATCAACTCGGTCACAGAACACATAAACCACCACCATTTCATCAGAATCTGTAACTGAAATTGTTTTTTTTTTTTTTTAGTAATTAATCGAATAATTAAATAATTAATCGATTAATTGATTAATCAATAAATCAAAAATATCCTTGATAGCCACATCACTTGGTCACTCATGTCCAAATATTAGCTTCCGAGCTCAAATGGTGCCTGAGATATTGGCCAAATAAGAAAGAAAATAAATAAATGATTAATAATGAAAATAAATAAATAAAAATCATAAAAAAATTAAATTATTAATCAATTCGTTCAGAGAACACATAAACCATCACCATTTCATCAGAATCTGTAAGTTAAAAAAAAAAAAGTTTTAGTCATTAATCGAATAATTAAATAATTAATCGATTCATTGATTAATTGATGAATTAATAAATCAAAAATAGCCTTTGCAGCCAAATCACCTGGTCATTGGCATGTCCAAATATCAGCTTTGTAGTGAAATCGTATTAATGCTGAACCCAGGTGATGCTCGCTGCTCGCTGACACCGCTAGGGGGGCGCGGCTATAAGACCCGATGCAGCCGCTGCTCTAGGCGACTTCTCCTGTGACATGTTACATTGACTAGTAGACTCGCTAACGGTACGTACCGCATAGAATATTATGCTTGCTTCATTGAACTATATTATGGATTGACCTATGTGATGCCAAACCTTATTTCTATTGCATCCCTGTATTTGCGGAATGATGTCAAAGGTCTTAATGGAATTAAACCAACAGATGGACTAAAGTTGTGGTCTTGAATGATTTCCACAACACTTAATTCCATTAAAATCTACGGACATGGCGGGAAGCAAGATGCTGGCGGTTTCGCAATTCTGCGCTGACCCGCAAGCCCCGGATGCTGGTTTGCAACTGACTCACTGGTTGAAAACTTTGGAGAATCAGTTCGCTGACCAGGACACCGAGCCGACAGCTGCCGCGAAGCTAGCAGCGCTCCAGTCCCGAGTTGACTACAAGGTGTACAACAGTATTGCACGATGTGCGACGTACGACCTCGCTGTTGCGGAGCTCAAGCGATTGTACATAAAGCAAAAGAGCGTGATATATGCTCGGCATTTGCTGTCATCACGACGCCAGCAACCAAACGAGTCGATGGATCACTATGCCCAGGAGCTCCGGCAACTCCTGCTAGACAGCACCCAAGAGCCACGGACTCACGAGCAGGTTCAAGATGACCTTCTCCTAGACGCTTTCGTCTCCGGAGTCTCCTCTCAGGACCTCAGGCTCAAGCTCTTGGAGAAGACCGACCTGACCTTCACGGCGGCTCTAGAACAAGGAAAAGTATACACCGAAGCGCGGCTGCAGTCGAACGACTATGATCGCATGCGCCTCGTGGCAGGGACCTCGCTACACGCACGGCCGGAGAGTGCTACCGCCGAAGAACCGGGAGCGGACCCGCTCGCGGAACTCCAGGTAGCCCCGGCGGAGGATCCGGGGATCCTGACGGCTGCCGCTACGGTCAGACCCAAGGCCTTACGCGGAGCCGCATGCTACTTCTGTGGGGGTCAACGACATCCCCGGACAGTGTCCGGCTCGGGACGCAATATGCCATATGTGCTCGCAAAAGGGGCACTATGCAAAAGTGTGCCGGAAAACCGCACGCGGTTCGCGGCCGCGCGCGACCTTGAATGGGCTTATTGCAGAGCCTATGGGCCGAGCACGGAACACGGCACCTTACCCGGCTTTGATGGGCAGTGTCCCTCCTTGCGGGCCCCTGGTCGCCCAATCGACCTTGGCCGAACAGCCACAACAGTCTCATCCTCAATCGGACACGGAACGTGCGTCCTTGACTAGACTCCGGGCAACGCGAGGGACTTTGGGGCCTCGCCAAACCCCGGCGGTACGTACACGCTACGTCTCTCAAGAGCGTACAGCGTCCTCTGGGGGCGACACGCATTTGGTACAAACTACGGAGGCCCATACTCGACAAACGGCGATTTCGAATGGCAAGACTACGGAGGCCCATACTCGTCAAACTGCGATTTTGAATGGCAAGACTACGGAGGCCCATACTCGTCAAACGGCGATTTTGAATGGCAAGACAGTGGAATGCATGGGAAGGCTCTCTGACAGCTTTAACGGATGCCCCATGCACAACGAATACTCCGGCAACGACCGCAACACTGCTGATTGCATGGGAACGCTCCCTGACAACTTATACGAAACTCCCACCCTCTGACGCCCGGAAAACTGCAGCTGGCATAGGACCCACCCGCGTGGCACGACCGACTCCCTCAGGAGGTCCGGTCCCACTCACAGCAGGCTCGTCCGGCCTGGCTCAAGCCGTTATTCCCCTCATGGTCGAGGGCCATTGTGTGCGGGCCTTGGTGGATACAGGGTCTACGGATAGTTTTATCGATCAGCGACTAGTGCACAGGCATGGTTGGCGGGTCATGGGGACTACGAGACGGATCTTCATGGCTTCCCAGGGACTTCGGCTCAGCACGAAGGGGGAATGTCGATTGAAACTCGTGAAAAAGGGACGGGTTTTCCCAGATGTACACCTCATGGTCTTACCTGCTTTATGTGCTGACATTCTGTTAGGACACGATTTCCTTAAGCGACATGGACGACTGGAAATGGAGTTTGGTGGGCCAGACACGCTTGCTGTTGGTGGGACTGACACGCTTGCTGTGTGTGCCCTAGCGAAAATGGAAATCCAGCCACTTTTGCTGTTCCCCAATTTAACCTCTGACTGTACACCTGTAGTGGTAAAATCACGGCGCTACTCTCGGGCAGACATGCAATTCATTGCGGGAGAGACGGCTCAGCTCTTGAAAGACGGCATCATAGAACCCAGCCGGTCGCCGTGGCGGGCCCAGGTCTTAGTGGTGCGAAGCGACGCACACCGCAGACGCATGGTAATCGACTATTCCCAAACGATTAACCGTTTTACACAGCTGGATGCCTACCCCCTTCCGGGGATGGACGCGCTGGTGCGACAGGTGGCCCAATACTCGGTCTACAGCACTCTCGATCTCCGTAGTGCGTATCATCAGATCCCTATCTCTAGGTCAGATCGTATCTGTACCACTTTTGAGTCGGGGCAACGGTTGTACCAGTTTACTTGATTGCCTTTTGGGGTGACGAACGGGGTCTCCTGTTTCCAGAGGGCCATGGATGACCTCATTGCGAGGGAGAACTTGACCGATGTTTTCGTCTATCTAGACAATCTTACGGTTTGTGGGTACGACCAAGGGCACCACGATGCTAATCTGAAGCGCTTCCTCGAGGTCGCGCAGAGGTATCGCTAAACCATGAACGAGGCTAAGTGTCAATACTCCCTACGCAAGATAGATCTTCTGGGGTACACCGTGACCCATGGCTCAGTCGCTCCGGATAAGGAGCATCTGCGACCTCTGCTCGACATGGCCCCTCCCAGCGATCGGGCGTCCCTGAAGCGCGCTCTCGGGCTATTCGCCCATTACTCTAAGTGGGTCCAAAATTTCTCCGCGAAACTTCGCCCCCTTGTGGCCTGCGACACATTCCCTCTGCGTCCGGCCGCTTTGGCGGCCTAAAGGCCGACATCGCTAGTGCCACTGTTGCGACGATCGACGAGAGCGGATCTTTCGTCCTAGAAAGTGATGCCTCGGATCATGCTATAGCGGCGACCCTCTCCCAAGGTGGACGCCCGGTGGCTTTCTTTTCACGGACTCTTACCTCCGCTGAGAGGAGACATTCGTCCGTCGAGTCGATTCGGCGATGGCGCCCGTACTTACTCGGACGATGCTTTTAAATCATCACGGACCAACAAAGTGTTGCGTTCATGTACGACACCTTACACGCCCAGCGCATTAAGAATGAGAAAATCACTCGCTGGCGTATAGAGCTTGCCGACTTCTGCTACACTATCAAATACCACCCGGGGAAGGATAACCAGGTCGCCCACGCCTTATCGAGACCGGTTACGTGCGCGGGTATCGTCACTCTGGAGGGCCTACGCGCTTTACACGAAACTGCAGGGCATCCGGGCATGACGCGTTTCGCTCATTTTGTGCGACGTGGCAATCTACCGTACTCGATTGACGATATCCGCCGTATCTGTCGCGACTGCGCTATCTGCGCAGAAATCAAACCACGTTTCTATAACCCTCCCATGGGGATGCTGGTTAGGGCTACGAGGCCATGGGAAAGATTGGCGATGGATTTCAAGGGCCCGTTGCCGGTGTCGAGTAACTCTCGCTATCTGCTCACTATCGTCGATGAGTACTCGCGATTTCCTTTTGCTTATACATGCGTGGATATGACGGCTGCCACGGTAATGCGATGCCTGCAGAATTTGTTCTCCATGTTTGGGTACCCGGCCTACGTGCATACTGATCGGGGTGCGGTCTTTTTGTCTCAGGACGTGCGAGGCTACTTGCTCCAAAATAACGTCGCTTCTAGTTATACCACGCCGTACAGACCCCAAGCGAATGGGCAGATCGAACGCTTCAACGGGATTATATGGAGGGCCGTCATGCTCAATCTCCGGACCCTCGGCCGGGGCCTCGATAAATGGGCTTGGTCGCTACCTGCGGCGCTGAACTCGATTAGGGCTCTCCTATGTACGGCCACCAACCAGACTCCCCACGAGAGACATTTCCACCACCCGAGGAGCTCGGGGTGTATCCGGTCATTACCCAGTTGGCTCGCTGAGCCCGGGCCGGCCTATCTCAAATGGGCGGTCCGCACGAGCAAGTACGACCCCTTAGTGGACAAAGTGCAGGTACTCCAGGCTAATCCCGAGCATGCACGTGTGATGACGGCAGATGGGCGTGAGTCCACTGTCTCCGTACGCCATCTTGCCCCATGCGGGGTCACCGACCCTTATAAGGAATCTGACGAGCCAATCTATGAGACTATGGACTCTTCCGACACTTCCGTCACTGAACGTCTGCCGGCCCTCCCTTCGCCACAGCCACCCTTACCTGAAGGCTTGGCGGTACCCCCTTCGTCACCTGACTCCAGCAGCTACTCCGACGCCGGGGTCTCTGGGTTACGTGATGCCGTACCCGGGGAATTTCGGACACGTGCTGGCAGGGAAATTCGCCGTCCAGACCGGTACGGTTGGGCCGACTGATACCATAATTCCGCACCCTGTTAATGCTGACGCCTCGCTCGATTCTAGCCGCACGGCAGTGTAATTCTAACGGTGGGGAGAATGTAGTGAAATCGTATTAATGCTGAACCAAGGTGATGCTCGCTGCTCGCTGACACCGCTAGGGGGGCGCGGCTATAAGACCCGTTGCAGCCGCTGCTCCAGGCGACTTCTCCTGTGACATGTTACATTGACTAGTAGACTCGCTAACGGTACGTACCGCATATAATATTACGCTTGCTTCATTGAACTATATTATGGATTGACCTATGTGATGCCAAACCTTATTTCTATTGCATCCCTGTATTTGCGGAATGATGTCAAAGGTCTTAATGGAATTAAACCAACAGATGGACTAAAGTTGTGGTCTTGAATGATTTCCACAACAAGCTTCCTAACTCAAAAGGTGCCTGAGTTAATGGTCAGAAGAGAAAGGAAATTTGATTAATTAAATAAGTACTTAATTAATCACTAATAATTAAATAACTCATCAATTAATTGATAAATCAAAAAACAAAAAATACCGTTTTTGACAAAGGACTTGCTCACTATTGTGCCGAAATTTCAGCTTCCTCGCTCAAAGGATGGCTGAGATATCACCCGGACAACCAAGAAAACAAGAAAACAAACAAAAAGAGTGAAAACTGAGTACTCCCTTTCAGCGTGCGTCACTGCCGAGCCCCCTTCGGTGCCCAGCAATGACGATTTGCAATGCCTGGAGATGGCATAGAAAAGGTGCAGTGTACAACAACCAGAGTGAAAACTGAGTACTCCTTTTCAGCGTGCGTCACTGCCGAGCCCCCTTTGGTGCCCGGCAATGACGATTTGCAATGCCTGGAGATGGCATAGGAAAGGTGCGGTGTACAAAAACAAACAACCAGAGTGAAAACTGAGTACTCCCTTTCAGCGTGCGTCACTGCCGAGCCCCCTTCGGTGCCCAGCAATGACGATTTGCAATGCCTGGAGATGGCATAGGAAAGGTGCGGTGTACAACAAACAAACAACCAAGAAAACAAACAAACAAACAAACAACCAGTGTGAAAACTGAGTACTCCCTTTCAGCGTGCGTCACTGCCGAGCCTCCTTCAGTGCCCAGCAATGACGTTTTGCAATGCCTGGAGATGGCACAGGAAAGGAGCGGTGTACAATAGACAGACCAATCCTGTAGGGAGGCAGTTGCAGTTAAACAGATTGCTTTCTCAGCATGGAAAGCTAACCCGACTGACGGTAACTTTCGTTCATTCCGTAAGGGTTGCAACAAGTATGTGTCCATACTGAGGCAAGCAAGAAAACATCATCATACTAAAATACGCAATTTGGTGTCTGTGTGTCTGACCGTGATACATTCGGTCGTTACTTATCCAATCCGAACCAAACTCGCCAGGGGATTAAAGGGCCCACAACAGAAGTTGTAGCGACTTATTTGTCCTCCGCCCCATTGGAATTTTACGCCCTGAGCAAACACTGTGTTATCCTCCTCCTCTTCCCTTTATAAGGGGTTAGGTTCAATGGTACCAATCTCCTGCACTGCCTTGATGTGTATTGTGTTAACGTGTATAAAAGTTTATTGTGGCTTTTTGTGGGGCACCCCAACCAGAAATAAAAATATAAAAGCCACAAACACGTATGATTACCTTTTTAAACAGTCGCTATTGTTGTTTAACTCTAAACTGAAAGCAAGGAAACCCGACATTCTTAAAAGCATTATATGCTTATCACATATCACACAGACTAACAGATCCGAGCCGACTCCACTTTATAGGTCTATAGGTAGGTCACAATGATCTTTAGCTAATAAAGGTACTTGGCAAGTGTGATGTGCGATATTGCCTCCCTATGCCTCATGGTTTGATTTTTTTTTCCTCTGGGTTGAGATTCTAAATCCACCTCAAGAATGAACAATGTTCTATGATCGCAATCAAGTTTGAGAGGTGGCTGCATGTTTGAAGGTGAGTATACTAGTCTTACAAGTCTCAAGGCCGAACTTTCCAACTGGTCTCACCATCAGCAAGGACCTGTCCTTTGCCAACCACATAGCAAGACTGGCTTCCATAGCCAGCTGCAGACTGGGAATCCTCCATAGATCCAAGCCTTTCCTTTAGAAATTGAAGCTACTCACAGTCTACAAGGCCTTTGTCTGTAGCTCAATGGAGTACTGCTCTTCGCTATGGGCTGGCGCTCCAGCATCACATCTATCTCTGCTGGATTATGTGGTATCTAAAACTCTCAAAATATTGCAATCTCCTGTGATGAGGCGAGAGCACAACGTTTCTGGTATTCATGTTGCAGGCAGATCCATTGTGGTCTCTGTATTGGTCTCTGTATAGTGGTCTCTGTATTCTACCATCTACTCTTCACCATTGTCTGCCTCTGGTCTCTCAGTCCTCTGTACCACTCCAACAACTGCAGGATATATGTGTTATTCTCGTAAACCCCTTCTGGTTAAAATTCCAAAACTCCAGGCTAACTGCACACCTCAAATCTTTTATTCCTCACTTTTCCTGTCTTGGAACCACCTTGCAGAGGATATTCGGTCTCACTCTTCGCTCCAAGGCTACAAAGCAGGCAGTGCCCTGCCATCTCTTGGCATCCACAATTTTGACCCATTATATTTAGTAGTCCCATTAACCTTTCCTAACCCAACCATCTTACTTGCTAGTTTCAGTGTTTTTCCCCCTCTTTCCCCTCTCCTCTTTTCCTATTCATTCATTCCCTTGATGTTTTGCCCCATTTGACAGTTCCACCTTGTTATTCCATGAGCTTCACTCCTGTAAGAAAAAGAAGAAAAAACAAGATATCCTTACAAAACGTCAGAAAATATTTTGGAGAAGGGGAATATTTCGAACAACTTCATAGAGTGTTGATCAACCTGATACAAAAGCCAGCAGGATGGAGGGGAATATAATATTATCGAGTTACATTGAATAAGGTCTTATTTAGAATATTGTATACAGTTTTGGTCACCACATCTCAGAAATTATATATATATACAGACTTGGCATTTAATATGGAATATTTTTTTTGTGGGGGTGAACTTACTTTTCAAGATGTCTTAAAACCAAAAGTTCATTGGAATTATGTTGAAATTATTCTAGATTTTGTTAATGTGACCTTTAAAAGAAACAAAAACCACATTTGACATTTCTAAACAAATAAATTGATCCTTGAAAGTGATGTAAACTGATATCGAACTCAATTCATGGACAGTACTGTGTTAAACTTCTGTACGCTTTCCAGAAGTATCTCTTTATTTTGTGCATTAGCCAAATTTTTTTTTAACAAAAACAAAAGTTAAATTACGACTGGGATTACGGACAGTAAAATTACAGTTCAGTACTTCGTGTAACCCCCACGAGCATTCAGGGGAGGACGTACACGTTGAGGCATGCTGTTCACGAGATTTTCCAAGGTTTGGACAGGAATCGCTTGCCATGCAGTGACAATAGCCTGCTGCAATTCACGCACAGAGGTCGGCTGCTGGTCCAAGTGGTCAATTTGACGCGTTAATTCTGCCCACAAGTTCTCTATCGGATTCATATCCTGGGCCATGGCAGGCCACTCCATATGCTCTACACCACGGTCAGCAAGAAAGTGTTGGATCATGCGAGCACGATGAGGCCGTACATTGTCATCTTGGAAGACAAAGTTTCCTCGAAAGGCTGCACGAGCAAATGGAAGCAATGTTTCTTCCAGAATGGCCCTGTACTTGAACTGGTTCAGGTTTCCATTCAGAACAACCAGGTCAGTTTTGCCCCCTGCATGAAAAGCAGCCCAAACGGTCACCCCACCACCTCCAGCTTGGACTCTTGGCACTATACAATCTTTGTTGTAGGCTTCATGCACTTGTCTGCGCACTCGGACGCGGCCATCTTGACGATAGACCAGAAATCTAGACTCGTCACTGAAGATCATGTGATTCCAGTGTTCTGGCTGCCATTGACGGTGCTCTCTGGCCCACTGCAATCGGCGCTGGCGGTGTTGTCTGGTTAGGCGTGGCTTTCTCAGGGGAAGCCTGGCACGATAGCCTGCTTGAACCAGTCGTTGGTTGACTAGCCTTCTGGATACAGGCACATTTGTCAGTTGCTGCCACTCAGCCCTAAGCCGATTAGCTGACTTGGTACGGCCATTGCGGACTAACCGGTGCAGCTGGCGATCATCCCTCCTTGTGGTTCTGCGGGGACGTCCTGGCCTCTGTATTGGAGTAGGGACACCCCTCTGAGCATTTCGTTTCAGGATCTTTGACACCTGACCTTGAGTGATGCCATACTGCCGAGCAATAGCACGCTGTTTCATGCCGTAATTTCGTAAAGCCACCACTCCATGACAAACAGCATTGTCGAGTTGACGGACCATCTCCAGAGGAAGCGGCAATAACTTTTGGAGACGTGCAGCAGTTGTTTTCCACTAATACAGAACGCAACAACCCTTGTATACCCGACTGTGAAGCCAATCATCAAATGCACCTGTCCGTACATTTTGCCACGCCACTTGTGATATAATCCTGTTGTTGACTTCTTGCTGCGACAGACAATCAGTGACATGGTTCTTTTAACAAATAAATCACCAAAGTGTAAAAGAAACTCACCAGATTGATATACTTAGTGAAGAAAGTAAACTCAAGTCAAGAAAAAAAAAATATTCCATATTAAATGCCAAGTCTGTATATTGTTACGGAACCCAACGTCGGCCTCTGTTCCCCTTACCGAGGGGGGATTAATCCCCTCGTCTTTGACTGACCGACGGGGTCCCTGACGCTGCACAGCTACCTCCGGAAAGGCAGGTGCGCAGCCCCGTTCGTACCGCGGACAGATGTTAATTGCCAAGCGGTTTTAGCAACCGCGGCACGAACTATTAACAGAAACTAACCCGATCCTTGAACGTTGGCCAAAATCGCGCCACAGGTTTTCAATGGGGGAAAAGACAAAAACGACCGAATGTGAAGAAGAAGCAGAACAAAGGTAGGAAATACGAATATGATTTATTTGCTAATTACTATTTACACAATCAAAGAAACCAAGGAAGAAGGAAGAATAAGAAAATAATTACAGAAAGAGGGACGGACGAGAAGGACACAGTGCAACGCTGGCTTACCGATGGCAGTCTTACTTACAAACCCAGGACAGAACAAACAAAGACAGACTCACACGAATGGGCAATGAAGGCAGGCACGAGTGGCTGGAAAGGAGGGAAGTTCAGCTCGGACCAGAGGACGATCGGGTCGGGAGGGAGCAGCCGCCGACTCTCCACACTCGTTCGTCCGGCGGCGTTGCTTCGCGGCCGCGGGTCGAACTGCCGTTAGAACCTCAACCCCACCCAGCTGCGGTGGATTCAGCGGCGGTGGACTCCTCACTCATCTGCTGTGGGGGCTTCCTTGGTCAGCCGCTCCACTGGACTCTCCGCTCCTCCTCAACTGGACTGGACTCGACTGGGCTCCGGTGCACTGCCAACTCTCTCACGAATCTGCCGTCTCTCTCAAAAGGCTTGCGCGCGCGCTTTTATATCGCGCCTCGAGATCAATCCGCAGGCTCCCAGGTCACGCCTACCGGGTCGCTCACTGCAGTGCCGGTTGGCTGGCACGGGCTCATTTTCTCCACCCCTGATGACGATGGGCGGCCACGCCCTTCTTCTCCGAGTTTACCTCATGGCCCATGGAGTCTTGCGGCAAAAACCGCAACCCCAAAGCAGCAGCGGCGAATGCAGAAAACCGCACGCAGAAAACCGCCCCATGCAGTTGGCAATGGCTTACAAAAAGGGGAATGCGGTTTGAAATGGAGGCTTTGGGGAATTTGAAAAGGGATTCTACCTTGTTCCAATTTGATGCAATGCAGTGTCAACTAATGGAAGACAGAACCTTAACCTAATACACAGAATAAGGAGATAACTACTTAAAAAAAGGAAATCTATGATTTGCTACGTGATTGTATATGGAATAACTAAGGGGACGACCTTTGACCTTTATACACAAACTGGAGGGTGATATTTACAACAAGCTTCATTACACTTACAACGATAATTAAAAAAAACACAACACCACTCTCAAATCCACAACACCGCACCCTCCTCCTCTAAGGCACTTCCCGGGCCTATTAAACTTTTACCTTTAGTGTGGCACGTAGGTGTAGTTAGTTCCCTCTACATTTAACCTGACCCTGAGTGTGACAGTTTTAAAACACAAATAAGTATGTCCCTCTGCTGCATTGCACCCTATCTAACAGATTTACGCCCACAGCTAACCGAATTGCGGAATTGTCTTCAAACTACAACATGAACGATGGGGGAGCATTATTTACAATTGACGCTACTTGTATTTACAAAACTAACCAAGGACCTGTGATTGTTCCTTTTGGGGGGGAGACAGCCTGCCCTGCATCGATGCACCATAAAGCACCAAAAACGCACCAAAACACCATAAAGCACCAATCAGTGCACAGTCATCACAGTTCATAATAAAAATAAACAAACCCCTGGTGCTGGTCTTCCTCTTCGGCTCCCTCTGCTGGCCATTGTTATTCTTCCAGTTGTTGTCTTTTCCTCTTCTTGCTGGCGGCCTATTTGGACATAATAAAACAAGCACAGAACGTGTCAATTGTTTTTAATTATGGCCCACAGGGCCGACTAGGAGTGGTTCACCTGTATGGCATAGGTGCCATGCTGCCAAGGTCCGCCAGCAAGATCTCGGGCCATCATGGCCGGTTCCAGCAGAGGGGCCATGCCCCAACCAGTGGGATCCATGAGTGGTGCTCGGCCACAGACATGTGGTCCATAAGTGGTGCATCGATGCAGGCAGCTGTGGTTGCGAGAGTTCGGGCACACAATGGCGGACTCCTGCACGCTCCCCTCGGTGCCCAGAGAGCACAGTCCTCGGGTGGGAGACAGGGGGATAGAAGACAGGTGAGTGAGGGGTAAGGTCACATGGGTACACATCAAACAAGGCAATGCAAGATGAGGTGCGTACGGAGAGCGAAGTGAGAAAGCTCGTCCCTACCGTACGTCACCCCCCCCCCCCCCCCGTTACCTACTCTACCCTTGCCCTTACCCCATATGTACAAAAATCTGCACATTTACAAATTCGTCACTACTGTCACGTCTTCCCCTTATCTCCCCTATACCAAATTCATCACCACAATCCCTATAACCAAAATTTGCCATCCCCAATTCATCATCAATCCTCATAAGGAGGGAGAGATGGAACAACAAAGCACAATGTCACACCCACGTCATGATGCGTCTCACATTCCAAACATTTGCACAAAAAAATAATAAAAACATGGCATGGTGTGGAGTTTTGTCACCCCAGGTGAGTGGATGTAGATGGTGCGAGGAGATTCTTAATCCTAACTATCTTCTAAATGACATTAACTCACTTTACACTACCCGGGGTCTTTCCCTGCCAATCCATTGGCCAACTTACTCTATGCGGTTTTAAGAACCAAATTCCCATTGACCAAACTGTGGTGCTTCATCAATTTGGGGTCTCACTCCCCCGATTCAACTCCCTGTGCCCTTGCACAATTTCAGGACTGGGTCGTGTGGCTCTCCCAGCAGGTCTACCCACCTGCACACCTCCACCACTGCAGTTGCCTCCGAGCTTACCTGCTCCTTTACCCTACCTATCTACCTGGGGAAGGCCCTCTGGCGCTCTCCCCACTCGGTGCCCTCTGGCACTGGGCTACCCGGGTCCGTCCTCCGGATCCTCGGGCCCCATCCACAACTCTAACGGCTCCCAGAGCCCACCTGCGGCCTCACCTGGCCGACATCCTCATAGTGGTGGAGTGCCCATTCAACTACACATACTAACAGGCCACACGCCCAGCCATTTCCACATCACTAATGCACCCATCCAAACACCATTCTTCCACACGCACCACAGATGCCAATATCCAGCCACAATTTACCTGTACCCTCTACCTAACACTTACACTACCCTCCCCGGGTATTTGTGATGGGGTCCATCCTCCTTTCCCCCATCCACATCTTCGCACCATCCACTCCACTCCACAGTTTCCACCATACTCACTCCACGACCATCCATTCCATACTCCATATATTCCATACTCCATGTATTCCGCACAACCATTCTCCATGCACCTGTTCAGTTGCACACCTGTGCAATCACTCCTACTGGTGCTTCCTGCACCCTCCTTCCTCCCAGGACCATTTGGTCAACACAACACACAATCACCACTACTCACTTATACACTGCCCCATACACTTTCGATCCTCAAACACTCGGCATCATCTGATCAAACTACTCCCCTCTGAAACTCGCGCTTCCCAGTCGCCCCTTACATTATCGCGCTCCCTCGTCATTATCATCCAACTACCCTCTCTATGTCCCCACTGCCTGTCCAATGTCGCTACTTAACCTTACCGTTACCTATGGTCATCTTCTCTAGATCCCTACACACTTTATCCTAACCCTCCCGGGCTAGTTTTCACTGCCACACCCCATAAAACTATTGCTCCTTTGCCCCCTTAGTGAGGGATGGCAGAGTTGCCATCCCACCACATCGGGTACCTTTCACTATAAATTTTGCTCATCCAATTCCAGCCAATCAAAAATTTGCCAATCACTGCCAATCCTTCTACCAATCATTCTACCAATCATCAAATTCTGCCAATCCTCAAATTTTTTTGCCAATCACAAATTCCCTATCCTCAATTTCGGGTCCAAAACACTATCATCATCACAGTCCACTATATCTGAGCCTCGGTGCGTCGTTACATCATTAAAACTCGGCTTCGCAAAGCCGAGCAATGAATTTGGGTGGTTTGGTCGCCTGCACGTTGAATCCGTCCGGCAAGGGAGGCGGTTTGGTCGGGCCGAGATTCCATGCACCATCTCGGCGCGGCACCTTGCGGTCCCCAGCCCGATGGCTCAATCTCGCCCGGTCGGAACCCCGCCCCCGCCAGGGGGCACCGTTCCGCTTCCTCCAACCTGTCCCTGAACCGGACCGGTCGCCTCGCCCGACAAGGCCCGGACTCGACCGTGCAGGGCGGGGCCAAGCCCGAATCGGCAACGACGCTTCGAAGAGAAGCGACGCAACAGCGACCCGTGCCGGGCCTCGCATCCAGAAAAGCGCACCGCGCCCCGAGTGCTCGCATCGGCTATCCGTCGCCCTAAACGCTGCCCCGGTCAACGTTGATGCCTTACTCGCATGCTCACACGCACACGCGACCCTTTTCACTCACAAAACGCGGCGTCTCGGCGCTTCCAGTGCATCCCCCACACTCCGTCCATTCCACCACCGCACTCCCTGTTACACACCACACCTCTCACTCAAACTCGCCATTCGCACACTTTCTTAACACACCTCGCGCACACTCCGGTCCACACCTCTCCTCCGTTACGTCCTCCGTAACACTCACCATGGGCGTGCACTCTTGCATCCACCCACTAACGCGCTCCGATGTGCCATCCCGCACACGTGCCACAACCAACTCAGGTGTGCTTTCTCGCACACTCTCAACCATTCCAAGCGTGCATTCTCGCACCCGCTCCTCCACCAACTCACTCTCCGGGTCACTCTCACCCTCGCACGTACACTCCGTATCGCTCTCACTCTTTGTGTCACACTCTGTACGCTTTATAACACACCCATTCGCCGAAGCACACTTTTTCCTCACAAGCGTGCCATTTCCACACACACCACTCACAGGGGACCCTTCACCAACGCCTGGATGATTTCTCGATCCCAAGCGCGCGAAAATTCTTTCTGCGCCAAACATCCTCCTGCTGAAAAACCTCTTAGCACCATATACAGCCCGTCTCACCTTCGGGGTTCTTCTTCCCCCCTGCACCAACACCTGCAAATCTTTATAAGGATTAAGTACGGCATCAAGGTGTGAGCACGGACTTTGCACATATTCCATTTCTCCCTTCAATTCCCAGGCTACCTCCCTCGTCTTTTCAATTTCAACTACACCCATTATTTTTTCTTCATTCACCTCGACGACCGCTGGCTGTATTAAAATTCCCTCTTCTACCTCAGCGGTCGCCGGCTTTTCCATACCCCGGGTCGCGATGTCTACCCCGGTCCAGTTACCTGTGCTTTCCTCCGACTTGCTCAACCGGCGCCTCTCGACTCGCGTTACCGCATCGCGTACCCTCGCAACCTCTTCGCCAAACCTGCGGTCAACCTCCCTTTCCACCCGCTTTGCCTCATACCTGGCCTTGTCCCTCGCCAGTCCCTCATTTACTTCTTTGGCCCAGGCAGTTATGTCCTTCAATGTCTCCCCCTGCAGGTTCAGGGACGCCTGCATTTGTGCCATAACTTGTTCCATAAGGGCCTGCATTTGGACCACCCAAATTGGCGCAGCGGCGCGGCTACCGCGCGCTCGTGCGAGGTGCCATTTTGTGCGCCTGAAACCACGTGCGCGAGGGCGCCATCTTGCGCACCTGATACCCCCGCAACCACATCTTCATTGTTCTCCTCCCTCTCCCCCATATACATTTCCCTGGGGTCCTGGGTTGGTTCTAACCCCTCTAACTCCCCAACCGGCATCCGATCATCTTGACGATCCATGGCACGACTTATATTTAGATGTTATTACAATCTCGGCCGCTCCAAATTTTGACTAAATTTTTTTAGATGTTTAAAAATTTGGTTCGGGCCTCAAATCCCACTCCTGACACTAATTGTTACGGAACCCAACGTCGGCCTCTGTTCCCCTTACCGAGGGGGGATTAATCCCCTCGTTTTTGACTGACCGACGGGGTCCCTGACGCTGCACAGCTACCTCCGGAAAGGCAGGTGCGCAGCCCCGTTCGTACCGCGGACAGATGTTAATTGCCGAGCGGTTTTAGCAACCGCGGCACGAACTATTAACAGAAACTAACCCGATCCTTGAACGTTGGCCAAAATCGCGCCACAGGTTTTCAATGGGGGAAAAGACAAAAACGACCGAATGTGAAGAAGAAGCAGAACAAAGGTAGGAAATACGAATATGATTTATTTGCTAATTACTATTTACACAATCAAAGAAACCAAGGAAGAAGGAAGAATAAGAAAATAATGACAGAAAGAGGGACGGACCAGAAGGACACAGTGCAACGCTAGCTTACCTATGGCAGTCTTACTTACAAACCCAGGACAGAACAAACAAAGATAGACTCACACGAATGGGCAATGAAGGCAGGCATGAGTGGCTGGAAAGGAGGGAAGTTCAGCTCGGACCAGAGGACGATCGGGCCGGGAGGGACCAGCCGCCGACTCTCCACACTCTCGTTCGTCCAGTGGCGTTGCTTCGCGGCCGCGGGTCGAACTGCCGTTAGAACCTCAACCCCACCCAGCTGCGGTGGATTCAGCGGCGGTGGACTCCTCACTCATCTGCTGTGGGGGCTTCCTTGGTCAGCCGCTCCACTGGACTCTCCGCTCCTCCTCAACTGGACTGGACTCGACTGGGCTCCGGTGCACTGCCAACTCTCTCACGCATCTGCCGTCTCTCTCAAAAGGCTTGCGCGCGCGCTTTTATATCGCGCCTCGAGATCAATCCGCGGGCTCCCAGGGCACGCCTACCGGGTCGCTCACTGCAGTGCGGGTTGGCTGGCACGGGCTCGTTTTCTCCACCCCTGATGACGATGGGCGGCCATGCCCTTCTTCTCCGAGTTTACCTCGTGGCCAATGGAGTCTTGCGGCGAAAACCGCAACCCCAAAGCAGCAGCGGCGAATGCAGAAAACCGCACGCAGAAAACCGCCCCATGCAGTTGGCAATGACTGACAAAAAGGGGAATGCGGTTTGAAATGGAGGCTTTGGGGAATTTGAAAAGGGATTCTACCTTGTTCCAATTTGATGCAATGCAGTGTCAACTAATGGAAGACAGAACCTTAACCTAATACACAGAATAAGGAGATAACTACTAAAAAAAGGAAATCTATGATTTGCAACGTGATTGTATATGGAATAACTAAGGGGACGACCTTTGACCTTTATACACAAACTCGAGGGTGATATATACAACAAGCTTCATTACACTTACAACAACGATAATAAAAAAAAACACAACACCATTCTCAAATCCACAATATACATATATATATATATATATATATATATATATATATATATATATATATATATATATATATATATATATATATATGTTGTTACTGATCGCAGATTAAGATGTTATTTACCGAGCGGTGGTATTGCCGCGACCGTTACAGGATCCCTGACTCACCCGATTCACCCAGGACTTTGGCCGGATCGCACCGCAGCTGCTCAATGAGGGGAAAAGACTAAAACGACGAATGCAAAGAGGAAAAGGAATAAAATGAATAGACGGACAGAAGAGTAATTGGATTTATTATTTACACAAGCAAAAAGGAGCAATCACGTTTATTTACAAGCACATAAGACGCAGGTGACACAGGGAAAATACTAGCTTATACAGACTTAATTAACCCAGGACAGAACAAACAGAACAAACTCACGTACCCAAGAAGGGTGGAAAGGCAGGAGGTGGATGGCTGGAGGGAGAGGAAAGTCCAAGGGGGTCCTGCAGCTCAACCGGCGCGTTTAGCAGCCGCCGTTCCTTTACGGCCCTGCTCCAAACCGCCGTTCAGGCCCCCACGCTGCTGTTGTGGCTGCTGTGTACGTCGCGTGCTTTGCCAGGCCTTGTCCGACTTGTCCGGTCCAAACCCTCAACTCGTTCTTGATCCACTCACTCTTTACCACCGACTCCTCACCGCAACCAACGCAACCAACTGACCACCGACTCTACTGACTGACTCTTCACGACTCTCTCTCTTGGTGACCAACTCTCAACCAACTCAGACCAACTCCCAACCAACTCAGACCAACTCCAGTTGCTTCCTGCGTGCGCGCCTTTATAACGCCTCCGGCGATTAAACCGCCGGCCTTTTTGGACACGCCCATCGGGGTGCTCACCTCGGCCCTGGTTGGTCGCGCGACCCTCTGGCTCCGCCCTTGATGATGACGGGCGGGCACGCCTTTCTTCTCCGATTCAAGCACATGGTCAATGGTGGTTTGGGAGGGGAGGTAATATGGGCAATCGAGGCTCGGCAATGACGAGAGGGAATGTGAAGGAAATGGGGATTTTGGGGATGGGAATGAAAGGGGATCTATTCTCTTTCACTGGTGCAATGGAGTACTTCAATTAATGGGAGACACAGCCTTACCCTAAAACACAGAATAAGAGATAACTATCAACAGGGGTATTCTATTACTTGGCTGACGTGTATGCTTGTGGACTAATTATGGGATGCCCTTTCACCTTTACACAGCTCTGGAGGTAGGGGGGCGCAGAATAAACAATAATAATAATAGTACAGCACACAATCAAAAAATATACAGTCCTCATCTCCGCAACACTGCACCCTCCTCCTCTTAGGCACGTCCCGGGCCTACAACTTTTATTTTTAGTGTGACACGTAGGTGTAGTTCCCTCTACTTTTAACCTGACCCTGAGTGCGACAGTTTTAAAACATAAATAAATGTGTCCCGCTGCTCCATTGCACCCTGCCTAACAGACTTACGCCCACAGTTAACCGAATTGCGGAATGGTCTTCAAACTATACACTGACGGTGGGAAGCATTATTTACAATGACGCTATTTTTATTTACAAAACTAACCCAGGACCTGTGATTGTTCTTTCTGGGGGGGAGACAGTCTGCTCTGCATCAATGCACCATTAAGGCACCCAAAAACGCACCAAAGCACCCTCAAGCACCAATCGGTGCACAGTCATCACTGTTCATGAATAAAAATAACCAAACAACCCCTAACCCTGCAGGTGATCTCTTGCTCTTCGGCTCCCTCTGCTGGTGATTATTATTTGTTCTTCCAGATGTTGTCATTCTTTTGCTTTGCTTACTGGCGGCCTATTTGTATTAAAACTTGCACCCAATGTGTCCTTTTTATTTATTTTATTTATGGCCCACAGGGCCGACTAGTGTGGTTCACCTGTGGGGCATCGGTGCCCTGTGGCCAAGGTCCGCCAGCAAGATTTCGGGCCCTCATGGCCGGTTCCAGCAGAGGGGCCATGCCCCAACCCATGGGGTCCATAAGTGGTGCTCGGCCACAGGCATGTGGTCCATAATGTGGTGCATCGATGCAGACAGCTGGTTCTGGGAATTTCGGGCGCACAATGGCCGACCCACGCACGCTCCCCTCGGCACCCAGTGGCGCACAGGTCATGTGGGAGACAAAAAGGGGAAAGACAATTGAGCGAGGGGTAAGGTCACAAGGGTACACATCAATAAGGCAATGCAAGGCGAAATGCGTACGGAGGGCGAAGTGAGAAAGCTCGTCCCTACCGTACGTCACCCCCCTGTCACCTACCCTACCCTTGCCCTTACCCCACATGTACAAAAATCTACACATTTACAAATTCGTCACTACTGTCACGTCTTCCCCATATTTCCCCTATACCAAATTCGTCTCCACAATCCCTCTACTTCAAAATTTGCCATCACCAAATTCATCATCAATCCTCATAAGGAGGCAGAGATGGAACATCAAGCACAATGTCACACCCACGTCATGATGCGTCTCACAATCCAAACATTTGCACAGTAAAAATAATTAAACATGGCATGGTGCGGAGTACCTGTCACCTCAGGTGAGTGGATGCAGATGGTGCGAGGAGACTTCATCCTAACTACTTTCTAAATGACATAAACACACTTTACACTACCGGGGTCTCTCCCTGCCAATCCATTGGCCAACTTACACTATGGGTTCTAAAAACCAATTCCCATTGACCAACTGTGGTGCTTCTCAATTTGGGGTCTCACTCCCCCGATTCATCTCCCGGTGCTCTCGCACAATTTCTGGGCTGCGACGTGTAGCTCTCCCAGCAGGTCTACCCACCTGCACACCTCCACCACTGTAGTTGCCACCCGAGCTTACCTAGCTCCTCACCCTAACCTAACTAACTGGGGACAGCCCCTCCTGGCTCTGTCACCCCATGGTGCCCTCTGGCACTGGGCTACCCGGGTCCGTCCTGCGGATCCTCGGGCCCCATCCACAACAACTACTACCGGCTCCCAGAGCCCACCTGCGGCCTCACCTGGCCGACATCCTCACAGTGGTGGAGTGCCCAACCAACTACACACACTAACAGGCTACACGCCCAGCCATTTCCACAACACTAATGCACCCATCCAAAGACCATTCTTCCACCCGCACCACAGATGCCAATATCCAAGCACAATTTACCTGTACCCTCTACCTAACACTTACACTACCCGCCCCGGGTATCCGTGATGGGGGTCCACTCTTCCCCCATTCACACCTTCGCACCATCCACTCCACTCCACAATTTCCACCATACTCACTCCACGACCATCCATTCCAATACTCCATACCATTTATTCCATACACCTGTCCTTCATTCACCTGTCGTTGCACACCTGTGCAATCCTACCTGGTGCCACCTGCACCCTCCTCCTCTTCCTGGACCAGTTGGTCAACACAACACACAATCACCACTACTCCCTCATACACTGCTCCACACACCTGTTCAGTTGCACACCTGTGCAATCACACCTGTTCAATCCTCACACCCACGGCATCATCTCATCTAACTACTCCCCTCTGAAACTTGCGCTTCCCAGTCGTCCCTTTAAACTATTGCGCTCCCACGTCATTATAATCCACACTAATCTACCTGCGTCCCCACTACAGGTATCCTTGTCACTAACTAACCTTAACGTTACCTAATGTCATCTTCGCTAGATCCCTATCAATATCCTAACCCACCCGGGCTAGTTTTCACTGCCATACACCCCATAAGCTATTGCGCATTTGCCCCACCTGTGAGGGATGGTGGAGTTGCCATCCCACCACATCGGGGACGTCCTATCAATTTCACTCGTCCAAATCCAACAATCAAAAATTCTGCCAATCATCTGCCAATCACCGTACCAATCATCAAATTTCGCCTTTTTCTAATTTTGGGTCCAAAACACTATCCTCATCACCCGTCTACTTATTACATCCTCTCGGTGCGCCAATTCACATCTACAGCCCGGCTTCGTACAGCCGAGCCATGAACGCGGGTTCTTTTGTGCCGGCGGCTGGATGCGTCCGGCACTCGGTGCAGGGACGGGGGCTTACCCGTGCCGAGATCCCACGCACCACCTCGGCGTGGAGCCATCCAATGTCCCGATCTCGACCTGCCGGCACGTCTCAATAGAAAGTGGTCGCCATGGCGACCCTTCCTATCGGGCTGCCCGCTCCGCCTAGTGGAGCCCGGACGCGGCCGTTCCAAGCGAGGCACAGCGTGGATCGCGTATGGCGGTTCTTTCGAAACCGCCGTGGTTCGGATCCCCGCTGGTCCTCGCGGCACGCGAAGCTGCCCGACGCGCACCGAGGGCCCGATTCGGCTATAAGTCGTTCTAACCTCTAACCCGGTCACCGTCGATGCTTCACCTGCATGCTTACAAGCATACGCTACCCCTTGCTTGCTCATACCTTTCCTTACACACCCAGGTACCCTCATTCCGCTCACCGACTTGGTCACACACCTGACCACCGAACACCTTGGCACACATTCGTCGCTCGCACACCTCACCAACACACCTCTTCGCGCCCCTTTCTCGGTCACCTCCTTTGTGACAATCACAGGTGTGCTCTCACCCGCACACCCAACCACGTGCCTCACTACCAATTCCAGCGTGCATTCCCACTCACGCTCTACCATTCCAGGTGTGCATCCTTGCTCACCTGCCACAACCAACTCACGCTCCGTGTCACTCTCACTACTCTCACCTCCACTCTCGGTCGCGCACTCACCCTTACTCTCGACAGCGCACTCTTTCCTCATGCACCTGTCCGTTACACACCTTTCTCGCGCACACTCTTGCGCACACTCTCCCGTTACACCCTCTGTAACACTCACCACAGGTGTACACTCTCTCGTTACTTCCTCTGTAACACTCACCACAGGTGTACACTCTCTCGTTACTTCCTCCGTAACACTCACCACACCGCGCTTCCATGTACCCCCTCGCACACGCGCTTCGACCAACTCACTCTTGACGGCACACTCACTCCTTGGCGTGCACTTTTTCCTCACACACCCCATGGTCGGACATTCTCGCACACCTCTTTTTTCGCACACCTGACCTGTCGCACACTTCACCAACGGCCTTTCACGAACACCCGGATCCAAACCAATCCCCAAGCCGACTGAAGCTTTCCTCACATCATATACATTGCCACTCACCTCCGTACCTCGTCATCGCACCTCCTTTGCCACCTGCAAACTCTTTATTCGGTTAGTGAGCATCACATCATGAGTTGAGCACCGACCTTGTACCAATTCCATTACCTCCTCCTGGATTTCTCTCTTAGTTTCTGTCCGTCTCTTCTTAATTTCACTCACCTCTTCTTCCACTTCCTCTAATTTTTGTTTAACCTCTTTTATTTCTCGGTGCGTCTCCTCAAGTTCGTCCTCTAAGGCTACCGTGACCGTCTCTATGTGCATCCTCACCTCTCGGTCCTTCGTCTCCATTATCTCTGTCACCTCGTCCACCCTCATTGTCAGTTCCTCACGTACCCTCTGACATTGCCTCTGTGTCGCTATTAATTCGTTTTTAATTTCTTTTTGTGTCGCCAAAAGTGTTCTTTTGAACCTGCTCCACTAGTTCTTTTTGTCCCTCCGTCACCTGTTCCACCTCCTCCGTCAGATCTTCTATTCCCCCTTGTAACCTAGCCGTATTATTTCTCACCTCTTTCTCCATACGCTTCTCACCTCGCTTTACCTCCTCGCGTAGCCCCGAGACCTCCTCACCCACAGCTCGTCGTATCTCCTCCTTCATCTCCTCCCTTTCTTTTGTAGATGCCGCCCTCATCTGTCCCAATTCATTCCTCTGAGCATCCAGTTTGGTTTCCACCCCGATTTTTACCTCCTCTATCTGCTCTCCCATTTGTTTAATTTATCTGGCGGATTGCTCCCCTATCTCCCGCAATTTGTCTTCCATCCTATTTTCTAGCCCCATTAACCCATTCTTTACCTCTTTTATCCCGTTGTCTAACGCCTCACCGGTACCCCTCACTTCGTCCCTCATTACCCCCATTTGGCTTCCCATTACCCCCATTTGGCCCCCTATCCTGTTTTCCATCCCTTTGAAATTATCGTCTGTTTTTACCATAAAGGCCATCATCTGTTTCATAAACAGGTCCAAATTCATTGGCATCTCTGGCTCGGCTGCCGCGACCACGGCCACGGCTAAATTTGGTGCCGCTACACCCACGTGCGCGAGGACGCCATTTCGTGCGCCTGATACCCCCTCAACCGCCTCCTCATTGCTCTCCTCCTCCCTTTCATCCACATACATTTCCCCTAGGTCCTGGGTCGATTCTACCCCGTCTATCTCTCCCACCGGCATCCCGTCGCCTTGACCAGCCATGGCGCGATTTCAAAATTCGGGTTTTGCTTTAAAACAAAACAAATTTCGTCCGCTCCAAATTTTGACCAAATTTTTTCTAGATGTTTTTTTTTTTTTTTTATTTGGTTCGGGCCCCGAATCTCACTCCCAGACACCAATTGTTACTGATCGCGGATTAAGATGTTATTTACCGAGCGGTGGTATTGCCGCGACCGTTACAGGATCCCTGACTCACCCGATTCACCCAGGACTTTGGCCGGATCGCACCGCAGCTGCTCAATGAGGGGAAAAGACTAAAACGACGAATGCAAAGAGGAAAAGGAATAAAACGAATAGACGGACAGAAGAGTAATTGGATTTATTATTTACACAAGCAAAAAGGAGCAATCACGTTTATTTACAAGCACATAAGACGCAGGTGACACAGGGAAAATACTAGCTTATACAGACTTAATTAACCCAGGACAGAACAAACAGAACAAACTCACGTACCCAAGAAGGGTGGAAAGGCAGGAGGTGGATGGCTGGAGGGAGAGGAAAGTCCAAGGGGGTCCTGCAGCTCAACCGGCGCGTTTAGCAGCCGCCGTTCCTTTACGGCCCTGCTCCAAACCGCCGTTCAGGCCCCCACGCTGCTGTTGTGGCTGCTGTGTACGTCGCGTGCTTTGCCAGGCCTTGTCCGACTTGTCCGGTCCAAACCCTCAACTCGTTCTTGGTCCACTCACTCTTTACCACCGACTCCTCACCGCAACCAACGCAACCAACTGACCACCGACTCTACTGACTGACTCTTCACGACTCTCTCTCTTGGTGACCAACTCAGACCAACTCCCAACCAACTCAGACCAACTCCAGTTGCTTCCTGCGTGCGCGCCTTTATAACGCCTCCGGCGATTAAACCGCCGGCCTTTTTGGACACGCCCATCGGGGTGCTCACCTCGGCCCTGGTTGGTCGCGCGACCCTCTGGCTCCGCCCTTGATGATGACGGGCGGGCACGCCTTTCTTCTCCGATTCGAGCACATGGTCAATGGTGGTTTGGCAGGGGAGGTAATATGGGCATCGAGGCTCGGCAATGACGAGAGGGGATGTGCAGGAAATGGGGATTTTGGGGATGGGAATGAAAGGGGATCTATTCTCTTTCACTGGTGCAATGGAGTACTTCAATTAATGGGAGACACAGCCTTACCCTAAAACACAGAATAAGAGATAACTATCAACAGGGGTATTCTATTACTTGGCTGACGTGTATGCTTGTGGACTAATTATGGGATGCCCTTTCACCTTTACACAGCTCCGGAGGTAGGGGGGCGCAGAATAAACAATAATAATAATAGTACAGCACACAATCAAAAAATATACAGTCCTCATCTCCGCAACAATATATATATATATATATATATATATATATATATATATATATATATATATATATATATATATATATATATATAAATAATAATAATAATAATAATAATAATAATACATTTATTTTATATCGCGCTTTTCAAGAAGCCCAAAGGCGCTTTGACAGAGTACAAAAAACAAGTGCAAAAAGACAAAAATCAATAGGTAAATAATCAAAGCAAAAGGAAGGAGAAGGAGAAGAGATAATCAGGGGTTAAATGCTGTGGGTTAAATGTTGAATGCAGTGTTGAACAGGTGGGTCTTGAGTGATGTTTTGAATGTGGTGAGTGAGGCGGAGTCTCTGATGGTGTGAGGTAGTGAGTTCCAGAGGGTGGGAGCAGCGATGGAGAAGGCCCTGTCCCCCCAGGATCTGAATTTGGTCCGGATGGGTGGGGGGGGGGGCTGGGGGGGGGGTCAGGAGGTTGGTACCAGCAGAGCGGAGGTTGCGGGTGGGAGTGTCTGGAGAGGAGGTCAGCCAGGTAGGATGGGGCCAGGTTATGGAGGGCTTTGTAGGTCAAGAGGAGGATTTTGTACTGGATTCTCTGGGGGATGGGGAGCCAGTGAAGCTTGTAAAGGACGGGGTTGATGTGGTCACGGGTCCGGGAATGGGTGAGTAGACGGGCAGCGGAGTTCTGAATGTATTGGAGTTTATTGGTGATTATTGAGGGTGAACCATAGAGGAGGCTGTTGCAGTAGTCCAGACGGGAGGTGATGAAGGCGTGGATGAGGGTTACTGCAGCCGTGGAGGAGAGGGATGGACGGAGACGGGCGGTGTTTTTCAGGTGAAAGAAGGCTGTCTTTGTGATCTGTTTAGTGTATTTGTCGAAGGAGAGGGTTTGGTCAAAGATGATGCCAAGATTCCGGATGTGAGGGGAGGTGGATACTGGGAAACCGTCGATGTTGAGGGCAAAGTTATGGGTGGATTTGGTGAGCGTTTTTAGGCCAATGATGATTATTTCAGATTTATCATAGTTAAGTTTGAGGAAGTTGATTTGAAGCCAGGATTTTATTTCAGTGATGCAGTTTGTCAGGATAGAGTGGGTGGCGGTGGAGATGGACTTGGTGGAGATGAAAAGCTGGATGTCATCGGCGAAGCAGTGGAATTGGAGACCATGACGGTGGATTAAGTGACCAAGGGGGGACAGGTACAGGATGAAGAGGAGGGGGCCAAGAACTGAACCTTGGGGGACACCTTGGGGGAGGGGAGCAGTGGGGGATTTGCAGTTATTGATGGAGATGAACTGGCATCTGTCAGAGAGGTATGATTTGATCCAAGAGAGGGCAGTGCTGGTAATGTTAAAGGTGGTTTCAAGTCGGGTGAGGAGGATGGTGTGATTGATGGTGTCAAAGGCGGCGCTGAGGTCGAGGAGGATGAGAATGTTGAGGTTGCCAGCGTCAGCGGAGAGGAGAAGGTCGTTGGTGATTTTGAGGAGAGCAGTTTCAGTACTGTGGTTGGAGCGGAATCCGGATTGGAATGTTTCATACAGGTTATTGGCAGAGAGGTGATGTTTGAGTTGAGTGGCTACAGCGCGTTCCAAAACTTTTGACAGAAAGGGTAGGTTGGAGATGGGTCTGAAGTTATTTAGGGTGTCAGGGTTGAGTCCAGGTTTTTTCAGAATGGGGGTAACAGCAGCAATTTTGAGGGATGGTGGGACGATGCCTGTAGACAGGGAGGAGTTTATTGTTGCAGTGATAAGTGGAGAGAGAGCAGAAAGGGAGGCCTTGACAAAGCTGGAGGGGATGGGGTCAAGAGTGCAGGTGGCAGTTTTCATTCCTATGAGGAGTTCAGAGAGGTCAGTAGGGGAGACTGGGGAGAATTGAGACAGGGGTTGGCAGGATAAGGGGGGGCAGGTGGTTTGAGGGGGATCGGGTGCGGTGGTGGTTAAGCTGTTGCAGATGTCAATTTTTCATTGGAAGAATGAAAGGAAGGAGATGCAGTTGTCTACTGTGAATGACTGGGTGGTGGTGTTCAGGGGGCTGAGGAGTTTGTTTATTGTAGAGAAGAGTGCTTTTGGGTTTCCGGAGCCAGAGTGGATAATTTGAGAGTAGTAGGCGGAGCGGGCGCGGGAGAGGGCATCTTTGTAGTGTTGTCGGTGGTCCTTGTAGGCTTGGGAGTGAATTGTGAGACCTGTTTTATTGCGGTGTCTTTCAAGTTGGCGAGCACAAGTTTCCATCAGGCGGAGTTCAGGGGTAAACCAGGGAGCAGAATGGGTGAAAGAAACTGTTTTGGTTTTTATAGGCGCAAGCTGGTCAAGGCAGGAGGAGAGAGTGTGGTTGTAGTAGTCAGTGAGGTCAGAAGGGGTGTGGAGGTCAACGAAGAGAGAAGTGGACATTTTTTCAGAGAGGGTGGATGAGAATGAGGTAGGTGAAAGAGCGTTTAGCTTACGGAAGTTGATAGTGCGATAATGCCTTGGTGCTGGGGTGGGGATGTTGATGGTCATAGTGATGGCTAAGTGGTCAGAGAGGGTGAGGTGGGAGCTAGAGAGATGGTGCAAAATTAATCCAGTAGAGCAGACAAGGTTCAGAATGTGACCACGGTTATGGGTCGGAAAGTTGACATGTTGAGTGAGGTTAAAGCAGGTGAGTAAATCAGTGAAGTCAGTGGTTATTGTGGAGTCAGTGGAGTCCATGTGGATATTGAAATCACCAAGGAGGAGGATTGAGGGGGAGAGGGAACAGAGCTGGGTCAGAAAGTAGGAGAAGTCAGACAGGAATGATGGGTGTGGTTTGGGAGGGCGGTAGACGACAGCCATGACTGACCGTGTGACCAGAGAGTTTAAAAGCCAGGTGTTCAAATGATGGAGCAGATGAGATGGAGATGAGGCTGGTCTTGAAGTCTTGTCGGTGAATTACGGCAATTCCACCACCTCGGCCCTCCGAGCGTGGTTTATTGATGTAAGAATATCCATTTGGTGTAGTGAGGTTGAGTGAGAAGTAGTCCAGAGGTTGTTGCCAGGTTTCAGTGAGACAGAGAAAGGCCAGTTTATTATCCAGAATGTAGTCGTTCAGGATGAGGCTTTTGTTGTTGAGGGACCGGGTATTGAACAGGGTGAGCTTGATGTTGTTTTGTACGGTGGGGATGAACTCAGGTGATTTAGCCAGGGTTTGCAGACAGGAGGTGCGATCGTGTGCGTTGCTGTGACCAGGTGCGCTGGGACAATGAGTGGGAGTGCGCTGAGCCGACCAGAGTACGGGAATGGAGTGACCTGTATGTAAGTAAACAAACTTACGACCGGAGCCTCTATGAATGTATCTGGGTCATCGCAGGAGTCCGTGGTACTTGATTGCAGAGATGCATGATGGGGTGGAGTGAGTATTGAGCAGAAGAAGCTTTGCGGCGGAGTACCTCAGAGCCATGCCAGGCAGGAGCGAAGGGACGAGTACAAGGCCAAGGTCAAGGAGGCAAAGCGGCAAACGCAGCGGCAAACAACCGCAGCCGCTAATCAAGACCACAGCGGCAAACAGCCACCGCCGCAAACAACGGCCACAAACAACGGGAGTGGGCCTGAGGAAACAGTGGAGGAGCCGGGCAGGCGAAGCCAGGAGCAGAGCCGGGACCGAGCAGAGGGCAGACCCAACGGTCAAAAATCCGCCACGACCATCAGAAAAGCAATCCGCCACGACCACTATATATATATATTATATAGCTACCATAGAGAGGGAAAAGCATAGGCCTTCTAGTGTTACGTGGTCCTCCCGGTAACTACCTGGTCTTGGTGACCCCGGACCGTGGGAGGACCCCGCCAGAAAGATATCTGATTTATACGCGTTCATAATGCAATCAATAGGAAAGACACAAACAATTCAGGTCAATAAGCAACCCCACACCAAGGATCCGGATCAATTAATAATATATTCTCAATCCATCAACAATCAACAAGCCATCAGCAATATTACTAAGATGGCCATCTCATATATTTCCCCCCCTTTCCCCACTCACGACCCCTCAATAGTCACTGTCCCTCACAATGTCTCTGGGCCCCTCCAGACCAAGGTGAAGGTCGACTTCTCCGCACACGGGCAGTTGAACGGACCCCTGGCTGACATGCTCCAAACGTGCACGTCGCGTACCGGGAACAGCTGCTGCAGCACACACCTCCTTGCAAAGCAAAGCGGGCAAAGCAAAGCGCTGCTCGCAAAGCGCGCGAGGCCCAAGGTGCGACCCATACACGCCCTCGGAGGCATCGAGGCGAACAGTGCCGGACGCTTGGTTCCTTCCAGGACCATGGCAACCTGACACGTAACAGGCAATCACCCCGCGCAGGTAACTCCTCTCGCCAGACGGGATTTTCCAACTCAGCGTTCCCCACGCTAATCAATATCGACACCGCTCGCATCGGAGCTGGGCCAGGAAGAAGAAGATGGCCGCTTCTCCAGGACCTCGTGTCTCTCCTCTTTCTTCTTCCGGTTCACTATCCCGTTTCCGGTCTCCTGTTATCCGGAGCCTCTCTAACCATTTAACCACAACAACCTTTAATAGAATAAACATTAATAAGCAATGACATGAATAGTAATTCACCTAAATCCGGGATCCGTAACACTAGATTGATTTTGGGCTTAGCTAGACTATACGATATGAGGAGCGGCTGCAGGAGACAGGGCTTTTACATTATAAAGGAGGCGATTATGAGGGGATATGATGAAGCTTTTTTTTTTTATGTTGAAGGCTCCAGTCACGGACTGTATCGTCCTCATCCAGGCCAAGCCTAAAATAAAAGAACTGCATTTATAGAAAAGTGAAGTAAGAGAGAATAGTCTAAGAGTTTTTGAGGAAGTAAAAAAAAAAAATCTGCTTTTTGAAAAGAGAAAGATCATAAGTGTTTGGAAAGATATTAGAAGGTAAAGAGTGCCAGAGTTTGGCAGTGGAGAGGGAGAAACAAACATCATAACGGCCCACCCTTGAGATTCCAATGGCCACACAATAATCATGCGAGTATTCCGTGTATTCCGCTTGTCGAGTATTCCGTGGTCTCGCCAATGGTGGAGGTACACAAACAGCAAGTTCTTCGGAGCAGAAACCGAAGTAATATCTGTAGAAGAGAGAAAGAGAGTAAACTTTGCGGCGCAATTTGAGTGGGTCGGGTTTTGAGGTCAGTTTGGGAGTTGATAAGTCGGATTATTTTGGATTAAATTCTGTCCAGTAAGTATGTGGAGCTAGAACCTCAGATGTGAGAGCAGTGCTCTCTACACGGATGAATCAATCATTTATATAGTTAAAGCAACTGTTCAGAGGAGAAGAATCTTCGACATCTGAACAGGGATCCTAGTTTTTCTTCCAGGCAGACATGACTATTTGTGTAATGTGTGAATTCCAGGATAAATTTGATGTTAGGGTAATACCTAGTAGGTTTATTGAATTACATGGTGTAATTGTGGAGCTTTGAAAGGAGATTGGAGAGTTCAGGGGCGTTTTAGAGAGAGATGAGAAGAAATTGAGTTTTAGAAGCATTCAATTTAACCTGATTACATTTGCCTTAATGGGGAAATCTTGTCCAAATCCGAAGTTAAAGTGGAGGCTGTAATCAAACAAGATGTAGATCGAGTGAGGGAAGATGGGGCAGATGGAAAAAAACACGGAGGAATGTAATGTTGAGCTGTGAGCATACGAGTGTATTTGGTTATTTGTAGAAGAAAGAAAGCCATTGATAAAATGAAGGAAGAGTATTGGAGACAGGACAGAACCCTGAGGGACACCGCTGTTGATAGGGAAGGAGGAATATGGTGAACAATCAACAATTACAGAGATATAGTGGTCGGAGAGAAAGCTTGATATGAGAGAGCAGAGTGAAGGAGGAAAGCTGAAAGAGGGAAGCTTGGATATCAGGCCCAGATGCCAAACTCTGTCAAAGGCTTTTGAGATATCAAGGTCCATCAACATTGTCGATTTACGATCCCCACGCAACTTGACCGAGCTTGAACAGCTTTGTCCAGAAGAATGGGAAAATCTTGCCCAATGAAGGTGTGCAAAGTTGCTAGAGACAAATCCCAACAGACTCAAAGCTGTAATTGCTGCCAAAGGTGCTTCCACCAAGTATTAACTCAGGGGGGTGGACACTTATCCAACCAAGATATTCTAGTTTTGTGTTTTTAATTAATTTTCTGAAATTTGTAGAATTTGTTTTTCATTTTGAAGTTGTGGGTTACGATGTGTAAATAAAGGTGGAAAAAGTCGGATTTAATGCATTTTAATTCCAGATTACAAGGCAATAAAAGGTGAAAGTTTTGAAAGGGGATGTAGACTTTATATAGGCACCGTATATGTATGTATATATGCATGTGTGCGCTTCTCAGGAGGAATTAGGATGCTATGAAGGCAGCTGGGTCTTTCAGAGTAGTTAATGCATGGAACGGTGTCCCATGAAAGGTAGTGACCAAAGTGAGTGGTGGCAGCATCAGTAGATAGGTTTCTACTGGAGTTAGATATATATATATATATACACGTCGGGATAGAGGGGTACATGGATACAAGTGGGACTGCTGATCGCTTAGTAATGTCTGTGAGAGGGTCTTGGCGTCTCGTCATAAAGTGAATATGCTGTCAGATTTATGTAATGTTGATGAAACACAGGCATGGCGGGCCAAATGTCCCCCTCTCCTGCCATATTTGTGTTCACGTGTCTCACGTTTCATTAAATTGTTGTAAAACGTCTCTCGGCCGAAAAATGTTTTCGTAAATCGTTGACATTATATAGGCCACTGATTTATCGATCGTGTATATATATACACTTCTGCATACAAAGTCTTCAACTTTGTACGCAGGTGTTAGGTCTCTCGGGCCGACGTGTGTGGTCCGTGGGGGTTGGGGACGAGGGTACAACCCATCACATTACTCGCTTTCCCATCCTCATGCCCCATCGTCCCCACCCTCAAGCTCCTCCTGAAGATTCGCTCATTCGCATTCAAATCAACATTTGAGGTCCTGATGATACATGGCGTATTTATTTGTTTTACGATCCCAGTGGTTTTCCGCTTCTCCCAATCAGACATGGAGATCTAACGTCAAAGGCGCAGATCAATAAATAAGTAAATAAATGAAGTAACTTTTCCAACACGTCGAGCGGATTGCAGAAGGTGCGACCAGAGCGGTCCGTGTACTGTATATAGAAAGCGTCGTGTGTTCGAGCTCCGTGTCCGCGTGTTTTCGCCGCTTTGAAAATAGTTTCAGAAATTGTTCTGACCTCCTTTACAAAGTTTGGTGACCCCGCTTTGTAGGGGCGCGCCCCCATAAAGCGCCGGCTGCATCAATCAAGGTCGGCACGATTTGCAAGGCTAATTGGCTAAGGTGGTCACAATGGCGCGGCCGGCCGGGCGGCATTTCCATGACATTTACCTTCCTCGCTGCCATCCCCTCCCCTCCCCGTCCCCCCACCTCCCGCGCATTGTCCGTGCGATGCCACCCACCAGCACGAGCCGTTTGTTTCATTCGCTTGTTATTGTGTTCGTTTGCGCGCGCTGCGTCCCATTGTTCCCTAATTGTTTGCGTCTCGAGCCGCACTGCGCGCGCGCTCTCCCTTTGTTCTTCGCACGTTCTGATTCCCCAAAGCTTTTGTATCCTTATAATCAAAACCTGCCGCATGGAGGTGCACCTGTATGTTTATATGCTCGGGAACTCTCTCGCAAACCAATAGGGCTACGCCTTGTCCATTGCAGGAGAGCTGGCGCTTGTTAAGCCGGCTATCCAGTTTTCCTTACACTCCAGTTATCGGATCAATAAACGTCCACGAACTCTCTCGCAAACCAATAGGGCTACGCCTTGTCCATTGCAGGAGAGCTGGCGCTTGTTAAGCCGGCTATCCAGTTTTCCTTACACTCCAGTTATCGGATCAATAAAGGTCCACGAACTCTCTCGCAAACCAATAGGAGCACGCCTTGTCCATTGCAGGAGAGCTGGCGCTTGTTAAGCCGGCTATCCAGTTTTCCTTACACTCCGGTTATAGGATCAATAAAGGTCCACAAACCAATAGGAGCACGCCTTGTCCATTGCAGGAGAGCTGGCGCTTGTTAAGCCGGCTATCCAGTTTTCCTTACACTCCAGTTATAGGATCAATAAAGGTCCACGAACTCTCTCGCAAACCAATCGGAGCACGCCTTGTCCATTGCAGGAGAGCTGGCGCTTGTTAAGCCGGCTATCCAGTTTTCCTTACACTCCAGTTATCGGATCAATAAAGGTCCACGAACTCTCTCGCAAACCAATAGGAGCACGCCTTGTCCATTGCAGGAGAGCTGGCGCTTGTTAAGCCGGCTATCCAGTTTTCCTTACACTCCGGTTATAGGATCAATAAAGGTCCACAAACCAATCGGAGCACGCCTTGTCCATTGCAGGAGAGCTGGCGCTTGTTAAGCCGGCTATCCAGTTTTCCTTACACTCCAGTTATAGGATCAATAAAGGTCCACGAACTCTCTCGCAAACCAATCGGAGCATGCCTTGTCCATTGCAGGAGAGCTGGCGCTTGTTAAGCCGGCTATCCAGTTTACCTTACACTCCAGTTATAGGATCAATAAAGGTCCACGAACTCTCTCGCAAACCAATAGGAGCACGCCTTGTCCATTTCAGGAGAGCTGGCGCTTGTTAAGCCGGCTATCCAGTTTTCCTTACACTCTAGTTATAGGATCAATAAAGGTCCACGAACTCTCTCGCAAACCAATAGGAGCACGCCTTGTCCATTTCAGGAGAGCTGGCGCTTGTTAAGCCGGCTATCCAGTTTTCCTTACACTCTAGTTATAGGATCAATAAAGGTCTACGTTTACTATATTTCACCGAAATTGGGAAAAGTTCTTCGATTCGAAATGTATTTTCGAGTCGAACAAGGTTTGTCCTGGTTTAGCATTCCCATGTAAGTCGATGTGCTCATGATGCCGGGAACGCAAAGGTTAAAATCCTATGTATACGAGATGTATTTTGTCCATTGTGTCTACTATAGTCCTTGTAATTCAAATTAAAGCACACGGATGTCCACCAATGTCTTTGTCTTGCATGTGATGATGTACAATCTCCATCTTTGGCTCAAGATGGCTCAGTTGTTATAAAGTGGTGTGGATGTTCAATTCGATACATTTAAAGGGGTGCTCAAAGGTACAGGTGTAACGTATCAAATGGCATCCCTCATTAGCCTCCGTTCGTATTCTTGAACCCTCGTATATAGGATGAAGTCAAGCAACTTCCAAAATAACTTAAATCTGGTAGCAGGGTCTGCACGGTATCAGTCAATAGGTCTGCTAACGAAAAGAAATACCATACGGTTTATTTATTTATTTTCCAAATGATGGTGTGCTCCTCCATGCGGCGCCTCCTGCTGCCGAGACGTAAACTTCAGTTGAAAGCATCCCCGAAAAAATGGAGCCGTCACTGCAAATCCAGCATGGCTGAAGGAGGATCTGTACACCTGCGCGAAAGACTTGTGTCTCCATTTTTACATTTAGAAGCTACTAATAACCAATAACGTACAAACATCAAAACGTGCACGTGCATGCACATGGTATCATACGCAGGTACTGCAAAGTTAAAGGTGTTGTGGTGTACATAATATCACGCACAGGTACTGTATAGGTGTACATAGCATCACGTGCAGCCCGCAGGTATACTGTATAGGTGCGTATAGTACCACACGCAGGTATACTGTATGGGTGTGCATAGCATCACGTGCAGATACTGTATAGGTGTGCATAGTATCACACACAGGTATACTGTATGGGTGTGCATAGTATCACACACAGGTATACTGTATGGGTGTGCATAGTATCACACACAGGTATACTGTATGGGTGTGCATAGTATCACGCACAGGTATACTGTATGGGTGTGCATAGTATCACGCACAGGTATACTGTATGGGTGTGCATAGTATCACACACAGGTATACTGTATGGGTGTGCATAGTATCACACAGGTATACTGTATGGGTGTGCATAGTATCACACACACGTATACTGTATGGGTATGCATAGTATCACGCACAGGTATACTGTATGGGTGTGCATAGCATCAGGCGCAGGTATACTGTACAGGTGTGCATAGTATCACACACAGGTATACTGGTATAGAGTATTGGTGTACATAGCATCACGCGCAGGTATACTGTATTAAGTAAGGTGAACTTATAGTATTACACGCAGGCAGGTAACGTACAGGTATACACAGTATCACGTCCACGTAAAACCGGGGTTCGAACACGCGTCGTGTTCCATGAAACGGAATGACGTCATCAGATATTACGTTCAAAGTCGCAACGTCCATATCGCTACATCCTATATCTCCCCCTCCCAGGACCAAAGGAACAAGAGGTAAAGGGGAAGGGGGGGTGGGCGGGGGTTAGGGGATGAACCCAAGAGCAGGGTTGAAGGACAAAATAGAGGGAGACTTGGACAAATAAAGACACACGGGTTGGCAACATAGAGACAGAGACAAAACCTTTCTGATTTGTTTTTTTTATACATTCTCCTTAAATTATCAAATTACCGACTCGAGCCGTTCTTGTTCCTTTTGTAAATCGTTCTTTTCACATGTTATTTCTTCTTACTGTGCGACGTTCACCCCACTCGTCCTTTATTTCATCTTATTCCAAGCGCATTGCCCCCTCCCCTCGCCGCCCAATGGCCCCTCCCCTCGCCCCCCCCAATGGCCCCTCCCCTCGCCGCCCAATGGCCTCCTCCCCTCGCCGCCCAATGGCCCCCTCCCCTCGCCGCCCAATTTCCCCCTCCCCTCGCCGCCCAATGGCCCCCTCCCCTCGCCGCCCAATGGCCCCCTCCCCTCGCCGCCCAATGGCCCCCTCCCCTCGCCGCCCAATGGCCCCCTCCCCTCGCCGCCCAATAGCCCCTCCCCTCGCCGCCCAATAGCCCCTCCCCTCGCCGCCCAATTTCCCCCTCCCCTCGCCGTCCAATGGCCTCCTCCCCTCGTCGCCCAATGGGCCCTCCCCTCGCCGCCCAATGGTACCCTCCCCTCGCCGCCCAATGGTACCCTCCCCTCGCCGCCCAATGGTCCCCTCCCCTCGCCGCCCAATGGCCCCTCTCCTCACCGCCCAATGGGCCCCTCCCCTTGCCGCCCAATGGCCCCCTCCCCTCGCCGCCCAAAAGCCCCCTCCCCTCGCCGCCCAATGGGCCCCTCTCCTCACCGCCCAATGGGCCCCTCCCCTCACCGCCCAATGGCCCCCTCCCCTCACTGCCCAAAGGCCCCTCCTCTCGCCGCCCAATGGGCCCCTCCCCTCACCGCCCAATGCCCCTCTCCCCTCGCCGACAATGGCCCCTCCCCTCGCCGCCCAATGCCCCCTCCCCCGCCACCCAATGGGCCCCTCCCCTCGCCGCCCAATTTCCCCCTCCCCTCGCCGCCCAATTTCCCCCTCCCCTCGCCGCCCAATTTCCCCCTCCCCTCGCCGCCCAATGCCCCCATCCCCTCGCCGCCCAATGGCCCCCTGCCCTCGCCGCCCAATGGCCCCCTCCCCTCGCCGTCCGATGGCCCCCTGCCCTCGCCGTCCGATGGCCCCCTGCCCTCGCCGTCCGATGGCCTCCTCCCCTCGCCACCCGATGGCCTCCTCCCCTCGCCGCGCGATGGCCCCCTCCCCTCGCCGTCCGATGGCCCCCTGCCCTCGCCGTCCGATGGCCCCCTGCCCTCGCCGTCCGATGGCCTCCTCCCCTCGCCACCCGATGGCCTCCTCCCCTCGCCGCGCGATGGCCCCCTCCCCTCGCCGCCCGATGCCCCCCTCCCCTCGCCGCCCAATGCCCCCTCCGCTCGCCCCCCAATGGCCCCCTCCGCTCCCCGCCCAATTCCCCCCTCCCCTCGCCGCCCAATGGCCCCCTCCCCTCGCCGCCCAATGCCCCCTCCCCTCGCCGCCCAATGGCCCCCTCCCCTCGCCGCCCAATGGCCCCCTCCCCTCGCCGCCCAATGGCCCCTTCCCCTCGCCGCCCAATTGCCCCCTCCCCTCGCCGCCCAATGGCCCACTCCCCTCGCCGCCCGATGGCCCACTCCCCTCGCCGCCCGATGGCCCCTCCCCTCGCCGACCGATGGCCCCTCCCCTCGCCATGGCATCCTCCCCTCGCGATGGCCCCCTCCCCTCGCCGCTCAATTCCCCCTCCCCTCGCCCCCAATGGCCCCCTCCCCTCGCCGCCCAATGCCCCTCCCCTCGCCCCCAATGGCCCCCTCCCCTCGCCGCCCAATGGCTGCCCTTGTGCCCTTCACTGCAATAATACATGTCACGAGCGAGAAACCCCGCTGTTGCTAATTCCACAAACGCACGAATTAAATTGTTCCTTCAATCCCCCCACGGAGTTCCCTCGCATCTCATTGGAACTCCGTTATTCCCAAGACAGTGGGAAAAAGGGGACGCTCGCTTTGGCCGTTCGGACAGATCTGCGCACACGTGACACGGACTACAACGGACAACAATGAGAATATTCCCGATTGTATAATTTTTCACTTTATCCTTTGTAATTGTCCCGGTCGTGCCTCGAGGCGCGAGGAACCGCCGCTGTGAAAGGCGTAATGAGTGTCCGGGAATAAAAACCAGGGGAACGGGGAGGGAGACGATCAGCAATTCTGAGGAGGCAATTTGTTCGGGCGGAAGAGTACGGGCGCGTTTTCTCAACACGGGTGGTCTTCGATTCAGCGACCCCTTCCTCCTGTCCCTTTGGCAGATTTTCTCTGCCGTCTGTGCACTCACTCCCCCCCCCCCAACCCCTCACCCCAACCCGACTTCCTTGCCTTTTCAAATTCTCACCCCAACTTACCACGACCCAATCCCCAGCTCTCCCACTCCCCCACCAGACTGTGGAGCACAGGCTCACGTTCTGCTGCATTAGCATCGACAGAGAGATAGAGAAAGGAAATCCACAAGGATAGCAGAAGGGGTCGAGGGACAGGAAAAAGGGAGAGAAACGGAGAAAGGGAGGAACAGAAGAATGTAAGGACAGAAGGAAGGTGGGGGAGAGGGGACAAGAAAAAGAAAGCAACAGGACATTGTAAGGACAGCAGGAAGGTGGGGGAGAGGGGACAGGAAAAAGGGAGCAACAGGACATTGTAAGGACAGAAGGAAGGTGGGGGAGAGGGGACAGGAAAAAGGGAGCAACAGGACATTGTAAGGACAGAAGGAAGGTGGGGGAGAGGGCACAGGAAAAAGGGAGCAACAGGCCATTGTAAGGACAGAAGGAAGGTGGGGGAGAGGGGACAGGAAAAAGGGAGCAACAGGACATTGTAAGGACAGAAGGAAGGTGGGGGAGAGGGGACAGGAAAAAGGGAGCAACAGGACATTGTAAGGACAGAAGGAAGGTGGGGGAGAGGGGACAGGAAAAAGGGAGCAACAGGACATTGTAAGGATAGAAGGAAGGTGGGGGAGAGGGGACAGGAAAAAGGGAGAAACAGCAGAATGTAAGGACAGAAGGAAGGTGGGGGAGAGGGGACAGGAAAAAGGGAGCAACAGCAGAATGTAAGGACAGAAGGAAGGTGGGGGAGAGGGGACAGGAAAAAGGGAGCAACAGCAGAATGTAAGGACAGAAGGAAGGTGGGGGAGAGGGGACAGGAAAAATGGAGGAACACGAGAATGTTAGGGCAGAAGGAAGGTGGGGGAGAGGGGACAGGAGAAAGGGAGGAACAGGAGAATGTAAGGACAGAAGGAAGGTGGGGGAGAGGGGACAGGAGAATGTAAGGACAGAAGGAAGGTGGGGGAGAGGGGACAGGAGAAAGGGAGCAACAGGAGAATGCAAGGACAGAAGGAATGTGGGGGGGAGGGGACAGGAGAAAGGGAGGAACAGGAGAATGTAAGGACAGAAGGAAGGTGGGGGAGAGGGGACAGGAGAAAGGGAGGAACAGGAGAATGCAAGGACAGAAGGAATGTGGGGGAGAGGGGACAGGAGAAAGGGAGGAACAGGAGAATGTAAGGACAGAAGGAAGGTGGGGGAGAGGGGACAGGAGAAAGGGAGGAACAGGAGAATGCAAGGACAGAAGGAATGTGGGGGAGAGGGGACAGGAAAAAGGGAGGAACAGGAGAATGCAAGGACAGAAGCAAGGTCGGGGAGAGGGGACAGGAGAAAGGGAGGAACAGGAGAATGCAAGGACAGAAGGAATGTGGGGGAGAGGGGACAGGAAAAAGGGAGCAACAGGACATTGTAAGGACAGAAAGAAGGTGGGGGAGAGGGGACAGGAAAAATGGAGGAACACGAGAATGTTAGGGCAGAAGGAAGGTGGGGGAGAGGGGACAGCAGAAAGGGAGGAACAGGACATTGTAAGGACAGAAGGAAGGTGGAGGAGAGGGGACAGGAGAAAGGGAGGAACAGGAGAATGCAATGACAGGAGGAAGGTGGGGGAGAGGGGACAGGAGAAAGGGAGGAACAGGAGAATGTTAGTGCAGAAGGAAGGTGGGGGAGAGGGGACAGGAGAAAGGGAGGAACAGGAGAATGCAGGGACAGAAGGAAGGTGGGGGAGAGGGGACAGGAAAAAGAGAGGAACAGGAGAATGTTAGTGCAGAAGGAAGGTCGGGGAGAGGGGACAGGAGAAAGGGAGGAACAGGAGAATGCAGGGACAGAAGGAAGGTGGGGGAGAGGGGACAGGAAAAAGAGAGGAACAGGAGAATGTTAGTGCAGAAGGAAGGTCAGGGAGAGGGGACAGGAGAAAGGGAGGAACAGGAGAATGCAATGACAGGAGAAAGGTGGGGGAGAGGGGACAGGAGAAAGGGAGGAACAGGAGAATGTAAGGACAGAAGGAAGGTGGGGGAGAGAGGAAAGGAAAAAGGGAGCAACAGGAGAATGTAAGGACAGAAGGAAGGTGGGGAGAGGGGACAGGAAAAAGAAAGCAACAGGAGAATGTAAGGACAGAAGGAAGGTGGGGGAGGGGACAGGAAAAAGGGAGGAACAGGAGAATGCAATGACAGGAGGAAGGTTGGGGGAGAGGGGACAGGAAAAAGGGAGCAACAGCAGAATGTAAGGACAGAAGGAAGGTGGGGGAGGGGACAGGAAAAAGAAAGCAACAGGACAATGTAAGGACAGAAGGAAGGTGGGGGAGAGGGGACAGGAGAAAGGGAGGAACAGGAGAATGCAATGACAGGAGGAAGGTTGGGGGAGAGGGGACAGGAAAAAGAAAGCAACAGGACAATGTAAGGACAGAAGGAAGGTGGGGGAGAGGGGACAGGAGAAAGGGAGGAACAGGAGAATGCAATGACAGGAGGAAGGTTGGGGGAGAGGGGACAGGAGAAAGGGAGGAACAGGAGAATGTAAGGACAGAAGGAAGGTAGGGGACAGGAGAAAGGGAGGAACAGGAGAATGTAAGGACAGAAGGAAGGTGGGGGAGAAGGGACAGGAGAAAGGGAGGAACAGGAGAATGTAAGGACAGAAGGAAGGTGGGGGAGAGGGGACAGGAGAAAGGGAGCAACAGGAGAATGTAAGGACAGAAGGAAGGTGGGGGAGAGGGGACAGGAGAAAGGGAGGAACAGGAGAATGCAATGACAGGAGAAAGGTGGGGGAGAGGGGACAGGAGAAAGGGAGGAACAGGAGAATGTAAGGACAGAAGGAAGGCTGGGGAGAGGGGAAAGGAAAAAGGGAGGAACAGGAGAATGCAAGGACAGAAGGAAGGCGGGGGAGAGGGGACAGGAGAAAGGGAGGAGTGGGAATAGAAGAAAGGGGGAATGTTAGAAAGTGAGGAGGGGGGCAAAAAAAGCAAGAACAGGAGACACAGGTACATGTGAAAGGGACACAAAGAAAGGGAGGAAGAAGAAAAGTGTGGAGAGGAGAAAAGGGGGACGGGAAAGAGATTAAGTGTGGGGGAGAAGAGAAAAGGCGGAAATGGAAACTGCATTGATGTCGCAATGGAGAGAGAGCGCAAACAGGAAAGGGGAGATGGGCCAGAGAAAAGAGGGCTTGCAGAAAAGGGTGATTAAAGAAGGGCGAGGACAAGAGAAACGAGGGACAAGACAGGGACGAACAAGAAAAAGTGTGGGGACAGGAGAGGGAATAAGGGACTAAACTTTCCTTGCTATGTCGTCCTCCTCCTGCCCCTTCACCTCGCTGGTGTCTCCACTGTGCGCACAGGCTGCTAGTGTCTCCACTGTGCGCACAGGCTGCTAGTGTCTCCACTGTGCGCACAGGCTGCTAGTGTCTCCACTGTGCGCACAGGCTGCTAGTAACCCTTCTCGTGAAACTCCCAGAATGAAGGCTCACAGATCACCTCTACTCAATTCTTCCTCTTCTCTATCACCTGTGGAACCAACTTCCCCAGTCTGTTAAATCTCACTCTTCCCTCCAGAGCTTCAAGATGGCCGTTCACCTCCATCTCAGCCCTCAGGTCATGCCCATTCATACTCGTGTTCTTTTCCACACTCATCAACTCTTCCCAAGTTCATCCCTTCCAATCTAGGTTATTGTGTTTTCTCCACTCTCCCTCACCTATCTATCTCGTTTTTAGTTAAATTGCTATTTCATTCCAAGTTTTCCCTTCCTCTTCTTTCAGCCCCTTTATTTATATACATGTTAAGGCAGAAACCTAAATCTAGTGTGTGTTCACCCTCTGTGTCTTCCTTCCCTTCCCATTGCCCTTATTCTTCCCTTCTTGTATCCAGTGTGTTCACCCCCTGTGTCTTCCACCTTGAAGGCCTTGGTTTCCACGACATCAAGCTGAGCAGGACGTGAGGCATGGAAGCCAGCCCAGATGGGAGAGCAGTACTCCATGTAGCTGTGCATGAAGGCCTCGTCTGTGGATTTGAGCTCAGGTGTGCCAAGGACGGACTTTGTACAACGGAGGATGCCCAGTCGGCGGCTGGCTTTGGAGGCCATCTCTGAAATGCGGTTTGCCCAAGAAAGATCATGGTTGATAGTGAGACCCCAGAAGAGAATGACTGAACTTCCTCAAGAGGATTGTTAAGAAAGTAGATAGGAGGGCCGGGTTTGCCGTACGGTCATTTTGGAGAGTGTGATATTTGTCAGGATTGAAAGACATGTTCCTAGTGTTTGACCAACTGGTGATGTTTTCCTTGTACTGGTTCACCCACTCCTTATGGGAGTGGCAGGATGGGTCATGTTATTATCCTCGCTGGGGTATATGGATTACAGTAGATCTAGGCTTGCACCTCAAGATAAGATCAGGTTTACTCTCTTTCAGTTTCGTGTTAAACAGCAAAAGCTGTTTCAAAAGGTAATCGTACGTGTTTATGGTTTATAAGATTTTTACTTGCGACATTTCACAGGTCAACAAGAGCTTTGCGTTGCTGTTGTTGGGAATCGATTTTTGAAATGTGCACCCATTGGTTGGGGAACTGCCAGATCACACCCACATCTGTCGCTTGACTCCACTCACCATAACACTGATACAAAATCACAGTAATCAAGCTAGTTACGTTACGTAATCAACCGTTATTTTATGCAAATTACAAAAAAAACAACTATTGCTAACTATTCTGTCGTGACCATAACATGTAGTTTAAAAATAGCGTTACATAATTTTTGAATGGCCTCATATTGGGGTTAAGCAATCCATGAACGTGTGCCAAATCAGCTCGTTCTGATATAAACGTGGAGGATGACATGGATAAGGTGTCGAGTTCATCTTTTAATAGCGCATTAAAAGTGCGTTTCCCAATTTAACATGACTGGATTTTGTCGCGGGTTGTGACCACAGTTCTGACATTCTTGTTTACCTCTGGTAGGACCGTAGGGGTGCGCCCCACAAAACGATAAGCTTTTATACACATTAACAGGGCGTTTATTCAAGGAGGAAACATCCCTTAGGGAGGACCGTTTCTGCTGTAATGTCATGTAGACGAATAGCATCAGGCCACCTGGTATAGCAATCAATACAGGTGAGCATGTAACTGTACCCACTAGATTGAGGTAATGAGGTAGTGGTCCTACAGTCAAGACTGATGTGAATGCTTTTGAATCTCACATCTGGCATAGCAAAGGTACCTAAAGGAGATTTGACATGGCGATGGACCTCAGCTTTCTGCCAGTATCCTTATTAACCATGGCCAAATAAAACGTGCCGATATGAATTTCTGAGTGGATCTGATGCCAGGGTTCGACAAACAGTGGAGTGCATTGAAGATCCCACTACGGTGTTGTTTAGGTACAAAAGGTCGTTCATGGCTTGTTGAGACATCACACCAGATGTATACCTCTGAAGCATGGAGTTGTACTTGCCGAAACGACATCGAGGTAGATAAATGTCGTAGCTCACAGAGCTTCTCATGATTCTCCTGATCAGCTGTAATCAATGGAGGAAGAAGTGTGAAGTGCATCAATGTGTGAACATGAGAGTGCATGAGAGTACATTCACATTCCTGATGTCTGTTGTGAACTGGGATATGTAATTGAGATGACAAATTTTCCTTGGGGAGTGACGATGAGGCTGAGTTGTAAGGCATGCGCCAAAGATTTGTGGGCGTTGTAGATGATGAAAGTTCTTTCTTACAGTCGATGTCTGAAGTGTTTGATGCTGAGATACATGGCCAATAACTCCCAGCCAAAGGTACTGTAGTGAGTCTCAGCCAGCTGCAGTCGCTTTGAGAAGAATGAGAGTGGCTGCCATTCTCTGTCGACCAACTGGTGTAGTACGCCACCAACGCACATGTCTGATGCGTCGGTCATGAAACACAACAGAAACAGAGCGTCTGACTTAGGGGGGTCAAGGAGGGCAGCCCCAGCCAATTTAACTTTCACCTTTTCAAGGACTGAACGCTCTTGCTCACTAAGGGGGATAGGCTGGTTCTTCCTATTCTTATCCCTGAGTACGTCAGTGAGGGGTTGAAGCGTGTCAGCGCAGTTGTGAATGAAACGGTGGTAGAGGTTTACCAGATGTAGAAACTCTCTCAAACTGCCGAACGATGTCGGTGCTGGGAAGTCATGGATGCTCTTCACTTTATCTGGTAGAGGATATATTCCCTATGGTCAGGTCAAGTATGGGAGCATGCACAAGAGCAGCGCGTTGCCGCATACATTTTCCATCCATTTTCCGACGTATTCCCGGCTCATCCACTATGTGGCCGAGGAAAGTGAGTGTAGATACTCCCAACTGACACTTGGCTGGGTTGATTCACCACACCATACTTAGCTAACCAGTTGAATGGCAGTCTCATATGTGTTGCATGCTCATCTTATGTATAGATGAATACATCTTACTCAGGGATCATCGAGATAGGCCTAGACGAAAGGCAATCCTCATGTGACGTCATAGATGTAATGTTGAAGCATCTGAGCTGCGTTACATAGATCGAATGAATACGCACAAAGGCACAACTTCAGACTCAAAATGGTGTGGTAATGGCCATCTTACAGATATCATCAGGCTCGACAAGTATCTGATGGCATGCTCAAAGCAGATTTTAGACAAACTCGAGAAGAGAAGAAAAGTCCTTGCAGAGAAGAAAAGTATTGGAGGTGTGGCACCGGATAGCGATGAGGCACAGTGGATCCGTTGAGTGCCCGATAATCTCCACAAGGCTGCCAGTCTCCTGGTTTCTTCAGGACCATGTGGAAGGGTGAGGTCCAGTTATTGCTAGAGGGGTAGATAATACCGAGCTCAAGCATATGATTGAACTCTGCCTTGGCAATAAACTGACAATCTGGTGCTTGGAGGTGAGGTCTCGCTGCTGCAGATGGTCCTCGAGTGTCAATGTGATGAGTGATGGAATGTTTGACTGCCACATCACTGTACATTGTGTTACGAATTCTGGGTTTATGGGAATGGCTATTCAGGTCATTTCTTATTAACGTTTATTCTATTAAAGGTTGTTGTGGTTAAAGGGGTAGAAGCGCTCCTGGTAACCACGAGACCGGAAACGGGATCGTGAACCGGAAGAAAAGGGGAAGACAAGGTCTGGAAAGAAAAGCGGCCATCTTCTTCGACCAGCGGACGCGCGTCAAGTCGCCTTTTACCTGCGGCAGAACGCTGAGTTGGAAAAGCCCGTCTGGCGCGAGGAGTTACCTGCGCGGGGTAATTACCTGTTACGTGTCCGGTTTCCGGAGGTTCCTGGAAGGAACCAAGCGTCCGGCACAGTTCGCCTCAACGTCTACGAGAACGAGTACGGGGGCGCCTGGGTCCTCGCGCGCTTGGCGAGCCGTTCACAGCCCAGAGGCCGCGATCACGGGCTCCGACCTCGGTGGCTTGCCGAGAAGGGGTCCGCTGCAGCAGCTGTTCCCGTTTGGAGCACGTCAGGAAGAGGTCTGTTCAACCGCCCGCGTGCGGAGATCGAGCTACTGGGGCGCAGGGTCGGCGCGAACATCGCCATCCTAGTCGACCTTGTTCGGCCATTGACTTGAGATCGCGATTCGCCGGCGCGAATCGACCTTCACCTGGGTCGGGAGGGGCCCAGAGACATTGTGAGAGACATTGACCATTGAGGGTGCCGTAAGTAGGGGGCAAGGTGGGAATATATAAGATGGCCATCTTAGAAGTATTGTAGGAATGCATATGGAGGGTTGAAGTATTGTGTTGTTGATGATTCTACTCAGGGGTGAATATATTGTTGATTGATCCGGATCCTTGGTGTGGTTTCCTTATTGATTTGGATTGTTTCCTCCGTTGGACCACTGGAGGGTTTACTTGGTATTGATTGTGTTACGAAAGCGTATAAATCATATATCTTTCTGGCGGGGTTCCTCTCAAGGTCCAGGGGTCACCGAGACCAGGTGGTCACAGGGAGGACCACGTAACAGAATTGGGGGCTCGTCCAATTGAATTCCGGGATATAAAATTGTATAAAATAATAAAATAATATTTTTATTAATTAAAATTTATTAATTAATTATTAATTGGTAAAATTATAAGTTTGTCCTTATAAAATTATAATATAAGTTTATATTAACAGTGTGTCCACGAGGACATCAAAGTGTTCCTGCAGGAAAAGAAAGTACCAAAGTTGTGGGACGCAGCCACCATGGCAGATGATTATGCCTTAACACACCGGATAGGGGTCCACAAACCTAACTCCTCGCCTAGACTTCAGCAGGGGAGTTATGGAACACCCGGTGCGGAGAACGACAATACATGGCGGTGGCCTCGAGGTGATTATGGGGACAACTCTGATACCCCAACTGCTCGAAATCAGGGGGCTACGGGCCCAAGACAAACTTATTTTCCGGGGGGCCCGAGGCAGACCACGAGTTTTTCCTCCGGGCCTATTTGCGCTTTTTGCAAGAAACCTGGAAATGTGATGTCCCAATGTTATGCCCTGAAAAAGGAAAATCAGGAGCGGAGTTCGACTAGTACGACTCCAAATGCAATGGCCATTGTGAGAAATCGCCATCAAAAGGGTTACCAACCATTTATTTCAGAGGGGTTTGTGTCACTGGATGGAGCCTCGACTAACCGGAGACCGGTTAGGATATTGAGGGACACAGGAGCACATCAATCTTTAATGCTTGAAGGCATTTTGCCATGGTCCGAGGAGACGGCAACGGGGGATAGTGTTCGTTTACAGGGGATCGGTGGCTGTGTTAGTGCTCCACTTCATGTCATCCATTTGGAGTCCGATTTGGTGTCAGGACCGGTCACCGTCGGTTTACAAGCCACGCTTCCTGTAGAGGGTGTATCTGTGGTTATCGGGAATGATTTGGCCGGGGGTCAAGTTTATGGTAACCCGAGGGTTGGTAAAGAGCCCAGCAGGGAAAATAACACCACACCAGCTCGGGATGGCGACAAAAGTACCAAGTTATTTGTAGGGGGACTGAACTTCAAGACAGAGGAAGAAGTTCTGACCTCTGTCTTCAACAGATATGGGCCGCTGGAGGAAGTGCGGTTGGTAAGAGACAGGGAAACGCAGCAGTCAAGAGGGTTCGGCTTTGTCACGTTTGTAAGCACAAAAGACGCCAGAGAGGCAGAGAAGAATTGGAATGGCAAGGATTTGGAGGGTCGGACCATAACAGTAGGGAAGGCATTTCGTAGGCGTCGAGAGGTCTACAGGAGAGGACAACTGGGCGGTAGTTTTGGTGGTGGCCGCAGCCGATAGTACTATGGAGGCTCCCAGAGTTACGGCATCTCCCGAAAGAATGATTATCAGAGCACTGGCCGAGAAGGAGACCGCCAGTCAGGTGACTACTGCGACAAGTGGTCCCACCGTAATTATTAGGAGTCCGGAGAAGTTGAAGCACTGAATACGGCGGAGCCGCCGAGCCCAGATTCCTACACAGACTAACTGTGAACGCCACACGTTCCTAAAGGTGTCCATGTAGTGAACTTTCCTCCCCGGACTAACCGTGAACTCTACGTTCCTAAAGGCGTCCATGTAGTGAATACTCGGCTTGGCCTCCCGGAAAAAGTGCTATCGAGTTGCTTAACTTTGGATCTTTGAGCAACCCCTTAACCTTCATTCACAAGAAACTGACAGTCAAAGTCAGAGGGTCATGAGATGGAGTTTGGCTTGGCAGGAGTCCAACGGGAAATTGAACATGTAAAGGGCAGGGACAATGTCGTTGCTGGTGCTTTGTCCAGAGTGAATTACCTTTGGAAATCTCTGGGGGTTTTGTAAAATTTTGTTGCTTTATTTTTGAGATGTGATAATTGTTGCCGGGGGGAACTGATAATTTGGGGTGTGAGTTATCTTGTTTGTTTATCAAAGTTGGCCTGCAAAGAAAGTTTTCGCGGTGTTCAAACTTTCTTTCTTGAAGGGGGGGAGTGTTACGAATTCCGGGTTTATGGGAATGGCTATTCAGGTCATTTCTTATTAATGTTTATTCTATTAAAGGTTGTTGTGGTTAAAGGGGTAGAAGCGCTCCTGGTAACCACGAGACCGGAAACGGGATCGTGAACCGGAAGAAAAGGGGAAGACAAGGTCTGGAAAGAAAAGCGGATATCTTCTTCGACCAGCGGACGCGGGTCAAGTCACCTTTTACCTGCGGCAGATCGCCGAGTTGGAAAAGCCCGTCTGGCGCGAGGAGTTACCTGCGCGGGGTAATTACCTGTTACGTGTCCGGTTGCCGGGGGTTCCTGGAAGGAACCAAGCGTCCGGCACAGTTCGCCTCAACGTCTACGAGAACGAGTACGGGGGCGCCTGGGTCCTCGCGCGCTTGGCGAGCCGTTCACAGCCCAGAGGCCGCGATCACGGGCTCCGACCTCGGTGGCTTGCCGAGAAGGGGTCCGCTGCAGCAGCTGTTCCCGTTGCGGGACGTGCCCGTTTGGAGCACGTCAGGAAGAGGTCTGTTCAACCGCCCGCGTGCGGAGATCGAGCTACTGGGGCGCAGGGTCGGCGCGAACATCGCCATCCTAGTCGACCTTGTTCGGCCATTGACTTGAGATCGTGATTCGCCGGCGCGAATCGACCTTCACCTGGGTCGGGAGGGGCCCAGAGACATTGTGAGAGACATTGACCATTGAGGGTGCCGTAAGTAGGGGGCAAGGTGGGAATATATAAGATGGCCATCTTAGAAGTATTGTAGGAATGCATATGGAGGGTTGAAGTATTGTGTTGTTGACGATTCTACTCAGGGGTGAATATATTGTTGATTGATCCGGATCCTTGGTGTGGTTTCCTTATTGATTTGGATTGTTTCCTCCGTTGGACCACTGGAGGGTTTACTTGGTATTGATTGCGTTACAAAAGCATATAAATCATATATCTTTCTGGCGGGGTTCCTCTCAAGGTCCGGGGGTCACCGAGACCAGGTGGTCACAGGGAGGACCACGTAACAATTGGTTGAGTTATGTTAGGGTATTCATGATGGAGGGTGGTAAATCGTGAGGTGTAAACTGTTCTTCACCCTAAATCTTCATGTACATCGGACTGATGTTGGATGCTTGGGAACCAATCGCTCGCACAGCAAGGTAAGTCGTGGTGTCAATAAGCTGACAATGTTTTACATCCACTAATAAGCCAAACTGATTGAGAAAAATCAGCTCCGATGATGGGTGTGGGATGCTTAGAGACGATGAATAACCAGCGAAAAACTCGATGCAGTCCCAGATCAAGTGTCAACTGTCTGTCTCTGTCTCTCTCTCTCTCTGTCTCTGTCTGTCTGTCTGTCTGTCTGTCTGTCTGTCTCTCTCTCTCTCTCTCTCTCTCTCTCTCTCTCTCTCTCTCTCTCTCTCTGGCGATAGGTGAGTGGTTAACTACTTGAAGTTGTAGTGCAGTTTTGTTAGACCGAGTCTTGTTTCCTGTCGTGCATTGAAACACCCTCACTTCGACCCCAGTATTAAATGGACTAGAAAGCGTGTGCCAGTGTTTTCAGTGACGTAGAAAAGGCGACTCTCACAGTGATTGGCAGAGCTTGTCTCCCCTAGCTGCCGGTCCCACTGTTTCCCTGTGGCAAAGTGGGCTTCTTGTGTGGTGAAGTGAAGTGTTGTACCGCAATGCCAATAGTACCAACATTCTATAACTTCACGCCCGTGACGATGTACCGCAATGTACCGCAACTTCACGTACCGCAATGCCTTCACGCCCTTCACGCCCGTGACGCCCTGACTATTACACCAGATCTTGCCTCGCTGTTTGCTTTGGGCCTGATGTTGAGAAAAAGCACGCTCTTTCTGCAGGTGACAAGTGAGCGCCTGCAATTGTGCTAAGAGCTGGTTGATGGTCGACCGCAAATCCTGAATGATCAGATATTGCACTGACTGGTTGGCATGTAGCAACAGCGATGGAATGTGTGGATGTTGACACTTCCAAAATCTTGTCAGATCTCATCGAGCCGTTCGATGGTCACTGTTTCCCTGGTAGAGGCCAGGATGAATAGAGTGTTATTAGGTAAATGTTGCAAGAAGAGCCGTTTCAAAATGTTATCTTCCAGCTTGGCTTCACCCAAAAGCTGCCTCAACCTCCTAAGAAACTGCCATGGTTTCCTGTTTCCCAGCTTTTCTGAGATGAGTAGCTGGTGCAAGTGTTTCTGCAAAGATGCTGAGGTATGCCGTATGAGCTCAGTCTTGATCTTATCGCACCTGTTCATCCCCGGCGGGTTGATAAAATCTCTGACCTCTGATGCAATCTTTGCTTACAGGGAAAACTATAATGGCACTCAGTAGAGAGCATACCTCCGCCTGGTTGACCATATCACTCAATGGTGAAGAATCATTTTTAAAAATTCTACTATCCGGATTCGGATCCGAATATTCACCAAAATTGAATCGAATCTTCCTTGTCACACACAACCTGTCCAACAAGTTTCGTCCAAATCCGTCCATTACTTTATGAGATATCCCGCTATGTATCCTTTTTGGCCATATCTCTCAATGGTGAAGAATCACTTTAAAAATTTTAAATAATTCTTATATCCGAATCCACATTCAGATCTTCACCAAAATCGAATAGATTCTTCCTTGTTCCACACACAACCTGTCCACAAAGTTTCGTTCAAATCCACCCATAACTTTGAGATATCCTGGTATGTATCGTTTTTGGCCCGATCTCCCAATGGTGAAGAATCACTTTTTAAAATTCTAGTAGCCGGATCCGAATCCGGATCTTCACCAAAATCGAATCATTTCGTCCTTGTCACACATGCTACACCTCTGCCAAATTTCATCCCAATCCGTCCACAACTTTTTGAGATATTATGTTCACAAACAAACAAACGGACAAACAGAAAGGGGTGAAAACATAACCTCCATCTACCTTGGGTGGCAGAGGTAACAATGATATAAGCCAATTTTGGATCCTGCATTGTGATCCTCCGAGTCAGGAAGTGCTTTCACGTGCGCGAACCTTAACTTTGGGTCGTTGGGCCAAAAGGGAGGGAGTTTCAGTGCAACCGCCTCGACTGGGGAAGGTGATTTGGCCTATCAGAACATTCTGTAACTTCTGATGATGATGTGGCCCAGCTATCAGAACTTTTGCCAGCAAGGTGTCCGTATTTGAGGAACAAGCTTGGTGAATTAATTCTGCCTGCACCTTCTGTTCAGGTAGAAAATGATGCATGTACTGTATATCACAAAAACTACCACACCCTCACAAAAATGCGCAATGGGAAGTACATAAATAAGCTTGGTAGAGGATTCCTCCTTCTGACTCCCAATTTATTTATCTTTCTTTCCCCCTTTCTGATAGTAATAGTAATACCATCGGTAGCCACTGCTCACACAATTAATTAATTTGAGGAATTTGTCACAACAGGAAAAGAAGAAGAAGAACCACCTTTAGAGGCCATTTTTCCCTGCAGAGCAGGGATTGGCCTTTTTCGGGCACCTTGGTCCCCTTTTTGAAGCAATGTTTTACGGCCGGATGCCCTTCCTGACGCCAACCCGTAGTCGCCTCTTACGATGCGCAGGGATACGGTGTACCTATTCTAAACCGGGGTACACACCGGGGGTCACAAGAGGGTCGAGTAAAAATTGAAAACGACGGCATTTGTTCGAGTATCATGATGGCGTTGTTACCATGGAGACCATGGAGATCGCCATGTTGTTAAGCAGTGCCGAGCACTCCGTTCCGTTTCTTGGAGTGCTTGCTTGAGCCCTTTGAATCAAGCAAGCCGCTTGGAAAGCGCAAACAAGCCGCTTGCAAACGCAATCAAATCAATCAAAAAAAAAACCACAAAGGTTTAAATGCTGATCAAGCAAGGAAGCAACACGTACCATTTTTAAAGTCTTGGTATGGCTATTGGCTTCATAAAGGAGCTCATCCACCCTTTGCGAGGTGTTGTTTTTAGTCTTGGCAGGGTGACGTCACAGTCACCCTCCCCACGAGCAAAGTCAGTGAGGAGTGTCAGTTTAGTCGCTGACAACCTTTTTCAGACTTTGAGACCTCAAATACCCTTTAGTTTAGACACTTGAGACTCCTTTGACCTTTCAAACCTTTTTAGATGTTTTAAGACCCTTTAGACCCATTTAGACAATTCAGAACCCAGAGACCTTATTTTACACCCTTAAATCCCTTTGACGTTTTATACAAGGCCCTTTAGAATCTTTAGACTCCTTCAAACCTTTACACCTTTTGACCTTCACACATTTGGACGTTTTCCCTTTAGACCATTTTGACCTTTCATTTGCAATCAATGACCCTGCATTTAGTACATCCTTCCATTTATTGCCACACAAAACAAGTCCTGGTGATGTTCTGCAATCTCTGATTGCTCTTTCTAGGGGGGGGGCCTGGGGCATCAGTCACTTCAAGTTTTTGAAAAAGTTTGATTTTTGGTACCATTTTGAAGCTTAGGGTCTAAGTAAGAATTTTGGTCCGAGTGGACAAAGATCACATGGAGTCTTCATACATTCCCGCCATTTTCCAAGATGGCCGCCATCAAAATCTAATACTGACAATATCTCGGAAACTAATCAACCTAGAAACATGAATTTGGTGTCTATACCTAGGTTTTCATGGTCAAGGAATCAAATAAAACCATTTCTGACTACATCAGAGTATTTATTTGTCCCGAAATGGTAAATTACACAACAAACGTTATAGCAGAATTTAGCAGAATTATGCATGTTAACAATTAAGCACATACGAACGTAAATTCTATAAAATACCATGAATATAAACCGAACATTCTATTTTCATTGTTCTTAGTGATATTTGATTGATTAGGTAAGTGCAACTAAAAAATCATTACTCATTCTCACAACCATCATGGTCATTTAGTTGGGACATGTGCACTTGCATAAACGTGAGCACTTCAAGTCAGCTTTTTTGCACTTGCATGACGAGCAAGGTTTTGTGCACGCGCATTTTACGTCTAGATCAAACACATCCCTGGCAAGGGGCAACGTGGTCCAGATGGGAACCAGTTGGCCATCTTTTTCCATCCATCCATGATTGCTTGGGACTAGTGCCAGTGGCTCGTGCGCTGTAGTCCAGATGCTCGCCTGGAAGACACTCCTTTTGAGATGTTGGTCCAGCGCATCACTTGTAGGGGGTATTCTTTCCACATCCCTAGTCCTGTGACAGAAAACCCTCATTCGAACAAGGTCAACGTTGGTGTCATCAGTGATAGGTTCGTTGGAGTACATTTTGCAAACAAAGTGACTCACCACTTCCCTCAACTCTGGCGATGTAAGAAACGGGGTGCTAGCAATTGTCGCAAACTCACTCAAGAGGGGTGGAACCTCATCTTTCCGCTTGAAGCAGTATCGCTTGCCCTTGAATTTGAAAGCTGACGTGCTGTCTGATCCAGTGAATGCATGAAAGAGAGCCAAGGCTTTGCACGTTGTCACACCCAAACTTGAGGCAATGTTGTTGAGGGAGATCATTTTGACTGTCTTTCCTGCTTTGAAAGAAATCCAGATATCTGACTCCGGATTCACCGCCTTGATGTGGTGGAAGTTACACAGAAGTATTACGACAACGTCTGTGTCGCCAGTATAGACCATTCCCAGTGATGAATATTTGAGGGCATGAAGAAGATGTACCAGGACACGAGTGTCTGCCTCCTCATGATTACATCGTCCCATGGGCGGTCCATTCCCTGCATTGAGGACTTGGTCACCAGAAGTGATATAAACCTGTTTGCCATCTTGGAATGGTGTTTGCACAATGCTTGTTGACAGGAATGAGAAGAGCTCTTTTTTATTTTCGGCATTAGCCAAAAAGTTTTGCCAGTTTCCAGGCACTTTGGCAGAACCAGATACTCGCTGTCGTGTGCCTGTTCCTCGCTTTTCTCTTGTGGTCGCTTTGATTGACATTGTGCGATACTGATCCCATACAATATCCACTCTCGCTGCTCTTTTCAACTCATGCTGGATTCTTGGGCAGAATACTTTGGTGAAATATTCATCAAATGTTTTGCCTTGGACAGTTGTGCCAGGAAGAGAGTGGATCAGTGCACCACCATCAATAACGATGACCCCATAATCATCTGGTGCGACGAGCTCCTCATCCGCGGATAGTCCGGTACTTGCACTTGCTTCCATAATGCACGCCAATAAATCTGACTTGGTGCAAGAGTTGATGGACCCATCAGAAGCCAGTGCATCTGGTGATGAGGAGGATTCATGACGGAAAAATTCCTCCAAATTTCCACCCCGGCTATCAACCATAATGAATGCTTGTCCATACAGCTCTGTATGTTGTTTGAAGTGCTGCACCTTCTTCTGAAGTGCTGTCTTTTTTCGAGTTTTCTCCTCATGGAACAGCAGCAAGTTGTTTTTCTTGATCGGAGCTGCCAGAGGTACATCATTTGAGTCCAGCACATTCTTCCGAAAGTGGTCATACTGCTCTTGTCCTCTAGATTCTAAGACACGGACCGATGTGGCGGCAGACTTGTCAACACACACTTTATTGTCTAATGTAACTAGTTCTGCACTACTCTCTTCAAAGGGATTCCCTCTGCTTTGCAGCACATCCATGAGATTTGTGACATGACGCCTAAATCGGTGCTGGGATGTACTTCCTTCCTCGTGATGAGGGAGCTCTTGATCTTCGTCGTCATCTACATCAGTGAATTGCTCTAGAACACGGCTAATTTCTGGACCAGTTGCAATCCAGCGTTCTAGCATCTCAGGGTTCTCTGTGATCCCGATCACTCCCCCAACCCCTTTCACCCGTTTGTTGGCCTGCTCGTGTGCTTGATCAATCGGAATGGAAGAGTAACGATGATTGCTTCGACTTATTGCCCAGTGACCTGCTTCAAACTCCTCTTGGATGCTAGATGGAAGACTTTCAAGGTCTCTGATGAATACGGGAACCCACCTTGCATAATTCTGGTGATCAAGTGCAAAGAACAGAAGCACAAGGTTTTGCAGAGTAGCCACCATAAGTTTGAACTTTCGCTCTCTGTGTGATATAATAAACATGAAGATGAGCTGTTCGTACTTGTGAATGAGTAACCAGAACTGCACTGTTGGTTTCTCTTTGCAAGCTACAGAGACCCAGTCGTCGAAGGTCATTTCACTTCCGCCGTCCTCATAGGCTCGTTTCAGTAGACTATCGAGCACCACAACAGTAATCTGGTGAGCATACCGTGTTCTCATTGGATCATTTGCTCTCAAGTAAGATGTCGCTGCAGCTACTGTCAAGGCAATGCCAGCCTCTGCAAAGGCTTCAGGCCATCCAGACCCTCGTAGGAAATCTCCCATAGTCGCCCACAAAGCCATTTCGATGTGGAGCCCTCCCAACATCACCAGAAACGTATCTTCTCCAAAGAGTTCAGGAAAGGTCCATTGCATTTTCTTGGCAATATCAAAGAGTGGCTGGTCCACTGCCATGATTGGGATTTGCTGTGGGTTGAGGAACTCGGTTGTTTTCTTGACCAGGTCCATTCCATGTCGAATCATTTTTGGTGTAGCTGCTTTATCACGGAATAGTGGTAGCATGGCTTCAATACATTTCTCTGTTGATCCCACAGCATCCGATCGAGAAGCATGATATGCCGACCACATAATTGGAGGAACAGTTTCACTTTCAAATTCCATTTGCATATTTTCCTGCACCATTTTCATCCAGGCCTTTTCATGGTGTTCCTCCTTGTCAAATGACGCCATGGACTGTGGCTGCACGTCTTTCACAGGAGGTTGGGTGACAAGATTCCGGCTCATAGGTGGAACAAACGTGTACAGAGGAGGCAGCATTGGTCCCTTGGTGCTTGATGCTCGTCGATGGAAGTCGATTTCTATAGGTTCTTGGTCCAGCCCTGGGTTTTCTACTGAAGGAAACTGAAACATGGAGATACCTGTTCCATGAAATGAGGATGTGGCTGTTCTGGACGTAGGATTGTGATCTAGATTGTCAAGGGCTGCAACCGTAAAAATCTGCTGACGAAGGTTGCTAGGACAGACTATATCAGCGTTGGCATGTGCTCTTTCAGCAGTAGCTTGTGCATATCCAACTTCAATGGTAAGCACTCTCTTATATGACACGCTAAGGCAATACTGATGTAGCAGTTGTACCAGTTTCTTGCTCCTTGTTTGGGAATGCAGTTTTAAGGCCAAAAACACTGCAAGAGGAGGCTCACATCTCCAGTTTGCAGGAAGAGAAGTGATGTTCAACATGGTTAGTTGACTCATGGAGAGAACTGTCCTGGAATTGTCTTGCATAGGAGATGATTTAGGACCAGCAAGCAGTTGACGAAAGAAATATTTCAGCTTTGTTGGAACAGCAGATTCCTCACAACCTTCAGGAAATGACCCCTTGAAATTGAAAGCAGTATCATGATCCAAAACTGCTTTACGTAGAATTGATGCTGCCAACAGTAAGGTACGTGATTCTTCCTCTGGTGTCTGGCTCGCGCTGGAGATGATTTTTCGAGCTGTCTCTGAGCAAACAAGGAATACTCGATTTCGGATCCCTTTTTCTTCTGTCAGATGTGGGAAGTGTTCAAGTACTCTCTCTTTCAGGCGTGTGCAGTTCACTGTCTTACGAATCTCATGCTGTCCCAACCTTTCCGTCATCATATCTGTCAAATCTTGGAGAGCAAAGATTCTACGTCCTCCAGCAATTTCTTCACTGACGAATTGTAGTAGCTCATTTTCTACTGTGATTTCAGTGTCTTGGGTGACTTGACCTTGTTTTGTACTGATTAGCATTTCATAATGCCGACGGTTGAATTTAGTGTAGCAATATCGATGATAGTTAGCTTCAATAGCTACCAGATCTCCTTCTGCAAGCCGTGCTACAATGCGATCCTCTCCCAATGAAACTGCTTTGTCATGGATGTTCTCGGTGAGGGAAACTTTTTGGAATGAATGGTCATCTTTACTCGTTTCTTCATTACAGAAGAGACATAAATTTCGATTAGTTTCTGTGCTAGATCTTCTTGGTCGTTTTCGTAGAGGTGGCAAGCCTTTGGAAGAACGTGTTTTTGCCCGGTCAAGTGCTGATGCCTTGTACAACTGACGACATGTTTTGTGCCAGGATGCTCGATTTGCTTGCATAGATCCTTCATCTGGAAGTTCCAAGTTTGGGTGAGGTGCAGCATCAACATCTCGGAATTGATTTACAAGGCTGATAATATCTTTGTATGCCTCCGCCCTACGTACACCAACTGGGTTGTCAAGAGGACAGACAAGTTCTTCGTTTGTTTTTTCTTGGCAGAGGACACACAACTCACAGTTCGTTGTCTCAGCCATCACACTAGCCTGGAACGAAAAGAAAATACATGTAAGTATATAATAACCAAGCATAATCAAGTATACATGGACATAACATAACACAAAAATCTGACAAGTAGGGATTCAGCAGAAGCAGTTGCACATACATATGAATTATCCAAACCGATTTCCAAATATACAAAATGTATTCATGTGTGCTGACTTATATAACACAATGGCTATTGTATTTAGATATTTGGATACATACTGATATATCAACAGATATATAATGCGACTAGAAAATGTGCTAATGAGTTCGTGTACTGCACAGATATTCCAGCAAACAACCTAAGCTGATTCCATGATCACAAAGGATAAATGTGAGATCCTAATTGCCATGGTTATTTTTCTACTTTTGGGGAACAGAGATACACCTACTGATTTAGAGACATAACTGTTTGCTTCCCTGGCCATAAAATTCGAGGCATGGACACCAACAGCATGACTGAAGGTTTAGTGGTTTTGGAAGTATAGCCGATATAGGATTTTGGTGGCGGCCATCTTGAATTTTACCATTTCGGGACAAATAAATACTCTGATGTAGTCAGAAATGGTTTTATTTGATTCCTTGACCATGAAAACCTAGGTATAGACACCAAATTCATGTTTCTAGGTTGATTAGTTTCCGAGATATTGTCAGTATTAGATTTTGATGGCGGCCATCTTGGAAAATGGCGGGAATGTATGAAGACTCCATGTGATCTTTGTCCACTCGGACCAAAATTGTTACTTAGACCCTAAGCTTCGACCTGGTACCAAAAACTAAACTTTTTCAAAAACTTGAAGTGAAAATGAAAATTTGTTCATGGTGGGAACCCCACTATTCTAGTTATTGGGTCATCTCATCTCAATTCTTGGAGATGAACTTATAAAATGGGTCGTGATGTCCGGATGTCTGTCTGTCCGTCCATCAGTTAACGTTTTACTATTTTTGCTTCTCCTCCCTCATCATCCACTGAATGTTCTGAAAATTCACACATGAACACAAGATCGTATCCCGCACAATCACGAGGACTTCCATTTTTCCATTTCGGATAATGGGGTGAGGGGGTGCATTAACCCCCTAACTTCGGATCTGTACTCGTCCCAAATTTACCAACCGATTGCTTCGAAACCCATTACAGCCATTCCACTCGATGGCCCGCACAATCGCTAGGGCTTCCGTTTTTCAATCATGAGAGCTCCCAGGGGGCATTCCCCCCTGAAACTTTGGATCCCTACTCATCCCCTATTTACCAACCGATTGCTCTGCTATCCGATGGTCTGTAGGTTCGCTTGGTCTTAGATTATTAAATTTCGTATTTTTAGATTTCAGATCATAGGGGCTCTCATGGGGTTAGCGATGCCAATTTGGGCACATACTCACGGAGCATACTTGTTTATTAGTCCCCGACCGGTGTACACCAGAGGGGACTATAGGTTTGCACTCCGTCCCTCCGTCTGTCAGTCTGTCAGTCCGTCACGCAAAGAACAGTTTTCCGGACTTGTTTTCTAAACTCTTAATGCTAATGATTTCAAACTTGGTACATGGTTTCCTCATGATACGTTACAGATCAAGTTCGAACTTCACGACGTTTCGATCATTTTTGACAAAGTTATGGCACTTTGAACTTTGGTAATTTCCCCCAACAGTTTTCCGGACGACAGACTGCCGGTAGGGAACATGTATTGCAGCGCAATACTCAGAATGCTTGTTAGTCCCCTTCCGGTGTACACCGGAGGGGACTATAGGTTTGCACTCCGTCCCTCCATCTGTCACGCAAAGAACAGCTTTCCGGACTTTTTTTCCTAAACCCTTAATGCTAATGAAACTTGGTACATGGTTTCCTCATGATAAGTTACAGATCAAGTTCGAACTTCACGACGTTTCGATCATTTTTGACAAAGTCATGGCACTTTGAACTTTGGTAATTTCCCCAACAGTTTTCTGGACTATAATTTGGAGTGCGGTAAGTCAAAGTTGTTAATATTCCTTGTTTTAACTCCAATTTACATTCTGTTTCCACTTTTAGTGAGAAGTAGGGGTCTGTGCAACCATTCATGAACTTTATTTGGTGCAAATTGGATAATTTTTAGCCGAGTTACCTCAGACCGTGAGTTGATAATTATATAATTCACACAGTGCAATACGTGTAATTTCCCCAACAGTTTTCCGGACGACAGACTGCCGGTAGGGGACATGTATTGCAGCGCAATACTCAGAATGCTTGTTTATTATGTACAGCCGAGCAGAACTGTCAAGTACGCACCAGCTAAGTCAAAGAGATGAACTTACACATTAAATCGAGCCAATCGAGAATGAGACTAAATGGGCAAGATGGAAACACACCGTTGACAAAATAAAGCACACATATTTACAAGCACAATATTCACTGATGGAAAGTCACATATATACAGAAAACACTCAAGAAAAAGGCACACAAGATCATTTTCTTACATTTAGCACTTATTTCCCTTCTACAATCTTATCTTAGTTAGTACACACACGATATGAAATTGGCAAAGCCTGGACACAAACAAAACCCTTTAGAACCCATTATAATTACCCTTTGGAATCCTTTAAAATTACCTTTCAGAACTCTTTAGAGCCCTTTAAAATTACCCTTTTGAACCTTTTAGGATTACCCTTTAGAGCCCATTAGAGTTACCCTTAGAATCCATTAGAATTACCCTTTGGAAGTACCCTTTATAACACATTATAATTACCCCATACAACCCATTAGAATTACCCTTTCGAACCCATTAGAATTACCCTTTATAACCCATTAGAATTACCCTTTGGAAGCCATTATAATTACCCTATATAACTCTTTAGAATTACCCTTTAGAACCCATTAGTTACCCTTTACAATTACCCTTTAGAACACATTATAATTACCCTTTAGAACCCATTATAATTACCCTTTATAAACCTTTAGAACCCATTATAACTACCCTTGAGAACTCATTATAATGTTGCGGATCTCAAACGTCGACCTTCCCCTTACCAAGGGGGGATTAATCCCCTTGTCTGTTATCTAGCCGACGCGATCCGGGGCTATCACGTTCCTTCCGGTCAGCGCTGAATAGGGTGGTAGGTCGAATTAGTCCTATTACCTAATTACCAGCGCCTCCCGGGAAGCAAGGAAATAACCCCACCCGAATCACGGTTTTAGTGGACACGCCGAGCGATAGCGAGCCGCGATTCGGGCCGTTAACAGGTACTAAACCCGATTTGAGGAGTTGTGATCGTGCCACGCTTACCCAATGGAGAAATCACTAAGACGGTCGAATTAAGAGAAAACAGGAAGAACAAGTAATTTATTACACACTTTGTACAATGAAGAAGAAGAAGCAATGCACAGTGAAGAAGAAGAAGCAGATACACAGGGCAGCCTCATAACATTCTTAACTTATCCCTAGACACTGGCCTGTTCACACTCAGACTCAGACGGGGTTTGTAGATGGTCAGGCGATGGTCCAAAGGATCACATCCACAGCTCGCTCCGGTCCCCGACTCGTACCACGAAGACGATGGTAGACGGCAGGCAAGCTCTCTGCGTGTCGTTGCCGCGGATCGGACAATTATATGGGAAAGGTGAGCTAGGCTGGGCGGTTATTCCACGGCTCACGGCCGCGTATGTAATAAACGAACCGGCTAGGCGGTTATACTGGCGGTCTCAGCAAGCCCAAAGCCAAACCCTCAGCGAGTTCTTGCAATCAATGCCAAACGTGACAATCCTTTCACAAACGCTTATACTCTCCAATAGTCCTTTGACGCTCTTCACTTGCGAGACCTTTCACCATCAAAGTTCCCCCCAGCGAGTCCTCTGGCAAAGCGCAGTTCCTTTAGACTTCTCCCTTCTCATAACTGAGGTGGGGGCCTCGCGCAAAGGGTTTTATTGCCACGCCCTTAGAACCCTCTGGAACCCCTAGCCACACCCTGTCGGGCGATGTCGCCTCAGCCCTGATTGGCTGGTGGTCCTTACCATCCCCCTGCTGCCAATCCAGATCTCAGCCTCGCTGCCGCTCCACCCCCTTTTTGGGCCTACCTCGTGTCACTGGGCTAGTTCCAGCAAACCAGCAAACCAAGAGCAGCAAACGCTGCTGGTAGCCAAAGCGTAACAAACTGCAAGCATCCCAAGCGTAACAAACTGTGAGCATCCCAAGCGTAACAAATTGCGAGTTGTCAAATGGGGTGCGGGATGGATTCTGCCCAACGAGGTGGAAGGTGGAAGGTGGAGGGTAGAGGCACAATGGAAGGAGCCTATTCTTATTTGTTTTACACAACGCAGATGATAACTATTGGAAATGGCCTTATCTCACATATACGAAGAAATAACTAACGTTCTAAGGTGACCTACGTGTTGCTCGTGGACTAACTATGGGGGCAAAACCTTTAACCTTTATTAGTCAAATATGTACACTTTCTCAGAACCGCAACAATAATTACCCTTTAGAACCCATTTAATTACCCTTTATAACCCATTATAATTACCCTTTATAACCCATTATAATTACCCTTTATAACCCATTATAATTACCCTTTATAACCCGTTATAATTACCCTTTAGAACTCATTATAATTACCCTTTAGAATCCATTATAATTACCCTTTATAACCCGCTGGAATTACCCTTTAGAATTAAACACGGTGGGTTAGAAAGGTTCTTCTTCATTTTTAATGGAGAATGGATATGGCCAAATATTGAAGCAGCTTCATTGCTTACGAATTGAAAATCATTTCAAAAAGGAATCTTACTGTTTTTAGCGACATCATAAAAGACATAAACAACAGGCAAGAAGATCTAATATGCAACATGTTAGTCGTTAGATAAGGTGGTGTAAAAGACTGCATATATGGCGGTAAACTTCCCAAAAAAAATTTCTACAACCTCAAAAATCTTTGTTCTATTTGAATTGGATTATATACGTGAACACGGGTAAATACAAATCGCTTTTATGGAACTTCCAAAACAATTTAACAGTACTTGGACAAGATATTACGGCATTTTATGTCATCAAGACTAATCACATTGTACGGCTAACAGACCCCACCCTGTCCTTGTTTCTCTAGACTGCATGGGGTAAGGTGTTGAATGAAATATCTAGTTAGCCCGCACAGAGGGAGACAGGGTTTTGCAATCACTTCTGTGTGTGTGTCTGTGTTTGTGTGTCTGTGCTGTAACTTTTTTTACCATTTGAGCTTTTGTCATCAAATTTTCAACAAAGTTTTATGATGAGAACGAGGAAGAGTACCGTCCCAAGTGGGGAAAAGCTAGCATAGGATGCTCCTCCCCTCTTTCCACCCTATCTCTCTCCCCCACTCCCCTCTCCCTCCCCAATCTCCCCCACACCCCTGCCTCCCCTCTCCCCTGTCTCCTCACTCTTCCCCCCTCAGCTTCACGTGCATTTGAATGGAATACGTAACCATGCCAATGGTTTTATCAACCAAGTAAATCGATGATTACCTTTCAAACAGTAGATAATCAGGTGAAGGTACAGGGTTGGAGTTCAAAACCGCAAACATAAGTTTTTGGGAGCAAAATACGTTGCCAGTGAAAGAAGATATCGTAGTGTGTGCGGACATACATAGAAACACTCCGCAGTGACCCGAATCAATAACAGTTGCTAAATGGACAGTGATCTTATGCACTTGTGGCACCACTTTATTAATAAACAATTAATATCTTTAATTCAATTATTAAAGATATGGAAAATAAAAAAAATACTGGATTTTCTATTTTTTATACATCATCAATTCTCGTGGAAGAGCAAGAACAAACACAGAACAGACAATGACGTTCACAGGGAGCAACAAAATTTGACACAAAAAGTAGAATCTGAATCCAAAAAGATCACCACCAGTGTCCCTCATCGGTAATAAAATAAAATAAAAATATGGTGTAAAATAAAAAGCAAATATTGTCGTGGCCAAAAATATTGGCACCTTTGTACTTTTTTCAAATAATGCACCATTTCTTCCAGAAAATTGTTGACATTAAAAAATATTTTGGTATCCACATATGTATTTCTGTGGTTTGCAATGGAACAAAACAAAAAAAAAAGCTGAAAAAACTACTAAATCTCAGCTTATTCCACACAGAAATCCTAAAACGGCCCGGACAATATTATTGGCACCTTTTAGAAGTTGTTACAAATAATTAGATTTCAAGCAGGTGATTCTCCTTTACTCTGGAATTGAACTCACCTGTGGTGAGTTGCAGGTGCCTACAATATAAAAATAACTCATTCAACCAGTTTGAATAGAGAAAAGGAGTCATTCTGCTGTTTTGTGTCACTGTGTGTACCACAATGAGCATGCACTCCATGCAGTAAAGAAAGAAAAATAGAGAATTGTCTCAGGAGGTCACACACAAGATTGTAGCCAAGCATGAACAATTTCAAGGCTACAAGTCAATCTCCAGAGACCTTGATGTTCCTGCGTCCACCGTACGCAATGTTATCAGGAAGTTTAAGGCACATGGCACTGTAGCCAACCTCCCTGGATGTGGCCGCAAGAGAAAGCTTGATTGAAGATTGCAGCGATTGTAGGAATGGTCGAGAAAGCACATCAATCAACTGCCAAACAGATTCAAGCTGACCTTCAGACACAAGGTACGACAGTTTAAACTCGCACCATCCGTCGCCAACTCAATGAAAGGGGGTTCTATGGTAGGAGACCCAGGAGGACCCTACTGCTGAGAAAGCCCGACTGGAGTTTGCCAAAACACACATGAACAAGTCAAAATCCTTCAGGGAGAATGTCCTGTGGACAGATGAAACTAAATTAGAGCTCTTTAGTAAAGCACATCATCTCTATGTTTACAGAAAACAGAATGAAGCCTTAAAAGAAAAGAACACCTTCCCTACAGTCAAACATGGAGGAGGTTCAGTGATGTTTTGGGGATGCTGTGCTGCCTCTGGCACTGGGTGCCTTGAATGTGTGCATGGCATCATTAAATCAGGAGCTTACCAAGGCATTTTGGAGTGCAATGTTCAACCAGTGTCAGAAAACTGGGTCTCCGTCGAAGGTCATGGGTCTTGCAGTAGGACAATGACCCCAAACACACTTCAAAAAGCACCCAGGAATGGTTCAAGACAAAACGCTGGACTGTTCTGAAGTGGCCAGCAATGAGTCCAGATCTAAATCCCATTGAACACCTGTGGGGAGATCTGAAAACAGCAGTTGGGAGAAAGCACCCTTCAGATCTGAGAGAACTGAAGGAGTTTGCACAAGAAGAGTGGGCCAAACTGCCAGTAGTGAGGTATAGGAAGCTCATTCATGACTATAGGAAGCGCTTGACTGCAGTTATTTTGTCCAAAGGCTGTGTTACCAAATATTAAGTCAAGGGTGTCTATTTTTGTCAATGCCATTTCTTTTTATTTCCTGATGTAAAAGGATATATTAAGTTCTGAATCAAAAACAAAGGTTCTGTAATATTAACAGTGAAATAAATAATTGTGGAGACCAAATGCGTTTGTCAATTTCAACTTATTTTCAGAGAAAATTGTGAGTTATTTGAACAAGACCGGAAGTCTGACAGCGGCGGCATAGCCGACATGACCATTCCTGCCACTAAAGTGGCGTTTTTCATTGCTGCTTTTTGAAACCCACCAATTAATGTTTTGTTTTGGAAACCACCAATGAAACTGACTTTTCCTGCAGTTTAACACGAAACTGAAAGGGTGGAAGCCCGGGTTGTGCTCATTTACCAAGCAGCTAGCTAGTGCTTGGCAAGCCAGCGGTTTCTTGACAATTTTGAATGGAGTGCTTCCTCGAATGCTTAAACCACTTGGCGATCTCTCCACAAGAAACTTGGTAAATTAATACACACCCAATGTTCATGAGACCCGACCATAGATCGACTGTAATCTATATACCCCAAAGAGGAATAACCCTTCCTGCCGCTCCCATAGTGAACAGGTGTACTAGTAAATTAAAATGTCGGTGGGCGGAGTCAGCCGTCGTAATGACATCATAGACGTAATGACGTAGTGTGACGGACTGACACAAAACTGCCGCTACTTTAATATATTATTACGTGTGTGGGGGGTAGGTGAAGAAATACATTAGGAAACTCAGGAATGTGAAGGTTTTAGTATGGATCGTGTGACACGAAGAAGAAGAAGTCATCACGATGTACATAAGTAGGGAATCTGCATAGGGTAAGAGCGTTTGCATGTCGCCATAAGGAGGGTGGTTTGTGCTAATTAATTATAGGGTCTGTAAGGTTAATTTCCCCTGTACATGCTTGCCTCCCTGTGATTTTTCCCTCATGTTCTTATAAAACTCAGGCGGCCAGGCAATGGACTCATTCGCTCAACGTCGCCAGGTCCGACAGATTCAGCACATTTGCCAATCGGCAAGTAAACCCCGACGTCATCCGAATATTCCTGAACAGAGATGAGACTCCGCCCCCTGAAGACTCGTGGAACTCGTGCAGAGAACCTTCGGAGCATTGTGGAGTTACTGCAACGTTGGAGGAGGGGGGTGTTGTTGGACTATGGTGTATTTTGGGGGAGCTGGGGCCGCGTTGCGCTTGGCGGTGGAAACAAGGAAGGGCTGGTTGAGTGCCTGCTCACGCCTGGGCATTTTCTGATGCTCGGGTTTGGCGCCATTCTTGGGGCGCATCCCGCACAAGCGGCTACACCGGCAGCAATGACCAAAGCGCCCTCGACGCACTTTGGGGCCAGAGCTGAGGGTCAGCCCTACAGTAAGGGAAGTTATTTTCATTTATCTTTCCCCCTTGTTTGTATATGAGCCTGAATGGAGATGTCTCAAATTAGGAACTACTTTTTACCTCACATTCATTTTACTTGTTTGCATATATTTTCATTAAATCATTATTTGTTGAATTTTACTTTTCTTGGCTTGTTTCGTTTCTTCGTTTGTGGGTTCGGATTAACCCCATTTGTTCCAGATTAGATAGGGCTTCAGGACTTTCCGGCGCGTGCCAAAGACAATCCCGCCAAGGTTCAAAATACGCCCCATAGTAAAAGCTCATTTCAGCTATTCGTCTGAGACCGGTCTTCATCGGCCACGGACAGGATAATATAGAAGATTATATATTTTAACCTCCAGTGACTTTACAGTCACTACGAAGAGGTTAGTGTTACGATTAGATTTACTAAAATATTAACGTTACGTTATCATTATGATGAAAATGATATTACAAAAAAAAAAACCGAGGCTAATTCCTCACTTCCGCGTTATTAGTACGTACACTGCTTATCATTGATTCATGAACCATACACCACTTCAATCTAGAAACCTTGCAATAACGACAAAGGGATTGCAGTGTTACGATTATATTTACTATGTTATTAGTATTAACGCAATTATTATTATTATTATTATTACAAAAACAATACGACTGTATTAAGAAACCTGGGCTAATTTGTCCGAAGCAGCCTGAAGGTGAGGCATGAAGGCATGACGCCTAAGGCCTATACGCACTTTGTTGTTGGAAAATCCATAACGTCTATGCTTTCGATATTTGATGATCATTTTAACAATCGGTTTGTTTGTGTTTCACACTTAATGAAAAACATAAATGTAGAGCATGGCGATTGTGATATATGTCAGGTTCAACGATATGTTTGGCCTGAACGACATTGGAATCAAAATGGTGGAGTGTGGCGAGTCAGCCACGTATGCCGTAATGACATCAGCTGTAATCATATCACCCTGTCATGTGACCACATCCTCAGCTCTAATTGGTATCGTTTAAGGGTACATACTGTTACGAATTTGGGTAGTGATAGATGTAGAGCAGAGTAGATCTGAGTAGGTAACATGCTTCGACTGTCGTGACAGGGAATCTACCTGTAATAAGTTCTGTGTGTTTAGGCGTTTTGTCGGTCAAGGTGTATAATTGTGAATCTACCAGTAGATTCGGGTGATAGGTAGTGTAGGGGTTAATGAGTAGAGCCCTTGTATGTCTCACCTGGTAATCAAACCTTTGTCCATTTTGGCACTGCACACCACTTAAACATTAGTTAGGACCTTTAGTACAACACGAAATGATGCCCTTCCCCCCTGACATGACTTAGGAAGAAATCGGGCTAGAACACTGTCACACGGCCGCCACCATTTTCACCTCGGCGAGGCCTATCCACCTCGCATAGCACGTGCTACAACACAAGGAGCAGGAGCGGGAGTGAGAGTGATGCAGTGGGCGTGCCCCTGGACGTGCCGGCGAGTCAGTGGAGGCTCTGATTGGCAGAGCAGTGCGCCAATGCTGACTTCACCGGCCAGAGATATTAACAACGCCGGACGCCTTTTTGGAGAGTGGAGAGTTCAGATCTGAGTCAAGAGTTTGTGTGCACGAGAGAGTCAGGAGTTCGTTTTGGGCAGCAGAGAGAGAGAGTCGTTCAGTTGGAGTCCCGGTGCGAGTGAGTTGAGACTCGGCGTGTGAAGTTGCGCAGGGTGTGGTGAGTTCATGCGCAGAGTTGAGTTCGTGCACAGTTCGAGAGTTGATGAACGAGCGCCGAACGCCAGTTGGTTCATGGTCGAGTTGGGAGAGGCCTGGCTTGCTGGTTGAGTTCGTTTGTGAGTTGGATCCTGAGTGAGTTACGCACGAGTGAGCGGTTGCGCACCAGTTGGATTCCTGGCAGTCGTCCCGGTGGTTCGAGTGGCTTGTCGACCGTGTGCGAGGGTCGACCTCGTAGTGCTTGGTGCTTGGTGCTCGGGGCTTTGGAACCTGGAGTGAGGCGTGCCGTGGGACGAAAGGAGCCGCGTGTTGGACAGCAGCCAAAGCCAACGACGAGACAGATAAGCCCGAGCTCCGCGTATACATTTTACACAACAGACGTGTTTCTTTCGTATTCGATCCCTCGTTTTGTATTTGATATCTGGTGTGCGGGATCCCGAAGTAGGAAATTTTATTACCGGCACGTGCTTTTTCCTGTCCTTGCTTTCAGTGAATAAACCCTTATATTACTTTTTGTACATAATACCTGAACGCAGTTTCCTGATTGATTTGATAGTTAAGGCTGCGGGGACTTTCGCCGCTTCCCTCCATTCCGCGCGCTTAGGTGTTTTAGATTTTGGAATCCGCCATCGAGTTTCCGCCTCGGAGTTAAAGCCATCGCGATCGGCATCCGCGACCGCCTGATATTAATTTCGGCGGTTGCGCGACAATACATACGGACGGATAAACACTGTTCTAGACAGCTTTGCCCTATTGGCTATGCCGTAAAAAAGGACAAAGGTGCCAATATTTTTGGCCACGACTGTATATCAGCTTTTAATAAGCCTATACAGTGCAATCATTATAGACTAGCCGAAACCCATGGAACATCCACGGGAGGATGTGGTGTATGGATAGAGTGTACCATTATGGATGGCATAGGGGATAGATGGTAAATCCATTAGTGCCGTGGGCATCGGGTCACTGGGTGCGGCGTAAAAGGGATAACAAAGTCGAGTCCTTACGCTATTATTATATAGATGGTATTATTATATAGATACTCCCCGTCGATGTGCTTCTGTGGTAATCGCGAATATGAGTCACATACACGGTCACAGTGCCTGACGCCACTGTGACCGTGTTTTGATTAATAAATCTACGAGTCACAAAACACGAACCGAACTCACCTCAAGCAGTAAAAAGGTGCAAATCGCTCCTAGAAACCACCTCATCTCTTCAGACCTCAACACACCTCGATAAGTGACGGCAGCACTCATGGGATCTTCTTCTTCCGTTAAGCTCCAATTTTTTCTCTTTAAGTTAAGTCCAATCAGTCCTCTCTGCTCGAAGTGCTCAGGCCATGCCTGCCCGCTCTCATACTTTTATTTCCGTTCGGTGTAGAAAGAGATTGACATATCGTTCGTCTGTTTCCAGCTCGTTATCTTTAAGCTTCCTTACCTCTCGCCACCTGCTACACCTCTCTGAGTTACGAGGATTTATGCAACGCACCCCGAGTATCGCAACGTCACTCCATTTAACTTTATTAAAATGACGATAAAGACGTTTCCTTATATATCCTAATTTAAAATGTTCAAGGGAATAAAAAGACCATTTGGTTCACACCACCCATGATCACACCACTCGACTGTCCAATCAGCGGACGGTTCGCTTCGCCTTCGCCCAGCAGACGCCAATACGATGGCGTCGTATCGGCAGTTAATCGGATGCTTTTGGGTCCCAATGTCGGCTAATTCAGATTTTTCGAGTATGGCTGTACGTGATAAACAAAGAGCGCGGTTCGTAGATCATAAATCCATTAGTGCCGTGGGCATCGGGTCACTGGGTGCGGCGTAAAAGGGATAACAAAGTCGAGTCCTTACGGTATTATTATATAGATGCACACAACTCAACATAACACAGAAGATTATGCCCCTGGGGTGCCAATTTGATTCAAGCAGCTGAATGAAGAAGTAAATGTATTTTATTTGCCAGATGTAGGGCGCCCCTTTACCGAGGCACCAAATGGGAATGTTATAAATATTTACATTTAGCGTGGTAAAAACATCACATCACATTCATCTAAATTAATTCGCAATAGCTGCATTTGGAGGTAAAAATCCACCTTATGGAAGGTTCTTGGGGAGGGTGAAGAGGACGTTCACCATACTGTAGTTTGTGGGGTTGAGGATGTAAGGTTTCTCATAAAGGGGGAAAATCCGCCATAGTCAGTGTGGTCCTTTATCTCTGAGAAATCTATCATAATAAATGTCAGTGTGTATGTCTCCTCCATAACTCCAAAACTATGCTGCCTAGTGGCCCAAAACTTTACAGGCATAGTAAGGGAACTCCAAGGGAGTGCATGAATAGAAACTGGGTATTTGGGTAAATTAAAATACCACTTTTGAAGACAATTAACAAGCTAATAAAATTAAAACCAAAAACAGGCTTACCCTGGGCCATCCTGCATTCACCTCGCGGGGGAGTCTTAATCCGCTATTTTCTTTCAGCCTAATCAAAAATGCCTTGCCTTGGAACAGGCTATAATGGTTTCTGACACTATAACTTCATACCTTCGAATTGCTATATACATCACTGATCGCTTGCCCAGCCATCCGTTTCTTATCAATCGATGTTTGTAAGCCATGGCAATATAGTTGATAGCAGTGTAATTGACCTTTTGTAGTTTTTGAAAAAAATTACAAATTGTCATTCAAGACAATGTTAAGGTGACAAAATAAACGAAGTACAAATATAAATGTGTGTTCCGAAGTTTAAAATGTAACCCTCACCTCAGAGTTCCAGTTCCAGAGTGGATACACAGGGTGGTAGCCACAGCTCTAGTTGCACCATTCAAGGGAAGTCCATGTTATAATCTCTTTAAAAATGGTACGTGCTGTTTGGAAGCAATGGGTGGTATTGCTGTCCTGTTTGAACATACTGTTTTAACATACCCCAGTTCATTCAATCCTGTACTAATGACAGCAGATGGGAGCACCCATACACACTCCCCACCTTCCCACCACTTCCCCTCAAGCCCCCCTACCAAATTAAAGTCGAAACCCACCTCCCACTTCCCCTCAAGTTTCACTTTCGTATGGAACTGCAACGGAACATGGAACAGGCTGCGGTGCCTCGGTCACAACGGTCGCTCATTTGTGATACTATACTGTATTTCTATGTATGTAAATAAATATTGTCCTGTCCGTAGCCGATAAAGACTGGTCTCGGACAGATTAGCGGAACGAGCTTACACTCCGAGGCATTCAGTCAAAAAGGAGGGTGTTCTTTACATGCGAGGGAAAGGAGAATGACGAACTTACCTGGACGGCTTCCACCAGACGTCCTCAAAACTGCGATATAATTAATTCAAACCGACACGGATTTAAAATGTACAAAAATACCGGCTTTATTGAAGAAATGCCGGCGAACAAAATAACACAGCAAAATAAGATTCCTAAATGGAGCGCTCCCATACAGGCCCGTATACACACAAAGGGAAAATAATTAAGGTGAAAATAAAGCGTGTGTGTTTTTATGTACTTAGCTCTGAGCGTGTACTGAACCCCATTGGGAATCGTCCAGGCCCCAAGTGCGCAATCCGGGCACGGCACAGGCCCTGGCGGGAAGTAGGCCTCAGCACCCACGTCTCTCAGCGCAAGTGATATGAACTGTGACTGCACGGCACCAATGTTCCAACGCAAGAGGAGGAAAAATGTCGGAAC